>NC_140650.1:2880458-3551861 GCF_978046115.1 Saccoglossus kowalevskii | reverse complement strand
TTTGCAGTACTTTGCCACTACTTTGCAGTACTTTGCCCTACTTTACCGTACTTTGCCACTACTTTGCAGTACTTTGCCACTACTCTCAGTAATTTGCCTCCACTTTGCAGTACTTTGCTACTACTTTGCCTTACTTTGCCACTACTTTGCAGTACGTTGCAGTACTTTGCCAGTACTTTACGTACTTTGCCACTACTTTGTGCTACTTTGCCACTACTTTGCAGTACTTTGCATTACTTTGTCACTACTTTCCGTACTTTGCCACTACCTTGCTGTACATTGCCGTACTTTGCTACTACTTTGCATTGCTTTGCAACTACTTTGCCATACTTTGCCGTACATTGCCACTACTTTGCAGTACTTTGCCCTACTTTACCGTACTTTGCCACTATTTTTCCATACTTTGCCACTAATTTGCCGTTCTTTGCAGTAATTTGCAAGTACATTGCTAGTACTTTGCCGTACTTTGCCAGTACTTTGCCACTATTTTTCAGTACTTTGCCACTGCTTTGCAGTACTTTGCCACTACTTTTCAGTAGTTTGTCACTACTTTGCAGTACTTTGCTACTACTTGTCAGCACGTTGCCACTACTTTGCCCTACTTTGGCACTACTTTGTCCTACTTTGCCACTACTTTGCAGTACTTTGCCACTACTCTCAGTAATTTGCCTCCACTTTGCAGTACTTTGCTACTACTTTGCCGTATTTTGCCACTACTTTTGAGTACTTTGCCACTGCTTTGCAGTACTTTTCAACTACTTTGCCGTACTTTGCCACTACTTTGCCGTACATTGCCACTACGTTGCCGTACTTTGCCATACTTTGCCACTACTTTGCCACTATTTTTCAGTACTTTGTCACTACTTTGCAGTACTTTGCTACTACTTTGCCACTACTTTTCAGTACTTTGCCACTATTTTACCCTACTTTGGTACTACTTTGCCGTACTTTGGCACTACTTTGCCGTATTTTGCCACTACTTTGCCGTACTTTGCCACTACTTTCAGTACTTTGTCACTACTTTTTTCTACTTTGCTACTACTTTGCCGTACTTTGCCACTACTTTTCAGTACTATGCCACTACTTTTCAGTACTTTGCTACTACTTTGCCGTACTTTGCCATTACTTGTCCGCGCTTTGCCACTACTCTGCCGTACATTGCCACTGATTTGCACTACTTTGCCACTACTTTTGCAGTACTTTGCCACTACTTTTGCAGTACTTTGCCACTACTTTGCCGCATTTTGTCACTACTTTGCTGTACTTTGCCACCATTATTCAGTACTTTGCCACTTTTTTGCAGTACTGTGCCACTACTTTTCAGTACTTTGCCACTACTTTCCAGTACTTTGCAACTACATTGCAGTACTTTGTACTTTGCCACTACATTGCTGTACTTTGCCACTTCTTTTCAGTACTTTGCCACTACTGTGCAGTTCTTTGCCAGTGATTTTCAGTACTTTGCCACTACTTTGCAGTACTTTGCCACTGATTTGCAGTACTTTGCAGTACTTTGCCACTACTTTTCAGTACTTTGGCACTACTTTGTCCTACTTTGCCTCTACATTGCAGTACTTTGCCACTACTTTGCCGAACTTTGCCACTACTTTGCCGTACTTTGCCACTACTTTTCAGTACTTTGCCACTACTTTTCAGTACTTTGCTACTGCTTTGCCGTACTTTGCCACTACCTTGCCATTACTTTTCCGCCCTTTGCCACTACTCTGCCGTACTTTGCCACTAATTTGTCATCTCTTGCGACTACTTTGTCGTACTTTACCACTACTTTGCAGTACTTTGCCACTACTTTACCGTACTTTGCCACTGATTTGCTGTACTTTGCACTACTTTGCCACTACTTTTGCAGTACTTTGCACTACTTTTGCAGTACTTTGCCACTACTTTGCCGCACTTTGCCACTACTTTGCTCTACTTTGCCACCATTATTCAGTACTTTGCCACTTTTTTTGCAGTACTGGGCCACTACTTTTCAGTACTTTGCCACTACTTTGCTGTACTTTGCCACTACTTTGCCACTACGTTGCAGTACTTTGCCACTTCTTTGCCCTACTTTTCTGTACTTTGCCACTACTTAGCATTACTTTGCCACTACTTTGTCGTACTTTACCACTACTTTGCAGTACTTTGCCACTACTTTACCGTACTTTGCCACTGATTTGCTGTACTTTGCACTACTTTGCCACTACTTTTGCAGTACTTTGCCACTACTTTTGCAGTACTTTGCCACTACTTTGCCGCACTTTGCCACTACTTTGCTCTACTTTGCCACCATTATTCAGTACTTTGCCACTTTTTTGCAGTACTGGGCCACTACTTTTCAGTACTTTGCCACTACTTTGCTGTACTTTGCCACTACTTTGCCACTACGTTGCAGTACTTTGCCACTTCTTTGCCCTACTTTTCTGTACTTTGCCACTACTTAGCATTACTTTGCCACTACTTTGTCGTACTTTACCACTACTTTGCAGTACTTTGCCACTACTTTGCCGTACTTTGCCACTGATTTGCTGTACTTTGCACTACTTTGCCACTACTTTTGCAGTACTTTGCCACTACTTTTGCAGTACTTTGCCACTACTTTGCCGCACTTTGCCACTACTTTGCTCTACTTTGCCACCATTATTCAGTACTTTGCCACTTTGTTGCAGTACTGGGCCACTACTTTTCAGTACTTTGCCACTACTTTGCTGTACTTTGCCACTACTTTGCCACTACGTTGCAGTACTTTGCCACTTCCTTGCCCTACTTTTCTGTACTTTGCCACTACTTTGCTGTACTTTGCCGTGATTTGCCACTACTTTGCGGTAGTTTGCATTACTTTGCATTACTTTGCATTACTTTGCATTACTTTGCCACTACTTTGCCGTACTTTGCCACCACTTTGCCGTGCTTTGCTACTACTTTGCCGTACTTTGCCACTACTTTGCAGTACTGTGTCGTACTTTGCCACTATTTTGCTGTACTTTGCACTACTTTGCCGTACTTTGCAACTACTTTGCAGTTCTTTGCAACTACTTTTCTGTACTTTGCACTACTTTGCCGTACTTTGCCACTGTTTGCAGTACTTTGCCACTATTTTGCCTTACTTTGTAGTTTTTTTCCATCACTTTGCCGTACTTTGCCACTACTTTGCATTACTTTGCAACTACTTTGCCACTATTTTACAGTATTTTGGCACTAATTTGCTCTGAGGCCTACTTTGTGAGCTTCCAGCTGTATTTCGTTCTGCTCCGTGATTCAGTTATCAGACGTGCAAGAATTTGTTTCCTTGCCCAAAATATGATCAACTGTATACACAGAGCCTCTCCCGAGAAATAAATAATGAGGTGAGTAACGCATTGATGGTCGAGGGGTGCAGTTATAGGCGTACACTAACTCTGGCAACATTTCTGGCGATTTACGCTTTCTTTCTGGAGGGAGTGTTAGCAGCCTGTCATGGAGGGTCATGTTATACCGCTTGCATTGACCATTGTCCTCTCAATTGCCCTCATTTTACATAGTTCACGCACAACATTACTCTATATGACTATGGGTACGCTGAGAAACGCCAAAACTCATAAACCGTCTTTATTTCAAACTTAGCCACAGTCAATGCACGGGAATATTTTCTATTCATCTCGTTCCTGGTTTCAATACTGTGAAGTCCAAAACCAGTGGTTTCTTTGCAGTCAAAGATCCAAGGGTTGGATGGAGCTTCTGCCTATGAAATAGAAGGATAGGTATTCACTGATTGTGGTTCTGCTCGACTCGACCTTGACTGAACCTCACCGACATGTGTACCACTCATTACCTGATTAACTGATGCACTAAACATTTTCGGTAGTTGGACAGATGTAAAATTACTAGGTACAACAAAGGGAGAACACATAAAGGTCAATATTCAATCGATTATAATGGTTCAAAATTGTGGAATGCTCTACCCAATCATTTAAAACTCATTAACAGCCGTGCAGGGTTAAAAAAACAAAACTCAAAATGTATTTGTTTCCACTATAAGTTGGCAATTTTTGGTTGGTTAAATGATTGATTGATTAATTGGTTAGTGATTGGTTGATCAATTTGTTATTTAGTTGGTTGGTTTATTGGCATATTGAGTAAATCATTGGTTGGTTGATTGATTGATTGATTAAATGGTTGGTTGATTAGCTGCTTAATTAGTTGATTGATTGGTTGGGTGGTTGGTTACTTGGTTGGTTGATTGATTGATTGATTGGATGGATGGTTAATTGGTTGATTGATTGGATAATTGGTTGACTGGTTAATTAGTTAGTTGGTTGGTTGATTGGTTGGTTAGTTAGTTCGTTAATTGGTTTATTTATTTATTTGAGAATTGATTTTGCCATAATCTTATCTTAAGGCTGTTTTATATACAACGATTCATGAGGCAACTCATTGAGCAACACACCAGACATTTTCTTATGTTGGTCAGTTATCTCGTGTAAGCATTCTTGTCTAATGAATTGCATTCGATAAACAGATCACAAAAAAAAGCAAACGTACAGCAACTTTATTTGGAAAAATAATGTTCTGCTAAGACAAGTACAAGTAGTGTCATTTAATATATAGGATAAATACTTATCATAAACTGTTTTTTACAAAAACACTTTATGACTGTCGACATGTGAGAACATATGGAAGTCTTTTCAACCAGATTTTCGTTTGCAGAAATATATATTTTTTTAGTTGAAATATAGACAGATTAGTTCGACCTGCATTGCAATTTATTTTATAAAAAAGGCTCTATTAAGCATTTCAAGCTTTTGCGGTGACAATACACACGCAAACAAATTGTTTTGCATATTACAGAATTTGGATGGAATAGTACATTGCATCTGTCACACATTTCATTAAATTGACAAGTTATTCACGTAACAGCCTATGTACAGTATTTAAACCTGCCATTAGAGGGCGACAGTCACAAACGCCATCGTGTATCATAGTATACAAAAATCCAACACTGTTCCGGTAAGTTTGTAAGTCGTCTCTGACGATTTGTGCGTATATATCGTTTAAATTAAGTTACGAGATTTCATGTGATATGATCTAAAATTTTTATTCAACATACCAGAATACTACATTTCTTTGGTTTGCCAGATTTGACATTGTGTCCTTGTGTTGAAAGGGGGCTTTTACTGCATCGACTACACCCACCGGATATTCACTAAATATGTGTTCGTGCGATCAATACAGTACAACAATTACTACTACTACTATTTGAATTCTGTTTCGGCTAGTTTGAACAAAGGCAAGCTTGAAATGAATGTTTAGTACAAATGTATATACAATAGGTAGGCAGACTGTCCGAGTTGCGTGTGTCGTCATTTCCAGGTTAAGCCACCTGACCTGTAACCCGTAACCTGCATTTTGATGTTGCCGTGCCTTTACTGAACACGAGCAGTTTGTACAAGATATCGTAATGCTATAGGATAGATATATAAGTGTCAAAGGTCATGGGTGAAAGGGCAAATGGAAAAGGAAAAAGCAAAGTGAAAAGGTAATTCTAAACTGTTGTGACAAAAGCAAACTGGAATTACAAATCGAAAGGCAGATAGTAATCAATTATGAATAAATTGAAAAGTGGAATTAAAAACCTAAATGAATATGGAGCTGTGAAGCGACCTGTACTCTGACGTTTGCAAGTAGACTATTTATACTCGTATGAATGTAAACTGAGTAGTTCCGTTAAGTTTCTATCACGCTCTATATAAAATGACTCAAAAGTTACAGGTTATGCTGACCTTTATCGATTGACAACGTAACATGGAGGACAGATTATGTGATTTACTAAATGTGATTAGAAAATTTGGTGAATCTTCAGCAGAAGAGAAATAACATTTAGTACTAATTGTTCTTAACACTGTGAATTAATTACCAAACGGTGAGGAAATATAGTTATATAGCTATTAGTGTGCAGAGACAATCGACACAAAATGTATGCTAATTAATGATGAGATTATTTGAACTAGGTACATGCGATTGAAAGTGCACGATATTGTTGAACAGTGCATTGTTTTTAATTGTACTATGGGACCTTGACTTTATTACGTTATCGTTTGAACCCTTTTGTTGTGTAGAACTTATTGTTTAATAGTATGCAATTTGTACGTGAATTTAAACTGACAAATGTAAATAAAGTAAGTAAAAAAATCTTGACGACTATATACTACCAAATACGTGTTTAAATTTAGTTTTTGTTTGTGTTGCAGAACTAGCTAGAACTATCAAAATGTCAAACATTATAGACACACAAACCATACATGACAACAGAAAATTACTTCACAGTATACCATTCTTAACATAAACCCCCAAAAATACTAGTAATATAAGTTTTAATATAAATATAAATTTTGGTAAAGAGGGGAATTTTTGATATTAATAGGTAAATGCGCGATATAAAATATACGCTAAGAACTTAAAACAACATTCTCCCAAGATGTACGCAGATTCTTTCTATTTTATTATTATATTTCAATAAACATATTAGGTGTAGAAGATGTCTATGCGATGAAAGTGTAGGAGTGCCAGAATGTTTGCATAGATCGATGTAAATATTAGAGTGGAAAGGAATTTGAACTTTCTCGTGTAAATAATTGATACATTTAATTTGTACCCGTTCCAGTTTGGCTATTAGTTAGCAGTGCTATGAGGTTATTACGAGGATACTGCAAAGTATAGTGTGCAAGTATGCACGAAGACATTACAGCGGGAGTATTGACCGACGGGCAGGCAAGGTCGATGCGACTGCGTACTGTCTGATCCTCCCAGGAATACACCATGTTCAAAACGTTTAGAACGGATTTAGCGAACTTCTTTGTGTTGGTCCGGTCAAACCCTTGGGTAGCCATGTTTGTTTTTTATTATTATTAGAGGACACTTACGCGCAATCGTTCCATGTTTGGAATTCGCATTTGCTAATATGGTAGGATGAAAATACCCAGTGCAATACCGCAAACTTACGGCACACTTTAACTTATGGCGATACGGTGACAGATGTATAATAATGAAGGTTACTGCGCACAGTGAATTTAAAACTAAGAGTTCAATTTGAGATAACGTTCAAAATCTGTGAAATCACTAACTAGCGCAAATCGCCGCGTTGCAGTTTGATTTATTTTTACGACGTTTTAAAAGTGCTGAAAGTGTACACTTATAAATACTAATACACAAGTTACAACGTTACTGTAAAACCAAATATGTTTCTCATATTAATAAATTGTATAAAAACACCAATGTTTTCCGACATCCAATTAAAGTGTCCGTAATCAACACACACTAACATGATGTCTAATAAGTATCATTAGAAACTTCAGCAAACACAAATCGTTATTAATTATTTACTAAAAATACACTGCTTAAATATTCTCTGGCATTCAGTATTACATATCACTCTTTGTTCATATGTGCATAGTAGACAAGATAAGGGAAGAATACAAAATGGTGGATGCTGAAACTATCGCCAACTGTGGGTTCGACTTGCAAGTTAACAAAATCAGAAGGTTTCAAGTGAGGTCAGATGATATTTTTATTGTAACATATCCAAAGTCCGGTGAGTTATTTCTAGATATCACTCATCCACATCACACCACTATTATATAAACATAGGTCTCTTAATCGCATGACGGCAATAGATGTCCATGCTGATCTTGTATTCAAATACACATAATAATTAACAAGGCTTTTACAAGGCAGATTAACAAATATGGAAATCACTCTTACAAAATATATATTGTGACTGTATTGTGTAACATTACGTTCATCTCGGTGACATTACTGACAGATTTCTCGTGAAAGATTGTAGCATTGTTAAAATAGTATTTTGTCTCAGTATAGATACAGAATAACAGTAACCTCAAACTCACTGAATCACACGTAATATATCATATTAGAGTAATTTCTTTAATTTCAATAAAATCATGATATGTATTTACAATTTACGTCCTGACTTATTTTTGCATATCTCGACATTTTTAAAATTATATTGATTGTGTGTGGCTGGGCGTGTCGGCAGTGGTATTATATATATTATCTTCTCAATCGATTGTGTTTGTGACAATGGCATTATTGAAAACTGTTTATTTTTTTGTGTAATGAAAATGATATTCCAAAATATTATTAAACAAATCATAATTTAAATAAATTTAATCGGTTTATATTAATAGCAAACATAGATATTTAAATCATTTGAATTTGTTCAAAATTCTATTTTTAGAGTAAGATGTATATGCTTATTTTCTCAGCTAACAGCACACTGAATAAGCAATCAAGTAAGCGTGAGAGAAATGACGTAGGTGGACGAGAGAAATGACGTAGGTGGACGAGAGAAATGATGTAGGTGGACGAGAGAAATGACGTAGGTGGACGAGAGAAATGATGTAGGTGGACGAGAGAAATGACGTAGGTGGACGAGAGAAATGACGTAGGTGGACGAGAGAAATGACGTAGGTGGACGAGAGAAATGACGTAGGTGGACGAGAGAAATGACGTTCAAACCGACGACTGTGTTTAGTTGTGTAGTATCTTGCTTATTTATTAAATGACAACTTCAAATGTGAATGATCTTTATTTCGCCATCTACGTCACAGAATAACTTTGTCGCTAGAGGGCGAAATATTACATTAACTAACTTTTTTATGTAATAGGAACAACATGGATGAAAGAACTCGTTCCATTGGTGATAAACGGTGGTGACATAGACTCCATTAAAGACACACCTCCTGATGCCAGAGTGCCTCACTTAGAATTTACTGTGTCTGACGACCCGTTACTAAAGCATTTACAGGCTACGTTAGGTGTAAATGAAGATTTCGACTTGAATAAAATGGTGTCACCAAGAACTATAGTTTCGCATTTGGAGGCGAAATATTTACCACAGCAGATTGAAGAAAAGAAATGCAAGGTAAAGTTTTCCATCCGTCAACACTCTCTCGCACACAACAGCCTGCTAGCAATGTGCATGTAAAATCTGTAGTTGATACTGTTATGATATTCTATTTTTGCTGTAAAACAAATGTATTTTGATAATGCCCAGTTAGCTAGTGAGGCTTGCCCAGCTGCGGAATTAGAATAGACAGCATGTATTGTCATTGCTAATTAATATTCTTTTGTTCGTGCTTGTGCAAGACGAACGTGAACACGAGTTCAGTCAGTTGTCACTCAGCTCCCGACCAGTGCAGTGCAGTGCAGTGCAGTGCAGTTCAGTTCAGTTCAGTTCAGCTCAGCTCCGGTGCAGTGTCAACCAACGTATGTCTCAAGATAATGCCTGACCAATTCGGCATGTGGGACTGATAGATGTAAAACAGCCTGCTGTGGTTCTGCGCTGTAAAACCAACTTTATTCAAAGACCTGTGTTTCGCCAGAACGCGTGGTTTGCCGATATTGGTCTTTTCTCTACACGGACGGTATGGAAGTCGCGTAACATTACGGTCAGTGTCGTGTAATTTGCATTCCCCGAGACCTCGTAGTTTGGAGCTGTAGAACTGATATCGCCGTCGACGTTGCTGTGATTAACTGTACTATCGCTGAAGCTACGCAGTAAGAGTTCTGCACTTAGGTAGGGTAGACAATTCCGAGTTGGGCTATTATCATTAATGTTATATTTATTGTGATGTATATTGTTGACCGGTTTGTGATTTATATCACTCCTGTTATTGGTTTATGCTTATTGTATTATTAAATTAGTATTATTGGACATATCCTAACTGTGTGCCTTTGTTTGACCTTTAGTGTTGCGTTCTGGAGTGCGAGATATTGGCGGCCAGGTTCGCGGGAGACTATCTCGTATTCCCGTTCGTAACAATACTAATACAGTTTATACTTTATATATCCAGCCCTGGTATAGGTTTACGTTGGCCCAGTAACATTTCATGGACGTCTTCATTTTGACTCGCAGATTCCATTCCATGAGAGGCAAAGGAGTCTGGAGTCCTACCTACCTTTTTTCGTTTTTTTTTTTGCTTTTTTGAGATGTTGCAAGTACAATAGGGTTGGTCATTCTGTTAAGATTATGGAAATGGTCAACTGGGAATTTGCCCAACCTTGTCCAATCATTTCCCACGTAATAACTCACTCAAATGATAGGGTTACTAAGTTAGTGAGTTTATAACGTGTAACATGTGCCTATAGCACACTGCCAATCTAATAAAGAAATGGAATGAGTTATGCCATGCTTGCTTTGATCTTTTTATTCACTATTTATTGCACTTGTTTAAATATTGTTGACATACGAATGACCTTGTGATCGAACAAAATTCAAATATTGAAAAGAACTTTTTTGAATGGATGGCATGTTGTATTTACACCATTGTCATTTAAACGAAAACTATCTGCTTTTGAAATGACAGACTCAAACAATCAGCTCGATCAGTCAGTCGCTTTTCAATGTCAATGATAGTGCAGTTTTCGGCACAGTGATGATGCCAGACAAATTACTGTTTTGTGTGTAAAACCATCCTGCGATTCACATTTTTACACTATGTCTATTAGGCCAGACTTTTATTATCCCTTGTTTCGCGAACCCGCCGAATGAACAGGAGCCGAAAATTAAATAAAAATAAAATTTTATTTCGGCGTACAATGTAATTTCTCGCACCCGCCGACTTGTGAGTTCAAAAAAATTTCTAAAAATATCTATTTTCATCTTCATTTTTTTTCCGCTTGCCCCCTAACAAATCCAAGTTGTATTTTCATGGGAGTATCATGATCAAAGTACTGAAGTCTCGCGTAGATCTATACTTTATGCGCGTTGGTTGACAGCGAATCTCACGCCGTGAAACTCTATCGTCAAAACCGAAAAATCACTCATTAATGCTGAAAATTGTGTCACAATTGGCGACATTGCCAACCAAATTATACATGGAATAAAATTGTATTTCATTTATTCTCTCCGATCAATAATCTCGCATAAAGTTCTTTGAGAATCACACAAATCTAATGGAAAAAAGAATTAATTTTATTTTTTTCCGCCCTCCTCCAAAAAATTGACTTATAAAAACTCGAGAAACAAGGAATAAAAAAGTCATTGTAGTACGAGACCGTCATTTCTACGGTTGGGATGGGGCAAAAAAACCAACATTTTAAACCAAAACGCCTCCAACAGGCTTATATTATTCTGAACATGTGAATATCTCAGATATTCGAAAGATAGTGTCGCAAACCAGCTCATGAATACACATGCAGTAATTGAGTTTTATCTCGAAGACATTTTTGAAATGCACCCACATATTGTCATGTCAATATGATTATAAGAACTGAACTTTATTTAAAACTGTACCGATGGAAATGGTAAATCAAGGAGTATAATAGAAATCTCAACAATAAAATGATCTTCCATTAAACCTATATCGTCCATGTTTAGTTAATGTTGAAGTGATTGCTTTCACGCATGCGTCATATCAATTACGGACATTTCAGCACAACAATGTAAGCATATAGATAAGCAGCAGTTCATAACTTTTTAAAACTTAAAAATATCGTCATATAAATGTAACAAATGAATCACCACCATAACATCAATGCAGAAAATTTGTAATGTTATACAATATTTTATTGAAATGGTGTCTATCATAATTGATGTTGAAAAATCTGTGCTTGGCAATGCATATAACACATTAATAGTGTTTGTTTTATTTTTAATATACGTTTTAATATTTCATAAAAAAATGCATTCTGCAACGAAATAGGTCAGATATGCAAATTAGACATGTGAACAGAATGGAATGTGTGGTTGCATACATTTTGCAGTAAAAATCTCAAATTACATGTGTACAGTAAATGACGAATAATAATGATTATGTACGCATGCGTTATACATAATTGTTCATAAATGCTTTAACATTCACAACTACAACCATGCAAGGTTTGTCTTAACTTCTAGATATACGTACATGATTGCATGTGATCGTCTATTTTGTTTTTATTGAACATTTTGTAACATAATAGTAATCTTTCAATATTGGAAATCCGTTTCAATCTACAGATCTAAAATTAGTCAAATGACATTTGTTACTGTACTGCACACTGAAGGCACTCGCCTTATCGTTAAAGGTATAGTTTCCCGTACCTACACTCGTGTTGAATAGCGAATTCAAAAGTTTGAAATATCGCATCTGCCCCACACTATATGCCATGTTAGTCATGTCGATATTATACCCTCACCTTCAATCTGTGTTTCATTTAGCTATGATTAATAGGAAACACAATCACTTATTATCGGCGCCATTCAATTGCCGCGTATTATCATACATTGCAGGTCATCTATGTCAGTCGTAATCCAAAGGATGTGGCAGTTTCCTGTTTTCATTTTGTCCAAGCAGTGACCTCCTCACGCAGTTCACCAGGTTACGAGAGTTTCAGCGCCTTTTTACTTGATTTTATCAGTGCTAAAAATGATGCACAATGTGTGATTTGTAAGTATACTTACTTCCAATGAAGAATGAGCGTATTTAACAACATATCTGTTCATTTTTACAGGGCTGCTCATATCCCATGATGCTTTAACGATGTCTTATAGTAAAGCTTTGTCAAAACAGCGCCTTTTACAAATAATGTTGAATAAAGATCCCAAAATAAAAGCATTCATAATACAATGATAATCTGCATACAATTTCAGTGGTGATTTTTAATTTGTTAATACGTTCTACGTACTTCTACTACATACATTGGTTATATTGTTGATCTGTTAATACATTATACAAACCGGTTCGCAGAAACTAAACATGAGCGAAATAAAATATGAATATACACGTCTAGTATACATACATGGACTTGGTATCAGCTGTATATAACAGCAACTGAAATGTACATGTACATATTCTACACTTTCCCGCCTTATTTTATCAGAAGAAACGTCATATCCGCCAAATAGAAATAACAGAATGGCCCGAACCGCTATGATAGCACGCGGTATTCAACTTGTTAGACTTGCATCAATTGAATTGTTGAGACTTTGATATAATTTTAACACATAGTATATGCCCTTGTTCTAGACGGTGGTTCATTGTGGAAAGACCATGTTCTACACTGGTGGAGTCGAAGACACGATAGCAATGTTCTATTTATGTTTTATGAAGATATGAAACAGGTAAATTCAAAATTTACACGCTTTATTTTGATTTTACACTACATCGCATCACATTAGACGAATATCACGAGTTAATACGATATTGGTGTTGTTGGTTGAGCAAAATACATTCTTTGTATTTTCAAGTTGTGCTGATCAAACTGTTTATGACCAAACTCTTCCAAACGTAACTGTATAAAGGCAGGTGCATTTATTTCTCATCCACCCACATACCATATAGTTGTTCACTTTTATATTTCAATACACAGGATCTAATAGGAAATATTAGGAAAGTGGCTGAATTCCTCGAGGTTAAGCTTGATGATAATGTTGTTGACAAGATTGCCGATCACTGTAGTTTTGATAGCATGAAGAAAAATCCTATGGCGCTTAAAAGTGATTACTGTTCACAACGTTTGAAAGTCAACCCCACACAGGACTCTCCATTTGTGAGAAAAGGTACAATCACAATACAAGGCGCTTATCAGGTGTTACAAACACTGGAACTGAATAAAGTTCAACACATTTATGAAGTGAAGTTCCTGAAGCTAATTCGATTTACATGTTTTTATAAAGAATAATTTAAAATCACACCTGAATTCAGAATGTGGCTTTCAGTCAGTTGTTTAAGTACACGCAAGTCACTTTATTCAAATATCGAAGTACGCACTAGACATATAAAGGCTGTTTTTGGAACCATTCGATACGACTCACTGGAAATCGCATACGACTTAAGAACAATCTGTTGAGCAGACGCCTTTGCCACATATGTCATGCACATAGTGGCATATGGCACTGCACAAACCATATTTCAGAATATACATTTAATATGTTTTATTAAAGCGGAACATGAATCTTTATAAATACAATTCTGATCGCCCAGCAACATGTTGGTTACCCTTAACTGGTTAGCTAGTCAATCAGAAAAAAACAAAAGTGGCTAGCCATAGAAACAAAGCAAAAACAATTTTAAAAGACCGAAACAAGTTGTCTTACAAGCAATCCGGTTTATAAATGGGTTTCTATGGAAACAACTGCATTGCATTCTCATGTTTATTTACAGGTAAAGTTGGTGGATGGAAGAACTATTTCACTGTTGCTGATAATGAACTATTTGATTCACTCTACAAAGTTTGGATCAAGGACAGCGATTTGAAGATGCAATTTGACCTTCCATAGTGACCTGCAAGATATCTTCTACAGTGGGATATATAATATATTTCACAGTGGTTACCATGATGACATCACGTACGCACATTTGGTACACATGTTTATGGTTGACATAAACATATATTACAGGAATTTTATAAATACATCGTTTAACTGTGTTCAGTTGAGGTAATATCGCAATGTATCAACTTTTGAGACGCATCCCTGGTGATCACAAGATCATATCAATGGCTGCAACCATTGGCTGATCTCATGTTTTATTTGTGAAAATTTGTAAAATTTTGTAAGAAACAGCCAGCGTGTATTACGTCTGCTGACCGTTTGAATGAATAAAGATGAACTATCTGTAATGCGTGTTCATTGGGATCAAACCTGGTATCTCTACAGTGTATCATCGGCTAAATAAGTCTAAGTCACCCCCCTCACACACTATGCTAGTTCGTAACACAGATATATTATATCTTCTACAGGAGAATATATGATATATCTCCAACGGTGGCATATATGATATATTCATCTTACACATTTTTAGATGTCTCATTGCTACTATTACTGAGAACAATACATTGTGTATCCCAACATTCTTAGATGTCTTATTATTACTACTATTATTACCGAGAACAATACATTGTGTATCCCAACATTCTTAGATGTCTTATTATTACTACTATTACCGAGAATAATACATTGTGTATCCCAACATTCTTAGATGTCTTATTATTACTACTATTATTACCGAGAACAATACATTGTGTATCCCAACATTCTTAGATGTCTTATTATTACTACTATTATTACCGAGAACAATACATTGTGTATCCCAACATTCTTAGATGTCTTATTATTACTACTATTATTACCGAGAACAATACATTGTGTATCCCAACATTCTTAGATGTCTTATTATTACTATTATTACCGAGAATAATACATTGTGTATCCCAACATTCTTAGATGTCTTCTTATTACTATTATTACCAAGAATAATACATTGTGTAACCCGACATTCTCAGATGTCTTATTATTGGATTTGGATTTTGAGATATATGTAGAAAATAGTTGATTCGTTAATACATGTATGCACAGATTTCATTCCAAAACTAATTAGGTCTGTGTATTGTTACAGGGCACAAGTTTTATGTTTCATTACTGTGTGACAATCTTAAATCAAAAAAAAAAACTTAAAAAGAACTCCCGTGTGCTGAGAGTATTGAAGACACGTTAACAATTAATTCAAAATTGCTTGTACCTGAGATATTGATGGAAAAGCTGAAAACTAATTATGTAAATCAGGTTACCTGATATGAACAAAACCAAAAAAAAAATTAACTAATTATGCAAATTAGGTAATTAATATCCACAATTATTCACCCTAAAACCAATCAGGTCTCTGCACAGTTTGATTTTTACACCCTATAAAAACATTCAATTCACTTTTCTTCCTACTGAGTGTTTGCTCCTTGTAGTCCAGCATTGAAAAATACAAAAAAGTAGAATTTTGGGTTTCAAAGCAAAAAAAGGTGTACAGCATCCTTAAGCAACTATGTACCAAGTTTCATTGAAATATGATTACTACTTGAAATATCAAAAGCTGAAAATTAAATAATTATGCAAATTAGGTAATTAATATCTACTGATACTACCCTAACAACTATCAGGTCTGTGCAGTATCCTATGACATCTGTGTACCAAGTTTTATTGAAATGTGATGATTAGTACTTTAGATATCAGTGGAAAAGCTGAAAATTGATTAATCATTATGCAAATTAGGTAATTAATATTGCACAGATTTTTACCCAAAACTGCGCATTAGTTTGGAGCATCTATGTGCCAAGTTTCATCAAAATCTAATGAGTGGTTCTTTAGATATCAGTGGAACAGCTAAAAATCAGCTAATTATCATGCAAATTAGGTAATTAATATTCACAAATTTGTACTAAAACCTAATCAAATCTGTGCATTGGCCCAGAGCATCTATGCACCAAGTTTCATAAAAAATTACTGTAATGTATGGTTCTTGAGATATCAGTGGAAAAGATGGCACACATACACAGACACCCATTGTGTACACGGATGTCAAAAATGGATGGAAAGAAAATATGATTATGCAAATTAGGTAATTATTCTGCGTGTATAAACTCAAAACTAATTAGATCATCACATTGTCTTAGAGTATATATCTACCAGGTAATTAATATGCACTGATTTTAATGTAAAACTAATAGAAGTTGAAGTACTTGATTATCTTGATATATCAGTGGAAAAGCAGAATTTTATCCAAAACTAATCAGGCCTGCGTATTGTCATCAAAATTCATTTACATGGTTCTTTAAGCTCAGTAAAAATTGGCAAATTAGAAGATTAATATGAAATGTATTTCAACCAAAAACTAATCAAATCTGCACATTATATCAGAGCATAAATCTACTATGTTTCTGTGGTGGGTAAGTTTATATCGCAAAACTAGGCGTTGAGGTGTTCTTTTCGTCCCATAAAACGAACTGACTAAACATGCGGAATTGTCTACGATGTCAACTCCTCATGAAGCTATTTCTGTATTTCTGTTCAAAGAATTCCTATTTAATTATTCAGACGCCATTTTGTTGTGTACAATTTATATTCCATTCAGTACACAAATTTATATGTTTCAAAAAAGGTTGTCATTTTGCGTCATTCATTTTACTTCTAAAATAATTAAATAGGAATTCTTTGAACAGAAATACGTTTGGTGAAATCAAATACGTTTGATGAAATCAAATACGAATTTTAGAGAATAAAATAATATTTATGAAATGTAAAATAGAATTTACAAACATAAATTGCGTTTTATGGAATGAAATATGGATTTTACAAATGTAAATCGCGTTTTGTGGAATAAAATATAGATTTAAAAAAAAATGTTTTTAATAATATTGCAACACTTGGCTTGCCATAGCAATGGATTCTAGCTTTTTGTACGAACGGAGTTAACTCCATGGCGGACGCCATTGAAGTGTGCAAAGCAATATAATAATAATAATAATAATAAATACAAGTTTATATAGCGCCTAGTATCCATCGCAGTAATGCTCACTGACGCTTGGTTTCGCAGATAGGCTTGCTGAAACAGGTAAGATTTGAGTTTGGTTTTGAAGATGTTAACATTTGGTGCAGAACAGATGTCATTCGGTAATTGATCCCATAAAGATGACGAGGAATGGGCGAATGACCGGTCACCATAATTCTTGAGATGAGTTCTAGGTATGGCAAGTGTATGTTTCTTACTTGAGCGAAGGGTTCTCTGGTTTTGATTTTTGTGAATAAGGTCCGATATGTAGGATGGTGTCAATCCATGTAGTGACTTGTACGTGAGTAGTAAAATTTTGAAGTGTATCCTATAGTGAACTGGCAGCCAATGTAATTTACGAAGAACAGGAGTGATATGATCAAATTTTTTGGTACGTGTAATTAGACGGGCAGTACAGTTTTGAGCCCTCTGAAGCAGGTGTATCTGTAATTTTGGTAAGCCATCGAGTAAGGCATTGCCGTAATCCAGTTTAGCGGTTATAATAGAGTAAATGAGTTTAAGACAGGTATGCTCAGATAGATGTTGGCGAATGAGTCCTATGCGTCTGATATGCATGTATATGCTCTGGCATGTACTGATAATGTGTTTACTGAACTGAAGTGAATCATCGAAGATGACACCAATGTTGCGAACTGCTTTAACCGGTTTAACGAGTGTTGATCCAATGTTGATACCATGCAAGGGGTTTGGAGATTGGTCAAATTTTGAACGGATTAGCAATATCTCTGTTTTACCATCATTTAGCTGTAGTTTTTTGTTAACCATCTAAGCCTTGATGTTAGATAGGCAATTTTCAATTTGCGATGTGGCAGCTGAAATGTTATCTTTAGTGAAAGAAAGGTAAAGTTGATTGTCATCAGAGTATTGGTGAAAATGAAGATTGTGGTGACGAATAATTTGACCAAGTGATGAGATGTAAATTGAGAATAACAGGGAACCGAGTACTGATCCTTGGGGAACTCCATAATGAAGGGTTGTTTCTTTAGATGAATGACCATTAATGACAATTGACTGATGTCTGTTTGTGGGATATGAAGCTAGCTATTGCCAGGCGAGATCACATATGCCCATATCTGCTAGCCGTGCAAGAAGGATGTCACAGTCGATCGTGTCAAAGGCAGCAGACAGGTCTAGGAGGACAAGGATAACATATTGTCCTGCATCAATACACATTGATATGTCATTGTGGACTTTGATGAGTGCTGTCTCAGGGCTGTGAAATTTCCTGTATGCAGACTGGAGAGGTTTCAGAAGAGAGTTCGTAGCAAGGTAGTCATTTAGTCTCCTGGCGACGACTTTTTCCAGAACTTATGAAAGGAAAGGTAGGTTAGAGATAGGTCGGTAATTATTGAGTATTTGCTGATCAAGTGTTTTCTTTGTAAGCAGTGGTATGACAACTGCAAACTTCAGATTAGCTGGTACGAGTCCTTGTTGGAAAGATAGGTTGATGAGATACATGAACCAGGGTATGATCTGTGATTGAACTTTCTTCAATAAATATGTGGGAATTGGGTCGAGGCAACATGATTTAGATGGTGATTCCTTAATGATTTTCGTGAGTTCCTGTATAGTAGTAGGCTGGAAACTTGAAAGTTGTTCAGATGTACATGTAGCATTTGAAGTAGAAATGACTGGATTATTATCACCCTGTCTGTCTAAATCCAAACCATGTCGAATATTGGTGATTTTGTTTGTGAAAAATTCACTAAATGTTTCTGTGAGTTGATTGAGTGAAGAATGAGTTGGCAGTGGTTAGATTAGATGATAACTGAAATAGTGCTTTTTGATTGTGAGCGTTCTCTTCCATTATATCTGAATAGTAGCATTCAAGAGTTAGCATCTTGAACGAGCTTGTTAGCTTTACAACAATGGGTACAATAAATTTGCTTGTGTATTTCTAGTTTCGTAGTGCACCACTTCCTTTCATGAAATCTGCGTGTTTTCTGAACTACCATCATGTCCGTTGTATACCAATCTGCATTAGGGCGCACAGTGATAAGTTGTTTACGTTGTGGTGCATGTTTATTTAGTAGTTTCCTGAGGCACGAGTTGTAATGAGAAACAGCCAGGTTCACATCTGCTGAAGGTTGGCTGGGGATTAGAGCATCCTTAATGTCACATTCAAAATCTTCCACAACAATATCTGCAATGCGACGATATTTAATTTCCTTTTGAACTAATGGAGGTTTAGGTAGTAAGACTTGTATATAGATTGGAAAATGATCTGAAATATAAACAGTGTCAACAGTGACATTGAGAATCAGGTCAGGATTTGTGAAGACCAAATCAAGTGTGTGACCATGAGTGTGTGTTGGAGTGTTCACCCACTGCTTTAAATTACACGTCCAGTAATTCTTGAAATTTACGAGTATTAGGATCCGGTGATACATTTGCCCAGTGAAAATTGAAATCCCCAATAATAGATAAATTGCCAGTGTATGTAGATGAAGATTCAAGAAGATATTCAAATTCATTAAGGAATTTAGAGACAGTGAATTTGTTCTTCGTGTTGGGAGGTGGACGATACACAATAATGACTTTAAAAGTAATTCCATGGTAACGCAGAGTGACTTCAACAGCTTCAAAGGTAGTAAGATTCTGTAGTGGCTTCCAGGTGGTGACTGTAATACTCGACTTAAATATAAATGCAATCCCTCCACCAGTTGATTTCACACGCGGAAAATGACGGTAAGTGTATCCAGCTGGTGTAACTTCATTAATGATTGGTTCATCGCCACTGGCTTTCAGCCATGACTCTGTGATTGCAAGTGCATCAATATTGTGTTCTACAATATAGTCAGAAATTAGTGTAGCCTTATTCCGAATTGAATGTACATTCCAACAACCAAGCTGGAAATGCTGATTTCTTGTAATTGTACGTTGTGGGTGAGAATTCAGCTTACGAGTACCAACTCTTTTCCCTCTGTGGGTTGATGACTTTGACTGAATATCTAATGATCTGATCCTATTCCCGACTGAGAGGGAGCATTTGTGCTCAATAGTACAGATGTTACTGTTCCTAATACTGAATAGATCCTTTTTAGTATAATTAATTCTTCTGGAATGATTGTTCATTTGCATGTGAATGATAATTAGTAGGACAACGATTTCAATGAGTCTTTTCATTTGAACTGCTGAGTGGTGACAGGTATTTCCAGGTGTGCATGAATATAAATGAGTCTATTGTTCATGCAAGGTAATTACCATGAAAATGGTGACTGAGTTGAAACACAAAACAAAAAGGATATGAAGAAATTACAGCAAACAGCGATTCTGGCACACACAATGACAGTTCTGCTAGTCCAATGTGTTCTCTGACTGTTCATAGATGGAGTATTGGCACAAAAACAGCTTAATAATCGATGGTATTCACTAAACCAAACAATTTTGCAGAGCTTCTGTGAGGGGCAGCCTGCTAGGCGCACAACAATATCATTGTGGGTCCATCCTTTAAAATAAATTGATGAAGTTGGTCATTGGTCGTCGCAATGCGTCATTGGTCGTCGCAATGCGTTATTGGTCATCGCAATGCGTTATTGATCGTCACAATGCGTTATTGATCGCCGCAACGCATTACTGATCGTCGCAATGCGTCATTGATTGTCGCAATGCGTTATTGATCGCCGCAAGCGTTAGTGATCGTCGCAATGCGTCATTGATCGCCGCAGTGCGTTATTGGTCGTCGCAATGCGTTATTGATCGCCGCAATTTGGTCATTCTTCGCCGATTGTATATATGGGCCACCGTAGAGAGTCCCTTTTGACGGACCGCTGAGGCAAATAATGACCAATGGTTGTATCGTCATTGGGAATTCTATCATATATTTTCAGAGAATTTGGTTCTAATTTTCGAATTATACTGCGTGTTCGCACTTCTGTTGATTTGAAATTTGTGGGTAAAATTGGGTGATTTACTTTCCACGGCAATTTTGCGACAAATTTTCCACTGTTAAGCATTTGTCGGTATATTCCTTGTATTGTTGTTCATGTGTAATGTTGAGTGCCTGTTGTCTTGTAATCGTATCTTTAACACCCACTGACTCCAGGTCCCAGTAACTAGCAATCATTTTATTCATTACACTGTCATGTGCTCGGATAGAAGCAATGGTAAATGAATTTGTTTTGTTTGTCCTGTTGTGTCAGTGTGTAGTGAAAGGCCCTGACAGTAGGTACCGAAAGACAGTCGGTATAGCGTTTGGTTTGCCCCTAACTATGCGTGAGTTGTGTGTAACAAAATCCCAATAGTGATCGGCGCCTATCAGAATATCGATGTTTAATGTGGACCGATTTGACGGCGGATAGGCCAACGATAGACCTCTCAAATGTGGCAAACGTGCAATATCGTAAGTTACAGTGTTCTCCACTCCCTCGGAAATACAGTCGACCATCAGTACATCGATCGGGGATTTAATGCCATTTTTGCTTTGTAGTGATAGCGTGGTACTATCTCGGTATGGACTGCACGCCGGAACGCGGATTGGAGAACGAGTTCAGACTCAATAATTCGTTATAATTTGGGATTACACCTAGTTTACGTGCGAAAGAGTTTGTGACAAAGCTTCTATCACTACCATTGTCAAATAGGAGCGGGTAGCAACACATTTAGTACCTCGAAAATGCGTACTAACTCGTGCGGTTTGAAGCATTGCGCGTCGCGGACTGTCAGAGTTAATTTTTGAGTCACTCCCGGTAAAACGCGATTGTTCACCAGTATTTGCTGAATGTGAAAAAAGCGAGTTTGCCGTGCTAGAATTCGTTGAATTTGTTTGCGCAGTTCCAGATTTATCAAAATGAATCGACGTATGGTGTTTACTCTTACAAACACGGCAAGTGAAACGCGATTTACATTGAGACAACATGTGCTTTCCCAAACAATTAAAGCATCGTTTATTTTGGGAAATAAATTCGACTCTATCCTTCCTAGTTGAAATATTTGTACAATTTGTGGTGTAATGCTTGCCTTTGCAATATATGCAATGTGGGGTCCTGTCACCAATTTGTGTTCTACCATGAGTGTGATCAGTTTGTGTGACATGGTTTTGTTTCTGTTGATCAGAATATGTGGTACCACTGTAAGATTTGTCAGTATTATTGTAATTACGACGCCCATATCGTTTGGACTTGAACTGTATTGAGTCATGTGTACTCTGGGTAAAAGCATGTATTGCTGAAGGGTTTGTGTCGTAATCTACCTGACCTATGGCGAGGATTTTAACCTCGTGTAACATGTGCTGACTGAGTGTGACTAATGTCCATTCCCCGTTTGGGTTGGATCGCGCTAAACTTTGTTGAAATTGAACTGGGAATGTATCCAGTATCATGGGTATGAGGAGTTTCTCATAGCCCGCCTCTGGTACACCTAATAAACGAAGTTCCCTGATGTGCTTTTCCAGGGTATCATGATATTTCCGTACAGAATTGGCATTATAATTGGGTGCGTCTGCTGTGCGTAATGCACGCATGTGAGCAGCGTTAATTTGATGTGGCTGGCCGAATCGTTCGGTCAGAAGCTGGAGTGCCAAACTGTAATTTACTATAGTAAGATCTAAGCCGGTTATTACTTCTAGAGCCTCCCCCTCTAACGACCTTTTCAAATAAGCAAATTTGATTATAGGACTAAGTTGTGGATTTAAACCTGTAGCAGCATTGAACATATCCCAAAATTCAGCCCACCCCGTATACTCGCCTGAATAGACGGGCAAATCAATACGTGGCAGTTGAACAGAATTAAATTGAGTGTAATGTGGTTTCATACCTGAAATATGAGCTGCTGGAATTGAATTGTTCAAAAAGTTATTTTGTGTAACTTCTACTTGAGGCACTGGTGCGTTAGCGGGTTGATCGAACTGTTGTACAGGTGGTTGAAACGCGACTTGAAACGTCGGTACTGGGGGCGCGACTTGAGGTGTCGACGGCGGTACGACTTGAGGTGTCGGCGGCAGCACGATTTGAGGTGTCGGCGGCAGTGCGACTTGAGGTGTTGGCGGCGGTACGACTTGAGGTGTCGGCGGCGGTACGAGCTGTTGGACCGGTGCTTGTTGATCATCTGGAGGGATTGGTTGTTGATTTACTTCGTGTTGACCAAGTTGTGGGACTGGATGTATTTCTTGCTTCGCTGGCTTGTTTTCTGTCAGGAATAAATTGATCGAACTAAACCTCTCTAGTAATTTGAGTTCGATTTCTTCAGTTTCAGTAAACTCTGCGTAATTTCTGACTTCATCGCAGGCCTTTTGTAAGCTTGAGATACGATTGTCAAGTGCTAGTATGCTTACTTTGATCAGCCGATATACTTCAGATTTGTTGTCAGTGACTTCAAAGTCTTGGATTCTATCCTCGGCAAGTGTCAACGCGATATTTAATTGAGTCACAACTTTGTTCAGTCTATCTGTTGCTTTGTTCAGGATTCTTCGAGGCATAATGAATCAGTATTGGATATCCTGGTCTCGGCACCAAATTTATGTGGTGGGTAAGTTTATATCACAAAAATATGCGTTGAGGTGTTCTTTTCGTCACATAAAACGAACTGACTAAACATGCGGAATTGTTATTGAAACGGACATCGATTGCGTTGTGTTCTCTCGAGTTGAACAGACGTGAGGTATAATTCAAACTTGTTTATTTGTACTCAACATGAACATCAATACGTTGTACAGCAAATACTTCTTGATATAAAATATGGATCGCTAAATAATAGTTTCATGAGGAGTTGACATCGTAGAGAGCATAGAACGGAGGGTGTGCATAACGAGCATCAAGTTGCGAAGCTACCATAGGAGGAATTACAGCGACGGCCTGAATCGGACTTCTCACGACAGCGCTTTGCCTGGTTAATGTAGTTGTCAACGTTAGAGCGGCATTTGTCTTGGTGACAGCTAATCGGAGAAGTGACAAACACGTGTTTGTACTCTAGAATATATCATGCCAAAACGTTCCGAATATAAAACAACGCTAATGGCGCATACAAACGAAACATAACACTGTCATTCCATATTAGGAGTGACACGCGACTACCACGAGGCAGAACTTTGGTGGGAATTTTGGGCGGTAAGCACACAAGTACCGTGAGAACGCAATGGGGAAACAATGTAGCGAACGTTTGGATTATAGCGTCACGGTTGCTACAGAAACCGATCTAGTCCCTCAGGGCTCAACTCGTGGTTATCAAAACAATGTCTGGAATTACAAACTAACTTAGACGGAACACATCATAAAGAAAATCAATTTTTTTCATGTTAGATAACTGCGCGCGACAGTTTCATCAAAATCCAATAAGTGGTTCATTAGCTATCAGTGCGCAGTGTGTGTGTTCCACTTACGAAAAAGACTCAACAAATTCATCATAACAAAAAATAGCACAAGCATGTGAATGCTAGCAAGAATAGTGTCCTCAAGTGTCAACCATTGCATATTTTTCCCTTACATTCTAAATACTTAATTCAACACATGCATGCACGCACGCGCCCCCCAACAAGATATGCGACACAATCAATTTCTTACAAATAACGGAATATTTATTTTATGTCAATCAAAACAAGATATTTTGATATAAGCTAAGGTGTCCAAATATTTATCAAAATTCAAATTACGTGGCAGGTTAATGCACGAACATCAAACACACTAAAGTCTGAAGTTGGTTTATGTTAAAGTAATTGATATGTAATTAATAATGTGAAATAGATAAGCGATACTAGTCCATTTCCCTACTTTCACACAAATTTTGCATTCAGGTTTTTTAGAGGATTTTTGTAAAGGTATGAAAAGGTATATAGAGTCAAAAGAAAAACCAATTACCTGTGTGCAACTTGGGTTCTAATCTTCTGTATAGATAATCCCATTATTACATATACTTCATAGGTTTATGTAACTGAAACAGTTTTAGTTTCCTTTTTTATATGTTTGATAAGTTATGCTTTGGGTGTACTATGCTATAACAGTTCTGAATATGATGAAAAATCAACTTATGATGTAAATTGCGACAGGTTATTTACTTTTAGGCAGTTTTGTTTCCTTGTAGAGAAAATTTATCCTTTTTGTTTCCCTTTCCAGTGTTCACTGCAGAATAAAAATTAACTTCTCAATTTATAGTTTTACTCGTATCAATAGAATGAACTGGCCTATTCAGTTTTGATCAAATGTAATTTTTCTGATTATATTCTAACCACAAAGTTGGCAATTTTTTATGTAATTACTACATCCTGGCAGCCATGTTTGGCTTATGAAACAGAAAAGGATGTAACAGTGGTGTTGATATAGATTTATTGTTGGTTCCTACAAAGTGTTAATAGGATAGAGAATTATAACTATAAGTAGTGTTCATGTTACACACAGTACTAGTTGCGTTCACGCACAGCTCCTTAGCACGGGCTAAGAGGTCAAATTCCTTAGCCCGTGCTAAGAAAACGTGCGTGAACGCTTAGCACGGGCTAAGGAATGCTAAGTACGGGTTAAATCTGATCCGAATTTAAGACGCGGTCTAGACCTTAGCACGGGCTAACGAAGTATGCGCGAACGCTTAGCCCAGGGCTAAGCGCCCTCTGCCGCCGCACCTTTGGGTGTGAAAATTGTCCCATGTTCGTATAACGACAATATTCCACCAGTCATTACTCCGCGCTCGCTTCCACACTAATCGGATCACTGTAGTAGAGCGTACAGCAGCTCCAATCGTAGACAAAATAAATTTGGTTCGCTGTCTACGACATGCATTAATAAAACTCTGTATTCTGTTACGACCGTTGTATACTGTTTATGTGCATCCAAATAAGTTGGGTCCGTCTTCTCTCGCGTTCCTGTGCACGTCGCGTCAAAATTAGAACGAAACATGCCAGCAGCAGAAATAGAACCTCGCACGTGTCATCCATTTTTCGTTCGTAAATAGCGGCTTACCAAAGGTCACCGACTAATGGCACCCCTTAGCCCATGCTAACGACTGGCCCTCCCTGTGCGTGGACGCAATTGGGTCTAGCCGAAATGCAAATATGCTAGATAAGCCTAAATCAGCTTAAATCTTAGCCCGTACTTCGTGTAACGTGAACACAACTACTGACTAAGATTTAAGCTAATCGTGTATGTTTGCATATCAGATAAAACCCAAACTTCTTAGGATTATAACAAATCTTCAATTTTAACTGCTTATTAGTACAGTAACTATGAAGGTATACATGACAGTTCCACGGTTATAAAAATATAAAAATTAGATTGCCATCGTAAAAGTAATAAATGATACATTTAATTTTCACAGTTGTTGTTTCAATTCTTTGTGTGGAATCACACCATGAAATCAATGAGTTGACATGTTCATGTCAACTTAAATTAGCAGATTTCATTTACTAGTATCCATAAAAATAGCCAGGGCAAACCTTATGAATAATTAATGCATTTACAGAAATAGTGAAATAAACAGAAACAAGCCACAGCCAAAAAATTATGACTATAAAAATATTCATTACCATAATAACTAATACATACTTTTAATTTGCGACATTCCATTGAAAAAATTAAATTACAAAAATTATTTATCATAACTAGCTAGTGTTTGTTTCATCCGTTTCATCATAGAGGGCAGTAGATCTATATGCTTGTCTGCACATTTATTAAGACATTTTTCCATATTATTTCTCATTATTATTTCATCCGTTATTCCCTTAGCAACCATATCTTTAAGTTCATCTTGACACTGCATGGCACCTCTCTGTAGACGATCCTGTCAATGACAAAACAAGTTATAGTCTGTTATCATACTAATCATCTAGTAGTATCGGGTACATGTACATCTTAATTAATATCTGAATAAATTACAGAAACAAAAATATAAGATTCATAATTTTTTTCTACAAAGAGAAGATTTGCAAATTACAAGTATTGTACTTGAATGGTAAGGTCAAGTTAATTACATCATAACCAAATTGTACCAAACAAAAAATGTCAAGATGTGTCTAAACAATGGGTAAGGGCAATCAGTCAGCCATTTTAAATTAGTGTCAGAGAAATTGGTAATTGAGAAATACAACATTTTTAACTAATATGTTTTTTACACATATAGCATTTTGTATGAAGTAGTACCGGTATGTACCATATACCAAATGGAGCAATTACAGTATTTACAAGGTATCCGGGTCAGAAATTGGTAGCAAACAACTGAACATAGCCAACTATTAATGTAGATTTCGATGTAATCAAGCTTTCAGCAGCTTAATTTCAACAATTCCATGCAGAATCACACATGGAACCGATTTCTCTAATTTGGCATACTTAATTCATCAAAATTCAATGAAAAGCAGATCAGGGGATTCGTTTGATGTCCGCTATTGTCCTGTTCTGTTCTTCAACATCAACCATGGAACATGAAATAATTTTTCCATGTATTCCTAATGAAAAATACATCAGATAACAACACAATTTGTGAACTACTGATTTTAGTTCATGGCTCATTTTACTATGTACATGTACATGTCAATGCACTTTGTGCAATGTCGATGCACTGGGTGCAATGTCGATGCACTTTGTGCAATGTCGATGCACTGGGTGCAATGTTAATGCACTGGGTGCAATGTTAATGCTTCGTGTGCGATGTTGATGCACCGGGTTCAATGTTGATGCTCTGTGTGCGATGTTGATGCACCGGGTGCAATGTTGATGCTTCGTGTGTGATGTTGATGCACCACGTGCAATGCCAATGCACCACGTGTGATATCAATGCCACGTTTTCAGGCATGTCTGAAAAAAAGTACCGGTAGTTGGCTAATATGCTTTTATAATTTGTGAGTCAAAACAAGGCTACATACAAATGTACCTGTCTGGCAATCACAAAGAAACAAAATAAATGTAAATGTAATTTAGGCGTTGAGGAAGAGTGAAGTATTTGGTTCTAAAATAGGCATCACGAAAATTCAACTTAGTTACACCATAAGCGAATGATTTCGATCACATGAAAACGCTTGATGCGATAAGATATTCGTCATGTTTGCCATACATATGAGTGACC
Organism: Saccoglossus kowalevskii; assembly: GCF_978046115.1. Lineage (NCBI taxonomy): Eukaryota > Metazoa > Hemichordata > Enteropneusta > Harrimaniidae > Saccoglossus > Saccoglossus kowalevskii. The sequence goes on along the minus strand of NC_140650.1, from coordinate 3,523,566 downwards.
TGAAACTGTGTTCCTTGACCTGATAGGTCAAGTTTCTAATTAACCAATCAAATTGCTGGATGGTGCAAACGTGTTTGAAGTACCATAGCTCATTTAAGGTAGAGATGCAGTTTATTTGTGAATTTCGATCAAAAATAGTTTTTTTCGTTTTTTATATAGATTTTTATCTAAAGAACATTCTGTGAAAATTTGACCAATGAATTCTTATTGGAAAATCGTTAAAATTGCTGTTTATTTTCTGGTTAAAAATAAAAAACACTCACACGTGGCAATGTTTATGTCCAATTGCCTAATTTGCATGAGTAACCAAATAACAGGACCTTTGATTGACAATATGCAAATCGAGATTCTACGGGTTCATTCAATTCACGCGCATGTGCAATTATTTACAAATCAGTTATCGCTCGCTAGCAAACCAAACATTATATTTCCTCAGTGTTTTTTCCTAATTTTTATCATTACATTATGCATGGTATAAAAAGGAAGAGAGGTAGAAAGACGATTCAGATGAGTTCTATGTCGGAAGAGGCAAAAGCTACACTGAAGGCATCAGCCCGCCGAACGAAAAACAAAATCGATGTGAGCGTCCAAACGTGACTTTCCCTGAAGGCGTGAATCCGAGTTTCTGATTGACTGAGAGATATTATTTTTAAATAATTGTTCTCAAAAAATAAACTGAGCATGTGAAGAATAATTTAACATTGTTTACAGTGATAACAGCTCATTGTCGAAACGAAGCTTACCCATTCACGCTAGTCACAATAAACATCATAGTCTTGAATAAGCGTCAATGACTACGGTAAAACTTAGACTCTATTTTAGGCATCAGGAATGATTGAAATGTCCGAAAATGACGCCAAAATACACCTTAAAAGTCCCATTTTATTTTTTTCTAAACCCCATCCCGAATTTACGGCAGAATCTGGTCCCTCAAATAAGGGACACGTGAGCTTTGATTCTAACCGGATATATTGCACTGGGTCGGGGAGATACAAACTTTCGTGTATCTTTTGTCCAATGGGTACCTGTACTTCGATCATTCGCAAAGTAACGAACACACTGTTTAGCACTCCTATTTTTTTCATTTGCTGATTTCTATTCAGAAAAAGTCGACCGCTCGAAAATGCACCTTAATTTTGCACTCTTAAAACATGTCAGATTTCCAACACTAAGTATTTAAAACCGGTCGAAATTTTAAAACTTTTACGTTAGGAGCTGGAGCTCTCTTCTTGCAGGCGACCATCGCCTGTAGTACAACAGCATGTTTTGTACGTACATTCGTGCGCTGATTGTCTGCGACTGTCCCTGAATAGGGCGTTACCAAAATCGGAAAAAATAAAAAATTGCCTCCTTAAAAAACGAACAGAATTCAAATATTTCTTTTAACAAATATGTTGCAGTGGGAAAATGGGATTGGAAACGCTGAACAAAACTTCTGTGCCTCGCGTTTCGATTCTAGGATTACGCGATTATTCATTATTGTGCGTTTGCTTCCTGGAGTTGGTTCTCAATACTACATAAAAATCATCGAGGATAAATAATTTAATATACCACTTTGTACTCTTCACGGTAAACCATAGGCTCTGAAATACTCATAGATTTTTTATTGAAAATACATCGAAGAGAAGCCATGATGTTTTGATCCTGATAAAAGGTCACCTTCCTAGGACTGCCCCCTGTTTAATAATTCATGAGATGACGTCATATTTACTGGGCATTGACACATGTTTTTACCGACTTCATCAAAACACTGGTATGAATGACGTGTTTCTGATTTATATATTCAAGAGCAGTTGTTCTGGTCTAACGATTTTACATAAAATGTCTATGTCTATACGTTAATTTCAATAGTCTAGAAAGTATGACAAAGTATGACAAAGCAGTAATTCACGGCTTAACGCGCAAATATGCAAATTAGCCTTTTTCTCGTCTTCTATTTTTGGTGAATTCTTGGGTTTTAAATTAAAATAGCTGATAAACGCTTTGGCCATTTGCCTCGAAATTTTCACACACTATTGACAAGGTGTTCCCCCTTCAAAATGCGTCCGGACAGTTTATTACGGCGAGTGGAACAAAAATAACAAGTCCGCAATTAACATGGATATATAAATTATGCAAAAATAGAAAAGAGTGAACTTTGAGGTCATGCTGTGCGACTTTGAAAGCCGTTAGAGAGATGAGTGGACGCATTTGAATTAGCAGTATACCAAGATATCCAGTGATGTAATGTTACCCACAAACGGACTTGAAGTTTTTAAGCTAATTTTTTTTAAATCACTTTTGTCCAAAAAAGCATATTTTTGACCCAAAATCAAAAACACATTCTGGGTATTTAAAATAAAGACAAGTTTTACAAAGTTTGTATAATAAGCATTCAGAAAATATATAACATGTTGGATATATAATACCATCTTCATTTTCTAATTACTCAATTAAAAAGCAAGCCAAATAAACTGCATCTCTACCTTAAATATGTTAATGACAGTTCAGCGACTTCATGGTGAACGCAACACGAACAAGATTTACCTAGTATGTTGTAGTGCGATCTTTAGGCTTTGATTTTGATGGGAAAACAGCATGACTTTTTTTTTAAATCAAGAAATTTTTTTTTTTTCAAAAGACAAACTGAGCATTGATTAACACTTTTCACGGTGATGACAGTTCATTGTGGAAACGCTACACACAATAAACGACATACTCTTGAATAGGCGTCAATAACTACGGAAAACCACAATTAGACTCTCAATTAAGCGTCAGGAAAGATTGTAATGTTCAAAATATTACACCTATACTGTAGTTGAATACACAGAAGAGCAAAGAAATAAAAAATGTTGATGTCAATAACCAGATCTGAATTGATATACACATACCTGAAAATCCCTGAGTTCATTCTGTACATAAACCTGTGCTTGTTGTACTGGCTGTGAACACTGTTCTATGCAACGCTGTGCTTCTTCCATTGAATACCCCTTATTATCACAACATCTGGCACTGCACTTGTACATCTTCGACTACAAATCAAAATTTATAATAAAATGTAAAAAATTTTGTTTGACTTTTTATAAGTTTTTCAAATTGCACACACATTGTAAGGAGTATGCTACCAAGTCAACATTGTTTTCAACATACATATATGTACATGTACATGTGGTAATGAACGACAACACATGTACAGGCCTTGAGGGTTAAACTCAAAATCAAATTGATTGCTTATAAGAAGCCATTTGATTGGTTGCCCAGTTGGGATGTGGTCAAGTTAAATAGATATGCTATATATATCACTGCAGTGTTTTTACCTAAGTAATATTGGCACACACTTGTTTACAGAAATATTCAATACATTGACTATTATGTGATATCTGCACACACTTGTTTACAGAAATGCAGCTAAGATTAAAGTCTGTGGTGATGGACGAGGAAACCACCACACATACATGTAGGCAGCTGACGTACACTGAGAAGAATGCTATATATACTGTGTGTTTATTATATGCAACAGCAGATAGTAGAAGAAGTAAACTTAAAGAAATCATTGATTGTAGGACACTTCTCCTTATACATGTACTTTCACTCAGAATATTTTCACTCTGTGGCTAAGATCATCTTACCATTGAACTCTACATAGGCTGAAACGTTCAGGCCAAAACATCCAGCATTTATTTGAGCCATGGGTAAAAATATATAGTTTAACCCTTTTCCAGTCAAGTCGGTGAAAAAACCGCCGTCAATATGGGTATGCTAGAATTTACCACTTCAGCTAACTGGTTAAGTCGTTGAAAAACGGCCTGCTATTTAGGTTGCTCAGACGGTCAAGCGTTTATAATACGTTGTATGGAACCTGATATTTTACACTTGCAAAATTATGGAGGGAGAGAATTTGTTTTCGATTCCGTCAAGTCAAATAAATTAACCAAGTAATAAAGAATGTAATTCTATACTCTTGTCTGCTCATTTCACTATTTTACCGTCACAATGCGACGTTTGCGACGATGTAAAAAAAACGCCTTGACCACATTGCAAACTGCAGCATTACAACCGTTTTTGAACGACACGATTCACGATTATAACGGTAGTAACGTATTTTGACCAGCTTGGCAAATAGTCCCAGCACTTAGAATGAATAGCATGACGGATTCCAACGGCTGAGCTTGGAATGTCGGCAATCACCAACGTAAAATGACCGGGACAGCTGGTAGGAAATATTCAAGTCCACGTGATTTCACCGTCTGAGCTAGCATATGCAATTCTATGTGTATGCAAATTGTAACCAATCCGTGTTCGAAAAAATAACATATTTATTTACATAACAATAATTATTCAAATTGTGGGGAGATGCAGTCTTGTGGACATCTGGTCGTTCAGTATAAATATGGCCGAAGAAAGTGAGATAAAGCCCAGACTCGCTGTGTGCCTCCTTTCCGACACGTATGTTAATATGCCGTCCTATACAGATAGGAAGTGTTTTATGAAGGCAAGAAGGAAATTGAAGAAAACGCGTCAATCATGCAGTGGCACGGGGAGTGATAAGTTTGACATTGACATGACAGATTTTTCACCAGCAAAGCGCGGGAAAAGGAAGAAATCCAAAGCAAAGGAAACATTTGACGTCGGTGAGTTACCAGCCGAACGTACCACCGACACCGGTGATAATAGTCCACTCAAGAAAAGGCGTAAAAAGAAAAAGAACAAACGCAAGTCGGAGACTGCCTCCTCTGTCAATGAACAGGTGATTACAGAAGAAAGCCGTTTGAAGGACTGCAGGGGCAAACTAGGGGGCAAACCAGGAGGCAAGCGTAAATCGAAGACGAACCGTAAAGTGGTTGAATCGCCAGTTGCCGATGAAGCAGATGCCGAAGAAACGGGAGTTAATCACGCTGAAATACAACGTGCCGTCAAAGATGTGATACAATTTTTGCAAGACAATGTTTGCGATTCGGAACCGTCGACATCCGCCACAACTGCCAACGCAGAAAAGCAGGGGCCTGAACATATTGACCCAGTGAGTACGCAACAAAACGTCGATGTCACCAAAGAAATGGTACAAGAAAATGTATGCGATACAGAACAATCAACACTTGCGAGTTTCCCCGAAAAACAAACTATTAAAAAACGTGTTGCCAATGGACACGCGTGATGATGAACTTGTATTGGACGAAAAAACGGGTGAGCTACGACACAAAATACCAGATGACTTCATAGTTGCAACTGACGAAGATACAGATTCAGAAATCGATGAAGATCGTGCTGAGAATGACGATTTTTTAGAGCAACGTTACCCACCGGTACTCGATAGCGACATTGAAATTGAATCCGACACAGAAATTGGTGCTACATTCGATTATGTTGCCTCCGGCACTGGTGAATGGAGAATGGCCACGGAGGAAGACGGCGATATATTTACTATTCCAGTTTTTGAACCCGAACCTGGACCAACTTTCGAACTGCCTTCATATGCACGTGAGGTGGAATATTTCTACAAATTTATCCCACCAGAACTGATAGAACTGGCTTCCATCAAGACTAATAAATACGCCAAATATCATCAAAAATGCATTGCAAAGAAATTAAATGCCCGCTGGCGTAATACAAATTTCAGTGAAATGCAAGCATTCTTTGGTGTGATGATATGTATGGGTGTGGATCACAAATCAGCAATCGACGATTATTGGTCGAGTGACCCCTTTCTGCAGAATATGGGAATTGCGTCAGTAATGACTCGGGCCAGATTTCAAATGCTAATGCGTTATTTTCATTTAGCTGATCAAGTAAATGACCCACGGCGGGATCCTGACATTGAACGTCGTCGTCAACGATCAGAGGCCGACCTGTTGTATAAAATCAACCCATGGCTGAAACCCATAGTTGTCGGCGATACTACCAGATGGGACAGGAAATTTCGATTGATGAGGGTATGATTAGATTCAAGGGACGGTCCAAGTGTAAGCAGAGATTGCCCCACAAACCCAACCGTGATGGCTTCAAAAAAGTGTACATGGTCGGTAGTTTTAGCAGACGAAATCGGAAAACCATGCCGCTGCAATTAATTCCTGAGGGAAAAAGCAAGAAGCTGAAATTGAAAATTGGTGAAATGAAAGCAGCAACTAGACTGAACGACACTATCAATATTACTGCATACCAGGATGACAGCGCGCAAATATTGATTTTAAATACAGTCTATCCCCCACTGGCTATGTCGGCAGAAGCAGTAGATGACGAGAGACATGTGCCTGTATCGTTACAATGTTACAGACATCACATGGGTGGCGTGGATCGTTCTAACCAAAGGCAAAAATACTATCACACGGGCAGAAAAAACAATCGTTGGTGGATCTACATGGCCTGTTACCTCATAGATGTTGCATTGGTCAATGCTTATGAATGTTTCAAGGCATTGAATCGCACGACTAAAGTAACGCGCAAATTCTTCAATATCCGCACAGGTAAACAACTGATTGGTGGACACTCGAGTAGAATTCAAAAATCCATAAGAGAAGTTGGCTCTCTTCCAAGTAACACGTCATTTATTCGTAGTGAAAACATGGATTCGCACGAAATATGCAGACTATTCGGGTGTCAAAAATCGTGTAAGCAGTGCAGCAAGGACGGGAGAAAAACAGCGAGTGGCCTATTATCAGAAACATCGAAAGGATGCCCAATTTGTAAAGTTCACCTTCATGCGGGCAAATGTTTCGCTGCTTTTCATCACAACATGGCACTGAGGGGAAAACGCACCGTGGGAACACAAACACGAAGTACGGAAGAGCAGCCCTCGACATCAGGCAGACGCATGGGAGCAGCCCGCCGGGGTGGACGACTAAGAAAGGCGTACAACAAATAAATTTGGGACTTATTACAGCGTCACAGACTGTACAATAGTTTGAGTTGGTGAAAATACGTTATCGTTAATTTAGTTTCATGCTCACTCGGTATTTATATGTTTTAATGTCAGGATAGTTCATCGGGTCTAGTCGGTGGAAATACGTTTCTGTGTGAGTATATATACACGCCAAGTCCCTGCAGTTACATTCTCGCTAGTTCGTTTTATTTCAAGTCGTTAAATATACGTTGAAATATTTAGTTGGTTAATCGGGTCATGTAGGTGAATATACGTTGCCGTGTGAAGGTAACCTCGATCAAGTCGTTGCAGTTACGTTCTCAGTTCTCAGTTTGGGTCGTTAAATATACGTTGTAAGTGTGGACTTATTCGTACGGTCAAGTCGGTTAATATACGTCAGAGCTTGAATATAACATCAGTTAAGTCACGGAAAGTATGTTGTAATATGTTACACATGTAGTTCAAGTCGTTGAATATACGTTGCAATTTGAAATGTACGCTGACGGGTCGAGTATGTCAAACACGTTTTCCTCCGTACATGTCCCAAATATCCACATACTCGCGCGTTTTTTTCTTCTTACTTCGAACTTGCATTCATGTAGTGACCTTGTACTTGCTTGTAATGTGTTTTCAATTAAGCAATATTTATTTCAGTGCTTAACGCGTGTTTATTGAGACTGTACAAAGGGCAAAACATCGTTACTTAACGACAGTAAAAAATGTGTATTGAAATAAAATGGTGATTTTTTTTTATACGAGAAATTGTTGTCCATGGTGGTAATGAAGTGTGTATGCGAACAGATTGCAAAAAATGTGAAAACTGTGGACCATTATCGGATACGGCTGTAGATGGTAATCCATGTTGTGCAAACACAATACGTAGTTTTTCTATTGTAGCTTCAGCTGTCGTGGATTTCATCGGAAATACTTCCATCCATTTTGAATATGCACAGGTGATGATGAGAAACATTTGATGAAGAAACGGTCCTGCGTAATCAATATGTATGCAATCCCATGGTCCTTTTGGGTATTCCCATGGATGCATTGGTATAGGTGCGGGCAATTTCGCATTAACTTGGCAAGTACAGCATTTGCGAACAGTAGTCTCTATTTCATCATTTAGACATGGCCACCATACATAATTTCGAGCTAATGCTTTCATGTGAACTATCCCTGGGTGCGATTTGTGTAACATTTCTAGTATACGCAATCGTCCTTGTGGCGGCACAATGACTTTACTGCCCCATAGAACTATGTCATCTTGAACACTCAATTCGGATTTACGAACGAAGTATGGTTTGAGTTCTGGCTCAACGGATATCTCATACACTGTATTTGGCCAACCACAAGTAATATATCTACGAACTTGTAATAATACTGGATCATGATCTGTCCATCGTTTGATATCCTCTGACGTTACCGGTGATGTGTCTAGGAATTCCATCAGTAACACGGTATCAGTAGGTATAGGAATGTTGGACGGTTGATCTTGCAGTGGTAATCGACTCATCGTGTCGGCATGGCCCATTTCTTTGCCTGGCTTATAATTAAACTTGTAGTCATAAGCGGATAATGTGAGATTCCATCGTTGGACTCGCGATGATGCCATTGTTGGGACACCTTTTGCTTCATTAAACAAGGTTTGTAACGGTTTGTGATCATTGAAAATTTCAAAATGTCTGCTGAACAAGTAAGAATGAAACTTCTTCACTCCAAATATTACCGCTAGTCCCCCTCTCTAGCTGAGAATAATTCTTCTCGGTGGGTGCTAATGTGCGTGATGGGAAGCTAATCGGTTTCTTAGAGCCATCTGGCATTACGTGAGAGAGAACAGCACCGACTCCGTAGGGTGACGCATCGCATGCAAGTATCAATTCTTTCATTGGGTCATAGGGAAGAAGTACTTTCGAAGAATTTAACAATCTCTTAGATTCGTTAAATGATTTATCTTGCTTCACTCCCCAGTGCCATTTAGTATTCTTGTTCAGAAGTATATGCAGTGTCGCTAACGTACACGGTTGACAGGTTGGATACGAAACGACCGTAGTAGTTAAGAAGTCCCAGGTACACATGTACATTTTGTATGATTTTAATTCAGTTATGTTACACAGAACAGGAGCATCCATCAAAGCGCGAACTTTACTTTCCAGTGGATGTAGGCCCACTGCATCGATACGGTATCCGAGATACTCTACTTCTTTCGTTTGTAAAACACATTTCTCTTTTCGAGCACGAATTCCAGCTTCAGACAATTTATTCAATACCGACTCTAAATTGTATAAGTGTTCAGCTTCTGTCTCTCCTGTGATCAGAATGTCATCAATAAATACACATACATGTGGAATTCCTTGTAGGAGACTATCCATACACTTTTGTCAAATTGCTGGAGCTGATGATACTCCGACTGGTAAGCAATTATATCTGAAAAGTCCACGGTGTGTATTTATTGTTGTGAACTCCTTAGATTTATCATCTAGTGGCAGTTGTAAGTAGGCATTACTTAAATCAAGCTTAGTGAAAGTCTGTCCACCACTCAGGGAATCGGATACGAGTCAAGTTTCGCAACTTGATTTATGGTTACTTTGTAATCTCCACAAATATGTATTTGACTTTACCTTTCAATACAGGTACAATGGGTGGAGCCCAATCAAAAAACTCAACAGGTTCGATTACACCTTCCTTTTGAAGTCGCATCAATTCAGATTCTACCTTATCCTTCATCACATACGGTACAGGACGTGGTTTAAAGAACTTCTACTGGGCATTAGGATCAACATAGATTTTCCCTGTCACTTTCTTGACAGTACCTAACCCATCCTGAAATACATTTGAATACTGTTTTATCAGTGATTCATGAGCCATTGCTACTTTAACATGACAAGTTTCTGCCCATCTTAACCGAAAGACTTTTAACCAATCACGACCTACTAAATCAGGAACACTACCTTCTACAATTACAATACTGTAGAATACTTTATTTTCGCTGGAATTAATTTTCGCTGAAAAGTCTTTTTGGGCGTTTTGTATGGATTTTATTTTCACTGATTTTTGATGAGTTTAATGTGATATATAGAAAAAAAAGTATATTTGATGGATTTTATTTTCACGGAATCATCCCTTCAGCGAAAATAAATTCCAAGCGAAAATAAAGTATTCCACAGTAGGTACATTTGCTATCTGATTATCATATTTAACATCTACATTAAGAGTTCCTACAACTTTTATCTGTTCACCAGTATATGTACGTAATACTGCGTGTGCATTCTGAACAATTGGAATATTAGCCAATAATACAATGTGCACACAAGGACCCATGTGTTCTCGCCATTGGCGAGGCAATGGCGAGGTCATGTCCCGCCAATGTCGAGTCAATGGCGTGCCAGTGGCGAGGTCATTAAAGGGCTCGCCCTCAAAAAAGCGAGCCCAAGATCGAGCTCGTCGCGGTCAGTTAAATACGGCGCGCCTTATTTAACTCGGCGCGATCACCGGCGCGACCGGTATTTCTTGGAACACCAAAACATAAAATATCACTTCAGCGTGGTTACACAAGTGTTGTTTGAAAAGTTAACAAATGTTTGTTTTGTTGATTTCATCATTAAGATTTGTCAGATTGAATTATTTCCCCGAGTGGACCTTAATCTTTGCAGACCCGATCGTTTTGTGAGATTTGTGTATGTGTACGTGTATCTGATTGTCGATTTCATATCATTGGTAGTTGTAAAAATAAAACAAAACAGAAACACTCTGTGCCGAAACCTCAGTGACAACACGATTTCCAAATATATGTTATCATGTTGTTTTGATGATATGCGAGTAATTTTGCCATGCATGTAAATCAGTCGGTCCCTGGTCCACCATTATATTACCGATGTCTTGATTCACCCCTGCACCGATCTGGAAAACGGGTCTCATTACGTGACAAAATAATCGTCACAAACTGTTTGTGTTCACTTAAATTCCAATGTATAAACCGTCATCACGAAGTTCATAGAGGTAAAATGCTTGACAAAGTAAAATTGTTGTACGTGGAGTCGTTGCATGATGTATGTTTCCTTTTCACAGTTCAGTCAGAGGTCAATGACAATGTCGTAACTAAAACCTTCATGCTAAAACCATGTGGTCAGCAACAGAAATTATACAAGTATGTTTTCGAATTAGATAATATAATAACCGCGCTTTAACTAAGACAGAACCGTCTCTGTCCTGTGTTCAATGCGGTAAGTGTCGCCGAGACCTAGACGCAACAAAAGAAAAATGAAAAGCTGTCTAGCTGGTTGCCATGACGTCGACTTTTGAGGGCACCGCTAGCCAATAGTACGTATGGATTTACGTAACTCTGTTGTTACTTTGTACTAAACATCTGTTTTGTTGCAAAGTGCATGCATTTTACTCAAGCGATTCCCGTTAATTATCGTGACGCCGACCGGTCACGGTGCTTCCCTTCGATTAACAACGGATATTTTGCCGTGTAACTCTATTATTGGAGACTGATCGCGACGTTTTCCCGTGATTTTTTATGTTATTATTATTGGCTAGACCGGCTTTTAATTTTCCTTCTTAAATTTGTAAATGTGAGTATAGGGGAGTATGTATAGGGGAGATGAGATGGGAATAATCTGAGTTACATACGAATTATTATTTGACATGTCATATTTAGTATTACATACTACCACGTTGCTGAATATGTTTTTGGTAAAATAAAGACAGTGTACACTCGAAAATTGACTGTGTCGGAAAATGTATACTATCATTACCATTTTACCAATAAATGAAATGGAGGGAAGTAGGACTGACTTCCGTGAACATATATCTTGTAATGTGTAGTTTACTCAAAGACATTCTATTGTCTTTGGATTAACATTGTAAACAACATAAACAATAGTGTCCCATGATTCTTTGGTGCAATCCAAGGGATTGAGCGGTTCCCCTTTAAATGACATGTCAAATCCAAATGTTTATGTGCGCATACTCACTAACAACTGAAATGGAGTGGTTGGAAAAGTGTGACCAGTGTATTTTTTTTGTGGCGTCTTGTCTGTAAACTTTTGAATGTTCCTACATTTTTTACTGAACACTGCGTGAGAATCTCCAGACCTGGTAGAGTTGTAGGTATATACATGTATCATCCTGCGAAAATGAATGTTTGATGGGTGATTTTTACAACGGCCTTGTTTGTGTTCAGGCTTGTGTGGGGTGCAGACCATGGCCATTCACAGTTGTAGGAGTACACACATCACGAACGATAGAGTGGAAATAACACACATCGATTTCGCACACATATCTTTTCGTTCGTGCTGATAGAATAACGAATTACCTGCATTCTACGTAGACCATCTCTGTCTAGTTCTTCAACTGACTTTTTAATAGCATTTTCCACACGTGCTTGTATAGCCTCCGCCATTTTGAAAGTTGAAAGGTCAACTTAGTTGAAATTGGTCCACATAACTGATGCATAGTTCTGCTTGTAGATTCAAATATAAACCTGTAATCAATGTGATCCTGTAATGTCAACTTAGCAACGTAATTTGTTCTTGAGCTTTTTTGTTTATTATATGCAAATTAAAAATATCAAACAAATATTTGTTTTAAGATTGTTCGTAAAATCACGCATAGTGAATTTTTGACCGGCTAGGGACTCTTAATTTCGCGCCAACTTCATATAATTTTGTGTCGTAGTCTATTTTAATTTCAATGTACCCTGTTGTTGGTGTAACACGCACACTATCGTTTCGGTTGAATCCGTTATTTAAAATATTGCCGTGTGTATCTTCTCGATTTATCAGTATGGACCCAGCCGAAGCAGCCAAGAAAGCAGCGGCATATGCCGCTGTAGATGAGCATGTCAAGGTAGGAACAGGAAGCTGACCCCCGGGGACTGCAGCACGTTCAGTTTCCAAACACATGTTCATATTCATGTTTAAATCTCAGTAACACATTGACAGAACAAACGAACATGCGCAATTTAAAATATGTAGTAGTCAATTCCTTTTTAAACCCCACCCCCACCCACCCAAGGACTAAACGCACAACTGGTCACTTACTCTCGTATTGTATTATATCTAAACAACAATATGTTTAGAAAAAAACAGTTGAACTTCTGATAACTTGAAATGACTGAAAGAGTTCATCCCTCACACCTAGCCTGAACCCTAACCTTAACATTGAAGCCCTCAATGTAAATGTTTATGCAGATATCTATACGTCTCCTGTAGAAGAAATACCTATGAAATTCTTTGCAAATATGTTGACAATGGTACCTCACACTCGATCAATCAATCTAGCACTGTACAAATTTTATGATTCTTTTTAAATTTAATCAGTAATTAAAATATGAAATTTTCTGTACCTGCAAATCTTTGGAAATTTATTTTAAGAGCAGGTTTATACAATGTAGCCGATTTATTTTAGGTTTTGCCTTAAAGCTGATTTTGCATAGAATTGTGTAAAAAAATGCAATATTCTATTGTAAAGAATCGTTTACCTCTACTGATAGTAGGGATGAACCGTACCGATCACTCGTAGATATTTGTGAAAATATTTGTCTACAATTTTATAGACCTTTTATATCTGGTTCAGCTCACCTCCCAACTGTTAATCAGATATACTTTCGTTGTCACAGCATTTCAAAATTCAGGCCTATTTATAACAAATCCCAAATGATTCAGGTTAATTTTGTTTACAAAATGCATGTGTACTGTATGTTTTCATTTCACAATTTAATAATTTCAATACATGTATGTACACTTGCTAAAATATTAGTCAGAAAATTTATTTATTTAATATCCTTGAGGAAAGCAGTGCTTTCTCTTGCTATAATAATTCATACATGTATTTGCTGTATCTGTGACTTCATTCAGGATTCCTTGTGGCAAACTAAACAGTTGAATCTTCAGTTGCACAAGTGTCATTCAAAGGTTTAAAATTGTAGCATTCTCCATAACAACCATTAATTTGGCGAATTGAATTTTTATTTTGCCAGTGTTTGCAGTGTAATCATCTTAAGCTATTGCAATATCATATTTACTGGCTTTTGTCACTGATTTGACATATTTTTTTTCATTTCAACTTAAAACAATCAATACTGCCACACATGCAAGATCAACTAGAAAATGATTAAAGATTTACACTGGGCAAAATCGTTTATATACGGTGGGTACATTAGTGTATTCGCACGTGTATATTCCCAATATTTGAAGATATACGTTGGTCGGCGCACACGTACATTCCATGTATGTACGGGGAATACGCAACGTATATTCACACATTCGGAACACACTGATACGTAAATATACACAGCAGTATATTTACGGAGACCGGAAGTACATGTATACAGTGCAGACATTAACGTACACGTAATGCAGAACAATGCTGTCTTACATATTTCTACGTATACGTAGTATATACGGACACGTGATAAACCACTGCACAAAGTTAATACTGACGCAGATCAGCATATACGTAGCGTATACGGTCACGCAATAAATCAGTGCACACAATTAACATCGGCGTAGATCTACGTATATTTTGCGTATACTCGGCATATTTAAAGTGCATGCTATTGGCTGATTTTTCAGGAACATTTGCATACAGGTCACATATTTTAGGTCATGCTTCATTTCCGGTTAATCAGTCACGTAGTAATTTGGTTCTTGGGCGCCGCACGTGCTTGTAATTTTTCTAGGTACTAGTATTTTGTTTATAAATAAAGTATCGATATTATTACTCGTGTTTGCTACCGCAACACATTTATTTATAAACACAATACAACAACCTAGCAATATCACGAGCTCCTGTTACAGTCATATACATGTAAAGATAAAGAAATGGTTATTGCCACACCCATAGCCATCTCAGTGATCAGACGTTTCTTCATGATCACAGGACCAGCAACGAGGCATTAACCCTTTCTTTATCTGTAAGTTACAAGTGACTGTTCTCCCGTGACTTGCATCAGACTAGATCGCATACCACAGGAAATCAAACTCGAGAGGTGATTCACAATGAAATATTTGGCCACTCGATGTTCAACACAAGTAGAATCAGGGCAATGTGAACAGTTCATAATCGGAAATAACATTTACAGTAGATCTACGGTCAACGATAACACATTGCAACTAATGCAATTTTTTGTTAATTAATATTGAGGAGTTGTTTTTGGGTAATTGCAAAGGTGGGAATAAAAGACAGACATTTGTGAATCAAGTGATTTAGTATTTATTTGTAAACAATACACACACTTAAAAGTACACAAATCTTCCTCGACATACATAAATATGGGGTTTTAATTTCAATTTAATTGAAGGTGAAAAATAAGTTCATTTCAAGTGGTTTAAATTTAGTGGACTTCTTTAACAGAAATAACGAAATTCAACAATTAATGCAGAGGTGTTAATCCGAAAATTCATAATTTTTGTCTGTTCTTGTTTGTGATTGGTTCAAGCAACGTTTCGGGGATCGTGTCGTAGTGCCTTCGTTGGTAGTGGGAGCGTGTAAATGGCGAGAGCCGGGTTACCATGAAAGTTGGGTTACCGCTATTGCCATTTATACACTACAATATTTTATTTAATAAAAAAAATAAAACAAGAGACTGTATGCAAATCGAACGACCAATTTACACTAGCCTGTATCGGTTAATTGCCCTTTGTCAATTTGAGTAGAGCCCTTTGACAACAATGAAGGATCAGACAAAAGCATGGAACAACGGACATCATATGGTACATGTATAACCAGGCCAACATGAATTACTAGTAATTTGGGTGAAGAGGTCAATTAATTAAATCGGACATCAATTTTTGACTTTCGCAAACTTACATTTTTTCTGACACATAAAATTGCGTATATAGTGATTTACAGGCTATAATCAAAATCGATCCACTGAATACAAGTTATAATAATACAATGAAATGGTACGAACTAAGTGTGAAAAATTGAACAATGACTTTTCTATGCATGTTGAAATGACACAGCTAGACACGCTACATCGACTGAAAGTTAAACACAACTTACAAATACTGCAGGGTCAATCCGGACATGCTGATTTTCAGAACTTCTAAAGAGGTTGATATTATTCTCTTGTGGTGACTTGGTTTCGGTTTCTAAAATAGCACGCTTTCTTCTGTCTGTTTTGATGTAGCCATGACTTCCTTGCGCAAACGATTTACTGTTGTAACTAAAGATTGCATAATTTTGGTGATCAAGATAGCATGCTTGAAGACTGTGGGCGATATCTATCAGAACTTCCAAATAAACTTTGACTTGGTGAAGATGAGATGGGGATTGAGATCAACCTGAATGTCGGACAATCAACAAGTACGATGGAAATGGGACATCTTGTTCCTGGATTAATGCAACAATTACGTAACTGATTTCAAAAGGGCTCATCACTTTAGTCACATTAGCGTATAGCATTTTGTTAGTAGGGGTGTGCGATTGCGAAATTCCTCATTTCACAGTTTCATCATGTTCGATTATTATTTTATTTCCACCAGTAATACAGATATTTGTTATTTTACTATTCTGTACGTACTAAAAACATAGTGTTTGATTTGTTTGTGACGACTGTTCCAACTCAGCCCATAATGATAACGTCCAACCAGTGTATTGCGCCCTCATTATTTTGGACAGTGTTCTACGGAACGCGCAAAGAATTGTGGGACACTCTACCACAAAACTGAAATGAATATATATACCCGAATGAGAGACTACACCATTGGAGTATCTTTCACGTACACCATAGACTATGGAAAACGGGAAATTTCTAGTAAAATGTATTTAGGAATTCAAATGATAGTAAGAGACAAACATTTATTTACATTTATAAATGAAACCTGATAACAAAATACAAGTTTACAGACAGATTCGGAAATGGGTCGTCGTGACCCAAGTATAAATAGGCTTCTAAACAATATGAATTATTTCTTTGCAATTATCGCTGCAGTAAACAGTAGATGTATGTGACTATGAATATAACTGCAGTTATTCAATGTTGTATTTATGACAATAATTAAAGTTAAAATTAAGATTTTGTTGAATAAAGGTAAAAAAAAAAACATGAACCGGTAAACCGTTGCGCTACTAAGCATGAATAATTAACTGATGTCAATCGATGTCACGTGATGTGAATGCACTAAAACATGAATCGTAAGTCTAGTTTTCACAAACATTTACGCAGTTCATAATATGTTGCCAAGTACCACATAGCAGGTTCAACGATAGACTGTCTATGGTTCAACGAAGACAATGAGAATTGTGTTCGCAAATCTGAAATGTCACTGCAAAGAGTACTAGCCAGAAATATCCATAGTTGTTTGAAATGATGTACGTGTTCAGAGTGTATGTGGTGATATCACAGTCACTCTACTAGTAGAGTGACTGTGGTTAATAGATCGTATTCTGAAAATAACGCAGCGTATGATGGTAAATGGAATAGAAATGAAACTCCGTGATAAAACGATCCCTAGAAGTGAAGATGACGGCAAATTCAACCAATTTTGTTACACGTGTCTCGGTGAGAATTCATTTCACTTTCTTGGTATGGACTTTGTGGCTATTCTTACCCAAATGCCATTCTTGCCTGAACCGGCCCCGAGAAACATGCACACGACCCAAATGGAAATTATTTTAACACTCGCCAAAATATTCACACCTCGTATTGTTTGCATTCATTCAGGCTTGCGAATGATATTGCAATTAATCAACGTATACTCTATTGTGCAATTTCCTGTCTTGTGTTCGAATTCACCAGTGTATAGTGAGACAAATGAAGACGTCACGTTAATATCAAAGCGATGTTACATTTCAGTCAGAAAAAAATTTTTTTTTTAATTTAGAAATTAGTAACAACCGTTTCTAAATTGTACCTGTACAACGCCATTTCTCAATTACATGTGCTCGGCAAAACGGGAGTCGTTTTTAGATCGATTCAAAATGCCGTGCGAGTCGTCAATTCCAGTAATTATTTATCATAAGTACTAGCGGCCGCGATTGCTACTCACATGTGATTCCAAATAAGATCGAACAATGTGCCTAACACAGTATTCTTCCCATGTGCGTAAATATACAGACTTCGTAAAAGAACGTAAATTGTACTACAAGAATGCATGTAAAATACGTACGTATACACTGCGTGCCACCCAAGGCGGGCATGGGTGAAAGAAACCATAAAAATACGTAGTGCATATGTACGTATATTCCATGATTTGTATACGTAATCATATCTGTGTATACTGAACGTATACCGTGAATATACACAAAATGTATAAATGCGTATGCAATCGTATATCAACGATTTTGCCCAGTGTTACACATTTATATATAATAATTAAAATTAAGTTTATATATGTATACATGTATTTGTATAGCATTCTGATATTTGTTTCCTGCGCTTTCAATAGCAGACAAGTAAACATTTTAGTCACAGAATAAACTGACTACCAATCAGCACTCAGGTGATTGGCTGGAAGATTCAGTTGTAGGCATCCTACAAAGTAAATAACTGCATTTTTTCCACTGTATCAATGTTCAGTCATGTTTGATTTATGTAACGTTACCTGGAAAATGGGACCACTGTGTGAGAAACCAAACAATAATTTTTAACATATCGTACTTCAGGAAACTGGTTTTAATTATTTTTACCAAATAACTTCTTTGCACAAGACAAATTGTTTTTTCAACATTTACAAAAGAATGCGATTATTGACTTTGTCTCTTCCGGCGATGTGAGTAGAAATTCATGTCATAATAGAAATGTAGATGAAGTATGAATAAAAAATAATGTTTGATAATTGATTCACAATTACTCACTTGGATTGGCCTTCATCTTTGGGTTTTTAGAAAATTTTAATGTACATGTACCTATATTATTTCTCACAATTCTTGGATTATCAGTGATTTGATATTGTTGTCATGGCAGCATTGACATATTTACATGTACTAACAATATCAAGAATATATAAAGAAGCAATGAAAAAATAAGTTCACACTACTAGAACTGGTCGTCTCTTTCAAAAGATCAATAACTTTAATTTAATTCAACGTTTCTTAAAACTAAGTCATCGTCAAGAAAGGGTAATATGTGACATGCCTGATAAATTGTCTTGCACATATGATGTGTGGTCTTGCATTCCTGGATATATTTTTGACAACTCTTCAAACACACTTAGCAGTGAGTTTATTCCTTGGGCAAATGCCACTATTTTTTTCCATTACAGTAATTACATGTACGTCTATAGTGACAATCATGAAATATTTTTAAATAGTTTAATGGCTGTGAAAACTGAATAAAATTGAAAATTCACTTCACCAAATTTAATTAAAATGTAATTATAATACTAAATATATTTGGAAATTCTGATAACATTTGCTAGTTATTAAAGTCTGGTTATAGGCACTAAGTTACTAGTAGATGGTTACAGGGCATTTACCTTGTCTAATACATGTATATGTAGGAATAATGAATTGCTTTGATACTTGCTATCTTGAGTGAACAACATTTCTATTTGTTCATTTTGCTACAATATCATTAAATTCACTACGTTCAATTACCCACCATAGACTCTGGTCAGTCGAAATGACTATTTTGAACTGTAGGCCATAAACAGCGATTCTGCCAATGATGGAGAAATAGAATCTAGGTCAGGGGAAGCCCCATGACCCCAAGATTCTTTTCCCTTATGTCACGAACCACGTGTCCAAGGCCATATGGCGGCACCATTACGGCTGGCTATTCACTCTTTCTTTATCTCCGCATCGATGGGGATGAAGTTTTAGCGACTCTGCCTGCATAGCCTGCTTTTTCCTGTCCGGGTTTCTGGCTTGGGTTGTTACCACGGTTTTCCTTGTCATTTTTACCCTTGTGTCAATTTCCCCTTTGTGTGTAGCATTTTTCACAACAAAGTAACAAAACCCGGTGACGTAACTTAATCACTTGTTGGTTTCGTTGAGTCACCTTTTCCAACTGTATTTCGCTTCCCTCATGCATGTTGTGTTCATTTTATGCTTTATCAATGTATTTAGAAATGGATAGATGTAATGACAGTACCAGAGGCTCAACGCCGGTTTTGTCTCCTCGTTTTTTGAGGTGACTGTGTAGTGGTTATAATCAGAATTTACCAGCATAAAACCTGCAGCAGAAATGCTATTTTTGCCATGGCTGCGTGCGGGGTTCGGGGTTTTTGCCTTTTCTACTCATAGTTCGAGACCACAGAGTCCTGCTCCGTACAGGTAACACAGCGTTGGTCTCCCTCAACAAGGAGGGGGGGGGGGGGGGCGTTCCCCATCATTGTCAGCCCTAGCTGAGCAAATTCTCCTTTGATGCCTGGAATACAATGTGGAGTTAACCGCACACCACCACCTCAGGGGTGAGGAACAGTCTGGCAGACGCCCTTTCAGGCGGCTCTGTCTTCAGAACACGGAGTGGCTGATACCCCAGTGGGTAGCCTCCAGGCTGTTTCGACTGTGGGACGGTCCAAAGATAGACCTGTTTGCCACACCCAGGAACGCCAAGCTCCCGACGTACATAACACTCCTGCCGATCCTCACCGATCCTCATTCCCCGGCTGTCAAATTTTGACGGCCCAGAGGGTTCGGGGGAGAATTGCTTCTTTGCCCGGTTCGAGCACGGAGTTGCTACCAAAACCGTACTAGGGATTCAAGACGGGGTGCCAAGCCTCCCTGACATCCATCACCAGGTGGATTACTGCGACTGTATTATAGGTCTATAATACTTTAACTTCCTCGACACATGATGTGCATGATGTCCGTGCGATTGCTAACTCACTAGTTCTAGCGTCAGGCACCCCTCTCGAACATTTTCTGAGGGCAGGCTTCTGGAAAACGCAAACGTCTTTATCAACTACTACCTAAGAGACGCCCAATCCATTGAGGAGGATCTCTTTAGGTTGGGTCCTGTCGTAGCAGGTCAGGTCAGACTTGGTTTGCTGACCCAGCCTGAACAACCACAAGGGTCCCTGCGCATAGCCGATAAGTCGGTCTCAGCATTTTTGCGGACAGATTTCTCTACCATCAGCAGAACTGTTTCGGTCTTTTCGGGGTCTTACTAGGCGATGAGTTGTGTATAGTGTTTCATCCTGGACTGGGAAAAGACTTTCATCATTTTCTGTTTGCTCTGAAAACCCGCCACCTATCGGTGTCTGACTCTGCCTACAGTTCAAAATAGTCATTTTGACTGAATGCAGTCTATGGTAGGTAAATGAATGTAGTGAATTTAGGCAGAGAGTTCTCCGAACCCGCCTATTCACATAGCTCATACCCACCATAGACTCAGAGTCACCCCCAACCACCCCTCTCTTTCTGTAGCGTTGGTCTAAGTCCTCGATGTGGAGAGAAAGAAACCAGAGTGAATAGCCAGCCATAATGGCGCCGCCATATGGCCTCGGTCATGTGGTTTGTGACGTAAGGGAAAAGAATCTTGGGGTCATGGGGCTTCCCCTGACCTAGATTATATCTCTCCGTCATTGGCAGAATCGCGCTGACTAATGCCTACAGTTCAAAATAGTCCTTTTGACTGACCGGAGTCAATAGGCGGGTTCGGAGAACCCTCTGCCTAATTCTCTATTTTAGCAAATATTTTTGTCATTATTATGCAGTTAAACTGTTTTATTTTGTTGGTGTGCATATTTTACTTGAGTACTATAAACTGATACATGTAGGACAGCAGAGCTGTTTCAACTGTCAGCCTGCTGACCCAATTTTCAGCAGACAATCTATTATTATCTCTAAATATTTTTCAGATGAAAAAAAAGGCATAATAGAAATATATCAAACTCAAATTGAAAGAACAACATGTTTTTATAACCCAGGGTTACTACAGACATGTATACAATGTATCTTTGGAAACAACATTATTGTATTAATATTCTTTTCTCTTAGTACTGCATTTCTGTAATGTTCTGTACCATTTAATTTGCCTGTATTTGTAGACTGTTAGGTCACTCTCTATATACTATGTACTTCATCCATGTCACTCTGATATTTGCAGGATAATCAGAAGTTGGGTATTGGCAGTGGATCTACCATTGTGTATGCAGTGAAAAGAATTGGTAAGTTTGAAGTATGGTCTCATGTAACATAATAAATTGTTATATTAATTTCTATTTCTTCATGTTTTTGATCAGATCATATCACATGAATCAACAGTACAACTTGCATCATGGTCATTTCTTGTACTTACTAACTGTAGGAGTGATAAATGCACTTGCACCAAGGGTGTTATCTGGTTGTATGTGCTGACTGGGGGACTGCTGTCACTAGTGTGCCCTCTAACAAGACAGATCAAATGGAATTCCAAGAGTCAACTTGAGTCAGTTTGATGACTCATGTGTACATGTATGTTAGGGTGACTTGGTTGTGGCCTCGAATTTCCCTTGTCTCAACACTTATTTTGTTTATAAAATTGAATTTCATTTAAATCTTTGTGTGTCAATAGTAGGTTTGTATTAATTGTTACAGCTGTAGATGTATTAGTCCCCATTCAGACGCAGTCCAGAAACAGGGACTTGTGGATTAACCTCTGTGTGTATGTCTGTCTTTTCATGCCCACATCTATCTTAGACATGCCTGGGCATGTAATCTGTTTCATGTTGTAATTCAAAATGGCTGATTCATTTCAGTTTTGTACATTATTTAACTAACAGGGACTATGTCATGACATTTTTATTTATTTACAGCACATCGTGTCAAAAAAGAAGGCTTGCATGTTACATGCGTACCAACGTCATTTCAAGCTAAGCACCTCATACTTGATAATGATTTGCCATTAAGTGATTTAGAAAGAACTCCCCAGGTACATGAATAATATACAAATATATCACAAATATATTGGATTAAATGATAAATGTGTATTTGCCTCCAATCTGTTATTTTAAAAGAACTACAATCATGGTCACCATCATTTGCCACTCATTTTCCATCATGTGTGCCGCTCATTCTACACCATCACGTGTGCTGCTCATTCTACACAATCACATGTGCGGCTCATTCTACACCATCACATGTGCCGCTCATTCTACACCATCACGTGTGCGGCTCATTCTACACCATCACATGTGCGGCTCATTCTACACCATCACGTGTGCTGCTCATTCTACACCATCACGTGTGCCGCTCATTCTACACCATCACGTGTGCCGCTCATTCTACACCATCACGTGTGCCGCTCATTCTACACCATCACGTGTGCCGCTCATTCTACACCATCACGTGTGCCGCTCATTCTACACCATCACGAGTGCCGCTCATTCTACACCATCACGAGTGCCACTCATTCTACACCATCACGTGTGCTGTTCATTCAACACCATCACGTGTGCCGCTGATTCTACACCATCACGTGTGCCACTCATTTTACACCATCACGTGTGCTGCTCATTCTACACCATCACGTGTGTCGCTCATTCTACACCATCACGTGTGTCGCTCATTCTACACCATCACGTGTGTCGCTCATTCTACACCATCACGTGTGCTGTTCATTCAACACCATCACGTGTGCCGCTGATTCTACACCATCACGTGTGCCGCTCATTTTACACCATCACGTGTGCCGCTCATTCTACACCATCACGTGTGCCGCTCATTCTACACCACCACGTGTGTCGCTCATTCTACACCATCACGTGTGCCGCTCATTCTACACCATCACGTGTGCCACTCATTCTACACCATCACGTGTGCCACTCATTTTGCACTATCATGTGCCACTTGTTGAACATCCTTTTTGTATTTGATGAACCATGTAATCACATTCTGGTGGTATATGGCATCTATCTTTGTTACAGCTTGATCTTACGATAGATGGAGCTGATGAAGTTGATGCAAATTTGAATCTCATCAAAGGAGGAGGGTAAGATAATCTTGCTATACTGTCTTCCTGCATACTTTTCGGTATTCTCATAATAATCTCATAATATTATAGTCATTCTATGTAAGAGTACATTTAACACTTTTACACTATAAATTAAACTAATACACACTGGCAATATATATTGTTGATATAAAGCAAACCTGTTTGGTCTCTTAAAAACTGCTTTAGATGCATTAAAAATGTCTATTGTATTGTATGTTGTGTTATATAATTTGTACACTGATTCAAGGTCACCATCAAAATCGCAGCACAATTTGCCAATACTGTGGTATATATCTGGTAATCATTAAGTGGTTTCCTTTTGTAGCAGATAAGCAAAGCTGGGCCAAGAAAAAAGTTATGAATATCATTACGTGTCATACAGATTGGTTTCGAAAAAGTTTTTTTGATTCAATTTGTATTTAAATCTACATTGTTTTGAGTTACCCGACAGTGTATCTTTTCAGTGGTTGTCAAACACAAGAAAAGATAGTTGCAGCTGCAGCTGATGATCTGGTAATCATAGCAGACTCCAGGTGAGTAATACAGTAACAATATATCTGGTAATCATAGCAGACTCCAGGTGAGTAATTCAGTAACAATATATCTGGTAATCATAGCAGACTCCACGTGAGTAATTCAGTAACAATATATCTGGTAATCATAGCCGACTCCAGGTGAGTAATACAGTAACAATATATCTGGTAATCATAGCAGACTCCAAGTGAGTAATTCAGTAACAATACAATGTATATCTGGTAATCATAGCAGATTCAAGGTGAGTAATACAGTAACAATATATCTGGTAATCATAGCAGACTCCAGGTGAGTAATTCAGTAACAATATATCTGGTAATCATAGCAGATTCAGGGTGAGTAATTCAATAACCATATATCTGGTAATCATAGCAGACTCTAGGCGAGTAATACAGTAACAATATATCTGGTAATCATAGCAGATTCAAGAGGACTAATACAGTAACAATATATCTGGTAATCATAGCAGGCTCCAGGTGAGTAATACAGTAACAATATATCTGGTAGTCATAGCAGATTCAAGGTAAGTAATACAGTAACAATATATCTGGTAATCATAGCAGATTCAAGGTGACTAATACAGTAACAATATATCTGGTAATCATAGCAGGCTCCAGGTGAGTAATACAGTAACAATATATCTGGTAATCATAGCAGATTCAAGGTGAGTAATACAGTAACAATATATCTGGTAATCGTAGCAGATTCAAGGTGAGTAATACAGTAACAATATATCTGGTAATCATAGCAGGCTCCTAGTGTGTAATACAGTAACAATATATCTGGTAATCATAGCAGACTCAAGGTGAGTAATACAGTAACAATATATCTGGTAATCATAGCAGATTCAAGGTGAGTAATACAGTAACAATATATCTAGTAATCATAGCAGACTCAGGTTGAGTAATACAGTAACAATATATCCTGGTAATCATAGCAGGCTCCTAGTGTGTAATACAGTAACAATATATCTGGTAATCATAGCAGACTCAAGGTGAGTAATACAGTAACAATATATCTAGTAATCATAGCAGACTCAAGTTGAGTAATACAGTAACAATATATCCTGGTAATCATAGCAGGCTCCATGTGAGTAATACAGTAACAATATATCTGGTAATCGTAGCTGATTCAAGGTGAGTAATTCAGTAACAATATATCTGGTAATCATAGCAGATTCAAGGTGAGTAATACAGTAACAATATATCTGGTAATCATAGCAGACTCAAGGTGAGTAATACAGTAACAATATATCTGGTAATCATTGCAGATTCAAGGTGAGTAATACAGTAACAATATATCTGGTAATCATAGCAGATTCAAGGTGAGTAATACAGTAACAATATCTGGTAATCATAGCAGGCTCCTAGTGAGTAATACAGTAACAATATATCTGATAATCATAGCAGATTCAAGAGGACTAATACAGTAACAATATATCTGGTAATCATAGCAGGCTCCAGGTGAGTAATACAGTAACAATATATCTGGTAATCATAGCAGATTCAAGGTAAGTAATACAGTAACAATATATCTGGTAATCATAGCAGATTCAAGGTGAGTAATACAGTAACAATATATCTGGTAATCATAGCAGATTCAAGGTGAGTAATTCAGTAACAATATATCTAGTAATCATAGCAAACTCCAGGTGAGTAATTCAGTAACAATATATCTGGTAATCATAGCAGACTCCAGGTGAGTAATTCAGTAACAATATATCTGGTAATCATTGCAGACTCCAGGTGAGTAATTCAGTAACAATATATCTGGTAATCATAGCAGACTCCAGGTGTGTAATTCAGTAACAATATATCTGGTAATCATAGCAGACTCCAGGTGAGTAATTCAGTAACAATATATCTGGTAATCATAGCAGACTCCAGGTGAGTAATTCAGTAACAATATATCTGGTAATCATAGCAGATTCAAGGTGAGTAATACAGTAACAATATATCTTGTAATCATAGCAGATTCAAGGTGAGTAATACAATAACAATATATCTGGTAATCATAACAGATTCAAGGTGAGTAATATAATAACAATATATCTGGTAATCATAGCAGACTCAAGTTGAGTAATACAGTAACAATATATCCTGGTAATCATAGCAGACTCTAGGTGAGTAATTCAGTAACAATATATCTGGTAATCATAGCAGATTCAAGGTGAGTAATTCAGTAACAATATATCTGGTAATCATAGCAGACTCCAGGTGAGTAATACAGTAACAATATATCTGATAATCATGGCAGATTCAAGGTAAGTAATTCAATAACAATATATCTGGTAATCATAACAGACTCCAGGTTAGTAATACAGTAACAATATATCTGGTAATCATAGCAGATTCAAGGTGAGTAATACAGTAACAATATATCTGGTAATCATAGCAGATTCAAGGCGAGTAATACAGTAACAATATATCTGGTAATCATAGCAGACTCAAGGTGAGTAATACAGTAACAATATATCTGGTAATCATAGCAGATTCAAGGGGACTAATACAGTAACAATATATCTGGTAATCATAGCAGATTCAAGAGGACTAATACAGTAACAATATATCTGGTAATCATAGCAGGCTCCAGGTGAGTAATACAGTAACAATATATCTGATAATCATAGCAGATTCAAGAGGACTAATACAGTAACAATATATCTGGTAATCATAGCAGGCTCCAGGTGAGTAATACAGTAACAATATATCTGGTAATCATAGCAGATTCAAGGTGAGTAATACAGTAACAATATATCTGGTAATCATAGCAGATTCAAGGTGAGTAATACAGTAACAATATATCTGGTAATCATAGCAGATTCAAGGTGAGTAATACAGTAACAATATATCTGGTAATCATAGCAGGCTCCTAGTGTGTAATACAGTAACAATATATCTGGTAATCATAGCAGACTCAAGGTGAGTAATACAGTAACAATATATCTGGTAATCATAGCAGACTCTAGGTGAGTAATTCAGTAACAATATATCTGGTAATCATAGCAGCTTCAAGGTGAGTAATACAGTAACAATATATCTGGTAATCATAGCAGGCACCTAGTGAGTAATACAGTAACAATATATCTGATAATCATAGCAGATTCAAGAGGACTAATACAGTAACAATATATCTGGTAATCATAGCAGGCTCCAGGTGAGTAATACAGTAACAATATATCTGGTAATCATAGCAGATTCAAGGTAAGTAATACAGTAACAATATATCTGGTAATCATAGCAGATTCAAGGTGAGTAATACAGTAACAATATATCTGGTAATCATAGCAGATTCAAGGCGAGTAATTCAATAACAATATATCTGGTAATCATAGCAGACTCCAGGTGAGTAATTCAGTAACAATATATCTGGTAATCATAGCAGACTCCAGGTGAGTAATTCAGTAACAATATATCTGGTAATCATTGCAGACTCCAGGTGAGTAATTCAGTAACAATATATCTGGTAATCATAGCATACTCCAGGTGAGTAATTCAGTAACAATATATCTGGTAATCATAGCAGACTCCAGGTGAGTAATTCAGTAGCAATATATCTGGTAATCATAGCAGATTCAAGGTGAGTAATTCAGTAACAATATATCTTGTAATCATAGCATATTCAAGGTGAGTAATACAGTAACAATATATCTGGTAATCATAGCAGATTCAAGGTGAGTAATACAGTAACAATATATCTGGTAATCATAGCAGATTCAAGGCGAGTAATACAGTAACAATATATCTGGTAATCATAGCAGATTCAAGGCGAGTAATACAGTAACAATATATCTGGTAATCATAGCAGACTCAAGGTGAGTAATACAGTAACAATATATCTGGTAATCATAGCAGATTCAAGGGGACTAATACAGTAACAATATATCTGGTAATCATAGCAGATTCAAGGTGAGTAATACAGTAACAATATATCTGGTAATCATAGCAGATTCAAGGTGAGTAATACAGTAACAATATCTGGTAATCATAGCAGGCTCCTAGTGAGTAATACAGTAACAATATATCTGATAATCATAGCAGATTCAAGAGGACTAATACAGTAACAATATATCTGGTAATCATAGCAGGCTCCAGGTGAGTAATACAGTAACAATATATCTGGTAATCATAGCAGACTCTAGGTGAGTAATTCAGTAACAATATATCTGGTAATCATAGCAGATTCAAGGTGAGTAATACAGTAACAATATATCTGGTAATCATAGCAGATTCAAGGTGAGTAATACAGTAACAATATATCTGGTAATCATAGCAGATTCAAGGTGAGTAATACAGTAACAATATATCTGGTAATCATAGCAGGCTCCTAGTGTGTAATACAGTAACAATATATCTGGTAATCATAGCAGACTCAAGGTGAGTAATACAGTAACAATATATCTGGTAATCATAGCAGACTCTAGGTGAGTAATTCAGTAACAATATATCTGGTAATCATAGCAGATTCAAGGTGAGTAATACAGTAACAATATATCTGGTAATCATAGCAGGCTCCTAGTGAGTAATACAGTAACAATATATCTGATAATCATAGCAGATTCAAGAGGACTAATACAGTAACAATATATCTGGTAATCATAGCAGGCTCCAGGTGAGTAATACAGTAACAATATATCTGGTAATCATAGCAGATTCAAGGCGAGTAATTCAATAACAATATATCTGGTAATCATAGCAGACTCCAGGTGAGTAATTCAGTAACAATATATCTGGTAATCATAGCAGACTCCAGGTGAGTAATTCAGTAACAATATATCTGGTAATCATTGCAGACTCCAGGTGAGTAATTCAGTAACAATATATCTGGTAATCATAGCATACTCCAGGTGAGTAATTCAGTAACAATATATCTGGTAATCATAGCAGACTCCAGGTGAGTAATTCAGTAACAATATATCTGGTAATCATAGCAGACTCCAGGTGAGTAATTCAGTAGCAATATATCTGGTAATCATAGCAGATTCAAGGTGAGTAATTCAGTAACAATATATCTTGTAATCATAGCAGATTCAAGGTGAGTAATACAGTAACAATATATCTGGTAATCATAGCAGGCTCCATGTGAGTAATACAGTAACAATATATCTGGTAATCATAGCAGGTTCCAGGTGAGTAATACAGTAACAATATATCTGGTAATCATAGCAGGTTCCAGGTGAGTAATACAGTAACAATATATCTGGTAATCATAGCAGGCTCCAGGTGAGTAATACAGTAACAATATATCTGGTAATCATAGCAGATTCAAGGTGAGTAATACAGTAACAATATATGTGGTAATCATAGCAGGCTCCAGGTGAGTAATACAGTAACAATATATCTGGTAATCATAGCAGACTCCAGGTGAGTAATTCAGTAACAATATATCTGGTAATCATAGCAGACTCCATGTGAGTAATACAGTAACAATATATCTGGTAATCATAGCAGACTCCAGGCGAGTAATTCAGTAACAATATATCTGGTAATCATAGCAGACTCCAGGCGAGTAATTCAGTAACAATATATCTGGTAATCATAGCAGACTCCAGGTGAGTAATTCAGTAACAATATATCTGGTAATCATAGCAGACTCCAGGTGAGTAATTCAGTAACAATATATCTGGTAATCATAGCAGACTCCAGGTGAGTAATTCAGTAACAATATATCTGGTAATCATAGCAGACTCCAGGTGAGTAATTCAGTAGCAATATATCTGGTAATCATAGCAGACTCCAGGTGAGTAATTCAGTAACAATATATCTGGTAATCATAGCAGATTCAAGGTGAGTAATACAGTAACAATATATCTGGTAATCATAGCAGATTCAAGGTGAGTAATACAGTAACAATATATCTGGTAATCATAGCAGATTCAAGGTGAGTAATACAGTAACAATATATCTGGTAATCATAGCAGGCTCCAGGTGAGTAATACAGTAACAATATATCTGGTAATCATAGCAGGCTCCAGGTTCCAGGTGAGTAATTCAGTAACAATATATCTGGTAATCATAGCAGATTCAAGGGGACTAATACAGTAACAATATATCTGGTAATCATAGCAGGCTCCAGGTGAGTAATTCAGTAACAATATATCTGGTAATCATAGCAGACTCAAGGTGAGTAATACAGTAACAATATATCTGGTAATCATAGCAGATTCAAGGTGAGTAATACAGTAACAATATATCTAGTAATCATAGCAGATTCAAGGTGAGTAATACAGTAACAATATATCTGGTAATCATAGCAGATTCAAGGTGAGTAATACAGTAACAATATATCTGGTAATCATAGCAGATTCAAGGTGAGTAATACAGTAACAATATATCTGGTAATCATAGCAGATTCAAGGTGAGTGATACAGTAATAATATATCTGGTAATCATAGCAGATTCAAGGTGAGTAATACAGTAACAATATATCTGGTAATCATAGCAGATTCAAGGTGAGTAATACAGTAACAATATATCTGGTAATCATAGCAGATTCAAGGTGAGTAATACAGTAACAATATATCTGGTAATCATAGCAGATTCAAGGCGAGTAATACAGTAACAATATATCTGGTAATCATAGCAGATTCAAGGCGAGTAATACAGTAACAATATATCTGGTAATCATAGCAGATTCAAGGCGAGTAATACAGTAACAATATATCTGGTAATCATAGCAGATTCAAGGTGAGTAATACAGTAACAATATATCTGGTAATCATAGCAGATTCAAGGTGAGTAATACAGTAACAATATATCTGGTAATCATAGCAGATTCAAGGTGAGTAATACAGTAACAAGATATCTGGTAATCTTAGCTGATTCAAGAGGACTAATACAGTAACAATATATCTTGTAATCATAGCAGATTCAAGGTGAGTAATACAATAACAATATATCTGGTAATCATAACAGATTCAAGGTGAGTAATACAGTAACAATATATCTGGTAATCATAGCAGATTCAAGGTGAGTAATACAGTAACAATATATCTGGTAATCATAGCAGATTCAAGGTAAGTAATACAGTAACAATATATCTGGTAATCATAGCAGATTCAAGGTGAGTAATACAGTAACAATATATCTGGTAATCATAGCAGATTCAAGGTGAGTAATACAGTAACAATATATCTGGTAATCATAGCAGGCTACAGGTGAGTAATACAGTAACAATATATCTGGTAATCATAGCAGGCTCCAGGTGAGTAATACAGTAACAATATATCTGGTAATCATAGCAGATTCAAGATAAGTAATTCAGTAACAATATATCTGGTAATCATAGCAGGCTACAGGTGAGTAATACAGTAACAATATATCTGGTAATCATAGCAGGCTCCAGGTGAGTAATACAGTAACAATATATCTGGTAATCATAGCAGGCTCCAGGTGAGTAATACAGTAACAATATATCTGGTAATCATAGCAGATTCAAGGTGAGTAATACAGTAACAATATATCTGGTAATCTTGGCAGATTCAAGGTGAGTAATACAGTAACAATATATCTGGTAATCATAGCAGACTCAAGGTGAGTAATACAGTAACAATATATCTGGTAATCATAGCAGATTCTAGGTGACTAATACAGTAACAATATATCTAGTAATCATAGCAGATTGAAGGTGAGTAATACAGTAACAATATATCTGGTAATCATAGCAGGCTCCAGGTGAGTAATACAGTAACACTATATCTGGTAATCATAGCAGGCTCCAGGTGAGTAATTCAGTAACAATATATCTGGTAATCATAGCAGATTCAAGGTGACTAATACAGTAACAATATATCTGGTAATCATAGCAGGCTACAGGTGAGTAATACAGTAACAATATATCTGGTAATCATAGCAGGCTCCAGGTGAGTAATACAGTAACAATATATCTGGTAATCATAGCAGATTCAAGATAAGTAATTCAGTAACAATATATCTGGTATTCATAGCAGGCTACAGGTGAGTAATACAGTAACAATATATCTGGTAATCATAGCAGGCTCCAGGTGAGTAATACAGTAACAATATATCTGGTAATCATAGCAGGCTCCAGGTGAGTAATACAGTAACAATATATCTGGTAATCATAGCAGATTCAAGGTGAGTAATACAGTAACAATATATCTGGTAATCTTGGCAGATTCAAGGTGAGTAATACAGTAACAATATATCTGGTAATCATAGCAGACTCAAGGTGAGTAATACAGTAACAATATATCTGGTAATCATAGCAGATTCTAGGTGACTAATACAGTAACAATATATCTAGTAATCATAGCAGATTGAAGGTGAGTAATACAGTAACAATATATCTGGTAATCATAGCAGGCTCCAGGTGAGTAATACAGTAACACTATATCTGGTAATCATAGCAGGCTCCAGGTGAGTAATTCAGTAACAATATATCTGGTAATCATAGCAGATTCAAGGGGACTAATACAGTAACAATATATCTGGTAATCATAGCAGACTCCAGGTGAGTAATTCAGTAACAATATATCTGGTAATCATAGCAGATTCAAGGTGAGTAATACAGTAACAATATATCTGGTAATCATAGCAGGCTCCAGGTGAGTAATACAGTAACAATATATCTTGTAATCATAGCAGATTCAAGGTGAGTAATACAGTAACAATATATCTGGTAATCATAGCAGACTCAAGTTGAGTAATACAGTAACAATATATCTGGTAATCATAGCAGGCTCGAGGTGAGTAATAGAGTAACAATATATCTGGTAATCATAGCAGATTCAAGGGCACTAATACAGTAACAGTATATCTAGTAATCATAGCAGGCACCAGGTGAGTAATACAGTAACAATATATCTGGTAATCATAGCAGGCTCCAGGTGAGTAATACAGTAACAATATATCTTGTAATCATAGCAGATTCAAGGTGAGTAATACAGTAACAATATATCTGGTAATCATAGCAGACTCAAGTTGAGTAATACAGTAACAATATATCTGGTAATCATAGCAGGCTCGAGGTGAGTAATAGAGTAACAATATATCTGGTAATCATAGCAGATTCAAGGGCACTAATACAGTAACAGTATATCTAGTAATCATAGCAGGCACCAGGTGAGTAATACAGTAACAATATATCTGGTAATCATAGCAGACTCTAGGTTTTGTTTATCCTTATTCAACTTTAAGTTGCTCTCAGCATCTAGGTATAGTGATTACGCAACAACACTATTCTATCTAGGTATAGTGATTACGTAACTGTAAAATAATGATTTTGCGGCCATGTTGTCTTGTCCACCAGTGACAACTGGGTAACTTTATTTCTCAAACTGAACGTAGATGTCAGTATTACATAATGGTATTACATGCTAAATACATAGCTTCCATGTAACATACATCACAGTAACAACATAGTCCAAAGACAGCATAACATCTAGTTGTCTATTTTGACCGCACACATCAAACCATGCTGACTTGCCCACCTACAACCATTTTACTAATGCATATTCATTTGATTAGGTCATATACCATACAGATAGTTGTAATACAACATTGTGTTACAATTGACTTCAAAGCTTACACTGATAACTTTGGTTTGTAGTCTGATTAGTTTCAATTAAAAATTATTTTTTTCCAGGAAAGATTCCAGGGACCTTGGTGAGAACTGGAAGAAAGGTGTTCCAATTGAAGTCATTCCCATGGCATATGCATCAGTGATTAAGAGGTTAACATTACTGGGAGGCAAAGCAGAACTTAGAATGGCAAAGAGTAAAGCAGTGAGTATCGTAACTATAAAGACGTCTTGAATGGCTCAAATCAGGGTTTTCCCCAGCTACTATATCACGCTGTAAATTTGGCCACAGGTATCTGCATTCCAAAAACGGAATTACTTATGGGTTCACGATAAAATTCATCTTCATATGCCAATGTATATTGTGACACACACTCCCTCCCCCTCCTGTCCTACTGATCTAATTAAGCCTAAATGCATTTGCATTAATTGCAGCAAGAGGAAGCAACAATTTAGAATTTTTAGTGATATATATTTTTAATAATTTCAACAGAAATTTTAAGTGGGCTTTGCTGTATGTCTTGTGAACAAATTTGATTCCATAATTCTGTCATAATGAAAAGTGTAAATCCTGCTGCTTGCATTAGATAAGATAAGATAAGATAAGATAACAGCTTTATTACAACCGTGTAGAAAATTTTACATTTCTAATTTGGTGTTTAAAATGTAATAAAGTTAATAATGAATAACTAAAAATGTAAGTAGGCGAAAGTTGAGTAAATAAAAAGTTAAATAAGTGTGACTGAGTGTATTCTTTTGTTTGTTCATTTACTGTTATGTATTACTGTTACAGTATTACATTTACTGTTTATTTACTGTTTATTTACTGTTTATTTACATTTACTGTTACTGTTATGCATTATGTATGATCTTACATTCCATTACAGGGTCCTGTTGTCACAGACAATGGCAATCTTATAGTTGACTGGATTTTTGATAAAGTACCGAGCAGCTGGGTTGAAATAAACACAGCAATTACAATGTTTCCAGGTATAAGTATATTATGTTCACGCTAAATTAAGATTAATATTATTTCAACAAAAATAATATACAGCCAGATGGTATTGATAGGTAGGCTCTACCAACCAGTTTTAGCCAGGTGGCTTCTGGGATATTTAGTTTCTTTAGTGCCTGAGTTTGAGCTAAACACGCTGTATGGCACAATGTCAATCTTGTTTTATTTCACTGAACTCATCTTGCACTGATTGGTGTCAACAAACATTGTTACAGGGAGATACACCATGTGTTCTGGTAACTATTTGGAATATTGCATAATATTAATAATAATAACTTTATTGCATCTTTAGAAATACAGAATGTTCTATCAGTGTATAGCAATAAAAACAAAAACATTGAAAACCAGTTTGTTATTCTAACACCATTCATGTCAAAATGCCTGACTCTGACCTATATCTGATGTTGAAATAACAGGAAAAAACAATGTTTTACTTCATGGGAATATAAAGGCTTTAAAGCCAGCATTGAAACCTAAGCAGCAAGCATAAAAAATGTACACATTTGAAGTGATTTTGGTTCACCAATGATCTTCAGAATGAATGTTATTTCTTTCATTGTCGACATAAAGTACATGTATGAGAGACAGCACATTTTTCCCACCAGCTGACATATTTCCGGATGAGAATATTCTTGACTTTGTGTAATTATCATTCACCATCACTGAACCTGACACTGAGAAGGGAATGCTTCAGTTGATCTGTAAATGCCCAGGTCATCCAATATGGGACAGCTGCACTGAACCAGTCAATTCTGTCACCTTTGGGTACTTGCAAACACTTCTGTCAGTCCATCTAGAACAACAGAACACAGCATACTGTTTGTTAGATATCTACTGAAGCACAAAGCCTACTGAGAAACCCATTATTTTTGACATGTTGGCTGAGAATAAAACTTTCTTTTCCCTCTGTTTTTGAACAAATGTATGATTCCTTTGATCAGTGGAAGAGGTCACAGACAAACAGTGTGGACACATAATTCATTTCTACCTTGTCAAGCCATGTTACAAACATTACCAGGGAATCTATAAAAAAAACATGTAATCCTGATTAAGGTTTCATCAACTGTTCTCATTACCAAAGATTTCAGGCAAGTTAAGGCCAGTGATGGACCTCTATCCTCTGAAGTATTAATTTTGTTATTTAAGCTACACTCATTCAAGATGGTTATGCCACAGTTTCTAAGATAGTGTATCAAACCGAATGATTTCCTAGTGATGTTGAATCTGAAGGATGCTTAATTATACATCACAATGAGATTAGTGTTCGAAAGAACAGTATATCAGTTCAAAGTTTTGTCATTGCCTCTGTTTGGCACCATTACATCAAGCATCTACTGTACACATACAGTGTATGTACACTTTTGTTTGGAAAATTGCACTTAACACTGACCTCTGGTTTACCTAGGAATGGAAATACACATGCAATGTGTTTTTTTCTACCTTTCATAAAAGCATCACAACAAGATTAGAAATTGACTCGCACATAATCTGCATATTCACTGTGGAAACTGATCAGTGCAGTGAGAATATTTACACCTGTGGAGGACCTTCATATGATTCTATGGTTCAGAACCTGATACTGAATTCTCTTGAATTTAAAAGTATCGTTCTGGTGACAAGAGCTTGTGTTTATTTGCCATACGGATGGAAAACATTAGATGAGTCCACAAGACTATTAGGCTCACATTCACAAGTTCTTAGAATCTAACAGAACAGACACTCCCCTGACACTCTTAATGTCTGGTGAAACATTGGAACATTTTCTTCTTGGTCTAGGCCACCTAATACAATTGTCTTTAATAAATCAAAGTTTTCTTTTGTTATATAAAAGACTTTTTCTAAACTGTATTTATATTTTTTTACAGGTGTTGTTGAGACTGGATTATTCATCAATATGGCAAAGAAAGTGTATTTTGGAATGCCAGATGGTACAGTTTCCACCAGATAGAACTTAGTCTGTACATGTTGGTAGTAATATTCCATGGAAATGCAACATGTTGATGTTGCGCCCTGGGTTTTAGACCTCGCATAACAATAAATATTAAAATAGCTCACAACAAGAATAGTCTTGTATACAGTATTTACTTTGTATTCTCATTTAAAAAACACAAAATTCATTCTTAGTTTCCAGTTTACAAGAGACTTAACTGACTGTTGTCGATGACTTTGCAATGTAGGAGAACATACAGTGGTCAATACCATGTAAAGTAAAGATGTACATTTGTGTTGATTGCTTGCAGCTGTTGGTTACCTCTGATGGTCTATAATTAATTATCCCTCTGTTTTTCTGTCAGACTAACACAATGAGTCATTTCTAGCACAGAGGCAAGACCTATTCTTCAAGCTCATTACGAGGCACACCCGGGTCACCAGCTTGTCACAATGGTTAAAAAAAGACACAAATCCATTTAGAGTGGACCCGAGTCTCGATACAAAAATGTATTGAACAAAAAGTGAACCCCTGTAATCTGTGTGGGAAACCCCACATATATAAAAGACAATAGAATAAATTATACAGTAACACTACAGATGTGTTGTACCTCCTACCTTGAAACAAAAATTATAGTACATGTTCCCAGTTGGTTGTTATGAATTTTTATTGAGGCATTCTCACTGTGACCATACATACAGTAGTCTATAAACAATATGTTGAACTACAACTGTATGTCTACATGTTTATGAACCAATCCTATCATGGTGAGTTTAGCTCATTGATGGTTATCTTTACTGGTAATAATGTAGCATAAATAGAAATAAAAATGAATAATTCATGTACTTGTATTACAGTTCTACAAACTTGTACATTTGTGTGATTTTGTATGTATCATATTTTAACATTTAAATAATACAGTCCATGTACAATTCATATATTTGTGATTTGGCAAATTTTTAAATTGTAGAATGCATTGATTGTAAGTTGTCTGTCAATGTCACTGAATTTACAGTATCTTCACAGAACAGTTATTTCCAATAAAAAATATTGAAAGTATATGTTAAAATTAGTTATGCATCAACATTGTCTCAACGAATGTCGATTATTGCACTCTGCGACAGGATCGCAGGGTCACTCGGCGAAGAGCATGATTCCTATTGGTTGGTGGGTCGAACAGCGCGAATCCCAATGGTCGATGTTCACCTCATGCCTTATAAAAAATTAAGTTTTAAATGGTACGGTAAAAAAAAGTGTGTAAACACTATGTACCGGCGACATGCCGCACTGTTCGGTGATCGGCAAGCACATGGAAGACAAATTGTGGGACCTAACAAATGACACATGGTTTACAGTGATTAGACATATCACATCAACAGCAAAACTATATCCCCAGTTTGTTCAATGTACAGTGTTTTCTTTACAAGATTTGCTCAGTTGTCTGTAACTTTGTTGTTAAACGATTAATAAACATTGCTTATTTGAACTATTTTTTGGGTCAATTTGTGTTTTTTTTTTATATACAGGTTGTTTCTCTGTTAGTATGATTGTATGTGGGTGAAAAATTATTCCACCATTGTCCCAAGATCCTCTTGCTGAATAAGAATAGAATTCACTCAGCAGAAACTATATCACTGAATTCCAGATTGGCTTTTGGTACAGATCCTTGAATCAGATATTTTGCTTAGTAATTACTTGATATTAGTATATACATTGTTCATCTTTATGTCTTTCCTTAAATCCATTGAAACTTAATGCGTGTATAGTATTAGTACATTAATGGAACACTTTCTGGAATGTCAAGTTGTAACCTAAATACAGTAAAGTACTAAACAATGTAGGCTTGTGCGCTATTTGTGCAAGGGCCACTGTCATTTCTTTGAAAATAAACAGAAGGGACGAATCGGTAAAAATAAAATCCAACTCTTCAAAAAACAATAAAAATAAACTTCATATAAAACACCTAGCGATAATTATGTATTTTCAGTATATATTGTTTTGTTACCAAAAAGACATGTACTGTTCACATTTTGAATATTGCATTGTGTTTGCCCAAAAGGAAAGCTTTCACGACTGGTTTTAAAGAGTCCTATAATTGACATGCAGCATTCAATTACGTGTTGCATAGCGCAGATAAACAAAATACCATTGGGTGCCTAGCACCGCACTGCAACATACAGGTAAAGGTGATTTGAACTTTGATACAAAATGCTCCAGTGTAGTATAACGGACAAATAAATAAATAACTAAAGTTATAACATAACTGGGGACAGCTACATTTTATTACTCAACATGGCGGAGCATGACGCTGAAGTGGTGTACATTGCCGGTGAGTTTTTATCAGCTATGATTTCTGGTAGTTTTACATGAAATTTATAAATGTTTACCTAATATGTATGTATGCTATTGTGAGAGATCCGTGCTGCCAGCCAAGTGAATACAGTTCATATTCATTTATTTGAACAACATTCATTTACGTGCACGATACTTGGTGTATCTCGTTATAATTTTATTTATGTAAATATACAGTGCTTGACAATATGTAATTTTCATATTTATGCATTATTTTCGCTGATAAACGTTTATTGGGATGTAAAGGACTTGCACAGACGTGCACGTAGGTGCCGCTATTTGTGAATTACATGTAGTTATTTTAGTTTGAGGAAATATCGTAAAGTTATACAAGCTTTCGGGCGTTGTTGTAACACTGGTACTGTATATACATACATACAGTAATGTGATGGTCAGTCATGTTTGTGCTTGTTGCATATTGTATTGCGTTCTTAAGGGGCGTGGGCAACTGCAAATTGGTCATCCTCCCTTGGGGTCTTGAGATACGATGATATAATTATTTTTTTTTGCGTTTTACGTTCTTGTATTTTTGCATTTCTTTTTATGAATATACTTCACCCTAACGTTTACTCTGCACAGATTTATTTTTTACCATATTTCATCGAAAGAGTTTCTAATGGTCATCCAATTGTCATATAAACTATACATTTAATATGTGGGTTATTAATGGTGATACATTATGTGACGTTATACTTCTGTTCAAATGACACAACTGAAGTGTGTTGCTGTCTGTATTGCACACATACAAAATACCTTTGTGGTTGTAATAGACTTGTAATAGATCTTATCTGTCACAGTGACCTGATTTGATTTATCGTATCATAGTTTATATTTACGTGAGCCATTACTTAATAACCTTTGACTGAAAATGAGTGACCAATTTACTAATTGGTGTGAATAAACTGTAAATACATATAAATTGCAGGGTGGTTCGTATTGGATCATCATTGGATTTATTTGTTCATATATGTGCGGTAGATATGTACATCACGTTGTTTATTTCGCCCTGCAAGTTTGCCTACAGGGGCGAGGCGCTTTGAGTCCCCCGTTTACTGTTCTAATATCATTTATGTCATTATCCATTTTCAGAAACCAGTACAGAAAACAAAACAGATATACGTGAAGAAAAAGTAACAAATGTGCGATGTAAATTCAGAGACGAAAATGAGACGCCATATACAAGATTACTGGGAGACACAGATAGAGTAGGTGAGCCTGATACACACGTAGATGATGATGATGACCAACACAAGTCACGTGATACAACAGTAGCTGAGCCTGATACACACGTAGAAGATGATGACCAACACAAGTCACGTGATGCAACAGCAGCTGAGCCTGATACACACGTATATGATGATTACCAACACAAGTCACGTGATACAACAGAAGCTGAGCCTGATACACACGTAGATGATGATGATGACCAACACAAGTCACGTGATACAACAGTAGCTGAGCCTGATACACACGTAGAAGATGATGACCAACACAAGTCACGTGATGCAACAGCAGCTGAGCCTGATACACACGTATATGATGATTACCAACACAAGTCACGTGATACAACAGAAGCTGAGTCTGATACACACGTAGATGATGGTGACCAACACAAGTCACGTGATACAACAGTAGCTGAGCCTGATACACCTGTAGATGATGATGACCAACACAAATCACGTGATACAACAGTAGCGGAGCCTGATACACACGTATATGATGATTACCAACACAAGTCACGTGATACAACAGTCGCTGAGCCTGATACACACGTAGATGATGGTGACCAACACAAGTCACGTGATACAACATTTGCTGAGCCTGATACACCTGTAGATGATGATGACCAACACAAATCACGTGATACAACAGTAGCGGAGCCTGATACACACGTAGATGGTTATGAGCAACACAAGTCACGTGATACAACAGTAGCTGAGCCTGATACACACGTAGATGGTTATGACCAACACAAATCACGTGATACAACAGTAGCTGAGCCTGATACACACGTAGATGGTTATGACCATCACAATTCACGTGAAACAACAGTAACTGAGCCTGATACACACGTAGATAGTTATGAGCAACACAAGTCACGTGATACAACAGCAGCTGAGCCTGGTACACACGTTGATGATGATTACCAACACAAGTCACGTCATGCAACAGTAGCTGAGCCTGATACACACGTAGATGATGATGAACACAAGTCACGTGCTACAACAGTAGCTGAGCCTGATACACACGTAGATGATGACCAACACAAGTCACGTGATACAACAGTAGCTGAGCCTGATACACACGTAGATGATTATGACCAACACAAGTCACGTGATACAACAGTTGCTGAGCCTGATAAACACGTAGATGATGATGACCAACACAAGTCACGTGATGCAACAGTAGCCGAGCCTGATACACACGTAGATGATTATGACCAACACAAGTCACGTGATACAACAGTTGCTGAGCCTTATACACACATAGATGATGATGAACACAAGTCACGTGGTACAACAGTAACTGAGCCTGATACACACGTAGATGGTGACCAACACAAGTCACGTGATACAACAGTAGCTGAGCCTGATACACACGTAGATGATGACCAACACAAGTCACGTGATACATCAGCAGCTGAGCCTGATACACACGTAGATGATGATGACCAACACAAATCACATGATACAACAGTAGCTGAGCCTGATACACACGTAGATGGTTATGACCAACACAAATCACGTGATACAACAGTAGCTGAGCCTGATACACACGTAGATGGTTATGACCAACACAAGTCACGTGAAACAACAGTAACTGAGCCTGATACACACGTAGATAGTTATGAGCAACACAAGTCACGTGATACAACAGCAGCTGAGCCTGGTACACACGTTGATGATGATTACCAACACAAGTCACGTCATGCAACAGTAGCTGAGCCTGATACACACGTAGATGATGATGAACACAAGTCACGTGCTACAACAGTAGCTGAGCCTGATACACACGTAGATGATGACCAACACAAGTCACGTGATACAACAGTAGCTGAGCCTGATACACACGTAGATGATTATGACCAACACAAGTCACGTGATACAACAGTTGCTGAGCCTGATAAACACGTAGATGATGATGACCAACACAAGTCACGTGATGCAACAGTAGCCGAGCCTGATACACACGTAGATGATTATGACCAACACAAGTCACGTGATACAACAGTTGCTGAGCCTTATACACACATAGATGATGATGAACACAAGTCACGTGGTACAACAGTAACTGAGCCTGATACACACGTAGATGATGACCAACACAAGTCACGTGATACAACAGTAGCTGAGCCTGATACACACATAGATGATGACCAACACAAGTCACGTGATACAACAGTAGCTGAGCCTGATACACACGTAGATGATGATGACCAACACAAGTCACGTCATGCAGCAGTAGCTGAGCCTGATGCACACGTAGATGATGATGACCAACACAAGTCACGTGATACAACAGTAGCTGAGCCTGATACACACGTAGATGATGTTGACCAACACAAGTCACGTGATGCAACAGCAGCTGAGCCTGATACACACGTATATGATGACCAACACAAATCACGTGATACAACAGTAACTGAGTCTGATACACACGTAGATGATGGTGACCAACACAAGTCACGTGATACAACGGTAGCTGAGCGTGATACACACGTAGATGATGATCCACACAAATCACGTGATACTACAGTAACTGAGCGTGATACACACGTAGTTGATGACCAACACAAGTCACGAGATACAACAGTAGCTGAGCCTGATACACTTGTAGATGATGATGACCAACACAAGTCACGTGATATAACAGTAGCTGAGCCTGATACACACGTAGATGATTATGACCAACACAAGTCACGTGATACAATAGTAGGTGAGCCTGATACACACATAGATTATGATGACCAACACAAGTCACGTGATACAACAGTAGCTGAGTCTGATACACACGTAGATGATGATGACCAACACAAGTCAGGTGATGCAACAGTAGCTGAGCCTGACACACGAGTAGATGATGATGACCAACACAAGTCGCGTGATACAACAGTTGCTGAGCCTGATAAACACGTAGATGATGACCAACACAAGTCACGTGATACATCAGCAGCTGAGCCTGATACACACGTAGATGATGATGACCAACACAAATCACATGATACAACAGTAGCTGAGCCTGATACACACGTAGATGGTTATGACCAACACAAATCACGTGATACAACAGTAGCTGAGCCTGATACACACGTAGATGGTTATGACCAACACAAGTCACGTGAAACAACAGTAACTGAGCCTGATACACACGTAGATAGTTATGAGCAACACAAGTCACGTGATACAACAGCAGCTGAGCCTGGTACACACGTTGATGATGATTACCAACACAAGTCACGTCATGCAACAGTAGCTGAGCCTGATACACACGTAGATGATGATGAACACAAGTCACGTGCTACAACAGTAGCTGAGCCTGATACACACGTAGATGATGACCAACACAAGTCACGTGATACAACAGTAGCTGAGCCTGATACACACGTAGATGATTATGACCAACACAAGTCACGTGATACAACAGTTGCTGAGCCTGATAAACACGTAGATGATGATGACCAACACAAGTCACGTGATGCAACAGTAGCCGAGCCTGATACACACGTAGATGATTATGACCAACACAAGTCACGTGATACAACAGTTGCTGAGCCTTATACACACATAGATGATGATGAACACAAGTCACGTGGTACAACAGTAACTGAGCCTGATACACACGTAGATGATGACCAACACAAGTCACGTGATACAACAGTAGCTGAGCCTGATACACACATAGATGATGACCAACACAAGTCACGTGATACAACAGTAGCTGAGCCTGATACACACGTAGATGATGATGACCAACACAAGTCACGTCATGCAGCAGTAGCTGAGCCTGATGCGCACGTAGATGATGATGACCAACACAAGTCACGTGATACAACAGTAGCTGAGCCTGATACACACGTAGATGATGTTGACCAACACAAGTCACGTGATGCAACAGCAGCTGAGCCTGATACACACGTATATGATGACCAACACAAATCACGTGATACAACAGTAACTGAGTCTGATACACACGTAGATGATGGTGACCAACACAAGTCACGTGATACAACGGTAGCTGAGCGTGATACACACGTAGATGATGATCCACACAAATCACGTGATACTACAGTAACTGAGCGTGATACACACGTAGTTGATGACCAACACAAGTCACGAGATACAACAGTAGCTGAGCCTGATACACTTGTAGATGATGA
Source organism: Saccoglossus kowalevskii (assembly GCF_978046115.1). Lineage (NCBI taxonomy): Eukaryota > Metazoa > Hemichordata > Enteropneusta > Harrimaniidae > Saccoglossus > Saccoglossus kowalevskii. Next base: position 3,479,119 of record NC_140650.1, on the reverse strand, counting down.
TGACCAACACAAGTCACGTGATATAACAGTAGCTGAGCCTGATACACACGTAGATGATTATGACCAACACAAGTCACGTGATACAATAGTAGGTGAGCCTGATACACACATAGATTATGATGACCAACACAAGTCACGTGATACAACAGTAGCTGAGTCTGATACACACGTAGATGATGATGACCAACACAAGTCAGGTGATGCAACAGTAGCTGAGCCTGACACACGAGTAGATGATGATGACCAACACAAGTCGCGTGATACAACAGTTGCTGAGCCTGATAAACACGTAGATGATGATGACCAACACAAGTCACGTGATGCAACAGTAGCCGAGCCTGATACACACGTAGATGATTATGACCAACACAAGTCACGTGATACAACACTTGCTGAGCCTTATACACACATAGATGATGATGAACACAAGTCACGTGGTACAACAGTAACTGAGCCTGATACACACGTAGATGGTGACCAACACAAGTCACGTGATACAACAGTAGCTGAGCCTGATACACACGTAGATGATGACCAACACAAGTCACGTGATACAACAGCAGCTGAGCCTGATACACACGTAGATGATGATGACCAACACAAATCACGTGATACAACAGTAGCTGAGCCTGATACACACGTAGATGGTTATGACCAACACAAATCACGTGATACAACAGTAGCTGAGCCTGATACACACGTAGATGGTTATGACCAACACAAGTCACGTGAAACAACAGTAACTGAGCCTGATACACACGTAGATAGTTATGAGCAACACAAGTCACGTGATACAACAGCAGCTGAGCCTGGTACACACGTTGATGATGATTACCAACACAAGTCACGTCATGCAACAGTAGCTGAGCCTGATACACACGTAGATGATGATGAACACAAGTCACGTGCTACAACAGTAGCTGAGCCTGATACACACGTAGATGATGACCAACACAAGTCACGTGATACAACAGTAGCTGAGCCTGATACACACGTAGATGATTATGACCAACACAAGTCACGTGATACAACAGTTGCTGAGCCTGATAAACACGTAGATGATGATGACCAACACAAGTCACGTGATGCAACAGTAGCCGAGCCTGATACACACGTAGATGATTATGACCAACACAAGTCACGTGATATAACAGTTGCTGAGCCTTATACACACATAGATGATGATGAACACAAGTCACGTGGTACAACAGTAACTGAGCCTGATACACACGTAGATGATGACCAACACAAGTCACGTGATACAACAGTAGCTGAGCCTGATACACACATAGATGATGACCAACACAAGTCACGTGATACAACAGTAGCTGAGCCTGATACACACGTAGATGATGATGACCAACACAAGTCACGTCATGCAGCAGTAGCTGAGCCTGATGCACACGTAGATGATGATGACCAACACAAGTCACGTGATACAACAGTAGCTGAGCCTGATACACACGTAGATGATGTTGACCAACACAAGTCACGTGATGCAACAGCAGCTGAGCCTGATACACACGTATATGATGACCAACACAAATCACGTGATACAACAGTAACTGAGTCTGATACACACGTAGATGATGGTGACCAACACAAGTCACGTGATACAACGGTAGCTGAGCGTGATACACACGTAGATGATGATCCACACAAATCACGTGATACTACAGTAACTGAGCGTGATACACACGTAGTTGATGACCAACACAAGTCACGAGATACAACAGTAGCTGAGCCTGATACACTTGTAGATGATGATGACCAACACAAGTCACGTGATATAACAGTAGCTGAGCCTGATACACACGTAGATGATTATGACCAACACAAGTCACGTGATACAATAGTAGGTGAGCCTGATACACACATAGATTATGATGACCAACACAAGTCACGTGATACAACAGTAGCTGAGTCTGATACACACGTAGATGATGATGACCAACACAAGTCAGGTGATGCAACAGTAGCTGAGCCTGACACACGAGTAGATGATGATGAACAACACAGGTCACGTGGTACAACAGTGGCTGAGCCTGATACACACGTAGATGATGACCAACACAAGTCACGAAATACAACAGTAGCTGAGCCTAATACACACATATTTGATGATGACCAACACAAGTCACTTGATACAACAGTAGCTGAGCCTGACACACACGTAGATGATGATGACCAACACAAGTCACGTGGTACAACATTGGCTGAGCATGATACACACGTAGATGATGATGACCAACACAAGTCACGTGATACGACAGTAGCTGAGCCTGACACACACGTATATGATGATGACCAACACAAGTCACGTGATACAACAGTAGCTGAGCCTGATACACACATAGATGATGATGACCAACACAAGTCACATGATACAACAGTAGCTGAGCCTGACGCACACGTAGATGATGACAATCAACACAAGTCACGTGATGCAACAGTAGCTGAGCCTGATACACACGTAGATGATGATGAACACAAGTCACGTGGTACAATAGTTGCTGAGCCAGATACACACGTAAATGATGATGACCAACACAAGTCACGTCATGCAGCGGTAGCTGAGCGTGATAAACACGTAGATGATGACCAACACAAGTCACGTGATGCAACAGTAGCTGAGCCTGACACACACGTAGATGATGACGACCAACACAAGTCACGTGGTACAACAGTGGCTGAGCCTGATACACCTGTAGATGATGATGACCAACACAAATCACGTGATACAACAGTAGCTGAGCCTGATACACACGTAGATGGTTATGACCAACACAAGTCATGTGATACAACAGTAGCTGAGCCTGATACACCTGTAGATGATGATGACCAACACAAATCACGTGATACAACAGTAGCTGAGCCTGATACAGACATAGATGGTTATGAGCAACACAAGTCACGTGATACAACAGCAGCTGAGCCTGGTACACACGTTGATGATGATTACCAACACAAGTCACGTCATGCAACAGTAGCTGAGCCTGATACACACGTAGATGATGATGAACACAAGTCACATGCTACAACAGCAGCTGAGCCTGATCCACACGTAGATGATGACCAACACAAGTCACGTGATACAACAGTAGCTGAGCCTGATAAACACGTAGATGATGATGACCAACACAAGTCACGTGATGCAACAGTAGCCGAGCCTGATACACACGTAGATGATTATGACCAACATAAGTCACGTGATACAACAGTTGCTGAGCCTTATACACACATAGATGATGATGAACACAAGTCACGTGGTACAACAGTAACTGAGCCTGATACACACGTAGATGATGACCAACACAAGTCATGTGATACAACAGTAGCTGAGCCTGATACACACGTAGATGATGATGACCAACACAAGTCACGTCATGCAGCAGTAGCTGAGCCTGATGCACACGTAGATGATGATGACCAACACAAGTCACGTGATACAACAGTAGCTGAGCCTGACACACGTGTAGATGATGATGAACACAAGTCACGTGGTACAACAGTAACTGAGCCTGATACACACGTAGATGATGACCAACACAAGTCATGTGATACAACAGTAGCTGAGCCTGATACACACGTAGATGATGATGACCAACACAAGTCACGTCATGCAGCAGTAGCTGAGCCTGATGCACACGTAGATGATGATGACCAACACAAGTCACGTGATACAACAGTAGCTGAGCCTGACACACGTGTAGATGATGATGACCAACACAAGTCACGTGATACAACAGTAGCTGAGCCTGATACACACGCAGATGATGATGACCAGCTCAACTCACGTGATTCAATAGTAGCTGAGCCTGATACACACGTAGACGATGATGACCAACACAAGTCACGTGATACAACAGTAGCTGAGCCTGATACACACGTATATGATGATCCACACAAATCACGTGATACTACAGTAACTGAGCGTGATACACACGTAGTTGATGACCAACACAAGTCACGAGATACAACAGTAGCTGAGCCTGATACACACATAGATGATTATGACCAACACAAGTCACGTGATACAACAGTAGGTGAGCCTGATACACCCGTAGATGATTATGACCAACATAAGTCACGTGATACAACAGCAGCTGAGCCTGGTACACACGTTGGTGATGATTACCAACACAAGTCACGTCATGCAACAGTAGCTGAGCCTGATACACACGTAGATGATGATGACCAACACAAGTCACGTGATGCAACAGTAGCTGAGCCTTATACACACATAGATGATGATGGTCAATACATGTCACGCGATACAACAGTAGCTGAGCCTGATGCACTTGTAGATGATGATGACCAACACAAGTCACGTGATACAACAATAGCTGAACCTGATACACACGGAGATAATGATGACCAACACAAGTCACGTGATACAACGGTAGCTGAGCCTGAAACACACGTAGATGATGGTGACCAACACAAGTCTCGTGATACAACAGTAGCTGAGCGTGATACACACGTAGATGATGATCCACACAAATCAAGTGATACTACAGTAACTGAGCGTGATACACACGTAGTTGATGACCAACACAAGTCACGAGATACAACAGTAGCTGAGCCTGATACACACATAGATGATTATGACCAACACAAGTCACGTGATACAACAGTAGGTGAGCCTGATACACACATAGATGATGATGACCAACACAAGTCACGTGATAGAACAGTAGCTGAGTCTGATACACACGTAGATGATGATGACCAACACAAGTCAGGTGATGCAACAGTAGCTGAGCCTGACACACGAGTAGATGATGATGACCTACACAAGTCATGTGGTACATCAGTGGCTGAGCCTGATACACACGTAGATGATGACCAACACAAGTCACGAAATACAACAGTAGCTGAGCCTAATACACACATATTTGATGATGACCAACACAAGTCACGTGGTACAACATTGGCTGAGCATGACACACATGTAGATGATGATGACCAACACAAGTCACGTGGTACAACATTGGCTGAGCCTGATACACACGTAGATGATGATGACCAACACAAGTCACGTGATACAACAGTAGCTGAGCCTGATACACACGTAGATGATGATAACCAACACAAGTCACGTGGTACAACAGTATCTGAGCCTAATACACATATAGATGATGATGACCAACACAAGTCACGTGATACAACAGTAGCTGAGCCTGACACACGTGTAGATGATGATGACCAACACAAGTCACGTGATACAACAGTAGCTGAGCCTGATACACACGTAGATGATGATGACCAGCTCAAGTCACGTGATACAACAGTAGCTGAGCCTGATACACACGTAGACGATGATGACCAACACAAGTCACGTGATACAACAGTAGCTGAGCCTGATACACACGTAGATGATGATGACCAACACAAGTCACGTGATACAACAGTAGCTGAGCCTGATACACACGTAGATGATGATGACCAACACAAGTCACGTGATACAACAGTAGCTGAGCGTGATACACACATAGATGATGACCAACACAAGTCGCGTCATGCAGCAGTAGCTGAGCCTGATACACACATAGATGATGATGACCAACACAAGTCACGTCATGCAGCAGTAGCTGAGCCTGATACACACATAGATGATGATGACTATTTACTAAAAGCTGAAGTTTTTTTGAAGCCTGATAACCAGGCCATGGGTGAACATGATGTGCCACATGAAGAAGATATTCCAAATAGGCATATCATAACACCTGAAGACATAAATGATGAAGTGGTTGAGGCTTGCCTTCTATCCAAACAGAACATGTCCATATCAAAAGAAGATACTGTTTCGTCAGATAACCAACTAATAAATACAATGCTGGAATGTCAAAATAATGTTACATCAAAACATGACACAGATGAAGTCGGTATGAATGAGAAAGGTGGGGAAAAAACAAACATATTCGATGAGGAAAATGCCCTGGAAAGAGAGGATAAAATTGAAAAATCCAAAACATATTCAGCAGACAACAGGAATCTAGTAGTGGGAATTGAAAACGAAAAGACAAATGTTTCACACGTAGATGAGAATATACAAAAAATTGACACGTTAGCCGGCAGTGCAGTGAAATATACTAGGGAAGACTTGTCAAAATTGGACGTGCTAATGGAAGAGTCTAGTGCATCACAGAGGCATGATTATTCAACAGATCATCCACCAGAAAATAAGCAACTGTTAACAAATGAAGATGTAGACAATAATGAAGATGCAAAATTAGGGGCTGTACCACAAATTGTCGAATCAGACATTGAAGAGATTGAATCAGAAGGAATAAATGGTACAATCGACAAATATGAGGATATGGCAGACACTGAACATACAGCAGTGATAAATGAAGAATTAAAAACCAATGTTTCACTGATAGATGGCAACATACAAAAGGTTGATACTTTAGTCGGCAATATGGAGGAATATTCATGGAAAGAGTTGGAACAACTTGATCATTCTTTAAATGAATCAATTGTGACAAAAGATGTTGCAGTAGATAAGGCGGGTCCTCCAACAGACAGTATTCTACAGAGAGATGAAGCATCCCCGCTAAATATTTCAATCCATAAAGATGATACTCTGAATGAAGCTGTACCACCAGAATCAGAAAAAACACAAATAAACATGTCTCAAGTGAAGAATGAGGTAGAAAAAGATGATAAAGTTGTAACAGATAACAAATATTGGGACACAGCAGATTCTAGGCATCCAGTAGTGGGAATTGAAAATGAAAAGACAAATGTTTCACAGATAGATGAGAATATACAAAAGGTTGATACTTTAGCCTACAGTGCAGTGAAATATACTAGGGAAGACTTGTCAAAATTGGACCTTTTAATGGAAGAGTCTATTGCATCACAGGAGCATGATTATTCAACAGATCATCCACCAGGATATGTTATAAATCGTGAGGATACACAAATAAGAGCTGTACCATCAACTGTTAAACTAGATGTATCAGACATGTTTGAGGAGATTGATGCAGAAGAAATAAAGGACACGACAGAAAAAATCAAGGATATTACAGACACTGAACAGACAGCAGTGAAAAAAACCAATGTTTCACTGATAGATGGCAACATACAAAAGATTGATACTTTAGCAGGCAATATGGTTGAGTATTCCAAGGTCGAATTGGAACAACTTGATCATCCTACAACACATGACTATACACTTGAAGATAATAATCTCCCAGAAGACAATATTGAACCAGGAATTGAGGCATCATTACATGCAATCAATGATAATTGTCATCTGAAAAAATCTGTACCATCAAATGCTGAATTGAATATACCCCACACAGACGGTGGAGAATGTGGTACGACAGAAACACATATGGAACATGCATCAGCTGGAAATGTAGCACACAGTGAAGAGATGACTAAATTGGAACACCAAATAGAAAACCTCATTGAAGTACAGGAATTTGTGACAAATGACAATGATACTCAAACTGATAAACTGATATCTGGAGATAGTAAAGTAGAAAAAGAAAGTGTATTTGATCATGATACCAAAATCGACGCAGTTACAGTAGATGTAGATGATATAGAATCAACAATAGAAGACCAAAAACAAAAGTCAGCTGATAGGACACAACAATTTTACTGTGTGACAGAAAGTGGAACTATAGAGCAGAATGTGTATGAAACACAACTGCCTATAATTGTAATTGAAGACTGGCATGAGAGAAAAGATACAGAAGAGAAACAAGAAAAGTTAACACAAGAATGTCTAGAATTGCATGATAATATGTTGGATGAAAAGATGCCATCTGAAGAAGACATATCTATTCCAGCAGCTAATTATGAAGATCAACCAGTACATATCATTTTAGTTAAAGATACTGCTATCACTGCTGGTGAAGTATCTGGAGAGCAATTAAAATTTGAACCAATAACTTCTGTATCTGCAAAAGGAATAGAAAACAACGGAAAGTCTTCAAAAATTGACAAGGCAGTAGGTGTACCAATTACTAAACCTGCAGATGCAAGTATTGATGGAAATGCTTCAGATGATAAAATAAGCACTGACCGAGAAGTTCAAGTACAAAGTAATACATCAATCAAATCGGACACTTCAGTGTCAAAATCTAAACATAAACTTGATGGTGATTTTAAGGATGGTTTGATACTACAGCAGGATCTATCATTGGAAAAAATATATTATGCTGATGATGTGGTGACTACTTTACCTATTCAATCCAATTTGAAGGATATGGATGGCTTAGAAGAAATACAAAGCACGTCAGAAGGTATCATCATATCAAATGAGAAGACAGCAGACGTGCAGGAGAATTCTAAAGCCGAACCTGTTATTTTGGATTTAAACCAACCAAATGCAACAAAATCAATACAAGATGGAAACAAAGAACTGATAAGTAATAATGTAGGTGCTGATGATGATAAAAAAGACATGTCTGAAAACAGTGTAGAGCCAATGGGACCTATCCAGAGTGTTGACTTATCTAAAAACAATGAAATAGTCCTATATCCACACAAAACAGAAATATTTTATTACAGAGAAAGCAACCCAAAACACCGAAGTCTTAGCATGTTCAGTCTTGCACCTGAAGACTGGGAAGTCATATGTGCTGGGGGAAGCTATGAAGATCAGACAACGAGGAGAATGAGTGACACTATGGCTTTGGATAATGGCGATATATCTGCATTTCAAAAATCGGGTGTTAATACCCCTCTGAAAGCAGCCACAAAGGAAATGATGCCTAGTATGAGTTTAGATGATATGATACACGGTTCGGCTGATCAAGAACACGAATCGAATGCACTAAAGAAGAAGAACAAGAAAAAGAAGAGTAAATCTAAGAGGTCAAAAGAAAAGAGTATTGTAACAGTGGAAGAAGCAAGACTGGTTTCTTGGCAACCAGAAAAAAAGGTATAATATCATTCAGTTCTCTACATTAGCACTAGATTATATATGTGTACAAATACAAGAACATATCTTTAGCTATGAGAGCTTAATAACTCTCCTTTAATCTAACCAATGATACATTGCAGTTATAACGTTATCCATTAATTAGTAATTACTCCTACATTTTGACCAGATTCCCCCCCCCGCTCACCCCTTCTCTGTCAAAATGAATATATATATATCAATTTCATTCATGTGTAATAAAAATATGTCACAATGCATTGTTTCTTCATTTTGTGATTTCCAGAAGCGGCGAGTGTATGAACTTATATGGACTGGTGTAATAAGTCCATATTACATGTTGAGAACACTGAAGACATACCTCACTAAATGGTTCCATCAGGAACAAGTCAAAGTTCACCTTGTCACGCCGTTTATAGATGACCTAGTGTTGAGCGAAATCATCAACTGCATCTGTCAAGCTGACGATGGGGGTACAAGCGAGGGTAGTTTTGGTGAAGTATATACACGTGACATCGGAATGGCTGCTGCAAAGCTCGGATGGGACCAGCGGAAGGTATATGAAGAGAAAATTAAACCTTATGTCTGGTTAAGTCAGCAAGGATACACCTGTTTCAGCTGCAAATTTGCTGCGGGAGAGTACCCAAATGGCAAAGTTGTGCTACTTGTGACGAGTGGCGATTTCACTAGGCAGCATATGAGATCTGAAGAAATGGACTTATTTAATGATCGACAAAGAGACACACTGACTATTATTAAAACAACAAAACAACATTTTGAAGAGAAGTATTTGCGCCCTCTTCGATCAGTTACTAGGAAATCCGATTCTGGCATACAGAAGTAGAAATTGTGAAAGGTTGAGATTATAAAACTAAATGTTCTAAAAAGTTTCAAACTATTTTAATTACGGTCATTCACTCTATTTTGTATTTTGTAGTGTTTTGTTTATTAGTTCAGTTGATTACGGCAAACCTCATTGAATTAAATTCAAACTTTCAAATTATTACGTAAAAATAAAATCTAATTACAAGTTTCTAAGAAGACCAATAAAAATACTTCAAAACTCAAACGTTTTAATTTTTGTTAATATAGTTTTGTTAATACATTTTGAGACAAGTGTATAAACGTATTTGTATTTAGTGATAAGTAGGCGCAGTGTGTGAGCACTGAACCATGGGATGTCTTTACTAGGATGAGTTAAATATCGATTATACTAGTTAAATATCGATTATACTAGTTAATTATCGATTATACTAGTTAACAATTTCTAAACGTTGTTTTATTGTTAATGATTTCAATTAGTTTTGTACTTACACCAACTTTGCATTGACTTTGTTTTTTATCATTATATAATATTTCATAGTATTATATTATATCAGTAATTCTGATTGAGTGGGAGTGTGTTTTTAATTATACAAGAAATGGTTAAATAGAAGCCCCCCCCCCCCGTACATGAATGATATTAAAATGTAGTTGAGGTAAATAATCCTGTTCTGATATTTTGCGCTATGGACGTAAAGCGTAATGAAATAATGGCGACTTTTAGATGTTCGGGGTTCAAAGCACAAGCATGTGTAAATTACTGTTTTGTTAAAACCAATGGTTGTCGTAGGCAGTGGCTTATTCGTCGGTCGTGCGTTTCGTAACCTTCAAAGCGTAATCGCGCGTATAACACTAAGAGTCTGTATTTTCTAATGCTACGCCGATTGAAACTATTTTACACAATCGGAGATTGTAAGCCAACACTTGATGAATGAACAGTATGATAGACCCAGAGTTCATTAAATTTAGCTACGGGTACAAGTGAATTTATACATTGTTTTTGGTGATTTGAAATTATTTCCATGTTTAAAAATTATATTAAAAATAAAGTTGTTGTAAATAATAGCAGGAAAATGTCGCCATAGTCTGGTATACAAGTCGCAATATCTCGCAATATACACGACTGCGGTGATTGTTCATTCTTAGATTTAACCACAGCTTGAATAAGTAAAGACAATAAGCTTTCGCTCTGTCAGAAGGACGTATTACATTACTAATATAACACATTATATATTGTAACAAATGAGCATGTCGTCAACAAATGATTGACGATGCATTAACTTTATACAAATCTTGAATCATTAGTATACTTGATGTATAATCAGAATGTTGTCACAATTGTTGTTCACAAGCGGCCAATTTAAATAAATATAAACACATATACTTTGATTTGGAATAAACATTTATATTATTACGTTTTATATCAAATACGAGCAAAACAATTATAAGATGAGACTGCATATTAATTTCAGTTTACAAATGGTAATATTATAGTTGTACAAACTTTGTGTTTCTAAGAAAATTGTAATAATAGATTTGAAAACTGCTTTTATTTTCAATAATATCTTAAAATAATTATGCTACAGAGCATATGATTTAAGAAAGTTATGTAGTTTCTTACAAGGTATTTTTGATGTCTCGAAGTAATAACAACTTATTTTAGTGGGTTTTAACGGAAAATTGTATTTTTATTATGGTCTATAAAAATGTCATTTTATGCACATAATTTACATATAATTTACAGCCTGACATTCAACCAACACATTCCGCATAATCTTGACTATTACTAAAAAGATTTATTGCAAACCGATTTTGACAACAGGAAGTGTGTCTATTACATACGTTATAATATCTACGTTAAGTTAACTATATTGACTTTCAACATACATACATCATACATACATGTCAGATTTTTAAAAAAACTGAAAGAACATTTCAATTATCATTTAAATATAATTATTACCCCCAGGTGATCTGTCGTACTTCGTGATTTGTTTTGTTTTTCTCGCGTTAATTACCTTAGTTACCATTGTATTGAAATCACAATCTTTACTGTTTGATTAGCGGTACCATTTGTGAGGGAGGTTTGGATGAAAATTACTTAGTTAGAGATCACTTCATCAGTGTTAGTGTCTTTCAACGTTTTTCTCTGGTGTCTAATTTTTATTATTTTGTACTCATCAAAAAATTGTGCTTTAATTCTTTGAAAATAAAAACAATTATCATGTATAAATGTAATTCTATGCTGTACTATCAAGATGATATTGACATTGGTGATGAGCGTTAGGATGAAGTGTCCACAGAACCATGACCATAGCAACCAGTTAAAAACACCGGTTTTCATTGGTCGTGTGACCTCAATTAATTTGCATACATGTAATTCTTAATAGATAACCAAATAGACGTGAATAACCTCGAGGTACGTTTATGGATGAGATTGTCAATATCCGCATCCATAGCAACCAGCTCAAAGCATTTATATATCTTTAAATCTTTACCTCCACATATAGGTAATCGACGAAATGTTTACATATTACGTGACAACGTGACAAATCTGAACACTGCCCTCTTTCAGCAACACTAACACTGTAGTTACAGTAGAAACGATGACAGGTATTCCAATCCTGACTCGCAAGCGGTTCAAATTTTAATGTCAATATCTTCTACATCAAACATCATTACAGTTCTAATGTTGGCGATATACATCATGCAGTGAGTTTCTAAACTCGATAACTCACGGAAGCTTTATAACACGATAAACTATTTCCACTTGTCATATGTGCCAAGGCTGCGCTGCTTATTACAACGACAAAGTGAAGTGCGTTGTGACCTTTGACCTGTAGTTATTATGCTAGGCAACAGACTTGGCATTCATTGCCAGACATCGATGAACACAAACGTATCTAAGTTAATCTGCGTTAATCATATTTCAAATACGTACATTTTGTTTTTTCCATATTTGAATAGAAGAATCCATCGAACCAAAACGGTAAGCGCATTTGTTCTATATTATATTGATTATCAACACTTGCATATTATCTACGGCATGATTTGAAGATTTTTAAGTTTTCTGTTTTCATCGGACTTTTGATATCCTGACAGCTGTGTCTTAAGAAGAAAATAAATAATTATCATTGGTAGAATGGAATGCCATTTATTAAGAAAAAAGTATAATAAATGCACTCGTGTGTTCTTTTTCAAATCTACAGATGGTTTAGTGGAAAGAATACAGTAGAGCTATATTTCATTGTCTTCATAGTAGGCACCGATATAACCGGTCATAAAATACTGGCAACTCTACTTCAATCAATGACCACGTGGTTTATTTACACAAGATGTTCTCAAGCGACCATGGTGACATTTTGTCAGGTTCATTGGCATACAACAACGTTCCGTGGTAGGTCCAGTTGAAACATTTCACAAACTATTTGTATTTTCACAAGTGTCGTAAGTTACAAAACCAATAAAAGAATAATTATTTAATGTGAGGATGGGAAGTTATGCTCGTGTAGGACAAGTTTTGAATAATTTAAAAGTGAGTGTTTTATGAAATAATTATAATTAATGTATTTAACTTGAATACAATGGGTTCAAATGTCTACGTCATATACACTTTACAACACAATATATATAAGACACAATATAAACCAATGAAGACAAATGTCTATTTACATAAATGTGAATAATAAAATGTTATTTTATACGAAATCCAGCTTGCTCATTTCCCAGCAGGTAGTGAATTTTTTTTTTTACCCAACTACATATAAAATATAAACTTCATATTCCAAATGTTTTATTCCAGAAGCATACAACTTACGAATATGCCGAAGAAAACAAAGCAGACATCTCTGAAAAATAAGATGTCAGTATTTGTGAATAGCCGTGCTACATTCTAAGAAGAACATACAAAGTAAAAAAAAAAAAAAAAAGCCAAAGGCAAAAGGTATGCCCCAACATAAACCTACATACTAAACAACATTGATTCAAACACAGGGTAGATTAGTAGTAGTGTATTGAAAGTATACGTCATATATACAGTACTATTGGTACACATGTATTGTAATTATTCATGTTATAAATATGGCACTTGTCGTATTACTAGGTACCGGTGTTACTAATATCTTATTGTTTTCTAATCGCAGAATCTTGGTTAATAACCTGTGGTCACTCGTACGAGGCACTGTCAATGCAATCACGGGCCTCGGGAAGGAATCTGTAAAAAGAAGAGAACGATCTCTGCCTCCACTGAATCAAAAAGTAACTTCGTTGAAGGGCAAGCAGAAAGAAATTACAGACGCGATATTGATACTTCCGCTGAGGTGAGTTTCTGTTGATCGATATAGCGCTCCGCGTACTGTCAATCCAGCTATCGAGTAATGTGCTATACTGGTCGTGCAGCTGTTTACGTAGTATTTCCCGGCGAAGAGTCTAGCAATTCAATACGTTGTACTGCCTTGGCAAAATGATTCAACATGCCCATGTAGAAGGAAACCATTTTGATTTAATGGGCAAGCATTCAATGGAAACAGACTGTGTTATAACAAATTAATAGTCTGAGTTAGTGGAAATACCAGGTAGGTGCTGCCAGCAAGTAATTTATTTGTATATCTGTTTGTACTGTTAGAACTACTGGTATGACCACAACCTATTAATATCAGAGACTGGCGAAGCAGTGAAAAACGGTATCCACGGACCACAATATGTATTTGATGTATGGCTGCAACTAATGACACATTGGTTTGACACTAAGGGCGTAAGAGTGTATTTGGTGTCTCCGTTCCTTGATGAAGAAATTCTGCAAAACATCTGTACTGTTATTAGTACATGTGGAAATGGAAAGAAGGGAGTCCTGGAAAGATTCATTATCAGAGAAAACTGTTACAACAACATCAAAATTAGCAACATCGTTAAGACTGGGTTGGATGCTGATGAGAAGAAGATATTCAAAAGATACATATCACGCGCCATCTATGTCACATACAACGAGCATTTTAATAAAACATACTTTCATTGTAAGTTTTTAGCAGGCGTCTATCCGTCCGGTGTGGTAGAGCTAATGGTAACAAGTGCCAATTTCACACGTACGCACTTGGGTGCTACATATCGGCAATTAGATTCATTGGAACTTAAGAAAACCAATTGGAATCACTTTGAAGCGAATTATATTGAGCCTTTGGTGGATTATACGTTTGAACATATTGTTAATGTATAATACGAAGTTATTCGGTTTTTATTATATTGACTCAAGTAATGATAAAGATTGTTCTTAACATAAAACATCTTATATATATTCTAAAGCATCTCTAGCAAGTTATAGATTGTTATATTGCATACAATTTAAATGCGTTTCAATGTAATTTACCATACTAAAGCTTCAGATGGTTTTAATCATGTAATGAAGTTATTATTTTTTTAAATGTCGATTTAACATACATGTTTGCCTCGCTTAAGGTGTGTTTAGAATGTGGTTTTAATCTTGTAATAATTAATTTTAAATATACTTAAAACAGGCTAAATAGATGTGATCATAAAATGATTTGGTTTTTACCATAGGATGGTATGGGAGGCCAAGTTTCCCTGGCAACGGACTGAAAATAACCGAACTCTGATTCGTGTTTCGAGCGAAGAGTCGTACGTGGCGTCCTATTGATATGATATGATAACTCAACGTCCATAGTTCGTGCGCTTCGATTTTATATGGTTACGTCAGTTCTATTTTAGCAAATCTACTATAATAGGCATTGCCCGCTACGTTAATACAATAGCAATTATTAACGTAATCCTTACCAAACAGAGATGTACTTGAAGTATATAATATGGGTATACTCAGTATACTCAATAGGTACTTCTTAATAGCTAAGAAACACTTTAAGTGTATTATATTTTGAACACACAACAAAGTTTCCCTAGTATTTTTTTTTGTTTAATGCATTGCACAATTTATGATTTGTCCACACTTTAGGAACTATATTGTCAAATGACAGGTTATTAGAATTAAATCAAAAGTGTAATTTATTGTTGCTATTGATGACGTGTATGGAGTTGCACTTGAGTTTTATAAACTATAATATATTCATTTTTTTTTTAATTTTAGTACTATAGTTTTCTATAGTCATTGTCTTGCTTTCTGTAGTTTGATTGACAGTGTGTTACAATACTTGTTTATTATAAAATGAAAAAAAAGTATCCCTAGTATAGTAATAATAATGATGGTTGCAATTGAGCATAACATTTGTGTATGAGGTTTTTTTGGCTAATCCAACACACTTGGTATTCACTATGAAACCAAACACACAATGTTAATGTACACTACGATATAAACTAACATAATCAACACTTGGTATTCACTATGAAACCAAACACTCAATGTTAATGTACACTACGACATAAACTAACATAATCAACACTTGGTATTCACTATGAAACCAAACACTCAATGTTAATGTACACTACGATAAAGACTAACATAATCAACACTTGGTATTCACTATGAAATCAAACACACAATGTCAATGTACACTACGATATAAACTAACATAATCAACACTTGGTATTCACTATGAAACCAAACACTCAATGTTAATGTACACTACGATATAAACTAACATAATCAACACTTGGTATTCACTATGAAACCAAACACTCAATGTTAATGTACACTACGATATAAACTAACATAATCAACACTTGGTATTCACTATGAAACCAAACACACAATGTTAATGTACACTACGATATAAACTAACATAATCAACACTTGGTATTCACTATGAAACCAAACACTCAATGTTAATGTACACTACGATATAAACTAACATAATCAACACTTGGTATTCACTATGAAACCAAACACTCAATGTTAATGTACACTACGATATAAACTAACATAATCAACACTTGGTATTCACTATGAAACCAAACACTGAATGTTAATGTACACTACGATATAAACTAACATAATCAACACTTGGTATTCACTATGAAACCAAACACTCAATGTTAATGTACACTACGATATAAACTAACATAATCAACACTTGGTATTCACTATGAAACCAAACACTGAATGTTAATGTACACTACGTTATAAACTAACATAATCAACACTTGGTATTCACTATGAAACCAAACACTCAATGTTAATGTACACTACGATATAAACTAACATAATCAACACTTGGTATTCACTACGAAACCAAACACACAATGTTAATGTACACTACGATATTGTGACGTTAAATGCGGGGGCCCTTTATGGGGCTACACCGTATTCAGGATCGGGGAGCTTGTCTTTAATACCGGTCTAATAGTCTTTGTCTTTGGTAGCGTGCTTATCTTATAAGTTTCCTCTCTCTCAGCTCGTCCGCTGTCACAGGGTGGGGATCGTTTGGTGAATGTATATCACCACAACTGAGACTGTGCAGAGAAAGAAATATACCAGTAACGATTATAACAAATCAACACAACACAATAAATACGGTTTCCTGTACTTTAATAAACAAATAACAGGGATGCTGGTCACTGGAACCAGCAAGGAGGGGGATACACTGTAAAATAAAATAAATTAGAGACTTGATCGATGCTGCAGGGAACACTCCACTCTCCATTGGACAGCAATGTACAATGTTGCGTTCCTTCGTATCTGGCACACTGGCGAAGCAGCTGCACTACAATTTAAACTCGTGCTCTGTGTCCAGGGAGTATCGGCAACTGCACTGCTATCTGCTGCTACTGGTAGCACTGGTACAACGGGAGTAGTTCAGGCAGTGAGCTTCAGTGGTTCCTGTTGATCAGCAGGGATTACTGCACAGCACGTCTGCATATGTACCCCTGTATAGGGTACAGCTCACTGGAGTCAGGAATCAGCATCACAAGATGTTACAGGATCAAGTCAGGTCACCTTCCTGACTAAAGATTTTCCCTTATGTCTCAACTTAAATACCCTACCTAATTTATGGCCATGCAAATAATAAAATGTATATAACGAAATGATTGGTTATCTCGAAATAGCCGACAAATCAGTGTACAGAGGATGCCAATTTTGGTAGTGGAATAAACCACTCTTAATCCAAGCTCTACCAATTTAAAGTAGGAGACTCGGGTCAATGATGTCATATCTATTTTCATTGCCAACAACACTGGGCTCAGCACATTCCAAGGTATTTCACAATCCCCATGTCACTGTCTGAGCCATACCATTATGCCACAGGGAGAGACAGGATGTATGTATCTCAATTTCTGCTGACAACACAATCCAGTGACTGTATCAGCAGTCTTAAAAATAAACATGTGCAATGGGTTGTTGCAAATTATACAAACATGTGCGCTTTTCATTCACACAGCCAGGGCTCTGTACTTTTAACTTACAATTTATGTCACATTATTCCCCCCTGAGTTCAACACACCGGGGTTGATTTCATAGCATTTTTTCACAGACATAAATTATCTTGAAAAATTGAAATTGGTTATGGTAATTAATATCTGAAGTCTATCCTCTCAATTGAAATAGTACACAAAATCAAAATCAAGTCACAGCTCAAGTCGACTTTTGACTGCCATTTTGTTTGTCAATTTAACCTCTCTCCCCAAACTCCCAATGCTGGTCTGCAGCCCAGCAGTAGGAATGTGGTTTGAGATCTTTCTGGCCACAAATAAAATAAAAACTAGTTTTCATGAATACGTCAAAAATAATTAAATATGGAGTAGTTTATTCTTCACGCACAAGTGCGGGTTTTCTACTTTTAAATTTCTAGTTACACTAAATCCAAATGGAAATATATATGCCACCCAAATAAAGGTAAATACATTTTTCACGGCAGTGCAAATTTCCCATACAGGGTTATTCACTCACAGTTTATAGTTCAGTTCTATTTCATGTCTTCCTCATCTGATTCCACAAAAATGCACTTTGACTGGTTCATAATTTTCGCTTTCATCCGATTTCTTCTAATGTCTTTATCACAACCGTCGCATACTTTCCACCTTTCTTTATTCCGAGTTGCTTCCAGCTTCCTCAATTAACTCTCACGGCGGGCGCCAACCGTGACATCTCTTCCTATTTTGGTCTGATTCCGCATTCCTTCGCCCTCTTTACTGGACTTATTTCCGCATCAGCCGTCTGGGCTTCCTTTATCTGATCACCGCTCACCTTAGGTTGAATTCTGACAGCCCGTACCTGGGTCTCCATTTCCGCTTCCACCATCCTGGTGTCCACTATTCCTTTTCCCATATTCACCTTTTCTGTGTCCCTCATGCAAGTGGGAGTATCCTGCAATGAACTGCTATACTCTCCGGCCCTGGAAATCACAGCGCTATGTTTCCCCTGCCAACCACATTTCCCGCATGGTCTCCTTATAACCCGTCAGTTTTCCCGTGGATTTTCCCTGGCCTATAACCTTATACTCGGATTCCCCAAGGACTTCGATCCACCTGGCGAGTTTTCCTCCTGGACACTTAAAATTCAACAACCACCTTAGAGCTGCATGATCAGTCCTAATGGTGAATTTCCTACCGTACAAGTACTGCCTGTAGTATCTCACGAAATTCACCAATACCAGTAATTCTTTCCTTGTGACGCAATAATTCTTTTCCGCTTTACTCAGCGACCTGCTGCCATACGCTATCACCCTTTCCTTTTCATCCTGGACCTGTGATAAGACAGCACCAATACCTGTTTCACTTGCGTCTGTATCCAGCACATATTCTCCTGTTTCCTGTGGATACGCTAGTACCGGGGCGGACATCAGACACTCCTTTAATACCTGGAAAGCAATCTCACATTCTGTATCCCAATTAAACACTTCATTTTTCTCCGGTAATCTATGCAAAGGTACTGCTATTTTGGCAAATCCTTGTACATACCGGCAGTAGTAGGACACCATCCCCAAGAAACTTCTTACATTCTTCACACTTTTTGGCATTGGCTACTCCTTTATGGTTCTCTCGCTTTGTCTGGATCCGTCGCTACACCATCTTTTGACACTACATGTATATGACCCGAATACATTACACTGGTTCTGCACAGGTCACATTTCTTTGGCTTGAGTTTTAGTCCGGCTGCCCGCAATCTGCCTAACACTATTTCCAGACGCTCCAACTCCTCATCAATATCTCTGCCGTATACAATAATATCGTCTAAATATAACAGGAGTATTTCCCACTGCAATCCAGCCATTATTCGCTCCATAAGCCGCTCAAACGTAGAGGTCGCATTGCAAAGGCCGAAGGGCATCACTTTCCAACTATACAGACCACTACGGGTCACAAAAGCAGCTTTCTGTTGTGCCTCTTCATCTAACTGGACTTGCCAATAACCGCTAGCCAAATCTAAGGTAGAAAACCAGCAAGCGCCTGACAGACTGTCCAGAGAGTCATCTATTCTGGGAATTGGATACGCATCTTTAATTGTTACATCATTCAGCTTCCTGTAGTCAACACAAAACCTTGTCCCACCATCTTTTTTCTTTACTAACACAATTGGTGAAGCCCAGGGACTACAACTTGGTTCAATAATACCGACTTTCAGCATCTTTTCCACCTGTTTCCCCGCTTCCTCTCTCTGCCAAATTGGTAGTCTTCTTGAGGGTTGCCTAATAGGAGCTGCCTCACCTGTATTAATGGAGTGTTTAACCAGATTGGTACACCCCATATCATCATCACCCCTGGAAAATACATCTGCATACTTCATCAGCAATGCCGCTACCTTTTCTGCTTCACCGTCATCCAGCTCTGCTGTACTCCGCCTCCATATATCATGCAAATATTCTGGCAGTTGCTTTTCTTTCAGTGGTACCTCATTTTCTTTATCCCTCTCTGCTGTAACCACACCTTCCCCCTCTGATAGCGGCTCCAACATCCCCACCGCAGTGCCTTGTTTTACATGTATCGGGTGTGGGGTTACATTCAACAACCGTACTGGTATTACCCCATTACAATCTGATACTAATGCTCTTGCCACCATTATTCCTCTTTCCGCAATCGGGTTTCTATCTGTCGGTATCACCATTCCCTGCCGAGAGCCTGGGATCTTTCTGTTAGCATCACATCGTACTAACATTTCACTGCCAGGAGGAATATCAACGGCTTTTCTCAGCACCACTCTGGCACAAAGAGTACGGGCCTTCCAGTCATAACATGGGACTATTTCATCCAGAAATTTCAGCTGTAGATTCTTTATGTCCACTACACAGCCTAAGGTAATCAGCAATTCCATCCCCAATATTGCATCAGTCT
This sequence comes from Saccoglossus kowalevskii, assembly GCF_978046115.1. NCBI lineage: Eukaryota > Metazoa > Hemichordata > Enteropneusta > Harrimaniidae > Saccoglossus > Saccoglossus kowalevskii. The sequence goes on along the minus strand of NC_140650.1, from coordinate 3,458,163 downwards.
CCATATCCACTACAATCACATCGGCTGTGGTTTTGTATTTACTTATGCGTACCTCCATATTAGCTCCACCATGCTGTTTCATCAAGGTACCGTCTGCTTGCCGGATCCGAGTCGTCATGGCTTCCAATGCAGGTCTCTGCATCTCAGGTATACGCTCATAATGTTTTCTTGACAACAGGGTTCCTGATGCCCCTGTATCTATTAAAAAATATCCCTGTAATCTACCTATTCTGCCTGCCACAAATATACCGCTTGTTGCCCTTGTATAGTCATGTACAGTAGGCAGGGATCTACTTTCAGTTGCTGGGGGGGGGGGGGTCGCTGTATCTGATTCCTCTAGTTTTGTCTCCCTTGCCTGCGTACCCTGTCCCCTCTGTCCCTGCACCATTTTTACTGCTTGTTGGGGTTGCCTGGGCCTGTCTGCATTTCCGACCCAGCCCTGGCCCCTGGGGTTGGTCGTGATTCGTTTCCCGCATACCCGTTTGGTGGAGTTGCGCAGTTTCTCTTAATATGCCCCGTCCTCCGCATCTGTAACACTCAATTCCCATCTGGCCCCACCTTCTTGGTCTTTTATCTTTCCCTCCACCGAATGACTGCTCTTCTATCTGGGTTGGTTGGAATTTTCCGACCCCCATTTCTTTTATCCCTTCATTTAGTTCTACCATCTCCGAGTCACCTTCAGCATTCAGCACCCTGCCAAATTTGGGGCACCGCTCAGCCAATCTCCTTTTCTCTGACATCACGTGTGATTCAGTCTCCAATGCAGCTTGTATCGCCTGGTCAAATGTTTTTGGATTTGCTCTGAATATACCGTCTCTTATTTCCTTTTCAGGGATGGCATTCTTAAAATACTGCCTGCCTAGCCTTTCTTGGGAAGCAGGATCCATACCTGGGTAGGCCATCTCTGTTAACTCCCGTATAGCTTCACCCAATTCTTGCAAACTTTCATCTTTCTTGCGCTGTCTAATCCGCAATTCTGCCGCATATGTATCTGCTTGCCCACCGGGACCAAATCTCCTGTCCAGTCTGGTGACTAACTCCTGGTACGGTATTTCTCCACCATCTGCTTCTTGGGTCAGCACTTTTTGCGCCAAACCGGACAGACTCACTGCCAAATACCTGGACTTATGTGCCATATCCCAATTATTTACAATTGCCCATTGCTCAAAATAGTCTTTGTAATATCTCCATGGCGTTTCACCTTTAAATTTTTCTGGAATTATGCTAGGCTTTGTCACAAGATACATGCCCCTCTGATGGAAAGCCTCCTCTCCTTTCAGTGCTTTTTCTCTGTACAACTTTGGTCTAACTACCAGCTCTGGATCCTCTTTTACCTCCTCAAATAAATCTGAGGTGGGGTTTGTCAGCCATCTGCCAGTTGATTGTGCCCAGGGGTACCCAAGCCATAAGTCATCTGCTCTGTCAGCTGGTCTCCCTCTCAATGCTGATCGGTACCGTGGTGTGGCTGTATCCAGCCTCCATGGTATATCTGTTTTCTCTGCTACTGCTGATTCACTCCGCTTTTCCGCTGTAACTCTACTGCTAGTCAACAGGTCAGCTTTACTCATTTCTTGGGTCCCATAGCCAGAGGTTGGTGTCACCTGTGGTGGCAGTTCCTCTGCTTTACCCTCTGACTGCACAACCCCCTCTTTTTCAGTCTCCACTAGATCTTTAAGCTCTGCAGTATCACCAGCTGCTGCCTGTGCAAACTGTATTTCTCTTAATGTATCAACAAAAATTTGCTGATCATCTCCCTGTTCTGTATCAGCTACTGGTTCAATCTGGATACTCTCTACTGGAATCGGCTTTGCAATTTCTGCATCAGCTACTGGTTCAATCTGGATACTCTCTACTGGAATCGGCTTTGCCATTTCTGGATCTGCTACTGGAGTCGCCTTGATCTGCTTTCTCTGGTTCACCTCCTCTGCACCAGTTGTATCCCACCGCTGCCACCAATGTGACGTTAAATGCGGGGGGCCTTTATGGGGCTACACCGTATTCAGGATCGGGGAGCTTGTCTTTAATACCGGTCTAATAGTCTTTGTCTTTGGTAGCGTGCTTATCTTATAAGTTTCCTCTCTCTCAGCTCGTCCGCTGTCACAGGGTGGGGATCGTTTGGTGAATGTATATCACCACAACTGAGACTGTGCAGAGAAAGAAATATACCAGTAACGATTATAACAAATCAACACAACACAATAAATACGGTTTCCTGTACTTTAATAAACAAATAACAGGGATGCTGGTCACTGGAACCAGCAAGGAGGGGGATACACTGTAAAATAAAATAAATTAGAGACTTGATCGATGCTGCAGGGAACACTCCACTCTCCATTGGACAGCAATGTACAATGTTGCGTTCCTTCGTATCTGGCACACTGGCGAAGCAGCTGCACTACAATTTAAACTCGTGCTCTGTGTCCAGGGAGTATCGGCAACTGCACTGCTATCTGCTGCTACTGGTAGCACTGGTACAACGGGAGTAGTTCAGGCAGTGAGCTTCAGTGGTTCCTGTTGATCAGCAGGGATTACTGCACAGCACGTCTGCATATGTACCCCTGTATAGGGTACAGCTCACTGGAGTCAGGAATCAGCATCACAAGATGTTACAGGATCAAGTCAGGTCACCTTCCTGACTAAAGATTTTCCCTTATGTCTCAACTTAAATACCCTACCTAATTTATGGCCATGCAAATAATAAAATGTATATAACGAAATGATTGGTTATCTCGAAATAGCCGACAAATCAGTGTACAGAGGATGCCAATTTTGGTAGTGGAATAAACCACTCTTAATCCAAGCTCTACCAATTTAAAGTAGGAGACTCGGGTCAATGATGTCATATCTATTTTCATTGCCAACAACACTGGGCTCAGCACATTCCAAGGTATTTCACAATCCCCATGTCACTGTCTGAGCCATACCATTATGCCACAGGGAGAGACAGGATGTATGTATCTCAATTTCTGCTGACAACACAATCCAGTGACTGTATCAGCAGTCTTAAAAATAAACATGTGCAATGGGTTGTTGCAAATTATACAAACATGTGCGCTTTTCATTCACACAGCCAGGGCTCTGTACTTTTAACTTACAATTTATGTCACAATATAAACTAACATAATCAACACTTGGTATTCACTATGAAACCAAACACTCAATGTTAATGTACACTACGATATAAACTAACATAATCAACACTTGGTATTCACCATGAAACCAAACACTCAATGTTAATGTACACTACGATATAAGCTAACATAATCAACACTTGGTATTCACTATGAAACCAAACACACAATGTTAATGTACACTACGATATAAACTAACATAATCAACACTTGGTATTCACTCCGAAACCAAACACTCAATGTTAATGTACACTACGATATAAACTAACATAATCAACACTTGGTATTCACTATGAAACCAAACAATCAATGTTAATGTACACTACGATATAAACTAACATAATCAACACTTGGTATTCACTATGAAACCAAACAATCAATGTTAATGTACACTACGATATAAACTAACATAATCAACACTTGGTATTCACTATGAAACCAAACACTCAATGTTAATGTACACTACGATATAAACTAACATAATCAACACTTGGTATTCACTATGAAACCAAACACACAATGTTAATGTACACTACGATATAAACTAACATAATCAACACTTGGTATTCACTATGAAACCAAACACTCAATGTTAATGTACACTACGATATAAACTAACATAATCAACACTTGGTAGTCACTATGAAACCAAACACACAATGTTAATGTACACTACGATATAAACTAACATAATCAACACTTGGTATTCACTATGAAACCAAACACTCAATGTTAATGTACACTACGATATAAACTAACATAATCAACACTTGGTATTCACTATGAAACCAAACACACAATGTCAATGTACACTACGATATAAACTAACATAATCAACACTTGGTATTCACTATGAAACCAAACACTCAATGTTAATGTACACTACGATATAAACTAACATAATCAACACTTGGTATTCACTATGAAACCAAACACACAATGTTAATGTACACTACGATATAAACTAACATAATCAACACTTGGTATTCACTATGAAACCAAACACTCAATGTTAATGTACACTACGATATAAACTAACATAATCAACACTTGGTATTCACTATGAAACCAAACACTCAATGTTAATGTACACTGCGATATAAACTAACATAATCAACACTTGGTATTCACTATGAAACCAAACACTCAATGTTAATGTACACTACGATATAAACTAACATAATCAACACTTGGTATTCACTATGAAACCAAACACTCAATGTTAATGTACACTACGATATAAACTAACATAATCAACACTTGGTATTCACTATGAAACCAAACACTCAATGTTAATGTACACTACGATATAAACTAACATAATCAACAAGTCTAGGGGCGTCCATTTTGTATTGCGTTCATAGGACCAAACCATTCTTTATCATAGGGGTGCCAGGTGTCATCATAATGAATTCTTGAAACAAATGTCCTAGTGAGTTTCTTCTCCCAAAAATAATGCCGATATCACCACTACACTTTGACCGCCATGAACTGACAGAATGTTTAGTCACTGGCACGCTCACTGAAAAAAGAAACCATGATGGTTTAGTACAGCTATCACTATTCAAGTCGGCCATCATAAACGAATCGCGCGACTAATACAGCTATAAAGTAAACAAAATAATTAACCCGGTCAAACTGAGGAGGTCTGGATGTGAAACATGTGTTGAACTTGTGATAAAAAAAATGTCAGTAATGTAGGGCATAAAAGTAATAGTTACGGGATACATTCAGATGGATGAGAAGAATTAAATAAACATAGGTTTGAAAATCGGTTTCTTCATAATATATATTAGTAGCTAGCATATTTATATCGATGGTTATATCGGTATCATAATATGACAGAACCAAATTTAAATGATGTGATCTGCAGTGTTGGATACAAATCGGACAATTTTTGGGGTATAATATATTCACGAAATATTTTTTTTTCAGTGTAACCAACCAAGTAAATGCACATATACAACGAAGCTATACTTGCTGCCATGGCAACACCCACAATCTGGGTGAAATTTATCATTAAAATTAAGATTGTAAGTAAGATGTAAGAAAAAATACAGACAAACGAAAGAGCAGAACGAGGATTTACTTGCCGATTAAAGAAACATATCAACGGCGAACACATAAAGATTTGATATCCACAGTAAAAAGAAAACGACCGCTGTAAGTGAAAGTAAATTCATTGGACATGTTGAGTACGTTGTAGAAATCTCAATGAAAGCCGGTATGAGGCATAACAATAGATGACAAGATTGAATCTAGGAAATAAATTTAGTCAGGCATTCGCAGACAGATATATTGAGACGACAGTGATTTTAGTCTTGTGTATTTTAGGAATAAATAAAAACGAATAACTCTAGAAAAGACAATGGCAAGCCTCTTACAGTCATTGTTTATTTATTTATTTAAACAAGACTGCTTCAATTACGGGAAATTGATATCGAAACAACAACTTCAATACTAGAAATATTGTCTTATTTTCATTTGTTACAATAACTTATCCACGGATGTGATTAGTACGTGCGATTAGAAATATTCTCAGTTTACATTCTGTATATTCAACATACATATATTATAATGGTACACATTTATTTACATTATCAATTTGGGAAGGAAGATAATGATCACATTCTTCGTGGTTAATTTCTCCATTGCAATGCCGCGTGATCGAAAAAGCTGTTCCAAGGGGTTTTTACTGAGGACAGTTTTTTTTCTATTTTTAGTAGGGGCGGGAAATATCAGTCCCCCCCCCCAATGGGCAGGGCAGATTTAACACAAATGTAAGGACAGGGAAACTTTTTTTAGTGGGTAGGGTACTTACATAGAAAAAATAACGCAGGGTGGGCAAAACAGCCTTTAGGGCAGGGTATAATATAAAAAAACGCATTGGGGAAAATAACATCTGCTAAATGTTGGCAGCCGTGTGCTATCAACTTACTGAAAATGCGAGTCACCCACCGATCTGCTGAGTGGTTAAAGTATTCAAGAAGCCCATAGAAGCCAATGACACGATGATTTACGCCACCAATCGGTGTTTTTTTTAATGAGGGGTGAGAAAAGATGGATTTGTTCAGCAGGAGGGCAAGGAAGGCAAGCTGGCGGTTGGGGAGTAGGCAAACAAGTGTTTTTTTTAATGAGGGCAGGGAAAAGATGAATTTGGTCAGTAGGAGGGCAAGGAAGGCAAGCTGGCGGTTGGGGAGTAAGCAAAAAAGTGTTGTTTTTTAATGAGGGCAGGGGAAAGATGAATTTGGTCAGCAGGAAGGGAAGACATTTTTTTTAGGTGGAGGGTAGCTTATGAACAGCTTTCAATTTCCGCTCTTTGCTTTATATTAATTAGCATACTTCAAAAGGCCCATAACATAATATTTGTCCCAGAGAATTGACTATTTCAGAATTTATAAATTATTATGCCCGTCTTGAGTCGATACTTTATGATTATAATATTTTAGCTAAGGGCTTGCACTTGTCTCTGGCATTCAACGTCGATATAGTAGAAACCATTACGTAAAAGCAGAGATAGACGGAGAGTGGCAGTTTAGTGTAGAATATATAATCCGTCACGTGACAATGTTAAATACACGTCTAAGTAGCCGAGCATAACACACGTCATCTTAATACGAGTCATACGATGATCATGTGATACAGAATATAAACGGGAATTCCCTTTATAATAATACATTGTACATTACAATACAATACACGTCCGACCTTTGTCCTTCACACGGAAATCGGATAAGTATTGTGACGCTTTCAAACCGCTCATTCGCTTACTTTCGTTCGTTTGAAAGGCATATATGTCTTAGTGGGAATGGGCGTCTTTTGAAAGTTGCGTTCAGATAAAAATGTCGGCTGTGTCAGCTAAAAAATCATACCGTGACGTGTATATTCCTGTTATGATTCAGCCAGAAGTGCGCCCTCATTCATTAGTAACTACGTGCATATACAGTAATCCTGTGGTTTCAGCGGTGTTTTCATTATGGCGAAGAAAATAACCCGAAGTACTAAAAATAGGAGAACAATGTCATTAAAACGCCGTGTAGTTGAAGGGGAAAAGCTTATGCTAAATGAAAACGTGAAATTGAAACACAAGTGGACTGCTGAAGGTACGTTGTGTTTTTGTATATTTGTTGTACAAGATTATTAACATCATTATGAACCCGAATGTACATAACTTATGTATACGCTACGTGCGGTCATAGCACGGATTCCTTCGATCTCGAACTTAAAATAATGCGTTATTTCAAAATCCTTATCTGGCTTGGTTAAATCTGCATGTTTCCATCATAGTTGCCGTTTTCATACGATTTTTTGAATAATTCTATCATAATACTTGCACTACAGTCTCGTTTCCATGGAAACTCGTCAATAGTATATGGTCAGTGCTACAAGGAACGGTAAAGCTGATAAAGAACATTGGTAAAACGAAACATGTAAAGAGAAGAAAGCGATGCATTCATTTCTTAGACAAGAAAATGGAATTCCTATTGACCAATAAGAGTAAAACAGCAATGACGTCATCAACCAAGAAAGTTAACACGTCCACTGAGGTATAAAATTATGTCAGTATTTACTTTTCATACGAATATTGGTTTTAGATCTGTCTGGAATAATGTTAAATTGCGTTGTTACCAAGTGTTGGAGTAATAACCCATGCCAATTATATCTTTAGTTTTCACATAAGTTACAATTTACCACTTTAGGCTGAGAAAAAAATACCTGTTTCTCGTTTCCGCGTGCATCATTTTGAACTATGCGCCTCATATATTCCCCCACTTTAGCTCAGTATTCAAAAAAAAAATTAAAATTTCCACGAAACGAGAAACAGAGCTTTCTTTCCTGCCCTTTGCGTTAGATCTGTTATAATCAAGCCAACCGTTTAATCCTTCCCAATTTGTATTGTATTCTAACAGAGATATTGGTATGATCACAACCTAGTAATATCAGAGACTGGCGAAGCAGTGAAAAACGGTATCCACGGACCACAATATTTATTTGATGTATGGCTGCAACTTATGGCACGTTGGTTTGACACTGAGGGCGTAAGAGTGTATTTGGTGTCTCCGTTCCTTGATGAAGAAATTCTGCAAGACATCTGTACTGTTATTAGTACATGTGGAAATGGAAAGAAGGGAGTCCTGGAAAGATTCTTTATCAGAGAAAACTGTTACAACAACATCAAAATTAGCAACATCGTTAAGACCGGATTGAATGCTGACGAGAAGAAGATATTCAAACGATGCATATCACGTGCACTCCACGTGTCAATCAATAAAACATACTTTCATTGTAAGTTTTTAGCAGGCGTCTATCCATCCGGTGTGGTAGAGCTAATGGTAACAAGTGCCAATTTCACACGTACGCACTTGGGTGCTACATATCGGCAATTAGATTCATTGGAACTTAAGAAAACCAGTCGGAGACATTTTGAAAATAATTATATTTTGCCACTGGAAAAGTCTACTGTCTGTGTTCAATAAATACAAGATTGACGACGACATACACAGTACATACGGGCTCTAATTAACAATCGAACAACACAGCAATCTATAAAACAGACATGTGAGTTATCGACTTCATTTATTCACTGTTGTAATTGAATGTCATTGTTTATTTAATAACTAATTTAATAATTTCAATTGCATTTAAATATAATATTATTTCAACTAATGTGTGAAGTTTACACACTTATATAATATAAAGCAAAGCAATGATAACGACGTAAGCCACATTTGCATGCCGGTCTACACCCTCTATGAGACAAATATTTAAGATACAAGTTAATAATTCTATAGGATAATTATTTTGTTTTTACTACAACTCAACTGATTTAATAACATTGAAAGGAACGTTATATATATCTAGTCTTGATATCTTGAACTTGATAACCATGTAGTACAAATTAATACAGGTCCTAATTTGCAGACCAGGATAGATTATCGAATGGCGTGTGTCGCATTACGTGAGCATTGTAAATGAATCACTATATGGTCGCCGCGAATGTCACTCTATATATCTTCAATTTAAATAGTATTCAAGGGACCTCTGGTGAATGGATTACATGACATTGTTTACGTTATCTAATAACTAGGTATGGATATAACCAACGAGTTACAACGAGAGATACTAGTAGTAGTGACGAATGGATATATTTGCCCAGATAGGTCCATCGTTTCAGTGTGCAATTGTCCGATTGAGCACATATTCAGACATTATATTAAGACCTGCTGATGCGCTTAGACGACTAGAGCTATTTAGTTCTATGGCGACACTGTTGATGCACTTAGACGACTAGAGCTATTTAGTTCCATAGTGACACTGCTGATGCACTTAGACGACTAGAGCTATTTAGTTCCATGGTGACACTGCTGATGCACTTAGACGACTAGAGCTATTTAGTTCCATAGTGACACTGCTGATGCGCTTAGACGACTAGAGCTATTTAGTTCTATGGTAAATTGCTGATGCGCTTAGACGACTAGAGCTATTTAGTTCCATAGTGACACTGCTGATGCGCTTAGACTACTAGAGCTATTTAGTTCCATAGTGACACTGCTGATGCACTTAGACGACTAGAGCTATTTAGTTCCATGGTGACACTGCTCATACACTTAGACGACTAGAGCTATTTAGTTCCATAGTGACACTGCTCATGCACTTAGACGACTAGAGCTATTTAGTTCCATAGTGACACTGCTGATGCACTTAGACGACTAGAGCTATTTAGTTCCATAGTGACACTACTGATGCACTTAGACAACTAGAGCTATTTAGTTCCATAGTGACACTGCTGATGCACTTAGACGACTAGAGCTATTTAGTTCCATAGTGACACTGCTGATGCACTTAGACGACTAGAGCTATTTAGTTCCATAATGACACTACTGATGCACTTAGACGACTAGAGCTATTTAGTTCCATGGTGACACTGCTGATGCGCTTAGACGACTAGAGCTATTTAGTTCCATAGTGACACTGCTGATGCACTTAGACGACTAGAGCTATTTAGTTCCATAGTGACACTGCTGATGCACTTAGACGACTAGAGCTATTTAGTTCCATAATGACACTGCTGATGCACTTACACGACTAGAGCTATTTAGTTACATAGTGGAACTGCTGATGCGCTTAGACGACTAGAGCTATTTAGTTCCATAGTAAAACTGCTGATGCGCTTAGACGACTAGAGCTATTTAGTTACATAGTGGAACTGCTGATGCGCTTAGACGACTAGGGCTATTTAGTTCCATAGTGACACTGCTGATGCACTTAGACAACTAGAGCTATTTAGTTCCATAGTGACACTGCTGATGCACTTACACGATTAGAGCTATTTAGTTACATAGTGGAACTGCTGATGCGCTTAGACGACTGGAGCAATTTAGTTCCATAGTGACACTACTGATGCGCTTAGACGACTAGAGCTATTTAGTTCCATAGTGGAACTGCGGATGCGCTTAGACGACTAGAGCTATTTAGTTACATAATAGTGGAACAGCTGATGCGCTTAGACGACTATAGCTATTTAGTTCCATAGTGACACTGCTGATGCGCTTAGACTACGAGAGCTATTTAGTTCCATAGTGACACTGCTGATGCGTTTAGACGACTAGAGCTATTTATTTCCATAGTCACACTGCTGATGCGCTTAGACGACTAGAGCTATTTAGTTCCATAGTCACACTGCTGATGCGCTTAGACGACTAGAGCTATTTAGTTCTATGGTGACACTGCTGATGTGCTTAGACGACTAGAGCTATTTAGTTCCATGGTGATGCTGCTTGCTGATGCGCTTAGACGACTAGAGCTATATAGTTCCATAGTGACACTGCTGATGCACTTAGACGACTAGAGCTATTTAGTTCCATAATGACACTACTGATGCACTTAGACGACTAGAGCTATTTAGTTCCATGGTGACACTGCTGATGCGCTTAGACGACTAGAGCTATTTAGTTCCATAGTGACACTGCTGATGCACTTAGACGACTAGAGCTATTTAGTTCCATAGTGACACTGCTGATGCACTTAGACGACTAGAGCTATTTAGTTCCATAATGACACTGCTGATGCACTTACACGACTAGAGCTATTTAGTTACATAGTGGAACTGCTGATGCGCTGAGACGACTAGAGCTATTTAGTTCCATAGTGGAACTGCTGATGCGCTTAGACGACTAGAGCTATTTAGTTACATAGTGGAACTGCTGATGCGCTTAGACGACTAGGGCTATTTAGTTCCATAGTGACACTGCTGATGCACTTAGACAACTAGAGCTATTTAGTTCCATAGTGACACTGCTGATGCACTTACACGATTAGAGCTATTTAGTTACATAGTGGAACTGCTGATGCGCTTAGACGACTGGAGCAATTTAGTTCCATAGTGACACTACTGATGCGCTTAAACGACTAGAGCTATTTAGTTCCATAGTGGAACTGCGGATGCTCTTAGACGACTAGAGCTATTTAGTTACATAATAGTGGAACAGCTGATGCGCTTAGACGACTATAGCTATTTAGTTCCATAGTGACACTGCTGATGCGCTTAGACTACGAGAGCTATTTAGTTCCATAGTGACACTGCTGATGCGTTTAGACGACTAGAGCTATTTATTTCCATAGTCACACTGCTGATGCGCTTAGACGACTAGAGCTATTTAGTTCCATAGTCACACTGCTGATGCGCTTAGACGACTAGAGCTATTTAGTTCTATGGTGACACTGCTGATGTGCTTAGACGACTAGAGCTATTTAGTTCCATGGTGATGCTGCTTGCTGATGCGCTTAGACGACTAGAGCTATATAGTTCCATAGTGACACTGCTGATGCACTTAGACGACTAGAGCTATTTAGTTCCATAGTGACACTACTGATGCACTTAGACGACTAGAGCTATTTAGTTCCATAGTGGAACTGCTGATGCGCTTAGACGACTAGAGCTATTTAGTTCCATAGTGACACTGCTGATGCGTTTAGACGACTAGCGCTATTTAGTTCCATAGTGACACTGCTGATGCGCTTAGACGACTAGAGCTATTTAGTTCCATAGTGACACTGCTGATGCGCTTAGACGACTAGAGCTATTTAGTTTCATGGTGACACTGCTGATGCACTTAGACGACTAGAGCTATTTAGTTCCATAGTGACACTGCTGATGCGCTTAGACGACTAGAGCTATTTAGTTCCATAGTGACACTGCTGATGCGCTTAGAGGACTAGAGCTATTTAGTTCCATAGTGACACTGCTGATGCACTTAGACGACTAGAGCTATTTAGTTCCATAATGACACTGCTGATGCACTTACACGACTAGAGCTATTTAGTTACATAGTGGAACTGCTGATGCGCTTAGACGACTAGAGCTATTTAGTTCCATAGTAAAACTGCTGATGCGCTTAGACGACTAGAGCTATTTAGTTACATAGTGGAACTGCTGATGCGCTTAGACGACTAGGGCTATTTAGTTCCATAGTGACACTGCTGATGCACTTAGACAACTAGAGCTATTTAGTTCCATAGTGACACTGCTGATGCACTTACACGATTAGAGCTATTTAGTTACATAGTGGAACTGCTGATGCGCTTAGACGACTGGAGCAATTTAGTTCCATAGTGACACTACTGATGCGCTTAGACGACTAGAGCTATTTAGTTCCATAGTGGAACTGCGGATGCGCTTAGACGACTAGAGCTATTTAGTTACATAATAGTGGAACAGCTGATGCGCTTAGACGACTATAGCTATTTAGTTCCATAGTGACACTGCTGATGCGCTTAGACTACGAGAGCTATTTAGTTCCATAGTGACACTGCTGATGCGTTTAGACGACTAGAGCTATTTATTTCCATAGTCACACTGCTGATGCGCTTAGACGACTAGAGCTATTTAGTTCCATAGTCACACTGCTGATGCGCTTAGACGACTAGAGCTATTTAGTTCTATGGTGACACTGCTGATGTGCTTAGACGACTAGAGCTATTTAGTTCCATGGTGATGCTGCTTGCTGATGCGCTTAGACGACTAGAGCTATATAGTTCCATAGTGACACTGCTGATGCACTTAGACGACTAGAGCTATTTAGTTCCATAATGACACTACTGATGCACTTAGACGACTAGAGCTATTTAGTTCCATGGTGACACTGCTGATGCGCTTAGACGACTAGAGCTATTTAGTTCCATAGTGACACTGCTGATGCACTTAGACAACTAGAGCTATTTAGTTCCATAGTGACACTGCTGATGCACTTAGACGACTAGAGCTATTTAGTTCCATAATGACACTGCTGATGCACTTACACGACTAGAGCTATTTAGTTACATAGTGGAACTGCTGATGCGCTTAGACGACTAGAGCTATTTAGTTCCATAGTGGAACTGCTGATGCGCTTAGACGACTAGAGCTATTTAGTTACATAGTGGAACTGCTGATGCGCTTAGACGACTAGGGCTATTTAGTTCCATAGTGACACTGCTGATGCACTTAGACAACTAGAGCTATTTAGTTCCATAGTGACACTGCTGATGCACTTACACGATTAGAGCTATTTAGTTACATAGTGGAACTGCTGATGTGCTTAGACGACTGGAGCAATTTAGTTCCATAGTGACACTACTGATGCGCTTAGACGACTAGAGCTATTTAGTTCCATAGTGGAACTGCGGATGCGCTTAGACGACTAGAGCTATTTAGTTACATAATAGTGGAACAGCTGATGCGCTTAGACGACTATAGCTATTTAGTTCCATAGTGACACTGCTGATGCGCTTAGACTACGAGAGCTATTTAGTTCCATAGTGACACTGCTGATGCGTTTAGACGACTAGAGCTATTTATTTCCATAGTCACACTGCTGATGCGCTAAGACGACTAGAGCTATTTAGTTCCATAGTCACACTGCTGATGCGCTTAGACGACTAGAGCTATTTAGTTCTATGGTGACACTGCTGATGTGCTTAGACGACTAGAGCTATTTAGTTCCATGGTGATGCTGCTTGCTGATGCGCTTAGACGACTAGAGCTATATAGTTCCATAGTGACACTGCTGATGCACTTAGACGACTAGAGCTATTTAGTTCCATAGTGACACTACTGATGCACTTAGACGACTAGAGCTATTTAGTTCCATAGTGGAACTGCTGATGCGCTTAGACGACTAGAGCTATTTAGTTCCATAGTGACACTGCTGATGCGTTTAGACGACTAGCGCTATTTAGTTCCATAGTGACACTGCTGATGCGCTTAGACGACTAGAGCTATTTAGTTCCATAGTGACACTGCTGATGCGCTTAGACGACTAGAGCTATTTAGTTTCATGGTGACACTGCTGATGCACTTAGACGACTGGAGCTATTTAGTTCCATAGTGACACTGCTGATGCGCTTAGACGACTAGAGCTATTTAGTTCCATAGTGACACTGCTGATGCGCTTAGAGGACTAGAGCTATTTAGTTCCATTGTGACACTGCTGATGCGCTTAGACGACTAGAGCTATTTAGTTCCATTGTGTCACTGCTGATGCGCTTAGACGACTAGAGCTATTTAGTTCCATTGTGACACTGCTGATGCGCTTAGAGGACTAGAGCTATATAGTTTCACGCCGGATAAACCCGGATTACTTTTATTTTAGAATAGAAAATAGATTCACATTTCATCACAGACCAACTCAAATAAATTACAATTCTGACTAGTGACCTAGTGCACAGAATTACCAACGCATCTGTTATGCTCCCGTAAATGATCGGTTTCCTCACTATACGTGAACAGTTCCATCGAAGTTAAAGGCTTGGACATTTCAATCTCAACGATGACTTTACTAAAAGAATACCAATTCTATATTTTGACAAATGCGTTACGTCATTGCTATACATTATCATACTGTTTTGCATTACTCCATTGTCTTCCATCGGCCCCAAAACCTGTATAATTTATATAGGTTAAATCGGAAGAAAAGTCGTCAACTTTTCCGGTGTTGTGGGATTTGTCATGGAAATATACAACATTTCTTATGAAACATGTATCAACGTATTAAGATAGGCACTATGTGTAATTTGTGTATTTCAGTTTAGAGCGATAAATGCATTCATGTTCAAGGGCAACGGGGCTCTATGCACTTGTCGATGTACCATTAGCGTTCAGACGACGTCACCATGAATATACTTATCACCACGGGTAAAACACATGTTGATGGAATATAATAACAACAAATAACTCTTCACAGTGCCATTTCTGCTTTATCTGAGCACGCTAAATCACGTGACAGTTACTCATAACACGAATAATTAACAGACAATTAATGAATACGAATGATATATAAGGTGGAATATCCACTGAACACCCAACCAGACGTGGACGTGGATGTACCAACTGACGCAATATATCACATGACAGCGATGCAACATTAATAGTGAAATACTAGTTTTATGTGAACATGTTAATCCTTCGAAAGTCCACTATAATGTCAACGGCCTCTCTAACACAAACATTATACATAAAATAAAGAGCACAAAGAATGTTCGTTGCATCTATGAACTCCACTATTATACAGTCTTACAAATGGTGACGGGGAGAGAGGGATATCATGATACAGTTTTATAACTGGTGACGGGGAGAGAGGGATATCATGATACAGTCTTGTAACTGGTGACGGAGAGAGAGGGATATCATGACACAGACTTACAACTGGTCACAGGGAGAGAGGGATATCATGATACAGTCTTATAACTGGTGACGGGGAGAGAGGGATATCATGATACAGTCTTATAACTGGTGACAGGGAGAAAGGGATATCATGATACAGTCTTATAACTGGTGACGGGTGGGAGGGATATCATGATACAGTCTTATAACTGGTGACAGGGAGATAGGGATATCATGATACAGTCTTATAACTGGTGACAGGGAGAGAGGGATATCATGATACAGTCTTATAACTGGTGACGGGTGGGAGGGATATCATGATACAGTCTTATAACTGGTGACGGGTGGGAGGGATATCATGATACAGTCTTATAACTGGTGACAGGGAGAGAGGGATATCATGATACAGTCTTATAACTGGTGACAGGGAGAGAGGGATATCATGATACAGTCTTATAACTGGTGACAGGGAGAGAGGGATATCATGATACAGACTTACAACTGGTGACAGGGAGAGAGGGATATCATGATACAGTCTTATAACTAGTGACGGGGAGAGAGGGATATCATGATACAGTCTTATAACTGGTGACGGGGGGGAGAGGGATATCATGATACAGTCTTATAACTGGTGACGGGGGGAGAGGGATATCATGATACAGTCTTATAACTGGTGACAGGGAGAGAGGGATATCATGATACAGTTTTATAACCGGAGACAGGGAGAGAGGGATATCATGATACAGTCTTATAACTGGTGACGGGTGGGAGGGATATCATGATACAGTCTTATAACTGGTGACAGGGAGAGAGGGATATCATGATACAGTCTTATAACTGGTGACAGGGAGAGAGGGATATCATGATACAGTCTTATAACTGGTGACGGGGAGAGAGGGACATCATGATACAGTTTTACAACTGGTGACAGGGAGAGAGGGATATCATGATACAGTCTTATAACTGGTGACGGGTGGGAGGGATATCATGACACAGACTTACAACTGGTGACTGGGAGAGAGGGATATCATGATACAGTCTTATAACTGGTGACGGGGAGAAAGGGATATCATGATACAGACTTACAACTGGTGACAGGGAGAGAGGGATATCATGATACAGTCTTATAACTAGTGACGGGGAGAGAGGGATATCATGATACAGTCTTATAACTGGTGACGGGGGGAGAGGGATATCATGATACAGTCTTATAACTGGTGACGGGGAGAGAGGGATATCATGATACAGTCTTATAACTGGTGACGGGGAGAGAGGGATATCATGATACAGTTTTATAACCGGTGACAGGGAGAGAGGGATATCATGATACAGTCTTATAACTGGTGACGGGTGGGAGGGATATCATGATACAGTCTTATAACTGGTGACGGGTGGGAGGGATACACATGACACAGACTTACAACTGGTGACGGGGAGAGAGGGATATCATGATACAGTCTTATAACTGGTGACGGGGAGAAAGGGATATCATGATACAGTCTTATAACTGGTGACGGGGGGAAAGGGATATCATGATACAGTCTTATAACTGGTGACGGGGGAGAGGGATATCATGATTCAGTCTTATAACTGGTGACGGAGAGAGGGATATCATGATAGTGTTTTACAACTGGTGACGGGGAGAGAGGGATATCATGATACAGTCTTACAACTAGTGATGGGGAGAAAGGGATATCATGATACAGTCTTATAACTGGTGACGGAGAGAGATGGATATCATGACACAGACTTACAACTGGTGACGGGGGGGGGGGAGAGGGATATCATGGTACAGTCTTATAACTAGTGATGGGGAGAAAGGGATATCATGATACAGTCTTATAACTGGTGACGGAGAGAGATGGATATCATGACACAGACTTACAACTGGTGATGGGGAGAGAGGGATCTCATGATACAGTCTTATAACTGGTGACGGGGAGAAAGGGATATCATGATAGTGTTTTACAACTGGTGACGGGGAGAGAGGGATATCATGATACAGTCTTATAACTGGTGACGGGGGGGAGAGGGATATCATGATACAGTCTTATAACTAGTGACGGGGAGAGAGGGATATCATGATACAGTCTTATAACTGGTGACGGGGGGAGAGGGATATCATGATACAGTCTTATAACTGGTGACGGGGGGAGAGGGATATCATGATACAGTCTTATAACTGGTGACGGGGAGAAAGGGATCTCATGATACAGTCTTATAACTGGTGACGGAGAGAGAGGGATCTCATGATACAGTCTTATAACTAGTGACGGGTGGGAGGGATATCATGATACAGTCTGATAACTAGTGACGGGGAGAGAGGGATATCATGATACAGTCTTATAACTGGTGATGGAGATAAAGGGATATCATGATACAGTCTTATAACTGGTGACGGGGAGAAAGGAATATCATGATACAGTTTTACAACTGGTGATGGGGAGAAAGGGATATCATGATACAGTCTTATAACTGGTGACGGAGAGAGATGGATATCATGACACAGACTTACAACTGGTGATGGGGAGAGAGGGATCTCATGATACAGTCTTATAACTGGTGACGGGGAGAAAGGGATATCATGATAGTGTTTTACAACTGGTGACGGGGAGAGAGGGATATCATGATACAGTCTTATAACTGGTGACGGGGGGGAGAGGGATATCATGATACAGTCTTATAACTAGTGACGGGGAGAGAGGGATATCATGATACAGTCTTATAACTGGTGACGGGGGGAGAGGGATATCATGATACAGTCTTATAACTGGTGACGGGGGGAGAGGGATATCATGATACAGTCTTATAACTGGTGACGGGGAGAAAGGGATCTCATGATACAGTCTTATAACTGGTGACGGAGAGAGAGGGATCTCATGATACAGTCTTATAACTAGTGACGGGTGGGAGGGATATCATGATACAGTCTGATAACTAGTGACGGGGAGAGAGGGATATCATGATACAGTCTTATAACTGGTGATGGAGATAAAGGGATATCATGATACAGTCTTATAACTGGTGACGGGGAGAAAGGAATATCATGATACAGTTTTACAACTGGTGACGGGGAGAGAGGGATATCATGATACAGTCTTATAACTGGTGAAGAAAGACTGGCACATACGTCTTTCACATTTTCTTTGCCAAGATTGCATCGAAGACAGAACCGCTTCTTTTCACTTCCACGTCACCAAATCCATGTTTTTCCAGAAGTTGAGTCATTTCGTAAGCACTTCTTTGCTTACCTCCTTCGAACCACGCCATCATCATCATGCAGATAGCAGCAGTTGTCACAGGCCCAGTTTTATCGTCATCGTACAAGGCTTCAATGATAAATATTGCGCCGCCAGTGTCCAATGCGTTGTATGCCTTCGTTAATAATAACGCTATGCGATCTTCCGACCAGTCATGTATAATATTGCTTAATACGAACAAATCGCTTTGCGGCAACGGATCTTCAAAGAAATCAGAAGCTATAAATGTTACTTTTTCCGACTTTGGATCGATTGACTTGAACTGGTCGGCTAGCGCGATGACATCCGGGAGATCTAGTACGGTCAGCGTCATCTTTGAATAGTTGGCTGTGAGGGCGTAACCCAAGGCACCAGTACAACCACCAAGATCACAAACCTTCGTATAAGGCGACAAATCAAAAAGGGATACCAACTCACGCATAAACACAGACGAATAAGAATGCATTTCTGACATGAATCCTTTCATTTCGTTGGAATCGTGATAAAGGTCATCGAAGTAATTTCGTTTGCCAAACGTACGTGGTATTTGCGAGTTGCCCTCCTTCACTGCATGAAACAGGTTGCCAACCAAATGATAGTCCGTTCGACCCATTCCCACAAACAGAGGACGCATTGATAACGGGCTTGATGAAGTCAGATGTTTATTCGAATCAGGCGTGTTGCGGAATAGGCAGCCTTCACCATCGGTGTCTTGTATTTTCTCCAATAGTTCCATTCCAACACACGCATTGAGAATATGTTCTGTGCGATCTGTATCTGCGTCTACTATTTCCGATATCTCGCCGACAGTCTTGGGTCCATCTTGAAGTATATCAAATAAATTCATCTCACAGGCTGCTATGCATACTTGGGTCTTGGTGTAGGATACGAGTAAACTGTACAAATTATATGCAGACGCCATATCACAGCAGCACGGTAACGGTTTTCACGCTCAATCTGTGAATATAACACTTGGGCGTCAGAAGCTGTATATAAGCAGCGGAGTGATCTGTGGTTATTGCAGATTACAAAGAACTACTTTTTTCTGACAGGAAATGCCTTCTCTTGTACAAACTGCACGTATGCGTAATGGAACGAATATTCGTTTTGGCGGCTGACAATCATGATTGCGCACGGTACTAGAATTTGTAATAGATACACCAGGTTTTCAATTCATAACTAATTATAATAATAATTAATGAATAAATTAACCGTATCGTATAATCTAGAATATATTGCCATGTCAACGAGTTCCACTAAGTGCATTAATAATCCAATCTATAAGTGAAGGCCTTGCATGTTATGACTAAATCAATAAAACTTGTACTGTATCTCGTTTTACATTTCAGTGAATTCCATCAAGATTGATTTATATGTTAATATCAATATAAAAATTCACGGGTTTATCTCTGAGTTTGTCATTTTGTTATAAAACGCAGAAACACTTTCAACAAGCTTCACGCTTTCTTATTTGTTGTATGTCGTTTGATTATCTTGACAATTGAACACACAAATCGATTTTTGAAAACCTAATGCACTTTGCATGTTTGATTGTACGTGTACGTGTATGATGGAAGAGATAATTGACAAACAATTGAGCATCTGATACGTTTGTGGTCACGACGTGTCTACATAGATTATCTATGTGTCAAATACTTCTAGTGTTAGTGGCTGTATCTAAGTACTCGTATATTAGGGTACAGTGACTACATGTTAATACTCGTATTTACGTAGGTGATAATATGTTACAGATGAACTCTCTCTGATATAGTTAATCTACAATAGGAAAGAAAGCAGAACATGATTAATGCATAATAAAAGCAAAAAATACTTTATTTTAATATAAAAAATAAACATGTTTTGTTATCAGCCCATCATAATTGGATTCTTAGTTTCAAGCACGTGTCTGGGTCCTATATATCTGTCACTGTAACGTTGTAAGTTACAACGTGTCGTAATAATGATTACGCATGGCTGCCACCAGAGTTTAACCGGACTCCACACAGAAGTTCGCTGATTGTGTTCTAAACATTTTGGATTTTTGCATTCCCATGATGTATCTATGGAAGAAAAAGATGTAAAAGGTTATTACGAGGATACCTCAAATAAACTTATCGAAAAAGGTGGCTAATTAAATCACGCTTATTGTAGGTACAACCATGCAGTACTAACCTTATCAACATTTAGTTGATATGTATACTACATATTGTTCAATCGATGTATACGTATTATAAATACAAGTTTGTTGTTGTATTGGTTGATGAATGGACCCACATTTCATTTCATTTCATTCATTCATTCATTCATTCATTCATTACTACAGCACCATACAATTTCTAGCTGCATTTCCCTTCATCACCATGTCATACTGGTATGAATTTGTATATGTTGACTTAAATTCACCTCCAACACCTTGATTTTGTGCCGAGTTTCGGTCTCGACACCATTGGGACTAAGATCGAAAATTTGACGACATATGTTTCGACAATTGCCAACTCGACCCGACTCGTGGCATGTGCCGAGATCGGTAACTAAAACTCCACTGATATATACACCCAACTTTGGGTCCATAGCTTTCTTGTGTCTGTTTGTATGTAGTGATGGTATTTTAGCAATTTCCCATTTAGGGGTGAACTATTAGAAACTTTTTGTTTAAATGATAATGACAGAAAAACTATGCAAACTATTTTTTTTTTCACTGAGTATTATGTTATTATTCCAGAATGAATTACTGTAAAATACTCTATTTTCGCTTGGAATTAATTTTCGCTATTTTCGCTGAAGGAATGATTCAGTGAAAATAAAATCCAGCAAATATACTTTTTTCGTATATTTTACATTCAACTCATCAAATATCAGTGAAAATAAAATCCATAACAAAACACCCAAAGAATCTTTTCAGCGAAAATTAATTCCAGCTAAAATAAATTATTTCACAGTAGATGCAATTGTTTTATTTCCACAGTAATGACTCCCGCCTTAGCTAAGTGATTTGTGGCGATCTAACTAAACGTATTGTTGATAATTTCCATGTGTACTTTTATCAACTTTTAATTGCCATTCACTTTAACATCACATATTTATTACGCAACTTGAGTTCTATGGGAGGCACCTTTGATCGTATATATGAGAATACAAAATATGTCAGAAATGGCTGGAAAAAAACATTATAAAATTAAAAGGCCGTCAATAAAAGCCCCATGGACCCACAAATATTAGTTTCCATACATTCAATTACTATGGTGTAAACAATTGCCATGAATGTATATAACAGTATAACAGTTTGGTATGGCGTATTGCATCTAAGGCTACGAACAATTGTATATGTGTTCAAAATGAAATAAGATGTCGATGCATGTGGCAATTATAGCCCTTTATTAATTACACTTTTTATTTTTGAATTAGTTTGTAATTCCCAACAACCAATGAACGTAAATGTTAAAACATACATAAACGCCATGGCAACGGTTTCAGGCCGTACTAGTACACGTATAAATGATGAAGTTACACTGGCGCCAATTACCATAGTAACATATCAGTGATGCATATGTGGATATATATGTATATAAACACTGTGATGGGAACGTTGCTCTGGGTTCAAGGCTTAGCATGGAATGTACATTTAATGAAAGAAGAATGAAGTGGTCTGTGAACCCAATTAATATTTTATTATTTAAAGTTCCTTAAGGTAAATGCCAACATAAAAATAAGAATATATAATTTGACTAAATGTCATCTGACCAGTATGTTGACACATTTCTGTTCGTATAAATAATACATTTCAATAATGCCTTAATTATTAAATAATCTCAGTCTTATTCTGTTGTAAGTTGACTGTTTAAGAATTCGAATACACAAATAAGCTTATACACAATAGTATTCTCATTCGTTTTTATTTATTTACTATTTTTACAGATTTTCTGAATTTGCTTTATCCAAAAATTTGCAACTTGTAACGGCGCTGGGTAAATGATAACAGATACAATGATATACGATGAGTATATTCGCTTCGGCAAAAAATATTCTCGATTAAAACCATTACAAGGTATAGGCAGGATAAATATGCAACGGTGGATTTGACACGATGATTCAGAACTGAACATATGGAAGGTGGAGTATATAGTAAAATTGTTGGTCCCACTGTCTATGAAGCGATATTGTTTTAAATGCAAGTCATATATATAATTCTGCATATCCAATCCCTTATATAATAAATACATTATGACCTTAGAATAGTTCGTTTTCTGTATTGACGGTCTTATGTGTGTTGTCAGTGTTACAGTGATGTGTAATCAGACACACTGTGTTTATTGCATACAGTGATGTGTAATCAGACACACTGTGTTTATTGCATACACAGGATACACAGCTTAATATGCAAACACGCATTTTATTCATTCTGCGTAAAACGTTTATTTAATGAAGTAACAACGAAACATACTGACTAGAAATGTCAAGTGTTCGTATATTGATTACACGTCAGTATACATTATATTTCTTTTGTTAGATTTCCTACACATAGTCTTGTTTCACAGTTCTTTTTATGTAAGCGTAATTATTTCCCACAATGCTTTGGTTCACGATTAATGAGCTTGATGTGTACGGCTGTGTAAAATGTCCAAGCATTTTAACTTTAATCAATACAAAACGAATAATTTTACCGCTCATGCAGACTACGTGCTGGTTAGATGGTCTCATGATCCATTATAATGGCAACTGCCAGTGAATAGTCACTAATGGGTTAAACACGCATGTGTATTTTAATGTCACAATGTAATAGTTACTGTTTGTGTATTTTAATGTCACAAGGTAATAGTTACTGTTTGTGTATTTTAATGTCACAATGTAATAGTTACTGTTTGTGTATTTTAATGTCACAATAAAATAGTTACTGTTTGTGTATTTTAGTGTCACAATGTAATAGTTACTGTTTGTGTATTTTAATGTCACAATAAAATAGTTACTGTTTGTGTATTTTAATGTCACAATGTAATAGTTACTGTTTGTGTATTTTAATGTCACAATGTAATAGTTACTGTTTGTGTATTTTAATGTCACAATGTAATAGTTACTGTTTGTGTATTTTAATGTCACAATGTAATAGTTACTGTTTGAGTATTTTAATGTCACAAGGTAATAGTTACTGTTTGTGTATTTTAATGTCACAATGTAATAGTTTCTGTTTGTGTATTTTAATGTCACAATGTAATAGTTACTGTTTGTGTATTTTAATGTCACAAGGTAATAGTTACTGTTTGTGTATTTTAATGTCACAAGGTAATAGTTACTGTTTGTGTATTTTAATGTCACAATGTAATAGTTACTGTTTGTGTATTTTAATGTCACAATGTAATAGTTACTGTTTGTGTATTTTAATGTCACAATGTAATAGTTACTGTTTGTGTATTTTAATGTCACAATGTAATAGTTACTGTTTGTGTATTTTAATGTCACAATGTAATAGTTACTGTTTGTGTATTTTAATGTCACAATAAAATAGTTACTGTTTGTGTATTTTGATGTCACAATGTAATAGTTACTGTTTGTGTATTTTAATGTCACAAGGTAATAGTTACTGTTTGTGTATTTTAATGTCACAAGGTAATAGTTACTGTTTGTGTATTTTAATGTCGCAATGTAATAGTTACTGTTTGTGTATTTTAATGTCACAATGTAATAGTTACTGTTTGTGTATTTTAATGTCACAATAAAATAGTTACTGTTTGTGTATTTTGATGTCACAATGTAATAGTTACTGTTTGTGTATTTTAATGTCACAAGGTAATAGTTACTGTTTGTGTATTTTAATGTCACAAGGTAATAGTTACTGTTTGTGTATTTTAATGTCACAATGTAATAGTTACTGTTTGTGTATTTTAATGTCACAAGGTAATAGTTACTGTTTGTGTATTTTAATGTCACAATGTAATAGTTACTGTTTGTGTATTTTAATGTCACAAGGTAATAGTTACTGTTTGTGTATTTTAATGTCACAATAAAATAGTTACTGTTTGTGTATTTTAATGTCACAATGTAATAGTTACTGTTTGTGTATTTTAATGTCACAAGGTAATAGTTACTGTTTGTGTATTTTAATGTCACAATGTAATAGTTACTGTTTGTGTATTTTAATGTCACAATGTAATAGTTACTGTTTGTGCATTTTAATGTCACAATGTAATAGTTACTGTTTGTGTATTTTAATGTCACAATGTAATAGTTACTGTTTGTGTATTTTAATGTCACAATGTAATAGTTACTGTTTGTGTATTTTAATGTCACAATGTAATAGTTACTGTTTGTGTATTTTAATGTCACAATGTAATAGTTACTCTTTGTGTATTTTAATGTCACAATGTAATAGTTACTGTTTGTGTATTTTAATGTCACAATAAAATAGTTACTGTTTGTGTATTTTAATGTCACAATGTAATAGTTACTGTTTGAGTATTTTAATGTCACAAGGTAATAGTTACTGTTTGAGTATTTTAATGTCACAATGTAATAGTTACTGTTTGTGTATTTTAATGTCACAATGTAATAGTTACTGTTTGTGTATTTTAATGTCACAATGTAATAGTTACTGTTTGTGTATTTTAATGTCACAATGTAATAGTTACTGTTTGTGTATTTTAATGTCACAATAAAATAGTTACTGTTTGTGTATTTTAATGTCACAATGTAATAGTTACTGTTTGTGTATTTTAATGTCACAATAAAATAGTTACTGTTTGTGTATTTTAATGTCACAATGTAATAGTTACTGTTTGTGTATTTT
Source organism: Saccoglossus kowalevskii (assembly GCF_978046115.1). Lineage (NCBI taxonomy): Eukaryota > Metazoa > Hemichordata > Enteropneusta > Harrimaniidae > Saccoglossus > Saccoglossus kowalevskii. Next base: position 3,432,375 of record NC_140650.1, on the reverse strand, counting down.
AATGTCACAAGGTAATAGTTACTGTTTGTGTATTTTAATGTCACAAGGTAATAGTTACTGTTTGTGTATTTTAATGTCACAATGTAATAGTTACTGTTTGTGTATTTTAATGTCACAAGGTAATAGTTACTGTTTGTGTATTTTAATGTCACAATGTAATAGTTACTGTTTGTGTATTTTAATGTCACAATGTAATAGTTACTGTTTGAGTATTTTAATGTCACAATGTAATAGTTACTGTTTGTGTATTTTAATGTCACAATAAAATAGTTACTGTTTGTGTATTTTAATGTCACAAGGTAATAGTTACTGTTTGTGTATTTTAATGTCACAATGTAATAGTTACTGTTTGTGTATTTTAATGTCACAATGTAATAGTTACTGTTTGTGTATTTTAATGTCACAATGTAATAGTTACTGATTGTGTATTTTAATGTCACAATGTAATAGTTACTGTTTGTGCATTTTGATGTCACAATGTAATAGTTACTGTTTGTGTATTTTAATGTCACAAGGTAATAGTTACTGTTTGTGTATTTTAATGTCACAAGGTAATAGTTACTGTTTGTGTATTTTAATGTCACAATGTAATAGTTACTGTTTGTGTATTTTAATGTCACAATGTAATAGTTACTGTTTGTGTATTTTAATGTCACAATGTAATAGTTACTGTTTGTGTATTTTAATGTCACAATGTAATAGTTACTGTTCGTGTATTTTAATGTCACAATGTAATAGTTACTGTTTGTGTATTTTAATGTCACAATAAAATAGTTACTGTTTGTGTATTTTGATGTCACAATGTAATAGTTACTGTTTGTGTATTTTAATGTCACAAGGTAATAGTTACTGTTTGTGTATTTTAATGTCACAAGGTAATAGTTACTGTTTGTGTATTTTAATGTCACAATGTAATAGTTACTGTTTGTGTATTTTAATGTCACAATAAAATAGTTACTGTTTGTGTATTTTAATGTCACAATGTAATAGTTACTGTTTGTGTATTTTAATGTCACAATGTAATAGTTACTGTTTGTGTATTTTAATGTCACAATGTAATAGTTACTGTTTGAGTATTTTAATGTCACAATGTAATAGTTACTGTTTGTGTATTTTAATGTCACAAGGTAATAGTTACTGTTTGTGTATTTTAATGTCACAATGTAATAGTTACTGTTTGTGTATTTTAATGTCACAATGTAATAGTTACTGTTTGTGTATTTTAATGTCACAATGTAATAGTTACTGTTTGTGTATTTTAATGTCACAATGTAATAGTTACTGTTTGTGTATTTTAATGTCACAATGTAATAGTTACTGTTTGTGTATTTTAATGTCACAATGTAATAGTTACTGATTGTGTATTTTAATGTCACAATGTAATAGTTACTGTTTGTGTATTTTGATGTCACAATGTAATAGTTACTGTTTGTGTATTTTAATGTCACAAGGTAATAGTTACTGTTTGTGTATTTTGATGTCACAATGTAATAGTTACTGTTTGTGTATTTTAATGTCACAAGGTAATAGTTACTGTTTGTGTATTTTAATGTCACAATGTAATAGTTACTGTTTGTGTATTTTAATGTCACAATGTAATAGTTACTGTTTGTGTATTTTAATGTCACAATAAAATAGTTACTGTTTGTGTATTTTAATGTCACAATGTAATAGTTACTGTTTGTGTGTATTTTAATGTCACAAGGTAATAGTTACTGTTTGTGTATTTTAATGTCACAAGGTAATAGTTACTGTTTGTGTATTTTAATGTCACAATGTAATAGTTACTGTTTGTGTATTTTAATGTCACAATGTAATAGTTACTGTTTGAGTATTTTAATGTCACAATGTAATAGTTACTGTTTGTGTATTTTAATGTCACAATAAAATAGTTACTGTTTGTGTATTTTAATGTCACAAGGTAATAGTTACTGTTTGTGTATTTTAATGTCACAATGTAATAGTTACTGTTTGTGTATTTTAATGTCACAATGTAATAGTTACTGATTGTGTATTTTAATGTCACAATGTAATAGTTACTGTTTGTGTATTTTGATGTCACAATGTAATAGTTACTGTTTGTGTATTTTAATGTCACAAGGTAATAGTTACTGTTTGTGTATTTTAATGTCACAAGGTAATAGTTACTGTTTGTGTATTTTAATGTCACAATGTAATAGTTACTGTTTGTGTATTTTAATGTCACAATGTAATAGTTACTGTTTGTGTATTTTAATGTCACAATGTAATAGTTACTGTTTGTGTATTTTAATGTCACAATGTAATAGTTACTGTTTGTGTATTTTAATGTCACAATAAAATAGTTACTGTTTGTGTATTTTGATGTCACAATGTAATAGTTACTGTTTGTGTATTTTAATGTCACAAGGTAATAGTTACTGTTTGTGTATTTTAATGTCACAAGGTAATAGTTACTGTTTGTGTATTTTAATGTCACAACGTAATAGTTACTGTTTGTGTATTTTAATGTCACAATGTAATAGTTACTGTTTGTGTATTTTAATGTCACAATAAAATAGTTACTGTTTGTGTATTTTGATGTCACAATGTAATAGTTACTGTTTGTGTATTTTAGTGTCACAAGGTAATAATTACTGTTTGTGTATTTTAATGTCACAAGGTAATAGTTACTGTTTGTGTATTTTAATGTCACAATGTAATAGTTACTGTTTGTGTATTTTAATGTCACAAGGTAATAGTTACTGTTTGTGTATTTTAATGTCACAATGTAATAGTTACTGTTTGTGTATTTTAATGTCACAAGGTAATAGTTACTGTTTGTGTATTTTAATGTCACAATGTAATAGTTACTGTTTGTGTATTTTAATGTCACAATGTAATAGTTACTGTTTGTGTATTTTAATGTCACAATGTAATAGTTACTGATTGTGTATTTTAATGTCACAATGTAATAGTTACTGTTTGTGTATTTTAATGTCACAATGTAATAGTTACTGTTTGTGTATTTTAATGTCACAATGTAATAGTTACTGATTGTGTATTTTAATGTCACAATGTAATAGTTACTGTTTGTGTATTTTAATGTCACAATGTAATAGTTACTGTTTGTGTATTTTAATGTCACAATGTAATAGTTACTGTTTGTGTATTTTAATGTCACAATGTAATAGTTAGTGTTTGTGTATTTTAATGTCACAATGTAATAGTTACTGTTTGTGTATTTTAATGTCACAATGTAATAGTTACTGTTTGTGTATTTTAATGTCACAATGTAATAGTTACTGATTGTGTATTTTAATGTCACAATGTAATAGTTACTGTTTGTGCATTTTAATGTCACAATGTAATAGTTACTGTTTGTGTATTTTAATGTCACAAGGTAATAGTTACTGTTTGTGTATTTTAATGTCACAATGTAATAGTTACTGTTTGTGTATTTTAATGTCACAAGGTAATAGTTACTGTTTGTGTATTTTAATGTCACAATGTAATAGTTACTGTTTGTGTATTTTAATGTCACAATGTAATAGTTACTGTTAGTGTATTTTAATGTCACAAGGTAATAGTTACTGTTTGTGTATTTTAATGTCACAATAAAATAGTTACTGTTTGTGTATTTTAATGTCACAAGGTAATAGTTACTGTTTGTGTATTTTAATGTCACAATGTAATAGTTACTGTTTGTGTATTTTAATGTCACAATGTAATAGTTACTGTTTGTGTATTTTAATGTCACAATAAAATAGTTACTGTTTGTGTATTTTAATGTCACAAGGTAATAGTTACTGTTTGTGTATTTTAATGTCACAATGTAATAGTTACTGTTTGTGTATTTTAATGTCACAATGTAATAGTTACTGTTTGTGTATTTTAATGTCACAATAAAATAGTTACTGTTTGTGTATTTTAATGTCACAATGTAATAGTTACTGTTTGTGTATTTTAATGTCACAATAAAATAGTTAGTGTTTGTGTATTTTAATGTCACAAGGTAATAGTTACTGTTTGTGTATTTTAATGTCACAAGGTAATAGTTACTGTTTGTGTATTTTAATGTCACAATGTAATAGTTACTGTTTGTGTATTTTAATGTCACAATGTAATAGTTACTGTTTGTGTATTTTAATGTCACAATGTAATAGTTACTGTTTGTGTATTTTAATGTCACAATAAAATAGTTACTGTTTGTGTATTTTAATGTCACAATGTAATAGTTACTGTTTGTGTATTTTAATGTCACAATAAAATAGTTAGTGTTTGTGTATTTTAATGTCACAATGTAATAGTTACTGTTTGTGTATTTTAATGTCACAAGGTAATAGTTACTGTTTGTGTATTTTAATGTCACAAGGTAATAGTTACTGTTTGTGTATTTTAATGTCACAATGTAATAGTTACTGTTTGTGTATTTTAATGTCACAATGTAATAGTTACTGTTTGAGTATTTTAATGTCACAATGTAATAGTTACTGTTTGTGTATTTTAATGTCACAATAAAATAGTTACTGTTTGTGTATTTTAATGTCACAAGGTAATAGTTACTGTTTGTGTATTTTAATGTCACAATGTAATAGTTACTGTTTGTGTATTTTAATGTCACAATGTAATAGTTACTGTTTGAGTATTTTAATGTCACAATGTAATAGTTACTGTTTGTGTATTTTAATGTCACAATAAAATAGTTACTGTTTGTGTATTTTAATGTCACAATGTAATAGTTACTGTTTGTGTATTTTGATGTCACAATGTAATAGTTACTGTTTGTGTATGTTAGTGTCCAATGGAATATAAACTCTGAAAGGCTCGGATCTTATAGAATCTGAAAAATAGCAGCAGACTTTGTATAAGTATAACTCGATGAGAAATGTCTGTATACTGATATATAGATGGACTGTGATGGGATGTACTACACATACAAAAGAAAATAATGTAATTTACAGACGTGTTTTCATGTCGCTCCGTGAAGAGTAGAAAAAACTTGCATTTTAAATGCCGTTTCAGGTCTAAAAACATATTGGATATATCTACAAAAACTTGCTGCTAAATATACCTTGATCTATCATCATAAATATCAAAGCATCTGGGTGAATCGGAAGTTCAAACTTTCTTCAGTGATTGCTGACGGACAACTCAAGAGGGCTACCACTACACAAGACAAAGACAAAGAAAGCAAACTCCCAAAGAAACGACTGGGTCGCACAATGCAAGATATTGACTTCGTATATGAATTTTAATCCCAGGCCTATTTATACCCACTCCCAATCAACAATCACCAAGATTTAACGAAGGAAATCACCAATCACCAGGAGTTCCAATTACCAGGATTGTTGTTGAATATAAAAGTATGTATTGAAGATATTTGACATTAACTTTGATTGCTGGCCATACCAAGTAGTTATACATGCATTTCTTAACTGATCTTTTTGTTTGAAACTATCTATCTCCTCCGTTTCTAAACTGCTGTTCTCACCATTACTGTAGTCGCCCCGTTGTGCAACAGTTTCCCCAGTTGCTTTCTGTTCAAGTGTCAACCTATCTTGCACACACTGCTTCTCTTTGTTCAGCAATACATGAAATGTCACTTTTTTCGTGTTATCTACTTCCTCAGTTTCTGAACCACTATTTTCATCATTACTATATTCTTCTCTTTGCTCATCAGTTTTCTCAGATGTGTCCTTCTCAACAGCTGGCCCATCTGACAAATCATATCTTTCTATGCAATTTTTAACCAATTGGTATCTCCTCCTCGTACAGATTCAGTGACAATGTACGGATTGATCTTTGTCTAACAACTTTCCCATTGTCAACAGCCCAATTTCTCATTTTCTCTTGATCCTCTTTTCTCATGCTTACAACTTGTAATGGTTGGAGCTTTGGAATGTCTCAAAATGAAACTTGGTTTGTGGCTGGTGGATAAAACGATGAGGGATTGGTGAAGTAATAGACTTACCAATTACATGATCTTTTCAACTTTCTTTAATTGTGTTCCCAAATGATCTGGCATACTAATACAAAATAAAAAAAGTAATTAAGTACAAATGACGAAAAATAGTTTGTCAAGAAAGCTTAGAAACTACTTTCATGTGCTGAGTAATAGAGACAGATTAAAAATTAATTCACAATCACTAGTACTTGAGATATTGATGGAAAAGCGTAAACTAATTATGCAAATCAGATAATTAATATGAACATATTTTAGTGTAAAACTAATAAGGTCTGTGCAACCATGTAGCAAGTTTCATTTAAATGAGATTAAACCCCCCAAAATATACTATATTATGCTAATCAGGGAATTAATATCAACGGATTTTAACCTAAAACTAATCAGGTTTGTACATTGCATATATAGCCAAATAATGACTTTAACTCGTGATCTAGAAATGAATAGAAATCAGTAAATATGAGGGGAAGGGGGTTCATAAGTAGGAAAATAATTAGGAAAATAATAGAAGAAAAACGCTTTGACATTTTTTCCTCATCTAACTATACATTATTAAAAGCGGTGAACCCTTCAATATTCCATTGGAACATTTTGACGAAATAAGGAATCAATAAACAATGTAACAATTTAGAAGAAAACTATAATTGATCATGTAATAAAGCTTGATAGCATCAAAAGACGTGCATGAAACATCAAGTATTTCCTAGACACTCAAGCAAACCACAGGTTTGCTAACAAAAATATGTTTATTGAGACAAATAATGTGTGTGATTATGTGTCTGTGTATTTTTTACAGTATATCCCTCTAAAATGTTATCGGTAAGACTCAGAATGCGACAGTGACAGCCACTGAAACGTAATTGAAGGCAAATGAACACGTCAAGCAAAAAAGACTTTTTCCAGTCGTAGCGTAAAATGGAGGCACATACCATTTTGACTCTTGAGGGGAATGGAAATCAGTTGATTTGAGGGTGTCACAATAAGCGAGGGAGTAAATCGTTTTTATGCTACGAAAAAAATGAAGACCTTGAACATACTTTTTGGACTTTAGTACAACGTCATTTTTGTTTGATTACCTAACGCGTTTCAACCCTTGGGATATTTTACTATAATAGGGCGTGTCTACATCGCGCGTTAAAATTTGTATGTAACATTAGCGCGTACGAGGCGCGGAATGTAAATTTATTATTTTGTGTATACTAGAAGAAAACGTGCTAATAATTCAAAATTACGTACGTATTGGAGGCCGTGGCGTGTGTCTTTTTTTTTTAGGCCGAGTCTCGTGCCACGCCCGTGGCAGGAGACAATATGGCTACTGCCACGGGCGTGGCAGGAGACAATGTGGCTATTGCCACGTCCCGGAAGTAAACGTACCGACGTTCTATGTGTAGTTTCGGTCGTCATATACAGATTTTTCACTTGTTTTACCATCGGTGTTTGAATAAAATACTTTCACAGTGGTATCGTTGTCAGAAATAATTTCAATTCCCGCATTTTATACGAAAATGTGAAGTCCAACCATTGACGGAACCTTTGTACGCCCTCCGGTGTTGGGAACTTGGAACACTACGTTTACCTAAAAACAACCTCGGCGTTTATCAATCTAGTAAAACTCGCGAATCACCGTCGGCGTTTTGATAAAATACTGTTACAATGGTTTCATTGTCGTGTACGGTAGAAATAATTTTAATTCGCGCATTTTTTACCAGCCATTGCCGGAACCTTTGTACGCCCTCCGGTGTTGGGAACTTGGAACACTACGTTTACCTAAAGCCAACCTTGGAGTTTATCAATCTAATAAAACTCGCAAATCACGGCGTCGTTATATAACGAAAATACACTATTAAAATAATTTTCTTCAGGAGATATGTTACTTGGTTTCTCTGGAAACTAGTAAATCAAATTACTTCAGAAATGACTAGGTAGTGCCTGCATGAACATGTATTGAGAAATCATTACATAGCCTTGTAATTTAACATGCACTGGTTTAATTTTCCCATTTAGGCGGGGACATTGATTTCCTTATCTGATCATCTTGGGTCAGTATTATTAGAATGCTTTTAATTATTATCACAATATACCAACTACTTTGCTGTACAACACATTCACCATTCTATGAATATTCTTATGTTGTCATCATCATTGAATGTTTATGCATTGCTATGTTCAAACAGCTTCACATTTGGTTATTACACATGTACAATGATTTAAATGAAAATCTACAGAACCATAATGAATTTCAAATAATAAACTAACCTATATTTTGTATGAATAAACTATTTTGTTTTCTCTTCCATAACAGGAATCCATGTGCATAGTTGTGGCTATACATACACATATGAGAGATGCAATGTTCACTGTAAGAAGGAATATGCTGAATAGTAGCAGCTTTAATTCAAACAAATATAGTAAAATTATTTTATAAAAGTAGATATGTATAAACCAGAGCCCTTTCAGCCATCCAGTATTTTGGATGTTGACCACCTCCCGGGACGAGGACCCAAGGGTTGGATTTTGGGAGGCGAAAATTACATTACATGCTAAAACTAAACTAAACAAAAAGAACATTACATTAAATGAATAAATATATCTGATATATAGAAATCTTTATAAAACTATATAAAATAAAATTTATAAATATTTAAATTTAATTCAGGAATTGAAGGTTTCTTGTAGTTCATTCTTTCATTCATTCATTCAATCAATCAATCACATTTTTAATTCATTTACATGTGCTACAATACCAAGTAGATTCACATTCATCAAATACATTATTTGGAATATCTTCACAATCCTTATGATACCATTCAAAACATTTATCACATTGCACCATTGCATCTGATTCCGGCATTCTACAGTTACAAAAAACTTTGTAGGTTATCGTTTTAGATTTTTTTTCTCGACATGATGACCTACACTGTGGGAATTGAGTAAATTTTTTGTTTTCCAAACATTTTATCAAATGTGTTCTCATTTCTCCCTGATTTAACATTGTAACTGCAGTTCCCATACTCAGAGATGTTGCAAAGGCAATAGCAAATAATCCACAATCAGTACCACCTGCCTGTTGTTGAACTTGAACATGGTTGATCTCTATAGTGTTTTCTGGAACTCTCATAATTGCACAAGTCTGCCTTAGTACACTGTCACTCATCTCAAAATTCAAGCTATCATAAAAATTGACTTGATTACCAATACAGCCTATAGTGGAAATAGTCACCCAATGACCAGGTTCACTGAACAAAATCTGCACCATCTCATGTGCAACAGGTTCAAAAGATGACACCTTCTGAGCAAATACTGTTGACTGAAACCCAGAAATGAATGGGAACTGATCTGATAATAATTTTTGTGCAACACAGATTATAACATCATCAATTTTTTTCCCGCTTGATATAATTTGGCGACTGGTTAAATTCAAATTTAAATCTGGAATCCAGTCTTTTGTTTGCTCAGTTTTCTTTTTTTTGTTTTTTAATGACAATGAGCAGCAACTTTATAGCAGTTTGAGTTGGCAACAAAAATTAACTTGAGCTTTACACTGCAGTCAGATGCATAATAACTCTGTAGTGGTCGCTCATTCTTACCTCTAATCCGTGGTTTACCATGATGCTTGCAAACAAACGTGATGTTATTATATGGATAATTGTAATCTACATTACCTATATTGTGATGGCTTCTTAAAGTTCTCATAGGGTGGCTGTTCTCATCACACCATTGCTTGTAACTTGTCAGAAAATCCGGATATGTTGGAAACGTCGCTCCAAGGAATATTTCAACACCACCACCTACTTGATGTTGCTTGTTATTTAGTGGTTTAGCATTGTGCGGTTTAGTGACATGCTGTTTAGTATGTGTTTTAGTAACAGAGGGTGTTTTAGTAACAGAGGGTGTTTTAGTATCAGAGGGTTTTTTAGTATCAGAGGGTTTTTTAGTAACAGAGGGTGTTTTAGTAACAGAGGGTGTTTTAGTAACAGAGGATTTTTTAGTAACAGAAGGTTTTTTAGTAACAGAGGGTGGTTTAGTAACAGAGGGTGGTTTAGTAACAGAGGGTGTTTTAGTAACAGAGGGTGTTTTAGTAACAGAGGGTGTTTTAGTAACAGAGGGTTTTTTAGTAACAGAGGGTGTTTTAGTAACAGAGGGTGTTTTAGTAACAGGGGGTGATTTAGTAACAGATGGTGTTTTAGTAGAAAAGAGTGGTTTAAGAGGGTGGGTAAAGGTTGAATGAGCTAAGTGAGTGTGACACATCGTAGATCTATCACACTCAACTAGTTCATTCCCTACCTTTAAAGCAACATCACAGAAGATGGATGCCATCCAAGCTGCACCACTGTAACTTAGATGTAATCCATCTCTAGCATGAAGCTTTTTCCCACTATCCAAAACACTACAAAAGCTATGTAATAAGTCTAGATAGGTAACAGGACCGTTACCATCTAAACTCTTAAGAAGCATATTAAGAGGAATAACATAATCATAGTTAACATTATCAAGGAATCTATTTGTTAGGGGTTTAAATTCACTGTTAGTCCTATATAAAACAGATGAAATTACAATATGCGTGCCTGGTGACACTCTACTCACCTCACTGCAAAAATACTTTACCTTGTCAGCAACACTGCTTGGACTTTCACCATAATTGTTGATCCCAGCATGAAAAACAATGATGTCAAACTGAGGCACAATATCAGAAATCTTCTCGAAAATATCTTCAACACGCTTGCCTAGATAGGACAAGACAACGGGTTCGGCTCCATGGACCATAGAAACACGACTCTGCAGGTACTTGACCATAGAGTCGCCGACTATAAGGGTGGATAAACAAGACATATTTGTGCGTAGTTTGAGGTTATCGCTATGACTAGAGAGAGAGATGTATACATCAACGATCAATCGTCAGTAGAGAGTGAAATCATAGTGTAGAGCTTAGTTCTTAAATACTTACTGATCCATCATAACTCGTTTAACACCTTTTAAACAATACATAGCGGCATGCATTGATTTGCTGTTCTCCGATTGACACCTTGCGAACAATGGACAACGGCATCTCCTTAATCTTATTACTAGATTACAACGTGTGAATTGTCCTCAACTCTCAGCATCAAATATGAATGCACATTATTTGGACGAACCTAACACGCCACTTCAACTAAACAGGTCATGTCAAAGTTCAACTTTAAATGGAGGCTGGAACCCGACCGCATGCATCACGTGTACTCGTAGCCCGATTTCCATGCAGTTTTTGTTGCAGTGTCGTATGTGTCGTACATTTCTATCGTGAGATGTTTCTAATTTGAGGAACCTAAACCAGGATTTCAGTAATTCCCGTATGCCGACCCAAGTCTCTGGTGTAACTGCATATATTCACGTCTTATGTCATATGGAAAATGTGATTAGAAGTGTACTATACTATTTGCAGGTTTTTTCTCTTCTTCAAAATACTACAATGTGATTGCATCATTTACGGGCTGATACATGATAACTGTAAATGCACTATGCTAAGTTGCGGGCAAATTTCAAAGTCACTGGTGTAATTGCATCGATTCACGATGTAGTAGGTGGAAATGTGAAATATATGATCAATTACAGGATTCTATTCAAAATACCACAATGTGATTACATGATCGATTAACGGTAGTACACAATAGACGTACATATGAAAACTGTAAGTGCGCTGTGCTAAGTTGCACGCATATTTCAAAGTCACTGGTGTTAACTGCATACATTCATTTTTTCTCAAAATACAACAATGTTATTGCATTCATTAACGGGGAGGGAGGGGTAGACAAATGAACAGACATTTTTTTTTTTCAATTCTTTAATAATAAAAATTACACACAAATAATTCCAACTCCCTGAGAAAAAACTATATAAGTGCACTATGCTAAATTACGGGCATGCACGTAACTTATTGGTAGACAAGAATGGAAACAACACTCACACCGCTGACTATCTAGACCAAAACATAAGAAAAAAAGTTAAGTTGTAGCAAAATAAAACGCAGCTATCGAATTGGAAAATAATTCTAAAATCGATCTATATCGCGTGTGTATACATATTTCTGAATCTGAAGGCGTTCATCACATTAATAAACTATAAGGTTGCTGGATTTTTTAAAATTCGCTAGTGTAATAATTGCATAGATTAACGGCTGACTAAATAGGGGAACATGTAAAAATTGTTAATGTACTACGCTAAGTTTCGGGCATATTTCAAAGTAATCATGGTGTAATTGCGTCGATTAACGACTTGTATAACAGGGAAATAATGTAAACGTACCACACAGTCAGTTGTAAAAGCAAATGTGGAAATACTTTGCTAAGTTGCAAGGTTTTTTCTCTAAAAAAAAAACAGGTCGCAATGACAATGAATATACTATTGATATTCGTCGTGCTACAAGTGTGTTCATGCTCTCTGTTATAAGCTCACTTTCAATTATAAAACCTGTTTTATTATTCGGATAAAATAACTTTTCATTCGTACAGTCAATGGCTTCGTCGTCATAATTCAAAGTATCACCTGTTGCATATTATTGAATATTGATAATTTCCAGTTACATTTAACATTAACCATATCTCTGACTGTAAAAAAGAGGAAATAATATATTATTGGTACTATATTAATTTTATTTAAAACTTTTAAAATACGGTAACGACGCCGTAATTTGCGAGTTTTACTAGATTGATAAACGCCGAGGTTGTTTTTAGGTAAACGTAGTGTTCCAAGTTCCCAACACCGGAGGGCGTACAAAGGTTCCGTCAATGGTTGGACTTCACATTTTCGTATAAAATGCGGGAATTGAAATTATTTCTGACAACGACACCACTGTGAAAGTATTTTATTCAAACACCGATGGTAAAACAAGTGAAAAATCTGTATATGACGACCGAAACTACACATAGAACGTCGGTACGTTTACTTCCGGGACGTGGCAATAGCCACATTGTCTCCTGCCACGCCCGTGGCAGTAGCCATATTGTCTCCTGCCACGGGCGTGGCACGAGACACTCCGTTTTTTTCATTATCCAAGAAACGTTCCGAGCGCCTGTGAGACCAGTATGAGTACTTTGTTCTGCCCCATTGTACCAGACGTCCACACATTGTCTTCAGCAACCAACCACACGAATAAATCACCAGGTCTCTGAGGTATACACAGTGTCGGTAAATTTATAGGGTAAAATGAATAAAACGTTCGTGCTGGACAAGTTCCTTTTTACGTATCTTATTGACGTTATATAAATCCACAAACGAAAATGGCTACCACTTGAGACGACGCCTCCACAGGCGTGAATAGGTTAATGCACGCGATTTTTTTAACACACACATGAAATAAATCTCTCAAATAGCGCCCCCACAGGCGTAAAAAGGTTAACGCACGCGTTTTTTTTGCACACACACGAACATTTTTTTTTCAAAACAGCGCCCCCACAGTCGTAAATAAGCTAATCCACGCGTCACGCGTTTTTTTTCTTTTTACACACACGAAATTTTCATTCGACCTCACACACGCCATTTTTAAAAACACACACGTCATTTTTTAACACACACGCCATTTTTAAAAAACACACACGTCATTTGTAAACACACGCCATTTTTAAAAACACACGTCATTTTTTAACACGCATACGAGGCGCGGAATGTAAATTTATTATTTTGTGTATACTAGAAGAAAACGTACTAATAATTCAAAATTACGTACGTATTGGAGGCCGTGGCGTGTGTGTTTTAAAATGTGTGCATTTTTAAAAAAAACGGCGTGACTGCGTTTTAATGGTATGTGCTTTAAAAAATCATGTGTGTGTATTAAATAGCGTGGGTGTTTTAAAAAACGTGTGTTTTAAAAATAACGTGTGTGTTTTTAAAAATGGCGTGTGTTTAAAAATGACGTGTGTGTTTAAAAACGACGTGTGTGTTTTTAAAAATGGCGCGTGTTTAAAACGACGTGTGTGTTTTTAAAGATGGCGTGTGTTTAAAAACGACGTGCGTGTTAAAAAATGACGTGTGTGTTTTTAAAAATGGCGTGTGTGTTTAAAAATGACGTGTGTGTTTTTAAAAATGACGTGTGTGTTAAAAACGACGTGTGTTAAAAAATGACGTGTGTGTTTTTAAAAATGGAGTGTGTGAGGTCGAATGAAAATTTCGTATGTGTGAAAAGAAAGAAAAACGCGTGGATTAACTTATTTACGCCTGTGAGGGCGCTGTTTTGAATAGATTTTTTTCCGTATGTGTGTGCAAAAAAATCGCGTGCATTAACCTATTCACGCCTGTGGAGGCGTCGTCTCAAGTGGTAGCCATTTTCGTTTGTGGATTTCTATAACGTCAATAAGATACGTAAAAAGGAACTTGTCCAGCACGAACATTTTATTCATTTTGCCCTATAAATTTACCGACACTGTGTATACCTCAGAGACCTGGTGATTTATTCGTGTGGTTGGTTGCTGAAGACAATGCGTGGACGTCTGGTACAATGGGGCAGAACAAAGTACTCATACTGGTCTCACAGGCGCTTGGAACGTTTCTTGGATAATAAAAAATGACCTAAAGTAGGCTCGGCATATTTAGTCAGTCGCCGGTACATTTGCCTACCACTCATATAATAACAGTCGATCGATTGTTTCAACCGATATCATGCTTGAGTTGTGTGAAGCGGATAGAAATACAATTTTGAAAATCGCGTTATTTTCGGACAATTTCGGTGTCATGGTGTGAACGCTTTCCTACATTGTGTTATCATTGTGTTTACTAACCAGACTACAGTCAACTATCAACAAAACAAATAAAGAAGTATCACACTTTAAGAAGGGTCTCAATAAAGTACAAGAAACACATAGTCAAATTCTGGACATTCTGAAAGACATTCAGCATCAGGTTAAAGTTGAAAAAGTGGTGAAACTTCTCTACAACAGCTACACAAACCACCACAACATGCAAATCAAATACTGATGAAACCAATGGCAATGTGCAATCTGACTTGAATGCCAATGCAGAATCCTTTGTCTCTGCCATCCCAGTACGCAACTTCTATATAGTTCTGGAGGAGAATCCCAGAGAAATAACCACAATAGCACACAAGATGTCTACTCCAAATGAACCCAGCCATCAACATCTTCATACCAGGCACTGCATGAAAATTCGAATTTCCGTCGTAGCCGCTTGCCGGATTAGCAACGTGTTTTGCAGTAAATCCGTTGTTTATATTTGGGTGCGTAAACGTTCGATTTTCCCTCGCGTAACCGTCGAAACTGAAACGACGTAAATTTAGAAACAGACAGGCATTGAAAGATAAACCATCCACGGAAACTGAGCATAAACAAGTAACAAGTAGCTCAAAGATACTTCCAGATATATATACCACAAAGAATAACAGAAATCAGATTAGCCGTGCTACCTCAAGCAGACCAAACAAGGGAAGTTACAATACAGTAATTATAGGAGACTCCACCATAAAACACATTGACCCTGAAAAGTTGAGTGGAAAAGGAATTGATGAAGCAAAATTTTCATTGTGGGTTCCTCTTTTAAAGATCCGAAAAACATTGTCTTTCATATTGGTTCCAATGACATTGACACCTACCCTCAGTCTTGGAGTACGAGCCTTCTAGTACCCATACATAAATCAGGATCTAAGTCAAATTACAAGGGAAAATTACAAGGGAAAATTATTCAATAGTATTCTGAACAATAGGTTGACTTCTTTCTTAGAACAAAAAAAAAAAACATTCTTTCAAATAACCAATTTGGATTTAGGCGTGAATGTAGGACAACATTTTCATCTTAAAAAATATATTTACCATAACAATAAAAAGGGCAATAAATTTTATGCCTGCTTCATTGATCTTCGAAAGGCCTTTGACAGTGTTTGGCAAAATGGCCTTTTTCTTAAACTTCTTAATAACGGTATTACTGGCCACATGTATAACATTATTAAAAACATGTATAGTAAAATTAAGTATAAAGTTAAATGTAAAGAAGAACTAACAGAACCATTTAACTCCAATATTGGTGTCAAACAAGGCTGTAATCTCAGTGCAACTCTAACCTTTTTCTGAATGACCTTCCAACAGTTCCAATTCTGATTGTGTTCCTCCAATTCTTGAAAATTCGCCTGTCAACTGTCTACTTTAAGCAAATGACCTGGTCCTTCTTTCTAGAACAAAGCATGGACTATAATCATGTCTGGATAACTTGTCAGAATATGTTAATAAATGGCAATTAACTGTAAAGCCAGAAAAAACAAAAGTATTAGTTTTTAACAAATCAAACAGATGTCTAAACAGTGACATTTTCTTTCTAGGGGGCAGTAAAATTGTGACAGTCAAAACATTTAATTATCTTGGCTTAATAATCAGTGCAAATGAAAAATTTAAGGAAGCTCTAAAGCACTGTTTTCTCTTAAAACTAAATTAGGCACAATACACAATTTGTCTATCACCTTGTCACTATCGCTTTTTGACAAACTGATATGACCGATACTTGTTTATGGTAGTGATGTATGGGGTGACGAGTTCTCATCTAAATCACCAGTTGAGGACATCAATATTCAATACTGTCGATATCTCCTTCAAGTTTCCCAAAGAACCCCAATTATGGGAATTTACAGCGAGTTAGTGAGATACCCTTTGGATATATTTATTAAAAATCAATTAATAAAATATTACAACCGCATTAAAAATACTAAAAATGTTTTCCGCAAAGAAACATTTTCAGTTAATAAAAGCCTAAAAACTAAGTGGTATTTGGAAATTACAAACTTGCTGAAGAATATTAAACAGGAATGTTTAATTAATAAAAGTAATAAATTAACTTCAACGGACATAAATATCATCAAGTCCAACCTCAAACATAAATTTACATCCCATTGGAAAAAAGAAATCATAGTAATATTCGTGAAAAGTCTGAGGGAAAAAAACAAACTCAGAACTTACAGAACATCTAAACTCAATATCAGTATGGAATCATATCTCATCAATATGAAAAACATTGATTTGAGAACTAGTCTGGCTAAGTTCCGTCTGAGTGACCATGACCTCACGATTGAGACTGGCAGACACAATTGTACTCCACTCAGTAACAGGGTTTGTGACATGCGTAACCAAGATACCATTGAAAATGAATTTCATTTTATGGTGGAGTGTCCCAAATACAGTAATAGACGCAGTGTTCTGTTTGATAACAACTTTACTGACAATTTGAATAACATCCAGTCATACTTATTTGAAGACAGAGTGCACCTAAACAACAAAGGTACAAGTAAGCTTGTCTCCAACATAAAGAGATATGTCTACCGTGCAATCGTATCACAGCTCAATAAACATAGGATAAATAACACAAGTGAATCACAAAACATGCACAGTTCCAACATGCACAGTTCCGAGGAAAAAAGAGGAAAGCCTAACAATTTTAAGAACAATCATCATAAAAGAAGAAAACTGGAAAAACTTGTTTCCAACATCATAGACATTATGAATAAATAGCCATAATTACACATGCCTAGACTTAGAAACAGGTATTTAAAATGCAATACAGCCTATTACTGTCTTTCAGTTTTTACTTTTTTTTACTGCTATTTTATACTTCATTTTATTTTATTTTTTAGAAATCATGAATTCCAATTCAGCAAACAGGGCCAACTTAATATTTACAACATGGAATATCTGTGGAGGCCTTGAACAATAAATTAGTGATAAAATGTTTTTAAATAGTATTAGTAGTTTTGATAGAAACTAAAACAGATATCCACACTCAAATAAGAATACCAAACTATAACCATTTTCACTCATCTAGTACAACAAAACACAAAAATGCACGCTCAAATTCAGGTGGAATTGTACTCTATTTTAAAAGCATTTACAAAAAGGGGATAAAAAGAGTACAAAGCAGTTGTGAAGATTTTGTTTGGGTCCACCTGGGTAAAAATTTCTTTAACTTACCACAGTTTTCAAGAATCTTTCAGTGAAAAGAGGCTAATCTATTCCAAATGCTTGAAAAAGACATAGCTAATTACTCAAAACATGGATCTGTGATATTAACAGGGGAACTCAATGCCCGCATTAAAAATGAAAACGAGGTTGCCCTATATGATAATCTATCAGCTATCAACTACAAATAAAGCTTTCAAAAAGAGGGTTTCACAAGATAATACATCAAAAAATCACTATGGAGGTTTGCTTTTGGATCTATGTATGAGTACAGACATGATTATTTTGAATGGTAGGTGTATGGGGGATAATACTGGAAAGTGCACATGCCACCAAAGAAGTGGTAGTAGTGTTGTGCACTACACCATCGTCAACAACACATTATTTAACAAATTTATTCTTTTTTACATTCATCCCCTTAACCTGTCTCTTTCTGATCACTGCCAGATCTCCTCTCATTTGGAAACAATTTACAGGAGAGAGGGACAGAAGAAATTACTCCTCACAAAAATGCATTTTACCAATATATTTGGAATAGTGAATCAAAATTGTGTTTTACTAATACCCTACAAACAAGAGACCTGCAAAATTTAATAAAACATTTCAGTATGACAGATTTTGATAAAATCCAACAGTCTGTTAATCAAGCAGGTATTTTACTTTCAGAAATTTATCTCACGGCAGCTGGCAATTGTCTAAAAAAAACGTATTATAAATAAATGTAAAACCAATAGAACAAACACAAAAACTTGTAAACCAAAATGGTTTACTGGTGAACTCTCTCATATGAAAAGAACAATTCAAAAATTGTCAAATAATTTAAGCTCAAAACCATTTGATAAAGAATTGAGAATAAAATGCTACAACCTAAAATGTAAATACAAGCATGAAGTGAAGAAAAAAAAGGGAGAATTTAAAAATGGAATATTACAAAAATTAGAAGGGTTGAAGGGTCCAAAAGACTACTGGGACCTAATAAAACACCTAAAACCCAAACACGTAATAGTAGTTTATAAATAAATAAACGCTGCTCGGACTCAAACAAACAGACACTGACTGCCAAAAAATTGAAAGTCAAAAATGGTATGACCACTTCAAAAACCTAAATTCAGACAAAACAGAAACAGACTTGCACATACATGAAGAGCTAAAACAAATGGAAACATTAAATATACCCCATGATAAATTAGATCAAAGTATATCCCAGCTTGAAATTCACACAGCAATAAATAACCTAAAAATGGTAAATCTCCAGGTGTAGATAAAATAACTAATGAAATGATAAAGGCAGGCAGACACATACTAATCAGTCCATTACAAAAGCTATTCAATTTAATTCTAACTACTGGCCATTTTCCAGATTGTTGGAATCTAGGTATAATAACACCCATATTTAAAAAAATAGATAAATGTGACCCCGGAAACTATAGGGGAATAACTTTAATTAATACATTAAGCAAGCTTTTCACTGCAATGTCATGAATTTGTTTTTGCGTATCTGTTGACCGACTTAATTAGCTGATTATTAGCTAAATTGCTGTGTTATGTCTGTCATCGTTTAGGCCTAATTGAAGTTTTGGACGGAACTTGGCTCAGTGATTTGGAACTAATTACCAGATAACCGTCGCGATTCTGACAGTTTATATTCATAGTTATTAATGTAGTGAACGATTAATCAAAAGATATGACGTATTCAGTACTTAGTGTGATTGGCTTTATGATTGAAGGTTACGCCCTAGAGTCTTTTACTGTTTTGTAATTGGTTAGAGTTTTGAAAATGAATAAAGAGAGTTTGAGTTGGTCTTGGCGAATACTCCACGACAGACGCAGTCCTGGGCAGTCGAGAGAGGCAGTCCTGGGCAGTCGAGAGTCGAGTCCTGGGTCGAGTCCAGTCTTGGGCTAGTCTTGGGTCAGCCTTGCGAGAGTCTTGGGGATTTTTCCCCAGGGCGCTGTGTCTTATAGAGTGCTCGATTGACCGACTAAGACGAGAGCTGAAACGTATTTCGTTGTGTGTGCCTTATTTGACTGTAAACAACCAAGAAATTCCCTGTAAAAAGAGGTATAAGACAAGGCGATGGATTAAGTCCATTACTATTCAACCCCTACATACATGACATCAAACATCATATAGACTCATATGCTGATGATTTATTAAATTCTCTCACAGACAAAACAGAGCCTACAAAATGCTTTAAATGCACTATCTACATACTGCCATAAATGGAAATTAGAGATAAATATACCAAAATCAAAAGTAATCATATTTAATAAATCTGGCAAATTATTTAACAAAATGAAATTTCATGTAAAAAACCAGGAACTAGAAATAGTATCAAATTATGTTTATCTTGGAATTAAACTACATTCAACTGGAAAACTTGACATGGCACAAATAAAGAAATGAAAGAAACGATATATTCAAAGAATTAAAAATACAGCCTTAAAACAATACCAATAGCGAGAAATTAGAAACTCTTCTAAATAACAAATATGAAAAACTGATTCTCAAAATATCAAAATACATTCACAAATGCTTTCTTATGAGAAAAGAAAATATACAGAGATTGCCAGCTACCCTGAAAAATATAATGCATTCTTACATTTATATGTAAACTATTTATTTACTACTTTGTTAAAAACTTTTTTTAACAGTTATTTTTTCTTTTTCCGTTATACTTTTATTTATTGTTGTTGTATTTTTTGTATTTTAAATTTATATTTTCTGAATCTTTTAATCTTTATTGTATGTTAGTCCAGATCTCAATGGAGATAGGTTGACAATAAAGTTAATATTATTATTATTACACAGGACGACATTAGAGGTGGCGTCAGTATATGAGTCGGCAAAATGCCAACACTGGGGTGTTTAAATGTATTTTTAAGAAATATTTAATTAATCTCAAATATTTTCTATGCGCATTTCACGCCATAATACTACTTGTACCAAGAAAGAGGTTCTGCGATGGGGGGGGGGGGCGAAATCCGAGACATGTCTTATGATAGCGACTTCACGTTCGCACATTCGGTTAGATTATTATTTAGAATCAACAACTTGCATGTTTAGGGTGGAGATTATAAACATATATTACAGGAATTTAATATATAGATTGTTTACTTATTGTGTTTAGTAGTCGCAACTTTGCAAGGCCTTAACCGTGAGACACATCCCTGGTAATCACGTGATCGTGCCAACGACTGCAGCGATTGGCTGATCGCATGTTTACTCTGTCACGTCTCTGACTTGTAGAAGAGGGAGTGAAGGAGAGAAATGACAAGAATAAAGCTGGACTATCTGTAATTAACTAATGTGTATTCATTTGGGTCGAATCTGGTATATCTACGTGTAAGTGCTATCAACCAAGCGAGACAAAGTTCCCAGATCCCAGAACAGGAAGTTCCCTGCTCATAACACATCCCCCTGAAAACGGTCAAACTGAAGTGGTTTTATTTCTGGGTTTACACGCTCAATTGCAAGTGGAAAGATGTCAATGTTTCTAAAATATTAAGCTAGCATATGAATACAACTACTTAGCTTTAGAATGTCTAGTATATAACTCCCTACACACATGACTTGGAGAATGATTAGTCAACGCATAGTCATTCCATTATGTGTCATACAATTTGATAGGGATCGCATATCATGTCTTCGCATTCTCTGTCATGCTATTTGAAGCAATCTCATTCGTCGAATGCAAATTGAACATTATTGAGCTCGATGAAAAATGGAGAAGGGACAAATCATCATTTGCAGGGCGATTCTCCACGAATCGCGCGAGACATTATTTGTCAATAGCGGCTCAGGTTTCACGCCCGATTACGGTGACGGTGATTGTGCTTCTCAACTAGCAACAGAACATAATTTGGATCTTTCAAGAGCACTTTCGACAAGCCATCCTGAAATAACATATAAACTATATATATATATATATAAATAAAACTATAAACGTATTTATTATTGGTACTTGCACACTTCGGTTTTCATATTCCGGAAATATTTATTTGAATTAGCACATTATAAATCAAGGCTGAGAAAATAACGATCCTATCACAATGACTGAGAGGTGAAGAACAGAAATTCCAACGGTATTGAAAATTATGCGACAAGTTGCTGCTTATTGTTTGATGGCAGTGTAAATAAATATAAACAGTTTTGGACTGTATCTCAGGAATTAGTAAACTATTGTTGTTGGTATATAAGCGAATCGCAATGTATAATTCCATAGTGCATGTATTGCCAGGTGACGCTGTCGAGTGTATTAAAGTTACTGAGAAAACGATGGAGATGAAGTGTTCCCGGGCAGTACATAGCTGTTCCGTTTTGGTTTGAACTGCGTCGCTTCGCCGACCACCATCTTTCTCATATATCGCCATACAGAATAAATTCTGTCTGAACAAATTATTTCTATGAATTGTATACTAATGATTTCTGAAATAAATAAAAAAAAATTAATATATACGTAGTCATGTCTTTCTCGCTTGACAATGTGACCGTCATTGCAATAATACCACCGGGGGGGATTATAGATGAAGGTTATTGTCCCGGATGATTTTCTTTTTATACTTGAACAAATGATGTAAACAATCTCGCGTTAGAATACTATTATTTGAAATACGTGTATTGGGCACGGATATTACGGTTGTGTATCCAGATGAAGTGCTTGATTCGAGTTAGATTTTTATCTCCACGATATTGCTGTAATTTTCTATTGCTTTTCTCTACTATGTGTGTGTATGAGTATATATTTTAAAGTTTGTAATGGTCAACTCCTTACATTCGATAAACAATCAACTTCCATGCCGGAATAAAATCTTAGTCCCTTGCTAGACTGTGTTAGGTGTGGACTGTATTGGGATGAGAAGTGTAATAAAGTTAGCAAGCTATGGAATAAATTAAATATGGCATTGATTATTTCTACAATTATCTTGAGAAAACTGAGACATACGCAGTTAATTACTGTTTTACACCGATATCACTGTGCGCACAATTTCTGGGTTCTTTGTTCACAAACTGAACCAGACACTCACTAATTTACAAAATTAATTGATAAGTTTAAAATCCAGAAAATAAAATACAAGAGGAATACCCCCCCTTTCCCAAATTTAATTATTGTGCATATCATCGCACATAAAACAGAGGTTCAGCTGGATGGTTTCTGGGATGATTTGAACGCATCGAGGGACTCTAACGAAATCAAAGTAGCATCAACATGTTCCATTGAAAAAGCAAATCGGGTTATGGGAATATCAACACAAACCACACGCATGTGACGACCACCAGAAAAATTACCACACACACATAAAAAATCTTTTTTAGTAACCGTGGTTTATTTAAAGCGGGGGGGGGGGGAGTCGTCACCTGCGCATGAGTCAGATTGCCATAGCGTGTCATTGCTTACAAACAAGCGTCTATCCATGGGCCTTTTCGTTTTTAATGTGTGTTGTTATCGTTGCTTGGGACTCAATTCCCGCGTGTGTGTAGGTGACGACCCTCCCGCTTTAACACCGGTATACTTGAGGCAACAAACAAGTTTAGGTGCGGGTGGTTTGTAGCTCGCGCAATGTTTATTCGGTAATTTCCATGTTTCCTGACATTGTCATCAATTTTTAAACATTCACATGTATAAAAATCAGATGAGGATTGAAGGCTTCAGTGATCCCAGTGGTGAATATTGGAACAACAAATACTAAAATCCTTAAATTTTTACATGAATATGACGCCATAAACTGTATTTTGATATGACATAGTGTGTCCTTGCCATTCGATCAGTGATTCTTATGAAGCGTCAGGACAGAGCTTTAATTACAGGTGTAAGAACAACTTTTGCAATAAAAAATAATTCAAAACACCGTAAAGTGGAAAACATAAATAACGAAATACGAGAAAATAAAGTAATCAAAGTATGCGAAGGTGTTGCTTTTCCAGTTAGCTACCCTCATTTGGCCTTTCGAATCTCGCATAGCGACCACTATTCCTTTCTCACTGTCAACAATAACTAAAAAAACTAAAAGACAATCCTATAATGTATTGTCGCCTCTTTGCTGTGATAGTCTTGTTCATCTCCGTCTTTTTAGTGTTGAGAAAAGTCTCGGCCATTCCCATCATTGGTTTACATTTGGCGGCTAAAAATCTGGTTTTAACATTGAGTGGCGGTCTTCTGCCTTGTCTTTGGGTGTTCAACACGCCCAAATCAGATTGGGTATTGGTCAGTTCTCCGCTAATGAATGTCTTTGATTTACCTCACTCGGCGTGAGCACTATATGGGCTTCAATCCAGACGTCTATTATATTCACATCATCAATATGGATGGCTTCAATTTAAACGTCGCCTCTACAAACATTTTCCTGTCCCAAGGATGGTGGTAAGCCCGATACGTCTCGATGTCATCAAGGAAGAGTACGAGAGTTTCTCATTGCAACCAGTGTAGTACAGTATCCTTCAAGCGATCGGACATAGAAGGCACTATACAAAGGACAAAACCCATTTCATTCATTCCATTGGTATAATACACCGCTGGTCATGGATGCTGGCCGCAGATGTGCATTACTTCACTTGCTATTGTTGAAATCCATGCATACTATAACTAAATTTACATAGTAATTAACCAATATTTAGTTTTTCCGACGATATTTCAGTATTGCTTTTCAATGAAATTTGACACTTACGTACTTTGGGACAATGCTAAAAACTTAATTAGTTTTAAATTGAAAATCGATCTGATTAGTTTAATGTTCGCGTAATTTCTGATATCTTCAAAAATCGGATTAAAATTGAACTTGTGCTTCGAAATAAACAAGACTGTAAACCATAAAATGTGAACTCAAATTTATTTTTTGTGAGAATTATAAACTTGTCTTGTGAGAATTATAAAAATGTCTTCACGTTGTGCACCGCGAGTAGAAGTTATAATGTAGTATAAAGATAGGATTACGTAACATATATACGGGACTACATATCATCTCATACTAGCAACGGCTTTTGTTCAAGTGTGAATTATGATGTGTGCCACTGCAAACTTACTTAGTAGTTTATTGACACAAGATTATCCAAGCATTTTTGAACGTACGCAGTACGGACGTACTTGCAATTGTTTGCTTCATATGTTGAACAACTGCATTTTTAATGTCTCCCACTTTCGTCGACATTTTTTGTACTTTTTGTGGACATTGCGTTTGAAACTTAGTATGAACGCGAAATCAAAGTCATTAATATTAAGTAGGAACTTGACATTTTCATTAAATCTAAATTTAATGTTTTCTCTGTTTACTTTGTTATAATATCAGAATAATTATAACGTAAAAACAACCGTCCCCAGCACAGTTACACATACACTCAGCTACGCTACTGTTCTCTAGAATAGTTTTTCCAGCCATAATCATCATCGTTTTAATCGTCCGTTTCCTTTTCACGGACGTCTCCATCTCGTTATTAAATAAAATAACAATAATTATTATGCGTTATTACGTCATAGACGTGTTATTATGATCGGTTGTTTATTGCATTAAACAATTAGCGCCCAATAAAAAAAGTCTGATATTGTGGTCTGATATGTCATGAAGATGAGACTGCAAAATATAATTACACGACTGCTGGGACTACAAGGCATACAGACTGGACTGCATAACATAAAGACGGGACTATATAACTATATATACATAATTGGTACTTATGAGTGCATACTATTTACATCTTTTTAATATTCTTTTTTATTACACTTTTTCTTCTCCCCAGCATGGCTCATTCAGCTGAGAGAATGATTTTAAAATTTACGTCATGTAACATTTATGGCAATTTAGATAAAAAAAATTATTGATACTAGTTTTTTAGATAAAATTAATTTTTATTAGTCTGGTAGAAACTAAAACTAATATTCACTCTAATGTTGATATATCAAACTACAGTTACTTCCACTCATAACGAACAAAAATACACAGAAAAGCTCGAGCCATTTTTGATGGCTTTTATTTTTTTGTATTTTATTACAAAACTATCTACAACAATGGTATAAAACTTATGGAAAGTAGCAGAAAGGATTTTATATGGGTACATTTTGATAAAAATTCCTTCAAGCTAGACCGTGATATCTTCCTTTGTACCCTATATCTAAGCCCAGAGTCATCTAGCATATTTAGCTGGAAAGAGTCAAATCTCTCCCAGCTTTTAGAAAAATATTGTATTGCAAAATACTCTAAATGTGGCTCAATTATCCTGACAAGAGATTTTAACGCCCGTAATAAAAATGATCAGGATACTGTCACGTTTGATGACTCACACTTTTGCTTAAAAGAAATTCACAAGACATGACAATCAAAAATAATTATGGTAATTTATTTGTAGACCTGTGTATTGCATCAGACCTAACCATTCTCAATGGGAGGTGCATTGGTGACAAAGTTGGTAAATTTATCTGTCACCAGAGTAGAAGTAGCACTGTTGATTACACTATTGTAAGCCAATCTCTATACTACAAGGTTATACTATTTCATAAACATCAGTTAGATTTAAAACCTCTTTTAGGCTAGAAACAAACGCATTATCTGGCAATTTAGATAGAGATTCATCTGAAATAACTAACAATTTACATGTATATAAACCAGCTGTTACTTACATTTGGAATAAGGATTCACATTATGAATTCTATTCACATTATGAATTTTGATGTTTCAAAACAATCAATTGAAGCTGCAATGTTATCAAACATCTATCATGAGGCAGCTGGTAAAAGCTTTAAAAAAAGAATTATGAAAACAAATAAAAACTTGAAGACAAATATTAAAAAACCTAGAAAACAAAAATGGTATACTAAAGAATTAAATAACTTCAAAAATGATGTTCACAAACTATCAATAAAACCCCTATAATAAACAGTGGAGGATATATTGTTATAATTCAATGAAACAATATAAGAAATTGGTTAAAAAGAAACAAAGAGAATACAAAAATATATATATATATAAACATTTCAAAGACCTAAATAGAAAGACTAGTAATGAAGCCATAGAGACAGTTATCAATGAAAAGATAAAGTACTTGGAACAGAACACATCCTGTACAACGGAACTTGATGCACCAATTTCCCAACCTGAAATACAGAAAGCAATTAGCAATCTCAAGAATGGCAAATCACCAGATACAGACTGTATCACAAATGAAATGATTAAAGTCAGTAGAAACATTGTTATAAAACAAATTCAAATTCTTTTCAACTTAATTCTTACAAGTGGTCATTTCCCTAACATTTGGCACACTGGAATAAGTAGTCCAATCTTTAAAAAAGGTGATAGATCGGACCCAGGTAATTATCGTGGCATAACATTATTAAATACACTTTTCACATCAATTTTAAAAAAATAGATTAATTAAACACATTGAAAAAACAGGCTTCTAATCAAATAACAAATAGGATTCATCCCACAGTTTAGTACAAGCGATCATATATTTGTATTAAAACAAATCATTACAAAACACACTAGTCAAAATAAATACATTTACGCCTGCTTCATAGATTTCCAAAAGGCATTTGATTCAATTTGGCTCAAGGTATTTTGTACAAACTCATAAAAAATGGTATTTCAGGAAAATTTAACAAAATCATCCAATCAATCTAAACTAGCTGTATAAAATTAAAAAATAGCTTAACATAAGTATTCCCAGTCCAAAACGGCTTCCGACAAGGTGATGGCCTAAGTCCATTACTATTTAATATATATGTCAACGACACGAAAATTCAAACACTGATTCTCCTTTTTTACTAAATAGTAATCGCCCCCGCCTGCTTTATGCAGACGATCTACTTCTGTTATCTAAACTGACTCTTTACATAAAGATGGGACGGCATAACATAAAGATGGGACTGCATATCATAAATACCATAAAGCTGGGACTGCATAACATAAAGACAGGACTGTATAACATAAAGATGGGACTGCATAACATAAAGATGGGACTGCATAACATAAATGCGGGACTGTATAACATAAAGATGGGACTGCATAACATAAAGATGGGACTGTATAACATAAAGATGGGACTGCATAACATGAAGATGGGACTGTATAACATAAAAATGGGACTGCATAACATAAAGATGGGACTGCATAACATACAGACGGGACTGCATAACATCAAGACGGGACTGCATAACATAAAGATGGGACTGTATAACATAAAGATGGGACTGCATAACATAAAGATGGGACTGCATAACATAAAGATGGGACTGCATAACATAAAGAGAGGACTGTATTACATAAAGATGAGACTGCATAACATAAAGACAGGACTGTATAACATAAAGATGGGACTGCATAACATAAAGTCGGGACTGCATAACATAAAGATGGGACTGCATAACATAAAGATGGGACTGCATATCATAAATATCATAAAGCCGGGACTGCATAACATAAAGACGGAACTGTATAACATAAAAGAGGGACTGCATATCATAATTATCATAAAGCTGGGACTGCACAACATAAAGATGGGACTGCATAACATAAAGCTGGGACTGCATATCATAAATATCATAAAACTGGGACTGTATAGCAAAAAGACAGGACTGCATAACATAAAGTTGAGACTGCATAACATAAAGATGGAACTGCGCAACATAAAGATTGGACTGCATAACAAAAAGGCAGGACTACATAACATTAAGACGGGACTGCATAACATAAAGGCAGGACTGCATAACATAAAGACGGGACTGCATAACATAAAGGCGGGACTATATAACATAAAGCCAGAACTGCATAACAGAGATGGACTGCGTAATATAAAGACGGGACTATATAACATAAAGACGAGACTGCATCACATAAAGACAGGACTGCATAACATAGAGACGGGAATATATAACATAGAGACAGGACTACATTACATAATGACGGGAATATATAACATAGAGACAGGACTACATTACATACAGACGGGACTGCATAACATAAAAACAGGACCGCATAACATAAAGATGGGTCTGCATAACATAAAGATAAGACTACATAACATAAAGACGGGACTGCATAACATAGAGATGGACTGCATAACATAAAGACGAGACTGTATAACATAAAGACAGGACTGCATAACATAAAGACGAGACTGTATAACATAAAGACAGGACTGCATAACATACAGACGGGACTGCATAACATAAAGACGGGACTGCATAACATAGAGATGGACTGCATAACATCAAGACGGGACTGCATAACATAGAGATGTGTATATAAACGGGACTAAATCACACAAAGACGGAAATATATAACATAGAGACAGGACTACATTACATAAAGACGGGAATATATAACATAGAGACAGGACTACATTACATAAAGACGGGAATATATAACATAGAAGCAGGACTACATTACATAAAGACGGGAATATATAACATAGAGGCAGGACTATATTACATAAAGACGGGAATATATAACATAGAAGCAGGACTACATTACATAAAGACGGGAATATATAACATAGAGACAGGACTACATTACATAAAGACGGGAATATATAACATAGAAGCAGGACTACATTACATAAAGACGGGAATATATAACATAGAGGCAGGACTATATTACATAAAGACGGGAATATATAACATAGAGTCAGGACTACATTACATAAAGACGGGAATATATAACATAGAGACAGGACTACATTACATAAAGACGGGAATATATCGCATAGAGAAAGGACTACATTACATATAGACGGGAATATATCGCAAGAGAAAGAACTACATTACATAAACACGGGACTATATAACATAAAGACGGACTACATTACATATACACGGGACTGCATATTATAAAAACGGGATTATATTACAGAAAGACGGGAATACATTACATAAAGACGGGAATATATAACATAGAGTCAGGACTGCATAACATAAAGACGGGAATATATCGCATAGAGAAAGGACTACATTACATATAGACGGGAATATATCGCAAGAGAAAGAACTACATTACATAAACACGGGACTATATAACATAAAGACGACTACATTACATATACACGGGACTGCATATTATAAAAACGGGATTATATTACAGAAAGACGGGAATACATTACATAAAGACGGGAATATATAACATAGAGTCAGGACTGCATAACATAAAGACGGGAATTTATCGCATAGAGAAAGGACTACATTACATAAAGACGGGAATATATCGCATAGAGAAAGGACTACATTACATAAAGACGAGACTATATAACATAAAGAGGAGACTGTATAAAAAGACATTACTGCATAACAGAGAGGCGGTGCTACATAACATAAAGACGGACTACTTTACATATACACGGGACTGCATATTATAAATACGGGACTATATTACAGAAAGACGGGACTATATAGCATAGAGGCGGGACTGCATAACATAAAGACGGGACTACATTACATAAAGACGAGACTACATAGCATAAAGACGGGACTGCATAACAGGGAGACGGGACTACATTACATAAAGACAGGACTGCATAACATAAAGACGGGAATATATAGCATAAAGACGGGACTACATTACATAAAAACGAGACTATATAGCATAAAGACGCGACTGCATAACATGGAGATGGGACTGCATAACATAAAGATAAGACTGCATAACATACAGACGGGATTGTATAACATAAAGACAGGACTCTATAACATAAAGATGGGACTGCATAACATAAAGACAGGACTGCATTATATAAAGACGGGACTGCATAACACAGAGATGGACTACATTACATGAAGACGGGACAGCATAACATAGAGATGGACTGCATAACATAAAGACGGGACTGTATAGCATAAAGACGGGACTGCATAACATAGAGATGGGACTGCATAAAATAAAGATAAGACTGCATAACATACAGACGGGACTGTATAACATAAAGATAGGACTGCATAACATAAAGACATGACTGCATAACATAAAGATGGGACTGCATAACATAAAGATGGGACTGCATAACATAAAGATGGGACTGCATAATATAAAGATGAGACTGCATAACATAGAGATGGACTACATTACATGAAGACGGGACAGCATAACATAGAGATGGACTGCATAACATAAGGGACTGTATAGCATAAAGACGGGACTGCATAACATAAAGATGGGACCGCATAACATAGAGATGGGACTGCATAAAATAAAGATAAGACTGCATAACATACAGACGGGACTGTATAACATAAAGACAGGACTGCATAACATAAAGACATGGCTGCATAACATAAAGATGGGACTGTATAATATAAAGACGGGACTGCATAACATAAAGACGGGACTGCATAACATAGAGATGGACTGCATAACATAAAGACGAGACTGTATAACATAAAGACAGGACTGCATAACATACAGACGGGACTGCATAACATAAAGACGGGACTGCATAACATAGAGATGGACTGCATAACATCAAGACGGGACTGCATAACATAGAGATGTGTATATAAACGGGACTAAATCACACAAAGACGGAAATATATAACATAGAGACAAGGCTACATTACATAAAGACGGGAATATATAACATAGAGGCAGGACTACATTACATAAAGACGGGAATATATAACATAGAGGCAGGACTATATTACATAAAGACGGGAATATATAACATAGAGGCAGGACTATATTACTTAAGACGGGAATATATAACATAGAGGCAGGACTATATTACATAAAGACGGGAATATATAACATAGAGACATGACTACATTACATAAAGACGGGAATATATAACATAGAGACAGGACTATATTACTTAAGACGGGAATATATAACATAGAGGCAGGACTATATTACATAAAGACGGGAATATATAACATAGAGGCAGGACTATATTACTTCAGACGGGAATATATAACATAGAGGCAGGACTATATTACATAAGACGGGAATATATAACATAGAGGCAGGACTATATTACTTAAGACGGGAATATATAACATAGAGGCAGGACTATATTACATAAAGACGGGAATATATAACATAGAGGCAGGACTATATTACTTAAGACGGGAATATATAACATAGAGGCAGGACTATATTACATAAAGACGGGAATATATAACATAGAGGCAGGACTACATTACATAAAGACGGGAATATATCGCATAGAGAAAGGACTACATTACATATAGACGGGAATATATCGCAAGAGAAAGAACTACATTACATAAACACGGGACTATATCGCAAGAGAAAGAACTACATTACATAAACACGGGACTATATAACATAAAGACGGACTACATTACATATACACGGGACTGCATATTATAAAAACGGGACTATATTACAGAAAGACGGGAATACATTACATAGAGGCAGGACTATATTACATAAAGACGGGAATATATAACATAGAGACAGGACTACATTACATAAAGACGGGAATATATAACATAGAGGCAGGACTATATTACATAAAGACGGGAATATATAACATAGAGGCAGGACTACATTACATAAAGACGGGAATATATAACAGAGAGACAGGACTACATTACATAAAGACGGGAATATATAACATAGAGTCAGGACTACATTACATAAAGACGGGAATATATGACATAGAGGCAGGACTATATTACATAAAGACGGGAATATATAACATAGAGTCAGGACTACATTACATGAAGACGGGAATATATAACATAGAGGCAGGACTATATTACATAAAGACGGGAATATATAACATAGAGTCAGGACTACATTACATAAAGACGGGAATATATAACATAGAGACAGGACTACATTACATAAAGACGGGAATATATCGCATAGAGAAAGGACTACATTACATATAGACGGGAATATATCGCAAGAGAAAGAACTACATTACATAAACACGGGACTATATAACATAAAGACGGACTACATTACATATACACGGGACTGCATATTATAAAAACGGGACTATATTACAGAAAGACGGGAATACATTACATAAAGACAGGAATATATAACATAGAGTCAGGTCTGCATAACATAAAGACGGGAATTTATCGCATAGATAAAGGACTACATTACATAAAGACGGGAATATATCGCATAGAGAAAGGACTACATTACATAAAGACGAGACTATATAACATAAAGAGGAGACTGTATAAAAAGACATTACTGCATAACACAGAGGCGGTGCTACATAACATAAAGACGGACTACTTTACATATACACGGGACTGCATATTATAAAAACGGGACTATATTACAGAAAGACGGGACTATATAGCATAGAGGCGAGACTGCATAACATAAAGACGGGACTACATTACATAAAGACGAGACTACATAGCATAAAGACGGGACTGCATAACAGGGAGACGGGACTACATTACATAAAGACAGGACTGCATAACAAAAAGACGGGACTATATAGCATAAAGACGGGACTACATTACATAAAAACGAGACTATATAGCATAAAGACGCGACTGCATAACATGGAGATGGGACTGCATAACATAAAGATAAGACTGCATGACATACAGACGGGATTGTATAACATAAAGACAGGACTGTATAACATAAAGATGGGACTGCATAACATAAAGACTAGGACTGCATAATATAAAGACGGGACTGCATAACACAGAGATGGACTACATTACATGAAGACGGGACAGCATAACATAGAGATGGACTGCATAACATAAAGACGGGACTGTATAGCATAAAGACGGGACTGCATAACATAGAGATGGGACTGCATAAAATAAAGATAAGACTGCATAACATACAGACGGGACTGTATAACATAAAGATAGGACTGCATAACATAAAGACATGACTGCATAACATAAAGATGGGACTGCATAACATAAAGATGGGACTGCATAACATAAAGATGGGACTGCATAATATAAAGATGAGACTGCATAACACAGAGATGGACTACATTACATGAAGACGGGACAGCATAACATAGAGATGGACTGCATAACATAAGGGACTGTATAGCATAAAGACGGGACTGCATAACATAAAGATGGGACCGCATAACATAGAGATGGGACTGCATAAAATAAAGATAAGACTGCATAACATACAGACGGGACTGTATAACATAAAGACAGGACTGCATAACATAAAGACATGGCTGCATAACATAAAGATGGGACTGTATAATATAAAGACGGGACTGCATAACATAAAGACGGGACTGCATAACATAGAGATGGACTGCATAACATCAAGACGGGACTGCATAACATAGAGATGTGTATATAAACGGGACTAAATCACACAAAGACGGGAATATATAACATAGAGTCAGGACTACATTACATAAAGACGGGAATATATAACATAGAGACAGGACTACATTACATAAAGACGGGAATATATCGCATAGAGAAAGGACTACATTACATATAGACGGGAATATATAACATAGAGAAAGGACTACATTACATATAGACGGGAATATATCGCAAGAGAAAGAACTACATTACATAAACACGGGACTATATAACATAAAGACGGACTACATTACATATACACGGGACTGCATATTATAAAAACGGGACTATATTACAGAAAGACGGGAATACATTACATAAAGACGGGAATATATAACATAGAGTCAGGACTGCATAACATAAAGACGGGAATTTATCGCATAGAGAAAGGACTACATTACATAAAGACGGGAATATATCGCATAGAGAAAGGACTACATTACATAAAGACGAGACTATATAACATAAAGAGGAGACTGTATAAAAAGACATTACTGCATAACACAGAGGCGGTGCTACATAACATAAAGACGGACTACTTTACATATACACGGGACTGCATATTATAAAAACGGGACTATATTACAGAAAGACGGGACTATATAGCATAGAGGCGGGACTGCATAACATAAAGACGGGACTACATTACATAAAGACGAGACTACATAGCATAAAGACGGGACTGCATAACAGGGAGACGGGACTACATTACATAAAGACAGGACTGCATAACATAAAGACGGGACTATATAGCATAAAGACGGGACTACATTACATAAAAACGAGACTATATAGCATAAAGACGCGACTGCATAACATGGAGATGGGACTGCATAACATAAAGATAAGACTGCATAACATACAGACGGGATTGTATAACATAAAGACAGGACTGTATAACATAAAGATGGGACTGCATAACATAAAGACAGGACTACATAATATAAAGACGGGACTGCATAACTCAGAGATGGACTACATTACATGAAGACGGGACAGCATAACATAGAGATGGACTGCATAACATAAAGACGGGACTGTATAGCATAAAGACGGGACTGCATGACATAGAGATGGGACTGCATAAAATAAAGATAAGACTGCATAACATACAGACGGGACTGTATAATATAAAGATAGGACTGCATAACATAAAGACATGAGTGCATAACATAAAGATGGGACTGCATAACATAAAGATAGGACTGCATAACATAAAGACAGGACTGTATAACATAAAGATGGGACTGCATAACATAAAGATGGGACCGCATAACATAAAGATAGGACTGCATAACATAAAGATAGGACTGCATAACATAAAGACAGGACTGTATAGCATAAAGATGGGACTGCATAACATAAAGATGGGACCGCATAACATAGAGATGGGACTGCGTAAAATAAAGATAAGACTGCATAACATACAGACGGGACTGTATAACATAAAGACAGGACTGCATAACATAAAGACATGGCTGCATAACATAAAGATGGGACTGTATAATATAAAGACGGGACTGCATAACATAAAGACGGGACTGCATAACATAGAGATGGACTGCATAACATAAAGACGGGACTGCATAACATAGAGATGGACTGCATAACATCAAGACGGGACTGCATAGCATAGAGATGTGTATATAAACGGGACTAAATCACACAAAGACGGAAATATATAACATAGAGACAGGACTACATTACATAAAGACGGGAATATATAATATAGAGACAGGACTACATTACATAAAGACGGGAATATATAACATAGTGACAGGACTACATTACATAAAGACGGGAATATATAACATAGAGACAGGACTACATTACATAAAGACGGGAATATATAACATAGAAGCAGGACTACATTACATAAAGACGGGAATATATAACATAGAGGCAGGACTATATTACATAAAGACGGGAATATATAACATAGAGTCAGTACTACATTACATAAAGACGTGAATATATAACATAGAGACAGGACTACATTACATAAAGACGGGAATATATCGCATAGAGAAAGGACTACATTACATATAGACGGGAATATATCGCAAGAGAAAGAACTACATTACATAAACACGGGACTATATAACATAAAGACGGACTACATTACATATACACGGGACTGCATATTATAAAAACGGGACTATATTACAGAAAGACGGGAATACATTACATAAAGACGGGAATATATAACATAGAGTCAGGACTGCATAACATAAAGACGGGAATTTATCGCATAGAGAAAGGACTACATTACATAAAGACGGGAATATATCGCATTGAGAAAGGAACACATTACATAAAGACGAGACTATATAACATAAAGAGGAGACTGTATAAAAGACATTACTGCATAACACAGAGGCGGTGCTACATAACATAAAGACGGACTACTTTACATATACACGGGACTGCATATTATAAAAACGGGACTATATTACAGAAAGACGGGACTATATAGCATAGAGGCGGGACTGCATGACATAAAGACGGGACTACATTACATAAAGACGAGACTACATAGCATAAAGACGGGACTGCATAACAGGGAGACGGGACTACATTACATAAAGACAGGACTGCATAATATAAAGACGGGACTATATAGCATAAAGACGGGACTACATTACATAAAAACGAGACTATATAGCATAAAGACGCGACTGCATAACATGGAGATGGGACTGCATAACATAAAGATAAGACTGCATAACATACAGACGGGATTGTATAACATAAAGACAGGACTGTATAGCATAAAGATTTTTACATGAATATGACGCCATAAACTGTATTTTGATATGACATAGTGTGTCCTTGCCATTCGATCAGTGATTCTTATGAAGCGTCAGGACAGAGCTTTAATTACAGGTGTAAGAACAACTTTTGCAATAAAAAATAATTCAAAACACCGTAAAGTGGAAAACATAAATAACGAAATACGAGAAAATAAAGTAATCAAAGTATGCGAAGGTGTTGCTTTTCCAGTTAGCTACCCTCATTTGGCCTTTCGAATCTCGCATAGCGACCACTATTCCTTTCTCACTGTCAACAATAACTAAAAAAACTAAAAGACAATCCTATAATGTATTGTCGCCTCTTTGCTGTGATAGTCTTGTTCATCTCCGTCTTTTTAGTGTTCAGAAAAGTCTCGGCCATTCCCATCATTGGTTTACATTTGGCGGCTAAAAATCTGGTTTTAACATTGAGTGGCGGTCTTCTGCCTTGTCTTTGGGTGTTCAACACGCCCAAATCAGATTGGGTATTGGTCAGTTCTCCGCTAATGAATGTCTTTGATTTACCTCACTCGGCGTGAGCACTATATGGGCTTCAATCCAGACGTCTATTATATTCACATCATCAATATGGATGGCTTCAATTTAAACGTCGCCTCTACAAACATTTTCCTGTCCCAAGGATGGTGGTAAGCCCGATACGTCTCGATGTCATCACGGAAGAGTACGAGAGTTTCTCATTGCAACCAGTGGAGTACAGTATCCTTCAAGCGATCGGACATAGAAGGCACTATACAAAGGACAAAACCCATTTCATTCATTCCATTGGTATAATACACCGCTGGTCATGGATGCTGACCTCAGATGTGCATTACTTCACTTGCTATTGTTGAAATCCGTGCATACTATAACTAAATTTACATAGTAATTAACCAATATTTAGTTTTTCCGACGATATTTCAGTATTGCTTTTCAATGAAATTTGACACTTACGTACTTTGGGACAATGCTAAAAACTTAATTAGTTTTAAATTGAAAATCGATCTGATTAGTTTAATGTTCGCGTAATTTCTGATATCTTCAAAAATCAGATTAAAATTGAACTTGTGCTTCGAAATAAACAAGACTGTAAACCATAAAATGTGAACTCAAATTTATTTTTTGTGAGAATTATAAACTTGTCTTGTGAGAATTATAAAAATGTCTTCACGTTGTGCACCGCGAGTAGAAGTTATAATGTAGTATAAAGATAGGATTACTTAACATATATACGGGACTACATATCATCTCATACTAGCAACGGCTTTTGTTCAAGTGTGAATTATGATGTGTGCCACTGCAAACTTACTTAGTAGTTTATTGACACAAGATTATCCAAGCATTTTTGAACGTACGCAGTACGGACGTACTTGCAATTGTTTGCTTCATATGTTGAACAACTGCATTTTTAATGTCTCCCACTTTCGTCGACATTTTTTGTACTTTTTGTGGACATTGCGTTTGAAACTTAGTATGAACGCGAAATCAAAGTCATTAATATTAAGTAGGAACTTGAAATTTTCATTAAATCTAAATTTAATGTTTTCTCTGTTTACTTTGTTATAATATCAGAATAATTATAACGTAAAAACAACCGTCCCCAGCACAGTTACACATACACTCAGCTACGCTACTGTGATGCAACCTGGGTGCCCGGTGACCCGTATAAGCATGCAAAAATAATAATAAGTACCGTTGAGGAAAGTATACAAGTAACTATAATTGTCGACCTCGTCTGAGTTCTCTAGAATAGTTTTTCCAGCCATAATCATCATCGTTTTAATCGTCCGTTTCCTTTTCACGGACGTCTCCATCTCGTTATTAAATAAAATAACAATAATTATTATGCGTTATTACGTCATAGACGTGTTATTATGATCGGTTGTTTATTGCATTAAACAATTAGCGCCCAATAAAAAAAAGTCTGATATTGTGGTCTGATATGTCATGAAGATGAGACTGCAAAATATAATTACACGACTGCTGGGACTACAAGGCATACAGACTGGACTGCATAACATAAAGACGGGACTATATAACTATATATACATAATTGGTACTTATGAGTGCATACTATTTACATCTTTTTAATATTCTTTTTTATTACACTTTTTCTTCTCCCCAGCATGGCTCATTCAGCTGAGAGAATGATTTTAAAATTTACGTCATGTAACATTTATGGCAATTTAGATAAAAAAAATTATTGATACTAGTTTTTTAGATAAAATTAATTTTTATTAGTCTGGTAGAAACTAAAACTAATATTCACTCTAATGTTGATATATCAAACTACAGTTACTTCCACTCATAACGAACAAAAATACACAGAAAAGCTCGAGCCATTTTTGATGGCTTTTATTTTTTTGTATTTTATTACAAAACTATCTATAACAATGGTATAAAACTTATGGAAAGTAGCAGAAAGGATTTTATATGGGTACATTTTGATAAAAATTCCTTCAAGCTAGACCGTGATATCTTCCTTTGTACCCTATATCTAAGCCCAGAGTCATCTAGCATATTTAGCTGGAAAGAGTCAAATCTCTCCCAGCTTTTAGAAAAATATTGTATTGCAAAATACTCTAAATGTGGCTCAATTATCCTGACAAGAGATTTTAACGCCCGTAATAAAAATGATCAGGATACTGTCACGTTTGATGACTCACACTTTTGCTTAAAAGAAATTCACAAGACATGACAATCAAAAATAATTATGGTAATTTATTTGTAGACCTGTGTATTGCATCAGACCTAACCATTCTCAATGGGAGGTGCATTGGTGACAAAGTTGGTAAATTTATCTGTCACCAGAGTAGAAGTAGCACTGTTGATTACACTATTGTAAGCCAATCTCTATACTACAAGGTTAAACTATTTCATAAACATCAGTTAGATTTAAAACCTCTTTTAGGCTAGAAACAAACGCATTATCTGGCAATTTAGATAGAGATTCATCTGAAATAACTAACAATTTACATGTATATAAACCAGCTGTTACTTACATTTGGAATAAGGATTCACATTATGAATTCTATTCACATTATGAATTTTGATGTTTCAAAACAATCAATTGAAGCTGCAATGTTATCAAACATCTATCATGAGGCAGCTGGTAAAAGCTTTAAAAAAAGAATTATGAAAACAAATAAAAACTTGAAGACAAATATTAAAAAACCTAGAAAACAAAAATGGTATACTAAAGAATTAAATAACTTCAAAAATGATGTTCACAAACTATCAATAAAACCCCTATAATAAACAGTGGAGGATATATTGTTATAATTCAATGAAACAATATAAGAAATTGGTTAAAAAGAAACAAAGAGAATACAAAAATGAAATACTAAATAAACTTGAGAGTTTTAGTGAAACAAACCCAAATAAATACTGGGACCTCATAAAAGAGCTTAAACATAACAACAAAGATGAGACGCATGAAAATATTGACAGTAGTAAATTATATATAAACATTTCAAAGACCTAAATAGAAAGACTAGTAATGAAGCCATAGAGACAGTTATCAATGAAAAGATAAAGTACTTGGAACAGAACACATCCTGTACAACGGAACTTGATGCACCAATTTCCCAACCTGAAATACAGAAAGCAATTAGCAATCTCAAGAATGGCAAATCACCAGATACAGACTGTATCACAAATGAAATGATTAAAGTCAGTAGAAACATTGTTATAAAACAAATTCAAATTCTTTTCAACTTAATTCTTACAAGTGGTCATTTCCCTAACATTTGGCACACTGGAATAAGTAGTCCAATCTTTAAAAAAGGTGATAGATCGGACCCAGGTAATTATCGTGGCATAACATTATTAAATACACTTTTCACATCAATTTAAAAAAAATAGATTAATTAAACACATTGAAAAAACAGGCTTCTAATCAAAGAACAAATAGGATTCATCCCACAGTTTAGTACAAGCGATCATATATTTGTATTAAAACAAATCATTACAAAACACACTAGTCAAAATAAATACATTTACGCCTGCTTCATAGATTTCCAAAAGGCATTCGATTCAATTTGGCTCAAGGTATTTTGTACAAACTCATAAAAAATGGTATTTCAGGAAAATTTAACAAAATCATCCAATCAATCTAAACTAGCTGTATAAAATTAAAAAATAGCTTAACATAAGTATTCCCAGTCCAAAACGGCTTCCGACAAGGTGATGGCCTAAGTCCATTACTATTTAATATATATGTCAACGACACGAAAATTCAAACACTGATTCTCCTTTTTTACTAAATAGTAATCGCCCCCGCCTGCTTTATGCAGACGATCTACTTCTGTTATCTAAACTGACTCTTTACATAAAGATGGGACGGCATAACATAAAGATGGGACTGCATATCATAAATACCATAAAGCTGGGACTGCATAACATAAAGACAGGACTGTATAACATAAAGATGGGACTGCATAACATAAAGATGGGACTGCATAACATAAATGCGGGACTGTATAACATAAAGATGGGACTGCATAACATAAAGATGGGACTGTATAACATAAAGATGGGACTGCATAACATGAAGATGGGACTGTATAACATAAAGATGGGACTGCATAAAATAAAGATGGGACTGCATAACATACAGACGGGACTGCATAACATCAAGGCATAACATAAAGATGGGACTGTATAACATAAAGATGGGACTGCATAACATAAAGATGGGACTGCATAACATAAAGATGGGACTGCATAACATAAAGTCGGGACTGCATAACATAAAGATGGGACTGCATAACATAAAGATGGGACTGCATATCATAAATATCATAAAGCCGGGACTGCATAACATAAAGACGGAACTGTATAACATAAAAGAGGGACTGCATATCATAATTATCATAAAGCTGGGACTGCACAACATAAAGATGGGACTGCATAACATAAAGCTGGGACTGCATATCATAAATATCATAAAACTGGGACTGTATAGCAAAAAGACAGGACTGCATAACATAAAGTTGAGACTGCATAACATAAAGATGGAACTGCGCAACATAAAGATTGGACTGCATAACAAAAAGACAGGACTACATAACATTAAGACGGGACTGCATAACATAAAGGCAGGACTGCATAACATAAAGACGGGACTGCATAACATAAAGGCGGGACTATATAACATAAAGCCAGAACTGCATAACAGAGATGGACTGCGTAATATAAAGACGGGACTATATAACATAAAGACGAGACTGCATCACATAAAGACAGGACTGCATAACATAGAGACGGGAATATATAACATAGAGACAGGACTACATTACATAAAGACGGGAATATATAACATAGAGACAGGACTACATTACATACAGACGGGACTGCATAACATAAAGACAGGACCGCATAACATAAAGATGGGTCTGCATAACATAAAGATAAGACTACATAACATAAAGACGGGACTGCATAACATAGAGATGGACTGCATAACATAAAGACGAGACTGTATAACATAAAGACAGGACTGCATAACATAAAGACGAGACTATAACATAAAGACAGGACT
This sequence comes from Saccoglossus kowalevskii, assembly GCF_978046115.1. Classification (NCBI taxonomy): domain Eukaryota; kingdom Metazoa; phylum Hemichordata; class Enteropneusta; family Harrimaniidae; genus Saccoglossus; species Saccoglossus kowalevskii. The sequence continues at coordinate 3,389,938 of NC_140650.1, read as the reverse complement.
GCATAACATACAGACGGGACTGCATAACATAAAGACGGGACTGCATAACATAGAGATGGACTGCATAACATCAAGACGGGACTGCATAACATAGAGATGTGTATATAAACGGGACTAAATCACACAAAGACGGAAATATATAACATAGAGACAAGGCTACATTACATAAAGACGGGAATATATAACATAGAGACAGGACTACATTACATAAAGACGGGGATATATAACATAGAAGCAGGACTACATTACATAAAGACGGGAATATATAACATAGAGGCAGGACTATATTACATAAAGACGGGAATATATAACATAGAGTCAGGACTACATTACATAAAGACGGGAATATATAACATAGAGACATGACTACATTACATAAAGACGGGAATATATCGCATAGAGAAAGGACTACATTACATATAGACGGGAATATATCGCAAGAGAAAGAACTACATTACATAAACACGGGACTATATAACATAAAGACGACTACATTACATATACACGGGACTGCATATTATAAAAACAGGATTATATTACAGAAAGACGGGAATACATTACATAAAGACGGGAATATATAACATAGAGTCAGGACTGCATAACATAAAGACGGGAATTTATCGCATAGAGAAAGGACTACATTACATAAAGACGGGAATATATCGCATAGAGAAAGGACTACATTACATAAAGACGAGACTATATAACATAAAGAGGAGACTGTATAAAAAGACATTACTGCATAACACAGAGGCGGTGCTACATAACATAAAGACGGACTACTTTACATATACACGGGACTGCATATTATAAAAACGGGACTATATTACAGAAAGACGGGACTATATAGCATAGAGGCGGGACTGCATAACATAAAGACGGGACTACATTACATAAAGACGAGACTACATAGCATAAAGACGGGACTGCATAACATAAAGACGGGAATATATAGCATAAAGACGGGACTACATTACATAAAAACGAGACTATATAGCATAAAGACGCGACTGCATAACATGGAGATGGGACTGCATAACATAAAGATAAGACTGCATAACATACAGACGGGATTGTATAACATAAAGACAGGACTGTATAACATAAAGATGGGACTGCATAACATAAAGACAGGACTGCATAATATAAAGACGGGACTGCATAACACAGAGATGGACTACATTACATGAAGACGGGACAGCATAACATAGAGATGGACTGCATAACATAAAGACGGGACTGTATAGCATAAAGACGGGACTGCATAACATAGAGATGGGACTGCATAAAATAAAGATAAGACTGCATAACATACAGACGGGACTGTATAACATAAAGATAGGACTGCGTAACATAAAGACATGACTGCATAACATAAAGTTGGGACTGCATAACATAAAGATGGGACTGCATAACATAAAGATGGGACTGCATAATATAAAGATGAGACTGCATAACATAGAGATGGACTACATTACATGAAGACGGGACAGCATAACATAGAGATGGACTGCATAACATAAGGGACTGTATAGCATAAAGACGGGACTGCATAACATAAAGATGGGACCGCATAACATAGAGATGGGACTGCATAAAATAAAGATAAGACTGCATAACATACAGACGGGACTGTATAACATAAAGACAGGACTGCATAACATAAAGACATGGCTGCATAACATAAAGATGGGACTGTATAATATAAAGACGGGACTGCATAACATAAAGACGGGACTGCATAACATATAGATGGACTGCATAACATAAAGACGGGACTGCATAACATAGAGATGGACTGCATAACATCAAGACGGGACTGCATAACATAGAGATGTGTATATAAACGGGACTAAATCACACAAAGACGGAAATATATAACATAGAGACAGGACTACATTACATAAAGACGGGAATATATAATATAGAGACAGGACTACATTACATAAAGACGGGAATATATAACATAGTGACAGGACTACATTACATAAAGACGGGAATATATAGCATAGAGACAGGACTACATTACATAAAGACGGGAATATATAACATAGAAGCAGGACTACATTACATAAAGACGGGAATATATAACATAGAGGCAGGACTATATTACATAAAGACGGGAATATATAACATATAGTCAGTACTACATTACATAAAGACGTGAATATATAACATAGAGACATGACTACATTACATAAAGACGGGAATATATCGCATAGAGAAAGGACTACATTACATATAGACGGGAATATATCGCAAGAGAAAGAACTACATTACATAAACACGGGACTATATAACATAAAGACGGACTACATTACATATACACGGGACTGCATATTATAAAAACGGGACTATATTACAGAAAGACGGGAATACATTACATAAAGACGGGAATATATAACATAGAGTCAGGACTGCATAACATAAAGACGGGAATTTATCGCATAGAGAAAGGACTACATTACATAAAGACGGGAATATATCGCATTGAGAAAGGACCACATTATATAAAGACGAGACTATATAACATAAAGAGGAGACTGTATAAAAAGACATTACTGCATAACACAGAGGCGGTGCTACATAACATAAAGACGGACTACTTTACATATACACGGGACTGCATATTATAAAAACGGGACTATATTACAGAAAGACGGGACTATATAGCATAGAGGCGGGACTGCATGACATAAAGACGGGACTACATTGCATAAAGACGGGACTGCATAACAGGGAGACGGGACTACATTACATAAAGACAGGACTGCATAACATAAAGACGGGACTATATAGCATAAAGACGGGACTACATTACATAAAAACGAGACTATATAGCTTAAAGACGCGACTGCATAACATGGAGATGGGACTGCATAACATAAAGATAAGACTGCATAACATACAGACGGGATTGTATAACATAAAGACAGGACTGTATAGCATAAAGACGGGACTGCATAACATAAAGATGGGACCGCATAACATAGAGATGGGACTGCGTAAAATAAAGATAAGACTGCATAACATACAGACGGGACTGTATAACATAAAGACAGGACTGCATAACATAAAGACATGGCTGCATAACATAAAGATGGGACTGTATAATATAAAGACGGGACTGCATAACATAAAGACGGTACTGCATAACATAGAGATGGGACCGCATAACATAGAGATGGGACTGCATAAAATAAAGATAAGACTGCATAACATACAGACGGGACTGTATAACATAAAGACAGGACTGCATAACATAAAGACATGGCTGCATAACATAAAGATGGGACTGTATAATATAAAGACGGGACTGCATAACATAAAGACGGGACTGCATAACATAGAGATGGACTGCATAACATAAAGACGGGACTGCATAACATAGAGATGGACTGCATAACATCAAGACGGGACTGCATAACATAGAGATGTGTATATAAACGGGACTAAATCACACAAAGACGGAAATATATAACATAGAGACAGGACTACATTACATAAAGACGGGAATATATAATATAGAGACAGGACTACATTACATAAAGACGGGAATATATAACATAGTGACAGGACTACATTACATAAAGACGGGAATATATAGCATAGAGACAGGACTACATTACATAAAGACGGGAATATATAACATAGAAGCAGGACTACATTACATAAAGACGGGAATATATAACATAGAGGCAGGACTATATTACATAAAGACGGGAATATATAACATATAGTCAGTACTACATTACATAAAGACGTGAATATATAACATAGAGACATGACTACATTACATAAAGACGGGAATATATCGCATAGAGAAAGGACTACATTACATATAGACGGGAATATATCGCAAGAGAAAGAACTACATTACATAAACACGGGACTATATAACATAAAGACGGACTACATTACATATACACGGGACTGCATATTATAAAAACGGGACTATATTACAGAAAGACGGGAATACATTACATAAAGACGGGAATATATAACATAGAGTCAGGACTGCATAACATAAAGACGGGAATTTATCGCATAGAGAAAGGACTACATTACATAAAGACGGGAATATATCGCATTGAGAAAGGACCACATTATATAAAGACGAGACTATATAACATAAAGAGGAGACTGTATAAAAAGACATTACTGCATAACACAGAGGCGGTGCTACATAACATAAAGACGGACTACTTTACATATACACGGGACTGCATATTATAAAAACGGGACTATATTACAGAAAGACGGGACTATATAGCATAGAGGCGGGACTGCATGACATAAAGACGGGACTACATTGCATAAAGACGGGACTGCATAACAGGGAGACGGGACTACATTACATAAAGACAGGACTGCATAAGATAAAGACGGGACTATATAGCATAAAGACGGGACTACATTACATAAAAACGAGACTATATAGCTTAAAGACGCGACTGCATAACATGGAGATGGGACTGCATAACATAAAGATAAGACTGCATAACATACAGACGGGATTGTATAACATAAAGACAGGACTGTATAGCATAAAGACGGGACTGCATAACATAAAGATGGGACCGCATAACATAGAGATGGGACTGCGTAAAATAAAGATAAGACTGCATAACATACAGACGGGACTGTATAACATAAAGACAGGACTGCATAACATAAAGACATGGCTGCATAACATAAAGATGGGACTGTATAATATAAAGACGGGACTGCATAACATAAAGACGGTACTGCATAACATAGAGATGGACTGCATAACATAAAGACGGGACTGCATAACATAGAGATGGACTGCATAACATCAAGACGGGACTGCATAACATAGAGATGTGTATATAAACGGGACTAAATCACACAAAGACGGAAATATATAACATAGAGACAGGACTACATTACATAAAGACGGGAATATATAATATAGAGACAGGACTACATTACATATAGACGGGAATATATAACATAGTGACAGGACTACATTACATAAAGACGGGAATATATAACATAGAGACAGGACTACATTACATAAAGACGGGAATATATAACATAGAAGCAGGACTACATTACATAAAGACGGGAATATATAACATAGAGGCAGGACTATATTACATAAAGACGGGAATATATAACATAGAGTCAGGACTACATTACATAAAGACGGGAATATATAACATAGAGACAGGACTACATTACATAAAAACGGGAATATATCGCATAGAGAAAGGACTACATTACATATAGACGGGAATATATCGCAAGAGAAAGAACTACATTACATAAACACGGGACTATATAACATAAAGACGACTACATTACATATACACGGGACTGCATATTATAAAAACGGGACTATATTACAGAAAGACGGGAATACATTACATAAAGACGGATATATATAACATAGAGTCAGGACTGCATAACATAAAGACGGGAATTTATCGCATAGAGAAAGGACTACATTTCATAAAGACGGGAATATATCGCATAGAGAAAGGACTACATTACATAAAGACGAGACCATATAACATAAAGAGGAGACTGTATAAAAAGACATTACTGCATAACACAGAGGCGGTGCTACATAACATAAAGACGGACTACTTTACATATACACGGGACTGCATATTATAAAAACGGGACTATATTACAGAAAGACGGGACTATATAGCATAGAGGCGGGACTGCATAACATAAAGACGGGACTACATTACATAAAGACGAGACTACATTGCATAAAGACGGGACTGCATAACAGGGAGACCGGACTACATTACATAAAAACGAGACTATATAGCATTAATACGCGACTGCATGACATGGAGATGGGACTGCATAACATAAAGATAAGACTGCATAACATACAGACGGGATTGTATAACATAAAGACAGGACTGTATAACATAAAGATGGGACTGCATAACATAAAGACAGGACTGCATAATATAAAGACGGGACTGCATAACACAGAGATGGACTACATTACATGAAGACGGGACAGCATAACATAGAGATGGACTGCATAACATAAAGACGGGACTGTATAGCATAAAGACGGGACTGCATAACATAGAGATGGGACTGCATAAAATAAAGATAAGACTGCATAACATACAGACGGGACTGTATAACATAAAGATAGGACTGCATAACATAAAGACATGACTGCATAACATAAAGATGGGACTGCATAACGTAAAGATGGGACTGCATAACATAAAGATGGGACTGCATAATATAAAGATGAGACTGCATAACATAGAGATGGACTACATTACATGAAGACGGGACAGCATAACATAGAGATGGACTGCATAACATAAAGACGGGACTGTATAGCATAAAGACGGGACTGCATAACATAAAGATGGGACCGCATAACATAGAGATGGGACTGCATAAAATAAAGATAAGACTGCATAACATACAGACGGGACTGTATAACATAAAGACAGGACTGCATAACATAAAGACATGGCTGCATAACATAAAGATGGGACTGTATAATATAAAGACGGGACTGCATAACATAGAGATGGACTGCATAAAATAAAGACGGGACTGTATAGCATAAAGACGGGACTGCATAACATAGAGATGGAACTGCATAACATAAAGATAAGACTGCATAACATACAGACGGGACTGTATAACATAAAGACAGGACTGCATAACATAAAGATGGGACTGCATAATATAAAGACGGGACTGCATAACATAGAGATGGAACTGCATAACATAAAGATAAGACTGCATAACATACAGACGGGACTGCATAACATCAAGACGGGACTGCATAACATAGAGATGGACTGCATAACATAAAGACGGGACTGCATAACATAAAGACGGGACAGCATAACATAGCGATGGATTGCATTACATAAAGATGAGACTGCATAACATAGAGATGGGACTGCATAACATAAAGACGGGACTATATTACATAAAGAGGAAACAGGCAAGTTTTTTTGGCATAGTTAATAGATTTAGTGGATTCTATCTAGGTTGGTGAAAGAGATGCACTGTGTTGCCACGGAAATCTCAGAATGATAATAAACAGAGATTTACGGTTCAAGCTATGTTCTCCGCAATACATTAATGTTGCAAAGTAATAAGAGTATATGCCGAGGGTCGCATAGACAAGGAACATTTTCTACTTCGGAGGCAGGAGATTTTCTTATTTTTCAATTTGCATACGCTTCTGTGGGATGTCTATTGCTACTCAGACTGCCTCAAAAATCACTGATTTATGGGGGAGGGGGTTCTCAGGACTCGTATAATTGTTCAAAATGGTTGATGCAATATTATCTAGAATCGACACATTTTTGAAAGAGCTATTATTATCACGTGATGCTAACTGATGATTTTTTTCATTCATAATCACGATTGTTATTTCTGAAAAGGAATATTATGAGTTATTGTATTAAAAGCATTTCGAAATTTAAATATAGCGATAATCCATTGTCAATATTGTCGGCTATATTATACACAATGACAAGTTTGGTTTGGCCCCTAACTCCCTCTTTGTGGAGAGACGGATAATAGGATACAATGTAGTTCCCAACTCCCTCTTTGTGGAGAGACGGATAATGGGATACAATGTAGTTCCCAACTCCCTCTTTGTGGAGAGACGGATATTAGGATACAATGTAGTTCCCAACTCCCTCTTTGTGGAGAGACGGATAATGGGATACAATGTAGTTCCCAACTCCCTCTACGTGGAGAGACTGATAGTGGGATACAACACAGTCCCTAACGTTCTCTATGTGGAGAGAGTGATAGTGGGATACAATGTAGTCCCTTGCTCCGTCTATGTGCAGAGACTGTTAGTGGGATACAATGCAGTCCCTAACTCCCTCAATGTGGAGGGACTGATAGTGGGATACAATATAGTCCCTAGCTCCCTCTATGTGGAGAGACTGATAGTGGGATACAATGTAGTCCCTAGCTCCCTCTATGTGGAGAGACTGATAGTGGGATACAATGCAATCCCTAACCCCTCTATGTGAAGAGACTGATAGTGGGATACAATGCAGTCCCTAACTCCCTCTATGTGGAGGGACTGATAATGGGATACAACACAGTCCCTAACTCCCTCTATGTGGAGAGACTGATAGTAGGATACAATACAGTACCTAACGCCCTCTATGTGGAGGGACTGATAGTGGGATACAATACAGTCCCTAACTCCTTCTATGTGAGAGACTGATAGTGGGATACAATGTAGTCCATAACTCCCTCTATGTGGAGAAACTGATAGTGGGATACAAGGCAGTCCCTAACTCCCTCTATGCGGAGAGACTGACAGTGGGATACAATACAGTCCCTAACTCCCTCTATATGGAGGGACTGATAGTGGGATACAATGCAGTCCCTAACTCCCTCTATGTATAGGGACTGATAGTGGGATACAATACAGTCCCTAACTCCCTCTATGTGGAGTGACTGACAGTGGGATACAATGCAGTCCCTAACTCCCTCTATGTATAGGGACTGATAGTGAGATACAATACAGTCCCTAACTCCCTCTATGTATAGGGACTGACATTGGGATACAATGCAGTCCCTAACTCCCTCTATGTATAGGGACTGATAGTGGGATACCATGCAGTCCCTCACTCCCTCTATGCGGTGAGACTGACAGTGGGATACAATGCAGTCCCTAACTCCCTCTATGTATAGGGACTGACAGTGGGATACAATGCAGTCCCTAACTCCCTCTATGTATAGGGACTGATAGTGGGATACAGTGCAGTCCCTAACTCCCTCTATGTATAGGGACTGATAGTGGGATACAATGCAGTCCCTAACTCCCTCTATGTATAGGGACTGGCAGTGGGATACAATGCAGTCCCTAACTCCCTCTATGTATAGGGACTGATAGTGGGATACAATGCAGTCCCTAACTCCCTCTATGTATAGGGACTGATAGTGGGATACAATGCAGTCCCTAACTCCCTCTATGTATAGGAACTGATAGTGGGATACAATGCAGTCCCTAACTCCCTCTATGTATAGAGACTGATAGTGGGATACAATGCAGTCCCTAACTCCCTCTATATGGAGGGACTGATAGTGGGATACAGTGCAGTTCCTAACTCCCTCTATGTGGAGGGACTGATAGTGGGATACAATGCAGTTTCTAACACCCTCTATGTGGAGAGAATGATAGTGGGATACAATGCAGTCCCTAACTCCCTCTATGTGGAGAGACTGACAGTGGGATACAATGCAGTCCCTAACTCCCTCTATGTGAAGGGACTAATAGTGGGATACAATGCAGTCCCTAACTCCTCTACGTGGAGCGGGGCAATAAAATATGCGTCACTTTACGCGTTATATCAGTTTTATCTCAACGCCGTATTGCTGAGATAATAGCAGGAGTACTATTATCGCTATATGAAATTATCTTATATTTTTCATATACAATGTTACATTGACACAGAGACCATTTCTGTAAAAGCAACTGTCAATTGTGTTTACCCACAAGCGTGACCCATACCACACTTTTGTATCTCGTATGTTTGTTGGTTGTGTGTTTGTTTGTCAGATAACAATATAGATATTGTATTGTTATCTGAGCCCCAACCTACCATGAATATGAAAATTGGCAATATTTTAAACTTTGAGTGCAGTAACGCGAAAATTACACATTTTAGCTAATCGGTCTCACGATGTATGACATAGTAGACTGAACAATTGTAATAGTAAATCGAGTAAATTGGCAACGAATACAGTGGTGGCACTTAGTTCGAGCAAGGAAGTTAATAGTCCTACTACCTTCCATGATTCGAGCTAGCCGTTCGAACTTACTTCGTTAATCCGTACCAATATTTGGAACGGGTCTTAAAAACGGATCAAATTTAGCTCAGACTAAATGTTTCTTACTCCGTACTACCTGTAAGCGCGAACCCATGCTAAAGGACTGCACGCGATTGCAACTATACTGTCTTTAACATGATTTACAGGCTGTATCATGGTCGTGAACAGGCGTGTGTGTGTGTGTGTGTGTGTGTGTGTGTGTGTGTGTGTGTGTGTGTGTGTGTGTGTGTGTGTGTGTGTGTGTGTGTGTGTGTGTGTGTGTGTGTGTGTGTGTGTGTGTGTGTGTGTGTGTGTGTGTGTGTAGGGCCGGGACCAGGGCGCAGTGAATTGTCGGTTCTATAATGTTGTAGCTTTCACTTACCAGCCGATGTAGTCTACGCCATCACGATATATGACATTGGCGGATTTAGATGGGGGCCGAGGCCCCCCCCCCCTCCTACTTTTAACAACCAACAGGGCTTCGCGCCATCGGCGCTCGCGAACTTGGCTTTAGGCCAACTTATCCCCCCCTTATTCCAGAATCCTAGATCCGCCCCTGCATCATAACCTACAATGAGATACATAATTGGAACTATAAATAGTTATTGTTGTTTATACAAACAGTTACTCATAGATGCATGTAAGCTAAACTGCAGTGTGTCTCCAATGTTCAGGGTCAAAGGTTAGTAAAGTACTAATAGTAGATACCAATTAGTTTTGATTATACATGGTCGATATTTCAATCAAATAAGTTACGAATGTTTTTACCAGGCTTGGTCGTTGAAACAAAAATATTACACAAATGGATTGTTTTCTGTTTAAATGGCAGTCACAACACCCTAGAGGCGTTCATACCAGCGAATTGACATTTGACTGGAGAATCAAGGACACCTATCTTTGTGAATGGTATTGTTGCCGTGAGACATATGGCGCGTGCCAGCAGTAGATGTGAAGACGTAAGGGCGATAAGGACTCATAATCCCCGCTGGTATTAATTAAGAGTAAAACAAAGAAGATTGTATCAACAAGTGTTAGTAATGGACTTCAGGCGAGCGGCTCAATCTGTGGCCTCTATATCATTAGTTTATACAGGCAATTATACAGACTTCAAGTCAGGTGTAACAATGGTATGCAACACCAAATTAACACCAGCAAACAACAATACACCATCGATGACATTGTAACACTAATAAACTGCAGTGTTTGTTGGCATGAACTAATTATATCTTAAAGGGTGTCACTAAAGTTTTATGCGTAAAATACAATTACAAGAATGGCCAATGTTTCTATGCACGGAGATTTCGGCTAGAATTTCTGGTCGGGACTTTTCGTTTAAACGTTGTGCAGAAAGCAGACTATTCAGTCATTTGTATGATTCATAACATCGTACACATACAAATTTCCTAAAATAATAATAGTTTATAATCGCTTCTGTTACCAGTAACTCTTGCGTTACAAGTACAGCATATTGTGTGTGTGTGAATGAAATAATAAGAACTCGTCTGTACGACAAGAGCCGTATATTTATTTTAATCTACTGAGAGCTTGTTTGTAGACCGTTTGTTTCAAATATTGTGGTCACCTTTGTATGCCTCATAAGTGCTATAAAATGTTCAAGAATAGTTCGGGACGGTGATATATCGATAACACGTATTGTCGTTTGCACGCTACGTAGCAAGTAGAAAGTAAGACGGCCAATGAACGAAGGACGCATGTGCCATAAAATAAATAACTCACGGGTTAAAAAGGGGGTTAATGACAGTAACTTTGATAACAATTTTTGACATTGTTTTTGTTGCCACATCAGTGATGCTAAGCTTTTCTCGGTGGCGTGTTCCAATATTTGTCGAATACCAAAGTCACCTTTTTTAGGGCGTACTTTTGCGGGGATTACAAGTGAAGTTCTGGAGCAGCATGTTGCCGTTATTTTACGTAATGTGACCCAACCTGCATGCTGTACTGTGGATGACGTAACTAATTATTCGACATAATGTTAATGAGTTCACGGTGAATGAAACCCCGTATCCGACGCAATATTAATGAGTTCACGATACTCAACATATGGTTGAATGCAAGCGCGTCAGTGACTTTATCCCGTACACACATCGTACTCTAAGGAATAGAGAACAAAGGCCATCTCATTTGCATATCTTTACAGCCCAACTACGTGAAATGAATCCACCGTCAACTTTTTTCAGCTGATCATATTTTTGTTCGTTTTGCACGTAAATTAGCATAACAAAGCACCATGGTACCAGCTTGTTTATCCAAACTGTTGCCAAGGCCCTCATCACTTTTACCCCTGTAATCTTATTTTAAAACGTCCTGGTATAAATATCAGGCTATTTATTGCAAACCATCAGACAGAAGGAGCGCTGCACAGAGACAAGACTGCGAGCGCGACTGTTTGCAGAAGATTCTGGACCTTAACCTTTAATTACTAAGTTAATTTGATCTGCCGAGGGACCGTATACATCAATTCCTGTCATTAGTGTACAATCAACGGAATACACATTGGCTATATAGAGTATGACGGCCTGAAACAAAGTAAGAATTAACGTTCTAATACTGGGGTAAGTAATCATTATTTTTTTTAAATACGTGTACACAACATGTTTGAGTTTAAAATACACAGTCGACATGATAAAGAGACGAGAATATATAATTTATTATCATCTGAAATTACCGTTTTCTCAGAACCGACAAGTCGTTTTAATAAATTATTGTATTGAAATATTAACTACAAATTAGCAATGTAACCACCATCCTAAAAAAACAATGCTTGTACTGCAAGATTATAGTAAATTTGGAAAATTAATGTTTTCGTTCTTCTAAATCCCATAGCTCTGCTTTGCGAACTCAGAAGTATTTATTTATAAAATAATGCTGTGAAACTAACAGCGCCACCAATGCATCGGTGAGAGAATACATTGTAGTGCAAAGCTCGCACGCGGCCGTATGGCAATATTGAGGCACCAAACCATCGTAGTGTTAATACATTTTCAAACGGAAATTGAATGTCATTATAATTAGATCATACTTCATACGTATATATGTAATCGCCCTCACAGGGGAAACAATCACCCACGTCCAGGTTATTTGTAGAGATCCAACACTCAAACATTGATGCCATACTATATATACTGATAGTTTAATTACATATTACACTTGCACTGTTTTGCAACTCACAGTGAAGCGTCTGACAGTCATGTACCACAGTCATGTACCACAGTCAACTTGTTAGTAATTTCATTGCAAAGATAATAAACTGTTTAGAGTATGGTAAGAAAATAAGTAATTCAGTCATGCTATTTGCATCAAAGCGGTAATTTCCACTGCTAGTATGACTTCCGCGTTACATTTGCCCATTATACATTTAGCTTTCCATGCATGGTTAAAATAATACGTAATTAGTAAATATATTTCTACACACCAGTAACAATAATGTTGGCTTGACTTAATAATTTTTAATATTTCCCTAGGCTTTACATAAATCAACTCGCCCTTAATAACGTGCTACTGTACTATTTTTAGCTTGGACAATGGGCTCTCTTTGTGGTAGTGTGTTAATGTCAGTCCAGGCCACTCACGATTCTTACCTTACACACGCCACGAACTGCCAATTTGAATTTACAACATACTGATATTGCTGGAACTTGTCAGGTCATATGAATATTTAAATATGTAAATTATGTATCCGTGCCTAATAACTATTCCTTTCTTCCCTAAAATCAATATGGTTCAGCCCATGAAGCACCATGACTATATGTATGTATGTATATTGCAGCGTTTACTCCTTATTAAATACTATATTTCTTTGTCCCATTCCAGTACACTTAATACATGTTTGTAACAATAACCTTTACCCATTGTTCACTATGGCACATGGCAAACTAATTATTGATCCTGACACGACCTATAAGGAGCTGAAAATGTTATAAATGGATCGTATAATAAGTCTGCCAAATATGGGCCCTGTCTGATATATGTGTAACTGCAGTGACGTAGCTACGTGTCTTTATTTTACTATAAATAATAATCGTGGTAGCATTCGGTGATGAGTTGAATTTATTGGCTTGTTTGATTCGATAGTCACCGACTGAAATCCATCAAGTCAACACCTGTGTTTGATATCTGAACTAAATATTATAAAATGTTTAAATTCAACTGGGCTACACTGTCGAGTTTCTTGGTGAAAACAATTGTAAAATTCTTATGCCCCTAATGTTGGTGCTGGTGTTCATTCTCGATGACAAATTAACATGAACTGATGTTTGTTTTTTATCCTACGACTGTGCTTTGTCCCGAACATATTGAGGAATTATTATTGCGTCCTTTAAGCGTGTAATTTGAGGGTGGGTAGCAAGATAGCTTGGTGGGATAGAGGGTTTAAACTACAATACATTCTCTAAAAATAAACTTAATCATCGTGGATACTGCGCCCTGTATCTACCACCACTTTTACTCATCCCCAAGTTATTAATAACATTTAGCTCTCATGAAAACATATGGTCGACCCTGGTTAACGTGCGGACGTCGATCTGAGTGCAGTGTACATGTAAAGGGAGCTTCATTCGACGTGCAACGTGAGCGAAACCACTGTGTCGGGATATATTCCGAAGTGGACCAGACTAGCTATCGATACGTCGCCATTACGAGCAAACGCAAGATTAGTTTGCATTATAAGACTATTTTCACGGGCTGCTTATTATGTGAAGGTAATATCTCGTCTTTTAAATGTACACATGTTCTTTGTCTATACTCTACTATATTTCCATACACACGCTATGCCTGTTTCGTTTCAACGTGTTCTCACTGCTCTCCACCATTGGTCTATTGCAACGCGTTGTACTTTCTATTTACTGTTTCATCATGTCACTACACATACATGCCCGCGGTGGTTACCATATGGGCCATGCAATTTCATTCTGTAACTTTACCTAATATTTAAATTCTCATCCACGTATATTAGCTCACATTGGGGGTTTAATATTTTCGTTGAATTCATTCTGTTCTTTCCGTTACTTGAACCGCTATTACGGTATCCACTAACACTACAACAACACGCCGTGTGCACTTCACTTCAAAACGTTTTTAATATATGTTTCACGTTGTTGTGACCGTTATAATGGGCATATCAAGCACCAATGCAATCATAATGCCTACTGTAGCGTTTACAACAATGGGGGACATTCTATCGACTTCCGAAGACAACTATACTACAGACACAACCTGTTGATTGTACCGTGCTATTCTCCACGCCTAGGTGTCGTCTATTCTCCGTGGGCCAGCCACAACAAGTACGTATGTGAACTGCATTCATTAACATTATGTGTGTGGCTGTGGATATGTGATGTTTAACCTCAATGTAGTGTTCATAATATACGACCATGGAAAAATGTATTAGCGAGGCACCAAGTAAAGTTCTTTATTGACTGTGGTGATATTAATATTTAATTAAAACAGTAACTGCAAAACAAATATATATTTCAAATAAGCATAGTTTCAAAGCGAAGGAAAGCGTGTCATTGATTTAAAAAAATGGATTTGTACACTCAACATGCCGCATTTAAAAATGTAAATATAAATCCCTTATGAATAATTCATGTGATTTCGCCATTATTGCATTGCGTAGTTTGTGTGTGGTTGCTGCTACTAAATGCAATAAACTGTAGTCTCGGTATAAACACACCAATTTCGACTTCAGAGATAGTTTTGTCGGTATTTTATTTTATTTAGATTATCGTATTATTTTATATAACGTGTTCACTTAATTGGTTGTCACACCCCAGTGACAGACTGGCCGACTGCCGTTGCTATATTTTTTTTTTTTATCTGGGCCATCCCTATTCACAATGACAAAACATTTTGGCGGTTCATACTTATTCGAACAAGGCTGGTAAATTGTATTGTTGTATCACATCTCGAAATGACAGTGCCTGGAGATGAGTCTCTAATTCTGCGCCCATAGTGTTTCGGTGTAAGAGTCTCTTGAATTTACTTATTTCAGATCTGAACGTTTGTTCGTGAACGAGGTTGGCGAGCTTCAATATTGGAATTTATGGAATGTTCTACAATTATCGGTTTCTGTGTGTTGATTCATTCACAATGACGTAATTATTTGTGGACATGGTGATAGTTGGTATTGTGACAGTACATTGGTTCTTATCCTTGCTAAGTAGTAGTGCCGCAGGTAATTAAAATAATCATTTACCTGCTCTCTACTGCTTAACAAGGTATAACCAAAAATCATCGAAATTACGAGTGTCTGTAATAACTCTTCGTGATACCTGGCGCCCAGGGATTGATATAACAGTGGTGAGCTGGCTTCTATCCTCTTCCTCGCAGTGCACGATTCAGAGCAAGGGATTCATCATGAATGTCGTTATTGTCATTACTCATTAACCATATGTTCCATTAAACGGTATACGCTCTATATATTTCATTTGCACTGTCAAATCCGTTGAAATATAGTCATTGTTTGTTTCAGCCCCAGGTTTCTGGAGAATTGCGACGCGCCCTCATTGTCAGACGCCGCGCCAACCTACCATATACTAGTATTAGCAATGTATGTGTGATTGATTCAACTATTCATATTTCATTGCAATGTATGCCGCGGTTACCTACCGTGACGAGTAGACTGTCTGGCTACGTCATTCACTGAACATTGTGTTCGTAATATTCAATCAGATCATTTGAATTGAATTTCTGGGATTATCATGCGCCCTATTACACAACCTAGGCATTTCTACAGATCGATGTAATGTCGTCATTGTAACGAGCATTATTTTATTATGCTTTATGTAAACTATTTTTCATAATTTTCATCAGCTACGACCCCCCATTGTTAATGTAATAAAATACTAAATTTAGGTATGCACTTAGTTCTAGTTCAACATATTTATTATTCGGTTTTACCTGCTCTCATAGTATGCAGTGTATATTTGTACGTCAAGTGGGCAGTCTTCATATGCATTGCCAGTAGTCTTCATATGCATTGCCAGTAGTCTTCATATGCATTGCCAGTAGTCTTCATATGCATTGCCAGTAGTCTTCATATGCATTGCCAGTAGTCTTCATATGCATTGCCAGTATTCTTCATATGCATTGCCAGTAGTCTTCATATGCATTGCCAGTAGTTCTCATATGCATTGCCAGTAGTCTTCATATGCATTGCCAGTAGTCTTCATATGCATTGCCAGTAGTCTTCATATGCATTGCCAGTAGTCTTCATATGCATTGCCAGTAGTCTTCATATGCATTGCCAGTAGTCTTCATATGCATTGCCAGTAGTCTTCATATGCATTGCCAGTAGTTCTCATATGCATAGCCAGTAGTCTTCATATGCATTGCCAGTAGTCTTCATATGCATTGCCAGTAGTTCTCATATGCATTGCCAGTAGTCTTCATATGCATTGTCAGTAGTCTTCATATGCATTGCCAGTAGTTCTCATATGCATTGCCAGTAGTCTTCATATGCATTGCCAGTAGTCTTCATATGCATTGCCAGTAGTCTTCATATGCATTGCCAGTAGTTCTCATATGCATTGCCAATAGTCTTCATATGCATTGCCAGTAGTCTTCATATGCATTGCCAGTAGTCTTCATATGCATTGCCAGTAGTCTTCATATGCATTGCCAGTAGTCTTCATATGCATTGCCAGTGGTTCTCATACGCATTGCCAGTAGTCTTCATATGCATTGCCAGTAGTTCTCATATGCATTGCCAGTAGTCTTCATATGCATTGCCAGTAGTCTTCATATGCATTGCCAGTAGTTCTCATATGCATTGCCAGTAGTCTTCATATGCATTGCCAGTAGTCTTCATATGCATTGCCAGTAGTCTTCATATGCATTGCCAGTAGTTCTCATATGCATTGCCAATAGTCTTCGTATGCATTGCCAGTAGTCGTCATATGCATTACCAGTAGTCTTCATATGCATTGCCAGTAGTCTTCATATGCATTGCCAGTAGTCTTCATATGCATTGTCAGTAGTCTTCATATGCATTGCCAGTGGTTCTCATATGCATTGCCAGTAGTCTTCATATGCATTGCCAGTAGTCTTCATATGCATTGCCAGTAGTCTTCATATGCATTGCCAGTAGTCTTTATATGCATTGCCAGTAGTCTTCATATGCATTGCCAGTAGTTCTCATATGCATTGCCAGTAGTCTTCATATGCATTGCCAGTAGTTCTCATATGCATTGCCAGTAGTCTTCATATGCATTGCCAGTAGTCTTCATATGCATTGCCAGTAGTTCTCATATGCATTGCCAGTAGTCTTCATATACATTGCCAGTAGTCTCCATATGCATTGCCAGTAGTTCTCATATGCATTGCCAGTAGTCTTCATATGCATTGCCAGTAGTCTTCATATGCATTGCCAGTAGTTCTCATATGCATTGCCAGTAGTCTTCATATGCATTGCCAGTAGTCTTCATATGCATTTTCAGTAGTTCTCATATGCATTGCCAGTAGTTCTCATATGCATTGCTAGTAGTTCTCATATGCATTGCCAGTAGTCTTCATATGCATTGCCAGTAGTCTTCATATGCATTGTCAGTAGTCTTCATATGCATTGCCAGTAGTCTTCATATGTATTGCTAGTAGTTCTTATATGCATTGCCAGTAGTCTTCATATGCATTGCCTGTAGTCTTCATATGCATTGCCAGTAGTTCTCATATGCATTGCCAGTAGTCTTTATATGCATTGCCAGTAGTCTTCATATGAATTGCCAGTAGTCTTCATATGCATTGTCAGTAGTCTTCATATGCATTGCCAGTAGTCTTCATATGCATTGCTAGTAGTTCTTATATGCATTGCCAGTAGTCTTCATATGCATTGCCAGTAGTCTTCATATGCATTGCCAGTAGTCTTCATATGCATTTTCAGTAGTTCTCATATGCATTGCCAGTAGTCTTCATATGCATTGCCATTAGTTCTCATATGCATTGCCAGTAGTCTTCATATGCATTGCCAGTAGTCTTCATATGCATTGTCAGTAGTTCTCATATGCATTGCCAGTAGTTCTCATATGCATTGCCAGTAGTCTTCATATGCATTGCCAGTAGTCTTCATATGCATTGCCAGTAGTCTTCATATGCATTGCCAGTAGTTCTCATATGTATTGCCAGTAGTCTTCATATGCATTGCCAGTAGTCTTCATATGCATTGCCAGTAGTCTTCATATGCATTGTCAGTAGTTCTCATATGCATTGCCAGTAGTCTTCATATGCATTGTCAGTAGTTCTCACATGCATTGCCAGTAGTCTTCATATGCATTGCCAGTAGTCTTCATATGCATTGCCAGTAGTCTTCATATGCATTGTCAGTAGTTCTCATATGCATTGCCAGTAGTCTTCATATGCATTGCCAGTAGTTCTCATATGCATTGCCAGTAGTCTTCATATGCATTGCCAGTACTCTTCATATGCATTGCCAGTAGTTCTCATATGCATTGCCAGTAGTCTTCATATGCATTGCCAGTAGTCTTAATATGCATTGCCAGTAGTCTTCATATGCATTGCCAGTAGTTCTCATATGCATTGCCAGTAGTCTTCATACGCATTGCCAGTAGTCTTCATATGCATTGCCAGTAGTCTTCATATGCATTGCTAGTAGTCTTCATATGCATTGCAAGTAGTCTTCATATGCATTGCCAGTAGTCTTCATATGCATTGTCAGTAGTTCTCATATGCATTGCCAGTAGTCTTAATATGCATTGTCAGTAGTTCTCACATGCATTGCCAGTAGTCTTCATATGCATTGCCAGTAGTCTTCATATGCATTGCCAGTAGTCTTCATATGCATTGTCAGTAGTTCTCATATGCATTGCCAGTAGTCTTAATATGCATTGTCAGTAGTCTTCATATGCATTGCCAGTAGTCTTCATATGCATTGCCAGTAGTCTTCATATGCATTTCCAGTAGTCTTCATATGCATTGCAAGTAGTCTTCATATAATGTCTCTGTCTGCACGTCAAGTTCCAGTTAAAGTTACAGAATAAGAAATGGTCTAATATTTGCAAATTAAAGAATAAGCATGACTGGCTGATCCAATACTAAGTACTAGTGCCGCAGGAGTCGTATATTTGAGTAACCCTGTCGTACTTGTGCTTAACATAGGATGTGCCAATATTCATCTGGAATGCAAAGAGAAAAAAAGGAATAGAAATCGCCTCCAAATATCGACGGCAGTTTTATTCATGAAAATAGCGAGATTTTCTCGGTAATCTTTAAATCGTTAAATTGCCACCCACTCGGGCAGAATTAATGACGTCACAGCAAACCTTGGTGAAACCATACATGCGCATGACAGTGATGCCACTTTTGGGGGGATACAGTATTTGGAAGAGTATCCATGTCAGTGGTTTTTTATGGACTCCAGGAATTTGGGGGGGGCATATTTTATCAATTCCCAAGGAAACGTGTTTTGCATGTTTTACTGGACAATGGCATTAGAATCCTCGCACTTTGTTCAAATCCAGAAAAGACGACGATTACATTGGTCGTGGAAGCCGTTTTGTAACGTACATTACCCATGAATCTCTTTGTCTCTCACTGGTCGATTTACTGCCATGTGCGCGAAATACATTTTATACTGGCATCCATAATGGCGCTGTGATTAGTCAAGTTGTTTTTAACCCCGGGGGAGGATACATAGAACTTGCTTAATGGGGCCTGCCCCTGAAATGGGTCTAGTATTTTTTGATTTTTGGTATAAGTATCGGTCTTATTTCTGGTCAAAACATATCGGTAATATTTTTCCGATTTGGTATACTTATGTAAGTGACAGAGGTGTTTCCATGGTCAAAATACATGATTTAATAAATCAATATACAATGCAACTTTTAGCATACATGTGCTTATATTGGGGATGCTCTTCTAATAGAGCAAATACGGTAACTGTTTTATTTAGAATAAACAGTGATGACAGAAATGGTACTTTGGTATAAATATGGGTATAGATTTTGCTACTATCCAGGTATAAACATGGTCTCACTTTTGAGCACTCAAGGGCACCTCCCTACCCAGCTATGTTTGAACTGTCACGGGTTTTCAACCGTCATTTGAAACATTACGTATGACCGCTTCGCCAATCACATTTCATCAGCGAATCATTACCATTTGCATACATTTCCAGTGTGACGCTTATGTATATATGGGAACGATTCATATGAAGTTTAATGGGATCTCTAATCTGCGTAAAACAGTCGTACACGCAGAGGCTCATGAGAGTTTCTTTTTCTAGCCAATGACAACTTAGTCAGCGGGATGGTTGTTCTATAAACGCTCTTTAAAATTATCGATGGCTTTCTAAAATTAAAATATTATGTGAGAAGTGTCTATTCAGAACCTCTCGGCAAATTCTACGAACTATTCATGCTATTTCCCCCACATCATATTCTTGATTTCATATTCCACGGCTGGCAACATAAATTAATTACTCGCTATATATGTATATATCGTATATACGAATCATTACTATTCTGTCCTATAATATGAGACGTGGCTGTGGCCAGAGACAATCAATCAATACCGTAATCTGGCAATTACCACAATGTCTGCCAGTATTCAATACACGCACATTTGTATTCAAACTAATTTAAACAATTTAAAATTAATAACTGTCAACGTAAAAATGTATTCTATGTTTAGTCTTGTACAACGCGCTATGATTTATTACTGCCTGAGTATGAAAGTTTAATGTGTGTACGTGGGGAGTTATTAAAACCCCCAAATCGTTTAATTTGCATGACAATGACGTAATATAATAAATCATTCACACACCATGGTGGGAATGTTAACGAGTTGAGACAAATGTTACAGGGTTGCGTTCATCCCGTAACACACTGAAACCTCAGTGTCAATACGCAATTAAAAAAAAAATTCCGTTCGCAGTAGTATACTAAATTTGAACATTAAACAAAACTAAAAATCCATGTTGCTCGTAACTCGAAATTCTGTTAACTGTTAATTAAAGTTCGAGTTACTAAATTTGAACATTAAACAAAACTAAAAATCCATGTTGCTCGTAGCTCGAAGTTCTGTTAACTGTTAATTAAAGTCCGAGTTACTAAATTTGAACATTAAACAAAACTAAAAATCCATGTTGCTCGTAACTCGAAATTCTGTTAACTATTAATTAAAGTTCGAGTTACTAAATTTGAACATTAAACAAAACTAAAAATCCATGTTGCTCGTAACTCGAAATTCTGTTAACTATTAATTAAAGTTCGAGTTACTAAATTTGAACATTAAACAAAACTAAAAATCCATGTTGCTCGTAACTCGAAATTCTGTTAACTATTAATTAAAGTTCGAGTTACTAAATTTGAACATTAAACAAAACTAAAAATCCACGTTGCTCGTAACTCGAAATTCTGTTAACTGTTAATTAAAGTTCGAGTTACTAAATTTGAACATTAAACAAAACTAAAAATCCACGTTGCTCGTAACTCGAAATTCTGTTAACTGTTAATTAAAGTTCGAGTTACTAAATTTGAACATTAAACAAAACTAAAAATCCATGTTGCTCGAAACTCGAAGTTATGTTAACTGTTAATTAAAGTCCGAGTTACTAAATTTGAACATTAAACAAAACTAAAAATCCATGTTGCTCGTAACTCGAAGTTCTGTTAACTGTTAATTAAAGTTCGAGTTACTAAATTTGAACATTAAACAAAACTAAAAATCCATGTTGCTCGTAACTCGAAGTTCTGTTAACTGTTAATTAAAGTTCGAGTTACTAAATTTGAACATTAAACAAAACTAAAAATCCATGTTGCTCGTAACTCGAAGTTCTGTTAACTGTTAATTAAAGTCCGAGTTACTAAATTTGAACATTAAACAAAACTAAAAATCCATGTTGCTCGTAACTCGAAGTTCTGTTAACTGTTAATTAAAGTCCGAGTTACTAAATTTGAACATTAAATCTCCTAAGCCGCATACAGTGTCTGGTAGGCCTGGGCCATGCGTAGCCAAATTAGAGGGACTAGGATAAAGACTGCCATTTTCAGTGATTTATGGGTAACTTATAGGGAGTAGGGTTATTACTGTTAAACCCTATGTGGGTAAGAGACTCTGGGTTAATATCTGTTATCTCCAGTGTGTTGCGCATGACAAACTCAGAGGTACTAAGGTAATTACTGTTATCCTCAGTGCACTATGGGTAATCAACTTACGGAGGTAATTACTGTTTTCCCAGTGTATTATGGGTAAGAAACTCGGGAACTAGGGGAATTACTGTTATCCTCAGTGCACTATGGGTTATGAACTTACGAAGGTAATTACTGTTATTCTTAGTGTATTATGGGTAACCAACTTGAAGGGACACAGGCGATTACTGTTTTCCCAGTGTATTATGGTAAGAAACTCGGGAACTAGGGGAATTACTGTTATCCTCAGTGCACTATGGGTAATCAACTTACGAAGGTAATTACTGTTATTCTTAGTGTATTATGGGTAACCAACTTGAAGGGACACAGGCGATTAGTGTTTTCCCAGTGTATTATGAGTAACTCGGGAACTAGGGAAATTACTGTTATCCACAGTGCACTATGGGTAATGAACTTACGGAGGTAATTACTGTTATTCTTAGTGTATTATAGGTAACCAACTTGAGGGGACACAGGCGATTACTGTTTTCCCAGTGTATTATGGTTAAGAAACTCGGGAACGAGGGAAATTATTGTTCTCCACAGTGCACTATGGGTAATGAACTTACGGAGGTAATTACTGTTATTCTTAGTGTATTATGGATAACCAACTTGAAGGGACACAGGCGATTACTGTTTTTATAGTGTATTATCGGTGACAAACTCGGGGGCTGGAGTAATTACTGTTATCCTTCGTGCACTATGGGTAATGAACTCATATAGGTTATTACTGTGCAGTCTTATTTACCAAATGATTGTCAGACTGTGTAGTCTCATTTACCAAATGATTGTCAGACTATGCAGTATTATATACCAAATGGTTGTCAGACTGTGTAGTCTCATTTACCAAATGATTGTCAGACAGTGTAGTCTCATTTACCAAATGATTGTCAAACTGTGTCGTCTCATTTAACAAATGTTTGTCAGACTGTGTAGTCTCATTTACCAAATGATTGTCAGACTGCGTAGTCTCATTTACCAAATGATTGTCAGACTGTGTAGTCTCATTTGACAAATGATTGCCAGACTATGTAATCTCATTTACCAAATGGTTGTCAGACTGTGTAGTCTCATTTACCAAATAATTGTCAGACTATGTAGTATTATTTACCAAATGATTGTCAGACTGTGTAGTCTCATTTACCAAATTATTGTCAGACTGTGTAGTCTCATTTACCAAATGGTTGTCAGACTGTGTAGTCTCATTTACCAAATGGTTGTCAGACTGTGTAGTCTCGTTTACCAAATGATTGTCAAACTGCGTAGTTTCATTTACCAAATGATTGTCAGACTGTGTAGTCTCATTTACCAAATGGTTGTCAGACTGTGTAGTCTCATTTACCAAATGATTGTCAGACTGTGTAGTTTCATTTACCAAATGATTGTCAGACTGTGTAGTCTCGTTTACCAAATGATTGTCAGACTGTGTAGTCTTATTTACCAAATAGTTGTCAGACTGTGTATTCTCATTAACCAAATGATTGTCAGACTGTGTAGTATTATTTACCAAATGATTGTCAGACTGTGTAGTCTCATTTACCAAATTATTGTCAGACTGTGTAGTCTCATTTACCAAATGGTTGTCAGACTGTGTAGTCTCATTTACCAAATGGTTGTCAGACTGTGTAGTCTCGTTTACCAATTGATTGTCAAACTGCGTAGTTTCATTTACCAAATGAATGTCAGACTGTGTAGTCTCATTTACCAAATGATTGTCAGACTGTGTAGTCTCATTTACCAATTAGTTGTCAGATTGTGTAGTCTCATTTACCAAATAGTTGTCAGACTGTATAGTCTCATTTACCAAATAGTTGTCAGACTGTGTAGTCTCATTTACCAAATGATTGTCAGACTGTCTAGTCTCATTTACCAAATGATTGTCAGACCGTTTAGTCTCATTTACCAAATGATTGTCAGACTGTGTAGTCTCATTTGCCAAATGGTTGTCAGACTGTGTAGTCTCATTTGACAAATGATTGCGAGACTATGTAATCTCATTTACCAATAGGTTGTCAGACTGTGTTGTCTCATTAACCAAATGATTGTCAGAGTGTGTAGTCTCATTTACCAAATGATTGTCAGACTGTGTAGTCTCATTTGACAAATGATTGCCAGACTATGTAATCTCATTTACCAATAGGTTGTCAGACTTTGTTGTCTCATTTACCAAATGATTGTCAAACTGTGTTGTCTCATTTACCAAATGATTGTCAAACTGTGTAGACTCATTTACCAAACAATTGTCAGATTATGTAGTATTATTTACCAAATGATTGTCAGACTGTGTAGTCTCATTTACCAAATAATTGTCAGACTGTGTAGTCTCATTTACCAAACGGTTGTCAGACTGTGTAGTCTCATTTACCAAATGGTTGTCAGACTTTGTAGTCTCATTTACGAAATGATTGTCAAACTGCGTAGTTTCATTTACCAAATGATTGTCAGTCTGTGTAGTCTCATTTACCAAATGGTTGTCAGACTGTGTAGTCTCATTTACCAAATAGTTGTCAGACTGTGTAGTCTCATTTACCAAATAGTTGTCAGACTGTGTATTCTCATTAACCAAATGATTGTCAGACTGTGTAGTCTCATTTACCAAATGAATGTCAGACTGTGTAGTCTCATTTACCAAATGATTGTCAGACTGTGTAGTCTCATTTACCAAATAGTTGTCAGACTGTATAGTCTCATTTACCAAATAGTTGTCAGACTGTGTAGTCTCATTTACCAAATGATTGTCAGACTGTGTAGTCTCATTTACCAAATGATTGTCAGACCGTTTAGTCTCATTTACCAAATGATTGTCAGACTGTGTAGTCTCATTTACCAAATGGTTGTCAGACTGTGTAGTCTCATTTATCAAATGATTGTCATGTTGTGTAGTGTAATTTACCAAATGATTGTCAGACTGTGTAGTCTCATTTACCAAATGGTTGTCAGACTGTGTAGTCTCATTTACCAAATAGTTGTCAGACTGTGTTTTCTCATTTACCAAATGGTTGTCAGACTGTGTAGTCTCATTTACCAAATAGTTGTCAGACTGTGTAGTCTCATTTACCAAATGATTGTCAGACTGTGTAGTCTCATTTACCAAATGATTGTCAGACTGTGTAGTCTCATTTGACAAATGATTACTAGACTATGTAATCTCATTTACGAATAGGTTGTCAGACTGTGTTGTCTCATTTACCAAATGATTGTCAAACTGTGTTGTCTCATTTACCAAATGATTGTCAAACTGTGTAGTCTCATTTACCAAATAATTGTCAGATTATGTAGTATTATATACCAAATGAATGTCAGACTGTGTAGTCTCATTTACCAAATGGTTGTCAGACTGTGTAGTCTCATTTATCCAAATGACTGCCAGACTGTGTAGTCTCATTTACCAAATGGTTGTTAGAATGTGTTGTCTCATTTACCAAATGGTTGTCAGACTGTGTAGTCTCATTTACCAAATAGTTGTCAGACTGTGTAGTCTCATTTACCAAATAGTTGTCAGACTGTGTAGTCTCATTTACCAAATAGTTGTCAGACTGTGTATTCTCATTAACCAAATGATTGTCAGCCTGTGTAGTCTCATTTACCAAATGAATGTCAGACTGTGTAGTCTCATTTACCAAATGAATGTCAGACTGTGTAGTCTCATTTACCAAATGATTGTCAGACTGTGTAGTCTCATTTACCAATTAGTTGTCAGACTGTGTAGTCTCATTTACCAAATAGTTGTCAGACTGTATAGTCTCATTTACCAAATAGTTGTCAGACTGTGTAGTCTCATTTACCATATGGTTGTCAGACTGTGTAGTCTCATTTACTAAATGGTTTTCAGAATGTGTAGTCTCATTTACCAAATGGTTGATAGACTGTGTTGTCTCATTTACCAAATGGTTGTCAGACTGTGTAGTCTCATTTACCAAATAGTTGTCAGACTGTGTTTTCTCGTTTACCAAATGGTTGTCAGACTGTGTAGTCTCATTTACCAAATAGTTGTCAGACTGTGTAGTCTCATTTACCAAATGATTGTCAGACTGTGTAGTCTCATTTACCAAATGATTGTCAGACTGTGTAGTCTCATTTGACAAATGATTACTAGACTATGTAATCTCATTTACGAATAGGTTGTCAGACTGTGTTGTCTCATTTACCAAATGATTGTCAAACTGTGTTGTCTCATTTACCAAATGATTGTCAAACTGTGTAGTCTCATTTACCAAATAATTGTCAGATTATGTAGTATTATTTACCAAATGATTGTCAGACTGTGTAGTCTCATTTACCAAATGGTTGTCAGACTGTGTAGTCTCATTTATCCAAATGACTGCCAGACTGTGTTGTCTCATTTACCAAATAATTGTCAGATTATGTAGTATTATTTACCAAATGAATGTCAGACTGTGTAGTCTCATTTACCAAATGGTTGTCAGACTGTGTAGTCTCATTTATCCAAATGACTGCCAGACTGTGTAGTCTCATTTACCAAATGGTTGTTAGAATGTGTTGTCTCATTTACCAAATGGTTGTCAGACTGTGTAGTCTCATTTACCAAATAGTTGTCAGACTGTATAGTCTCATTTACCAAATAGTTGTCAGACTGTGTAGTCTCATTTACCAAATAGTTGTCAGACTGTGTATTCTCATTAACCAAATGATTGTCAGCCTGTGTAGTCTCATTTACCAAATGAATGTCAGACTGTGTAGTCTCATTTACCAAATGAATGTCAGACTGTGTAGTCTCATTTACCAAATGATTGTCAGACTGTGTAGTCTCATTTACCAATTAGTTGTCAGACTGTGTAGTCTCATTTACCAAATAGTTGTCAGACTGTGTAGTCTCATTTACTAAATGGTTTTCAGAATGTGTAGTCTCATTTACCAAATGGTTGATAGACTGTGTTGTCTCATTTACCAAATGGTTGTCAGACTGTGTAGTCTCATTTACCAAATAGTTGTCAGACTGTGTTTTCTCATTTACCAAATGGTTGTCAGACTGTGTAGTCTCATTTACCAAATAGTTGTCAGACTGTGTAGTCTCATTTACCAAATGATTGTCAGACTGTGTAGTCTCATTTACCAAATGATTGTCAGACTGTGTAGTCTCATTTGACAAATGATTACTAGACTATGTAATCTCATTTACGAATAGGTTGTCAGACTGTGTTGTCTCATTTACCAAATGATTGTCAAACTGTGTTGTCTCATTTACCAAATGATTGTCAAACTGTGTAGTCTCATTTACCAAATAATTGTCAGATTATGTAGTATTATTTACCAAATGATTGTCAGACTGTGTAGTCTCATTTACCAAATGGTTGTCAGACTGTGTAGTCTCATTTATCCAAATGACTGCCAGACTGTGTAGTCTCATTTACCAAATGGTTGTTAGAATGTGTTGTCTCATTTACCAAATGGTTGTCAGACTGTGTAGTCTCATTTACCAAATAGTTGTCAGACTGTGTAGTCTCATTTACCAAATAGTTGTCAGACTGTCTAGTCTCATTTACCAAATAGTTGTCAGACTGTGTATTCTCATTAACCAAATGATGGTCAGCCTGTGTAGTCTCATTTACCAAATGAATGTCAGACTGTGTAGTCTCATTTACCAAATGATTGTCAGACTGTGTAGTCTCATTTACCAATTAGTTGTCAGACTGTGTAGTCTCATTTACCAAATAGTTGTCAGACTGTATAGTCTCATTTACCAAATAGTTGTCAGACTGTGTAGTCTCATTTACCATATGGTTGTCAGACTGTGTAGTCTCATTTACCAAATAGTTGTCAGACTGTGTTGTCTCATTTACCAAATGGTTGTCAGACTGTGTAGTCTCATTTACCAAATAGTTGTCAGACTGTGTAGTCTCATTTACCAAATAGTTGTCAGACTGTGTATTCTCATTAACCAAATGATTGTCAGACTGTGTAGTCTCATTTACCAAATGATTGTCAGACTGTGTTGTCTCATTTACCAAATGATTGTCAGACTGTGTAGTCTCATTTCACAAATAGTTGTCAGACTGTGCAGTCTCATTTACCAAATAGTTGTCAGACTGTATAGTCTCATTTACCAAATAGTTGTCAGACTGTGTAGTCTCATTTACCAAATGATTGTCAGACCGTTTAGTCTCATTTACCAAATGATTGTCAGACCGCTTAGTCTCATTTACAAAATCATTGTCAGACTGTGTAGTCTCATTTACCAGATGATTGTCAGACTGTGTAGTCTCATTTAGCAAAATGATTGTCAGACTCTGTAGTCTCATTTACCAAGTGGTTGTCAGACTGTGTAGTCTCATTTACCAAATGATTGTCAGAATGTGTAGTATCATCTACCCAAATGATTGTCAGACTGTTTAATCTCATTTACCAAGTGATTGTCAGACTGTGTAGTCTCATTTACAAAATGATTGTCAGACTATGTCGTCTTATTTACCCAAATGCTGGTCAGACTGTGTAGTTTTATTTACCAAATGATTGTCAGACTGTGTAGTCTCATTTACCAAATGATTGTCAAACTGTGTAGTTTCATTTACCAAATGATTGTCAGACTGTGTAGTCTCATTTACCAAATGGTTGTCAGACTGTGTATTCTCATTTACCAAATGATTGTCAGACTGTGTAGTTTCATTTACCAAATGATTGTCAGACTATGTAGTCTCATTTACCCAAATGATTGTCAGACCGTTTAGTCTCATTTACAAAATCATTTTCAGACTGTGTAGTCTCATTTACCAGATGATTGTCAGACTGTGTATTCTCATTAACCAAATGATTGTCAGACTGTGTAGTCTCATTTACCAAATGATTGTCAGACTGTGTAGTCTCATTTACCAAATGAATGTTAGACTGTGTAGTCTCATTTCACAAATAGTTGTCAGACTGTGCAGTCTCATTTACCAAATAGTTGTCAGACTGTGTAGTCTCATTTACCAAATGATTGTCAGACCGTTTAGTCTCATTTACCAAATGATTGTCAGACCGCTTAGTCTCATTTACAAAATCATTGTCAGACTGTGTAGTCTCATTTACCAGATGATTGTCAGACTGTGTAGTCTCATTTAGCAAAATGATTGTCAGACTCTGTAGTCTCATTTACCAAGTGGTTGTCAGACTGTGTAGTCTCATTTACCAAATGATTGTCAGAATGTGTAGTATCATCTACCCAAATGATTGTCAGACTGTTTAATCTCATTTACCAAGTGATTGTCAGACTGTGTAGTCTCATTTACAAAATGATTGTCAGACTATGTCGTCTTATTTACCCAAATGCTGGTCAGACTGTGTAGTTTTATTTACCAAATGATTGTCAGACTGTGTAGTCTCATTTACCAAATGATTGTCAAACTGTGTAGTTTCATTTACCAAATGATTGTCAGACTGTGTAGTCTCATTTACCAAATGGTTGTCAGACTGTGTATTCTCATTTACCAAATGATTGTCAAACTGTGTAGTCTCATTTACCAAATAATTGTCAGACTATGTAGTCTCATTTACCCAAATGATTGTCAGACCGTTTAGTCTCATTTACAAAATCATTTTCAGACTGTGTAGTCTCATTTACCAGATGATTGTCAGACTGTGTATTCTCATTAACCAAATGATTGTCAGACTGTGTAGTCTCATTTACCAAATGATTGTCAGACTGTGTAGTCTCATTTACCAAATGAATGTTAGACTGTGTAGTCTCATTTCACAAATAGTTGTCAGACTGTGCAGTCTCATTTACCAAATAGTTGTCAGACTGTGTAGTCTCATTTACCAAATGATTGTCAGACCGTTTAGTCTCATTTACCAAATGATTGTCAGACCGCTTAGTCTCATTTACAAAATCATTGTCAGACTGTGTAGTCTCATTTACCAGATGATTGTCAGACTGTGTAGTCTCATTTAGCAAAATGATTGTCAGACTCTGTAGTCTCATTTACCAAGTGGTTGTCAGACTGTGTAGTCTCATTTACCAAATGATTGTCAGAATGTGTAGTATCATCTACCCAAATGATTGTCAGACTGTTTAATCTCATTTACCAAGTGATTGTCAGACTGTGTAGTCTCATTTACAAAATGATTGTCAGACTATGTCGTCTTATTTACCCAAATGCTGGTCAGACTGTGTAGTTTTATTTACCAAATGATTGTCAGACTGTGTAGTCTCATTTACCAAATGATTGTCAAACTGTGTAGTTTCATTTACCAAATGATTGTCAGACTGTGTAGTCTCATTTACCAAATGGTTGTCAGACTGTGTATTCTCATTTACCAAATGATTGTCAAACTGTGTAGTCTCATTTACCAAATAATTGTCAGATTATGTAGTATTATTTACCAAATGAATGTCAGACTGTGTAGTCTCATTTACCAAATGGTTGTCAGACTGTGTAGTCTCATTTATCCAAATGACTGCCAGACTGTGTAGTCTCATTTACCAAATGGTTGTTAGAATGTGTTGTCTCATTTACCAAATGGTTGTCAGACTGTGTAGTCTCATTTACCAAATAGTTGTCAGACTGTGTATTCTCATTTACCAAATAGTTGTCAGACTGTGTAGTCTCATTTACCAAATGAATGTCAGTCTGTGTAGTCTCATTTACCAAATGAATGTCAGACTGTGTAGTCTCATTTACCAAATGGTTGTCAGACTGTGTAGTCTCATTTACCAAATAGTTGTCAGACTGTGTAGTCTCATTTACCAAATAGTTGTCAGACTGTGTATTCTCATTAACCAAATGATTGTCAGACTGTGTAGTCTCATTTACAAAATGATTGTCAGACTATGTCGTCTTATTTACCCAAATGCTGGTCAGACTGTGTAGTTTTATTTACCAAATGATTGTCAGACTGTGTAGTCTCATTTACCAAATGATTGTCAAACTGTGTAGTTTCATTTACCAAATGATTGTCAGACTGTGTAGTCTCATTTACCAAATGGTTGTCAGACTGTGTATTCTCATTTACCAAATGATTGTCAAACTGTGTAGTCTCATTTACCAAATAATTGTCAGACTATGTAGTCTCATTTACCCAAATGATTGTCAGACCGTTTAGTCTCATTTACAAAATCATTTTCAGACTGTGTAGTCTCATTTACCAGATGATTGTCAGACTGTGTATTCTCATTAACCAAATGATTGTCAGACTGTGTAGTCTCATTTACCAAATGATTGTCAGACTGTGTAGTCTCATTTACCAAATGAATGTTAGACTGTGTAGTCTCATTTCACAAATAGTTGTCAGACTGTGCAGTCTCATTTACCAAATAGTTGTCAGACTGTGTAGTCTCATTTACCAAATGATTGTCAGACCGTTTAGTCTCATTTACCAAATGATTGTCAGACCGCTTAGTCTCATTTACAAAATCATTGTCAGACTGTGTAGTCTCATTTACCAGATGATTGTCAGACTGTGTAGTCTCATTTAGCAAAATGATTGTCAGACTCTGTAGTCTCATTTACCAAGTGGTTGTCAGACTGTGTAGTCTCATTTACCAAATGATTGTCAGAATGTGTAGTATCATCTACCCAAATGATTGTCAGACTGTTTAATCTCATTTACCAAGTGATTGTCAGACTGTGTAGTCTCATTTACAAAATGATTGTCAGACTATGTCGTCTTATTTACCCAAATGCTGGTCAGACTGTGTAGTTTTATTTACCTAATGATTGTCAGACTGTGTAGTCTCATTTACCAAATGATTGTCAAACTGTGTAGTTTCATTTACCAAATGATTGTCAGACTGTGTAGTCTCATTTACCAAATGGTTGTCAGACTGTGTATTCTCATTTACCAAATGATTGTCAAACTGTGTAGTCTCATTTACCAAATAATTGTCAGATTATGTAGTATTATTTACCAAATGAATGTCAGACTGTGTAGTCTCATTTACCAAATGGTTGTCAGACTGTGTAGTCTCATTTATCCAAATGACTGCCAGACTGTGTAGTCTCATTTACCAAATGGTTGTTAGAATGTGTTGTCTCATTTACCAAATGGTTGTCAGACTGTGTAGTCTCATTTACCAAATAGTTGTCAGACTGTGTATTCTCATTTACCAAATAGTTGTCAGACTGTGTAGTCTCATTTACCAAATGAATGTCAGTCTGTGTAGTCTCATTTACCAAATGAATGTCAGACTGTGTAGTCTCATTTACCAAATGGTTGTCAGACTGTGTAGTCTCATTTACCAAATAGTTGTCAGACTGTGTAGTCTCATTTACCAAATAGTTGTCAGACTGTGTATTCTCATTAACCAAATGATTGTCAGACTGTGTAGTCTCATTTACCAAATGATTGTCAGACTGTGTAGTCTCATTTACCAAATGAATGTTAGACTGTGTAGTCTCATTTCACAAATAGTTGTCAGACTGTGCAGTCTCATTTACCAAATAGTTGTCAGACTGTGTAGTCTCATTTACCAAATGATTGTCAGACCGTTTAGTCTCATTTACCAAATGATTGTCAGACCGCTTAGTCTCATTTACAAAATCATTGTCAGACTGTGTAGTCTCATTTACCAGATGATTGTCAGACTGTGTAGTCTCATTTAGCAAAATGATTGTCAGACTCTGTAGTCTCATTTACCAAGTGGTTGTCAGACTGTGTAGTCTCATTTACCAAATGATTGTCAGAATGTGTAGTATCATCTACCCAAATGATTGTCAGACTGTTTAATCTCATTTACCAAGTGATTGTCAGACTGTGTAGTCTCATTTACAAAATGATTGTCAGACTATGTCGTCTTATTTACCCAAATGCTGGTCAGACTGTGTAGTTTTATTTACCAAATGATTGTCAGACTGTGTAGTCTCATTTACCAAATGATTGTCAAACTGTGTAGTTTCATTTACCAAATGATTGTCAGACTGTGTAGTCTCATTTACCAAATGGTTGTCAGACTGTGTATTCTCATTTACCAAATGATTGTCAAACTGTGTAGTCTCATTTACCAAATAATTTTCAGATTATGTAGTATTATTTACCAAATGAATGTCAGACTGTGTAGTCTCATTTACCAAATGGTTGTCAGACTGTGTAGTCTCATTTATCCAAATGACTGCCAGACTGTGTAGTCTCATTTACCAAATGGTTGTTAGAATGTGTTGTCTCATTTACCAAATGGTTGTCAGAATGTGTAGTCTCATTTACCAAATAGTTGTCAGACTGTGTAGTCTCATTTACCAAATAGTTGTCAGACTGTGTAGTCTCATTTACCAAATAGTTGTCAGACTGTGTATTCTCATTAACCAAATGATTGTCAGCCTGTGTAGTCTCATTTACCAAATGAATGTCAGACTGTGTAGTCTCATTTACCAAATGAATGTCAGACTGTGTAGTCTCATTTACCAAATGATTGTCAGTCTGTGTAGTCTCATTTACCAATTAGTTGTCAGACTGTGTAGTCTCATTTACCAAATAGTTGTCAGACTGTATAGTCTCATTTACCAAATAGTTGTCAGACTGTGTAGTCTCATTTACCATATGGTTGTCAGACTGTGTAGTCTCATTTACTAAATGGATTTCAGAATGTGTAGTCTCATTTACCAAATGGTTGATAGACTGTGTTGTCTCATTTACCAAATGGTTGTCAGACTGTGTAGTCTCATTTACCAAATAGTTGTCAGACTGTGTTTTCTCATTTACCAAATGGTTGTCAGACTGTGTAGTCTCATTTACCAAATAGTTGTCAGACTGTGTAGTCTCATTTACCAAATGATTGTCAGACTGTGTAGTCTCATTTACCAAATGATTGTCAGACTGTGTAGTCTCATTTGACAAATGATTACTAGACTATGTAATCTCATTTACGAATAGGTTGTCAGACTGTGTTGTCTCATTTACCAAATGATTGTCAAACTGTGTTGTCTCATTTACCAAATGATTGTCAAACTGTGTAGTCTCATTTACCAAATAATTGTCAGATTATGTAGTATTATTTACCAAATGATTGTCAGACTGTGTAGTCTCATTTACCAAATGGTTGTCAGACTGTGTAGTCTCATTTATCCAAATGACTGCCAGACTGTGTAGTCTCATTTACCAAATGGTTGTTAGAATGTGTTGTCTCATTTACCAAATGGTTGTCAGACTGTGTAGTCTCATTTACCAAATAGTTGTCAGACTGTGTAGTCTCATTTACCAAATAGTTGTCAGACTGTGTAGTCTCATTTACCAAATAGTTGTCAGACTGTGTATTCTCATTAACCAAATGATGGTCAGCCTGTGTAGTCTCATTTACCAAATGAATGTCAGACTGTGTAGTCTCATTTACCAAATGATTGTCAGACTGTGTAGTCTCATTTACCAATTAGTTGTCAGACTGTGTAGTCTCATTTACCAAATAGTTGTCAGACTGTATAGTCTCATTTACCAAATAGTTGTCAGACTGTGTAGTCTCATTTACCATATGGTTGTCAGACTGTGTAGTCTCATTTACCAAATAGTTGTCAGACTGTGTTGTCTCATTTACCAAATGGTTGTCAGACTGTGTAGTCTCATTTACCAAATAGTTGTCAGACTGTGTAGTCTCATTTACCAAATAGTTGTCAGACTGTGTATTCTCATTAACCAAATGATTGTCAGAATGTGTAGTCTCATTTACCAAATGATTGTCAGACTGTGTTGTCTCATTTACCAAATGATTGTCAGACTGTGTAGTCTCATTTCACAAATAGTTGTCAGACTGTGCAGTCTCATTTACCAAATAGTTGTCAGACTGTATAGTCTCATTTACCAAATAGTTGTCAGACTGTGTAGTCTCATTTACCAAATGATTGTCAGACCGTTTAGTCTCATTTACCAAATGATTGTCAGACCGCTTAGTCTCATTTACAAAATCATTGTCAGACTGTGTAGTCTCATTTACCAGATGATTGTCAGACTGTGTAGTCTCATTTAGCAAAATGATTGTCAGACTCTGTAGTCTCATTTACCAAGTGGTTGTCAGACTGTGTAGTCTCATTTACCAAATGATTGTCAGAATGTGTAGTATCATCTACCCAAATGATTGTCAGACTGTTTAATCTCATTTACCAAGTGATTGTCAGACTGTGTAGTCTCATTTACAAAATGATTGTCAGACTATGTCGTCTTATTTACCCAAATGCTGGTCAGACTGTGTAGTTTTATTTACCAAATGATTGTCAGACTGTGTAGTCTCATTTACCAAATGATTGTCAAACTGTGTAGTTTCATTTACCAAATGATTGTCAGACTGTGTAGTCTCATTTACCAAATGGTTGTCAGACTGTGTATTCTCATTTACCAAATGATTGTCAGACTGTGTAGTTTCATTTACCAAATGATTGTCAGACTATGTAGTCTCATTTACCCAAATGATTGTCAGACCGTTTAGTCTCATTTACAAAATCATTTTCAGACTGTGTAGTCTCATTTACCAGATGATTGTCAGACTGTGTAGTCTCATTTACCAATATGATTGTCAGACTGTGTAGATTTATTTACCAAATGGTTGTCAGACTGTGTAGTCTCATTTACCAAATAGTTGTCAGACTGTGTAGTCTCATTTACCAAAGAATTGTCAGACTGTGTATTCTAATTAACCAAATGATTGTCAGACTGTGTAGTCCCATTTACCAAATGAATGTCAGACTGTGTAGTCTCATTTACCAAATGATTGTCAGACTGTGTAGTTTCATTTACCAAATGATTGTCAGACTGTGTAGTCTCATTTACCAAATGATTGTCAGACTGTGTAGTCTCATTTACCAAATGATTGTCAGACTGTGTAGTCCCATTTACCAAATGAATGTCAGACTGTGTAGTCTCATTTACCAAATGATTGTCAGACTGTGTAGTTTCATTTACCAAATGATTGTCAGACTGTGTAGTCTCATTTACCAAATGATTGTCAGACTGTGTAGTCTCATTTACCAATTAGTTGTCAGACTGTGTAGTCTCATTTACCAAATAGTTGTCAGACTGTATAGTCTCATTTACCAAATAGTTGTCAGACTGTGTAGTCTCATTTACCATATGGTTGTCAGACTGTGTAGTCTCATTTACCAAATAGTTGTCAGACTGTGTTGTCTCATTTACCAAATGGTTGTCAGACTGTGTAGTCTCATTTACCAAATAGTTGTCAGACTGTGTAGTCTCATTTACCAAATAGTTGTCAGACTGTGTATTCTCATTAACCAAATGATTGTCAGACTGTGTAGTCTCGTTTACCAAATGATTGTCAGACTGTGTAGTCTCATTTACCAAATGAATGTTAGACTGTGTAGTCTCATTTCACAAATAGTTGTCAGACTGTGCAGTCTCATTTACCAAATAGTTGTCAGACTGTGTAGTCTCATTTACCAAATGATTGTCAGACCGTTTAGTCTCATTTACCAAATGATTGTCAGACCGCTTAGTCTCATTTACAAAATCATGGTCAGACTGTGTAGTCTCATTTACCAGATGATTGTCAGACTGTGTAGTCTCATTTAGCAAAATGATTGTCAGACTCTGTAGTCTCATTTACCAAGTGGTTGTCAGACTGTGTAGTCTCATTTACCAAATGATTGTCAGAATGTGTAGTATCATCTACCCAAATGATTGTCAGACTGTTTAATCTCATTTACCAAGTGATTGTCAGACTGTGTAGTCTCATTTACAAAATGATTGTCAGACTATGTCGTCTTATTTACCCAAATGCTGGTCAGACTGTGTAGTTTTATTTACCAAATGATTGTCAGACTGTGTAGTCTCATTTACCAAATGATTGTCAAACTGTGTAGTTTCATTTACCAAATGATTGTCAGACTGTGTAGTCTCATTTACCAAATGGTTGTCAGACTGTGTATTCTCATTTACCAAATGATTGTCAAACTGTGTAGTCTCATTTACCAAATAATTGTCAGATTATGTAGTATTATTTACCAAATGAATGTCAGACTGTGTAGTCTCATTTACCAAATGGTTGTCAGACTGTGTAGTCTCATTTATCCAAATGACTGCCAGACTGTGTAGTCTCATTTACCAAATGGTTGTTAGAATGTGTTGTCTCATTTACCAAATGGTTGTCAGACTGTGTAGTCTCATTTACCAAATAGTTGTCAGACTGTGTAGTCTCATTTACCAAATAGTTGTCAGACTGTGTAGTCTCATTTACCAAATAGTTGTCAGACTGTGTATTCTCATTAACCAAATGATTGTCAGCCTGTGTAGTCTCATTTACCAAATGAATGTCAGACTGTGTAGTCTCATTTACCAAATGAATGTCAGACTGTGTAGTCTCATTTACCAAATGATTGTCAGACTGTGTAGTCTCATTTACCAATTAGTTGTCAGACTGTGTAGTCTCATTTACCAAATAGTTGTCAGACTGTATAGTCTCATTTACCAAATAGTTGTCAGACTGTGTAGTCTCATTTACCATATGGTTGTCAGACTGTGTAGTCTCATTTACTAAATGGTTTTCAGAATGTGTAGTCTCATTTACCAAATGGTTGATAGACTGTGTTGTCTCATTTACCAAATGGTTGTCAGACTGTGTAGTCTCATTTACCAAATAGTTGTCAGACTGTGTTTTCTCATTTACCAAATGGTTGTCAGACTGTGTAGTCTCATTTACCAAATAGTTGTCAGACTGTGTAGTCTCATTTACCAAATGATTGTCAGACTGTGTAGTCTCATTTACCAAATGATTGTCAGACTGTGTAGTCTCATTTGACAAATGATTACTAGACTATGTAATCTCATTTACGAATAGGTTGTCAGTCTGTGTTGTCTCATTTACCAAATGATTGTCAAACTGTGTTGTCTCATTTACCAAATGATTGTCAAACTGTGTAGTCTCATTTACCAAATAATTGTCAGATTATGTAGTATTATTTACCAAATGATTGTCAGACTGTGTAGTCTCATTTACCAAATGGTTGTCAGACTGTGTAGTCTCATTTATCCAAATGACTGCCAGACTGTGTAGTCTCATTTACCAAATGGTTGTTAGAATGTGTTGTCTCATTTACCAAATGGTTGTCAGACTGTGTAGTCTCATTTACCAAATAGTTGTCAGACTGTGTAGTCTCATTTACCAAATGATTGTCAGACTGTGTAGTCTCATTTACCAATTAGTTGTCAGACTGTGTAGTCTCATTTACCAAATAGTTGTCAGACTGTATAGTCTCATTTACCAAATAGTTGTCAGACTGTGTAGTCTCATTTACCATATGGTTGTCAGACTGTGTAGTTTTATTTACCAAATGATTGTCAGACTGTGTAGTCTCATTTACCAAATGATTGTCAAACTGTGTAGTTTCATTTACCAAATGATTGTCAGACTGTGTAGTCTCATTTACCAAATGGTTGTCAGACTGTGTAGTCTCATTTACCAAACGATTGTCAGACTGTGTAGCCTCATTTACCAGATGATTGTCAGACTGTGTAGCCTCAATTAGCAAAATGATTGTCAGACTCTGTAGTCTCATTTACCAAGTGGTTGTCAGACTGTGTAGTCTCATTTACCAAATGATTGTCAGACTATGTCGTCTTATTTACCCAAATGGTTGTCAGACTGTGTAGTTTTATTTACCAAATGATTGTCAGACTGTGTAGTTTCATTTACTAAATGATTGTCAGACTGTGTAGTCTCATTTACCAAATGATTGTCAGACTGTGTAGTCTCATTTACCAGATGATTGTCAGACTGTGTAGTCTCATTTACCCAAATGACTGCCAGACTGTGTAGTCTCATTTACTCAATGTTTTTCAGAATGTGTAGTCTCATTTACCAAATGGTTGATAGACTGTGTTGTCTCATTTACCAAATGGTTGTCAGACTGTGTAGTCTCATTTACCAAATTGTTGTCAGACTGTTTTGTCTCATTTACCAAATGGTTGTCAGACTGTGTAGTCTCATTTACCAAATGGTTGTCAGACTGTGTAGTCTCATTTACCAAATGATTGGCAGACTGTGTAGTTTCATTTACCAAATGATTGTCAGACTATGTAGTCTCATTTACCCTAATGATTGTCAGACCGTTTAGTCTCATTTACAAAATCATTGTCAGACTGTGTAGTCTCATTTACCAGATGATTGTCAGACTGTGTAGTCTCATTTACCAATATGATTGTCAGACTGTGTAGATTTATTTACCAAATGGTTGTCAGACTGTGTAGTCTCATTTACCAAATAGTTGTCAGACTGTGTAGTCTCATTTACCAAAGAATTGTCAGACTGTGTATTCTAATTAACCAAATGATTGTCAGACTGTGTAGTCCCATTTACCAAATGAATGTCAGACTGTGTAGTCTCATTTACCAAATGATTGTCAGACTGTGTAGTTTCATTTACTAAATGATTGTCAGACTGTGTAGTCTCATTTACCAAATGATTGTCAGACTGTGTAGTCTCATTTACCAGATGATTGTCAGACTGTGTAGTCTCATTTACCCAAATGACTGCCAGACTGTGTAGTCTCATTTACTAAATGGTTTTCAGAATGTGTAGTCTCATTTACCAAATGGTTGATAGACTGTGTTGTCTCATTTACCAAATGGTTGTCATACTGTGTAGTCTCATTTACCAAATTGTTGTCAGACTGTTTTGTCTCATTTACCAAATGGTTGTCAGACTGTGTAGTCTCATTTACCAAATAGTTGTCAGACTGTGTAGTCTCATTTACCAAATAGTTGTCAGACTGTGTATTCTCATTAACCAAATGATTGTCAGACTGTGTAGTCTCATTTACCAAATGAATGTCAGACTGTGTAGTCTCATTTACCAAATGATTGTCAGACTGTGTAGTCTCATTTACCAAATAGTTGTCAGACTGTGTAGTATCATTTACCAAATAGTTGTCAGACCGTTTAGTCTCATTTACCAAATGATTGTCAGACTGTGTAGTCTCATTTACCAAATGGTTGTCAGACTGTGTTGTCTCATTTACCAAATGATTGTCATACCGTTTAGTCTGATTTACCAAATGATTGTCAGACTGTGTAGTCTCATTTACCAAATGGTTGTGAGACTGTGTAGTCTCATTTACCAAATGATTGTCAGAATGTGTAGTCTCATCTACCCAAATGATTGTCAGACCTTTTAGTCTCATTTACAAAATGATTGTCAGACTGTGTAGTCTCATTTACAAAATGATTGTCAGACTATGTCGTCTTATTTACCCAAATGGTTGTCAGACTGTGTAGTTTTATTTACCAAATGATTGTCAGACTGTGTAGTCTCATTTACCAAATGGTTGTCAAACTGTGTAGTTTCATTTACCAAATGATTGTCAGACTGTGTAGTCTCATTTACCAAATGGTTGTCAGACTGTGTAGTCTCATTTACCAAATGATTGTCAGACTGTGTAGTTTCATTTACCAAATGATTGTCAGACTGTGTAGTCTCATTTACCCAAATGTCTGCCAGACTGTGTAGTCTCATTTACTAAATGGTTTTCAGAATGTGTAGACTCATTTACCAAATGGTTGATAGACTGTGTAGTCTCATTTACCAAATAGGTGTCAGACTGTGTAGTCTCATTTACCAAATAGTTATCAGACTGTGTAGTCTCATTTACCAAAATAGTTTTGAGACCGTTTAGTCTCGTTTACCAAATGATTGTCAGACTGTGTAGTCTCATTTACCAAATGGTTGTCAGACTGTGTAGTCTCATTTACCAAATGATTGTCAGACCGTTTAGTCTCATTTACGAAATGATTGTCAGACTGTGTAGTCTCATTTACCAAATGGTTGTCAGACTGTGTAGTATCATTTACCAAATGATTGTCAGACTGTGTAGTCTCATTTACCCAAATGATTGTCAGACCGTTTAGTCTCATTTACAAAATCATTGTCAGACTGTGTAGTCTCTTTTACCAGATGATTGTCAGACTGTGTAGTCTCATTTACCAAAATGATTGTCAGACTGTGTTGTATCATTTACCAAATGGTTGTCAGACTGTGTAGTCTCATTTACCAAATGATTGTCAGAATGTGTAGTCTCATCTACCCAAATGATTGTCAGACCGTTTAATCTTATTTACCAAGTGATAGTCAGACTGTGTAGTCTCATTTAGAAAATGATTGTCAGACTGTGTAGTCTCATTAACCCAAATGACTGCCAGACTGTGTAGTCTCATTTACTAAATGGTTTTCAGAATGTGTAGTCTCATTTACCAAATGGTTGATAGACTGTGTAGTCTCATTTACCAAATAGTTGTCAGACTGTGTAGTCTCATTTACCAAATAGTTATCAGACTGTGTAGTCTCATTTACGAAATGATTGTCAGAATGTGTATTCTGATTCACCAAATGATTGTCAGAATGTGTATTATAATTTACCAAATGATTGTCAGACTGTGTAGTCTCATTTACAAAATCATTGTCAGACTGTGTAGTCTCATTTACCAAATAGTTGTCAGACTGTGTTTTCTCATTTACCAAATGGTTGTCAGACTGTGTAGTCTCATTTACCAAATGATTGTCAGACCGTTTAGTCTCATTTACCAAATGATTGTCAGACTGTGTAGTCTCATTTACCAAATGATTGTCAGACTGTGTAGTCTCATTTACCAGATGATTGTCAGACTGTGTAGTCTCATTTACCCAAATGATTGTCAGACTGTGTAGTCTCAATTACCAAATGGTTGTCAGACTGTGTAGTCTCATTTACCAAATGATTGTCAGAATGTGTAGTCTCATCTACCCAAAGGATTGTCAGACCGTTTAATCTCATTTACCAAATGATTTTCAGACTGTGTAGTCTCATTTACAAAATGATTGTCAGACTATGTCGTTTTATTTACCCAAATGATTGTCAGACTGTGTAGTATTATTCACACAATGATTGTCAGACTGTGTAGTCTCATTTACCAAATTGTTTTCAGACTGTGTAGTCTCATTTACCAAATGGTTGTCATACTGTGTAGTCTCATTTACTAAATGATTGCCAGACTGTTTAGTCTCATTTACTAAATGGTTTTCAGAATGTGTAGTCTCATTTACCAAATGGTTGATAGACTGTGTTGTCTCATTTACCAAATGGTTGTCATACTGTGTAGTCTCATTTACCAAATTGTTGTCAGACTGTTTTGTCTCATTTACCAAATGGTTGTCAGACTGTGTAGTCTCATTTACCAAATAGTTGTCAGACTGTGTAGTCTCATTTACCAAATAGTTGTCAGACTGTGTATTCTCATTAACCAAATGATTGTCAGACTGTGTAGTCTCATTTACCAAATGAATGTCAGACTGTGTAGTCTCATTTACCAAATGATTGTCAGACTGTGTAGTCTCATTTACCAAATGGTTGATAGACTGTTTTGTCTCATTTACCAAATGGTTGTCAGACTGTGTAGTCTCATTTACCAAATAGTTGTCAGACTGTGTAGTCTCATTTACCAAATAGTTGTCAGACTGTGTATTCTCATTAACCAAATGATTGTCAGACTGTGTAGTCTCATTTACCAAATGAATGTCAGACTGTGTAGTCTCATTTACCAAATGATTGTCAGACTGTGTAGTCTCATTTACCAAATAGTTGTCAGACTGTGTAGTATCATTTACCAAATAGTTGTCAGACCGTTTAGTCTCATTTACCAAATGATTGTCAGACTGTGTAGTCTCATTTACCAAATGGTTGTCAGACTGTGTTGTCTCATTTACCAAATGATTGTCATTCCGTTTAGTCTGATTTACCAAATGATTGTCAGACTGTGTAGTCTCATTTACCAAATGGTTGTCAGACTGTGTAGTCTCATTTACCAAATGATTGTCAGAATGTGTAGTCTCATCTACCCAAATGATTGTCAGACCTTTTAGTCTCATTTACAAAATGATTGTCAGACTGTGTAGTCTCATTTACAAAATGATTGTCAGACTATGTCGTCTTATTTACCCAAATGGTTGTCAGACTGTGTAGTTTTATTTACCAAATGATTGTCAGACTGTGTAGTCTCATTTACCAAATGGTTGTCAAACTGTGTAGTTTCATTTACCAAATGATTGTCAGACTGTGTAGTCTCATTTACCAAATGATTGTCAGAATGTGTAGTCTCATTTATCAAATAGTTGTCAGACTGTGTAGTCTTATTTACCAAATGATTGTCTGACTGTGAAGTCTGATTTACCAAATTATTGTCTGACTGTGTAGTCTCATTTACCAAATGATTGTTGGACTGTGTAGTCTCATTTACCAAATGACTGTCAGACTGTGTAGTCTCATTTACCAAATAGTTGTCAGACTGTGTATTCTCACTTACCAAAAGGTTGTCTGACTGTGTAGTCTCATTTACTAAATGATTTCCAGACTGTTTAGTCTCATTCACCAAATGAATGTCAGACTATGTCGTCTTATTTACCCAAAATGATTGTCAGACTCTGTCGTCTTATTTACCCAAATGATTGTCAGACTGTGTAGTTTCATTTACCAAATGATTGTCAGACTGTGTAGGCTCATTTACCAAATTATTGTCAGACTGTGTAGTGTCATATACCAAATGGTTGTCAGACTGTGTAGTCTCATTTACCAAATGGTTGTCAGACAGTGTAGTCTCATTTACCAAATGATTGTCAGACTGTGTAGTCTCATTTGACAAATGATTGCCAGACTATGTAATCTCATTTACCAATAGGTTGTCAGACTGTGTTGTCTCATTTACCAAATGAATGTCAAACTGTGTTGTCCATTTACCAAATGATTGTCAAACTGTGTAGTCTCATTTACCAAATAATTGTCAGACTATGTAGTATTATTTACCAAATGATTGTCAGACTGTGTAGTCTCATTTACCAAATTATTGTCAGACTGTGTAGTCTCATTTACCAAATGG
Source organism: Saccoglossus kowalevskii (assembly GCF_978046115.1). Taxonomy (NCBI): domain Eukaryota; kingdom Metazoa; phylum Hemichordata; class Enteropneusta; family Harrimaniidae; genus Saccoglossus; species Saccoglossus kowalevskii. Next base: position 3,345,194 of record NC_140650.1, on the reverse strand, counting down.
TTGTCAGACTGTGTAGTCTCATTTACCAAATGTTTGTCAGACTGTGTAGTCTCATTTACCAAATGATTGTCAAACTGCGTAGTTTCATTTACCAAATGATTGTCAGTCTGCGTAGTCTCATATACCAAATGGTTGTCAGACTGTGTAGTCAAATTTAGCAAATGATTGTCAGACTGTGCAGTTTCATTTACCAAATGATATTCAGACTGTATAGTCTCATTTACCAAATGATTGTCAGACTGTGTAGTCTCATTTACCAAATGATTGTCAGACTGTTTAGTCTCATTTACCCAAATGACTGCCAGACTGTGTAGTCTCATATACTAAATGGTTTTCAGAATGTGTAGTCTCATTTACCAAATGGTTGATAGACTGTGTTGTCTCATTTACCAAATGGTTGTCAGACTGTGTAGTCTCATTTACCAAATAGTTGTCAGACTGTGTAGTCTCATTTACCAAATAGTTGTCAGACTGTGTATTCTCATTAACCAAATGATTGTCAGACTGTGTAGTCTCATTTACCAAATGAATGTCAGACCGTTTAGTCTCATTTACCAAATGATTGTCAGACTGTGTAGTCTCATTTACCAAATAGTTGTCAGACTGTGTTGTCTCATTTACCAAATGGTTGTCAGACTGTGTAGTCTCATTTACCAAATAGTTGTCAGACTGTGTAGTCTTATTTACCAAATGGTTGTCAGACTGTGTAGTCTCATTAACCAAATGATTGTCAGACCGTTTAGTCTCATTTACCAAATGATTGTCAGACTGTGTAGTCTCATTTACCAAATGGTTGTCAGACTGTGTAGTATCATTTACCAAATGATTGTCAGACTGTGTAGTCTCATTTACCCAAATGATTGTCAGACCGTTTAGCCTCATTTACAAAATCATTGTCAGACTGTGTATTCTCATTTACCAGATGATTTTCAGACTGTGTAGTCTCATTTGCCAAAATGATTGTCAGACTGTGTAGTCTCATTTACCAAATGGTTGTCAGACTGTGTAGTCTCATTTACCAAATGATTGTCAGAATGTGTAGTCTCATCTACCCAAATGATTGTCAGACCGTTTAATCTCATTTACCAAGTGATAGTCAGACTGTGTAGTCTCATTTACAAAATGATTGTCAGACTATGTCGTTTTATTTACCCAAATGATTGTAAGACTGTGTAGTTTTATTTACCAAATGATTGTCAGACTGTGTAGTCTCATTTACTAAATGATTGTCAGACTATGTAGTCTCATTTACCAAATGATTGTCAGACTGTGTAGTCTCATTTACCCAAATGACTGCCAGACTGTGCAGTCTCATTTACTAAATGGTTTTCAGAATGTGTAGTCTCATTTACCAAATGGTTGATAGACTATGTAGTCTCATTTACCAAATAGTTGTCAGACTGTGTAGACTCATTTACCAAATAGTTATCAGACTGTGTAGTCTCATTTACCAAAATAGTTGTCAGACCGTTTAGTCTCATTTACCAAATGATTGTCAGACCGTGTAGTCTCATTTACCAAATGATTGTCAGACTGTGTAGTCTCATTTACCAAATGGTTGTCAGACTGTGTAGTATCATTTACCAAATGATTGTCAGACTGTGTAGTCTCATTTACCCAAATGATTGTCAGACCGTTAAGTCTCATTTACAAAATCATTGTCAGACTGTGTAGTCTCATTTACCAGATGATTGTCAGACTGTGTAGTCTCATTTACCAAAATGATTGTCAGACTGTGTAGTCTCATTTACCAAATGGTTGTCAGACTGTGTAGTCTCATTTACCAAATGATTGTCAGAATGTGTAGTCTCATCTACCCAAATGATAGTCAGACCGTTTAATCTTATTTACCAAGTGATAGTCAGACTGTGTAGTCTCATTTACAAAATGATTGTCAGACTGTGTAGTCTCATTTACCCAAATGACTGCCAGACTGTGTACTCTCATTTGCTAAATGGTTTTCAGAATGTGTAGTCTCATTTACCAAATGGTTGATAGACTGTGTAGTCTCATTTACCTAATAGTTGTCAGACTGTGTAGTCTCATTTACCAAATAGTTATCAGACTGTGTAGTCTCATTTACGAAATGATTGTCAGACTGTGTATTCTGATTCACCAAATGATTGTCAGAATGTGTATTATAATTTACCAAATGATTGTCAGACTGTGTAGTCTCATTTACAAAATCATTGTCAGACTGTGTAGTCTCATTTACCAAATAGTTGTCAGACTGTGTTTTCTCATTTACCAAATGGTTGTCAGACTGTGTAGTCTCATTTATCAAATAGTTGTCAGACTGTGTAGTCTCATTTACCAAATGATTGTCAGACCGTTTAGTCTCATTTACCAAATGATTGTCAGACTGTGTAGTCTCATTTACCAAATGATTGTCAGACTGTGTAGTCTCAATTACCAAATGGTTGTCAGCCTGTGTAGTCTCATTTACCAAATGATTGTCAGAATGTGTAGTCTCATCTACCCAAAGGATTGTCAGACCGTTTAATCTCATTTACCAAGTGATTTTCAGACTGTGTAGTCTCATTTACAAAATGATTGTCAGACTATGTCGTTTTATTTACCCAAATGATTGTCAGACTGTGTAGTATTATTTACCAAATGATTGTCAGACTGTGTAGTCTCATTTACCAAATTGTTTTCAGACAGTGTAGTCTCATTTACCAAATGGTTGTCACACTGTGTAGTCTCATTTACTAAATGATTGCCAGACTGTTTAGTCTCATTTACCAAATGATTGTCAGACTGTGTAGTCTCATTTATCAAATAGATGTCAGACTGTGTAGTCTTATTTACCAAATGATTGTCTGACTGTGTAGTCTGATTTACCAAATTATTGTCTGACTGTGTAGTCTCATTTACCAAATGATTGTCAGACTGTGTAGTCTCATTTACCCAAATGACTGCCAGACTGTGCAGTCTCATTTACTAAATGGTTTTCAGAATGTGTAGTCTCATTTACCAAATGGTTGATAGACTGTGTAGTCTCATTTACCAAATAGTTGTCAGAATGTGTAGACTCATTTACCAAATAGTTATCAGACTGTGTAGTCTCATTTACCAAAATAGTTGTCAGACCGTTTAGTCTCATTTACCAAATGATTGTCATACTGTGTAGTCTCATTTACCAAATGGTTGTCAGACTGTGTAGTCTCATTTACCAAATGATTGTCAGACCGTTTAGTCTCATTTACCAAATGATTGTCAGACTGTGTAGTCTCATTTACCAAATGGTTGTCAGACTGTGTAGTATCATTTACCAAATGATTGTCAGACTGTGTAGTCTCATTTACCCAAATGATTGTCAGACCGTTAAGTCTCATTTACAAAATCATTGTCAGACTGTGTAGTCTCATTTACCAGATGATTGTCAGACTGTGTAGTCTCATTTACCAAAATGATTGTCAGACTGTGTAGTCTCATTTACCAAATGGTTGTCAGACTGTGTAGTCTCATTTACCAAATGATTGTCAGAATGTGTAGTCTCATCTACCCAAATGATAGTCAGACCGTTTAATCTTATTTACCAAGTGATAGTCAGACTGTGTAGTCTCATTTACAAAATGATTGTCAGACTGTGTAGTCTCATTTACCCAAACGACTGCCAGACTGTGTACTCTCATTTACTAAATGGTTTTCAGAATGTGTAGTCTCATTTACCAAATGGTTGATAGACTGTGTAGTCTCATTTACCTAATAGTTGTCAGACTGTGTAGTCTCATTTACCAAATAGTTATCAGACTGTGTAGTCTCATTTACGAAATGATTGTCAGACTGTGTATTCTGATTCACCAAATGATGGTCAGAATGTGTATTATAATTTACCAAATGATTGTCAGACTGTGTAGTCTCATTTACCAAATGATTGTCAGACTGTTTAGTCTCATTTACCCAAATGACTGCCAGACTGTGTAGTCTCATATACTAAATGGTTTTCAGAATGTGTAGTCTCATTTACCAAATGGTTGATAGACTGTGTTGTCTCATTTACCAAATGGTTGTCAGACTGTGTAGTCTCATTTACCAAATAGTTGTCAGACTGTGTAGTCTCATTTACCAAATAGTTGTCAGACTGTGTATTCTCATTAACCAAATGATTGTCAGACTGTGTAGTCTCATTTACCAAATGAATGTCAGACCGTTTAGTCTCATTTACCAAATGATTGTCAGACTGTGTAGTCTCATTTACCAAATAGTTGTCAGACTGTGTTGTCTCATTTACCAAATGGTTGTCAGACTGTGTAGTATCATTTACCAAATAGTTGTCAGACTGTGTAGTCTTATTTACCAAATGGTTGTCAGACTGTGTAGTCTCATTAACCAAATGATTGTCAGACCGTTTAGTCTCATTTACCAAATGATTGTCAGACTGTGTAGTCTCATTTACCAAATGGTTGTCAGACTGTGTAGTATCATTTACCAAATGATTGTCAGACTGTGTAGTCTCATTTACCCAAATGATTGTCAGACCGTTTAGCCTCATTTACAAAATCATTGTCAGACTGTGTAGTCTCATTTACCAGATGATTTTCAGACTGTGTAGTCTCATTTGCCAAAATGATTGTCAGACTGTGTAGTCTCATTTACCAAATGGTTGTCAGACTGTGTAGTCTCATTTACCAAATGATTGTCAGAATGTGTAGTCTCATCTACCCAAATGATTGTCAGACCGTTTAATCTCATTTACCAAGTGATAGTCAGACTGTGTAGTCTCATTTACAAAATGATTGTCAGACTATGTCGTTTTATTTACCCAAATGATTGTAAGACTGTGTAGTTTTATTTACCAAATGATTGTCAGACTGTGTAGTCTCATTTACTAAATGATTGTCAGACTATGTAGTCTCATTTACCAAATGATTGTCAGACTGTGTAGTCTCATTTACTAAATGGTTTTCAGAATGTGTAGTCTCATTTACCAAATGGTTGATAGACTATGTAGTCTCATTTACCAAATAGTTGTCAGACTGTGTAGACTCATTTACCAAATAGTTATCAGACTGTGTAGTCTCATTTACCAAAATAGTTGTCAGACCGTTTAGTCTCATTTACCAAATGATTGTCAGACCGTGTAGTCTCATTTACCAAATGATTGTCAGACTGTGTAGTCTCATTTACCAAATGGTTGTCAGACTGTGTAGTATCATTTACCAAATGATTGTCAGACTGTGTAGTCTCATTTACCCAAATGATTGTCAGACCGTTAAGTCTCATTTACAAAATCATTGTCAGACTGTGTAGTCTCATTTACCAGATGATTGTCAGACTGTGTAGTCTCATTTACCAAAATGATTGTCAGACTGTGTAGTCTCATTTACCAAATGGTTGTCAGACTGTGTAGTCTCATTTACCAAATGATTGTCAGAATGTGTAGTCTCATCTACCCAAATGATAGTCAGACCGTTTAATCTTATTTACCAAGTGATAGTCAGACTGTGTAGTCTCATTTACAAAATGATTGTCAGACTGTGTAGTCTCATTTACCCAAATGACTGCCAGACTGTGTACTCTCATTTGCTAAATGGTTTTCAGAATGTGTAGTCTCATTTACCAAATGGTTGATAGACTGTGTAGTCTCATTTACCTAATAGTTGTCAGACTGTGTAGTCTCATTTACCAAATAGTTATCAGACTGTGTAGTCTCATTTACGAAATGATTGTCAGACTGTGTATTCTGATTCACCAAATGATTGTCAGAATGTGTATTATAATTTACCAAATGATTGTCAGACTGTGTAGTCTCATTTACAAAATCATTGTCAGACTGTGTAGTCTCATTTACCAAATAGTTGTCAGACTGTGTTTTCTCATTTACCAAATGGTTGTCAGACTGTGTAGTCTCATTTATCAAATAGTTGTCAGACTGTGTAGTCTCATTTACCAAATGATTGTCAGACCGTTTAGTCTCATTTACCAAATGATTGTCAGACTGTGTAGTCTCATTTACCAAATGATTGTCAGACTGTGTAGTCTCAATTACCAAATGGTTGTCAGCCTGTGTAGTCTCATTTACCAAATGATTGTCAGAATGTGTAGTCTCATCTACCCAAAGGATTGTCAGACCGTTTAATCTCATTTACCAAGTGATTTTCAGACTGTGTAGTCTCATTTACAAAATGATTGTCAGACTATGTCGTTTTATTTACCCAAATGATTGTCAGACTGTGTAGTATTATTTACCAAATGATTGTCAGACTGTGTAGTCTCATTTACCAAATTGTTTTCAGACAGTGTAGTCTCATTTACCAAATGGTTGTCACACTGTGTAGTCTCATTTACTAAATGATTGCCAGACTGTTTAGTCTCATTTACCAAATGATTGTCAGACTGTGTAGTCTCATTTATCAAATAGATGTCAGACTGTGTAGTCTTATTTACCAAATGATTGTCTGACTGTGTAGTCTGATTTACCAAATTATTGTCTGACTGTGTAGTCTCATTTACCAAATGATTGTCAGACTGTGTAGTCTCATTTACCCAAATGACTGCCAGACTGTGCAGTCTCATTTACTAAATGGTTTTCAGAATGTGTAGTCTCATTTACCAAATGGTTGATAGACTGTGTAGTCTCATTTACCAAATAGTTGTCAGAATGTGTAGACTCATTTACCAAATAGTTATCAGACTGTGTAGTCTCATTTACCAAAATAGTTGTCAGACCGTTTAGTCTCATTTACCAAATGATTGTCATACTGTGTAGTCTCATTTACCAAATGGTTGTCAGACTGTGTAGTCTCATTTACCAAATGATTGTCAGACCGTTTAGTCTCATTTACCAAATGATTGTCAGACTGTGTAGTCTCATTTACCAAATGGTTGTCAGACTGTGTAGTATCATTTACCAAATGATTGTCAGACTGTGTAGTCTCATTTACCCAAATGATTGTCAGACCGTTAAGTCTCATTTACAAAATCATTGTCAGACTGTGTAGTCTCATTTACCAGATGATTGTCAGACTGTGTAGTCTCATTTACCAAAATGATTGTCAGACTGTGTAGTCTCATTTACCAAATGGTTGTCAGACTGTGTAGTCTCATTTACCAAATGATTGTCAGAATGTGTAGTCTCATCTACCCAAATGATAGTCAGACCGTTTAATCTTATTTACCAAGTGATAGTCAGACTGTGTAGTCTCATTTACAAAATGATTGTCAGACTGTGTAGTCTCATTTACCCAAACGACTGCCAGACTGTGTACTCTCATTTACTAAATGGTTTTCAGAATGTGTAGTCTCATTTACCAAATGGTTGATAGACTGTGTAGTCTCATTTACCTAATAGTTGTCAGACTGTGTAGTCTCATTTACCAAATAGTTATCAGACTGTGTAGTCTCATTTACGAAATGATTGTCAGACTGTGTATTCTGATTCACCAAATGATGGTCAGAATGTGTATTATAATTTACCAAATGATTGTCAGACTGTGTAGTCTCATTTACAAAATCATTGTCAGACTGTTTAGTCTCATTTACCAAATGGTTGTCAGACTGTGTAGTCTCATTTACCAAATAGTTGTCAGACTGTGTAGTCTCATTTACCAAATGATTGTCAGACCGTTTAGTCTCATTTACCAAATGATTGTCAGACTGTGTAGTCTCATTTACCAAATGATTGTCAGACTGTGTAGTCTCAATTACCAAATGGTTGTCAGACTGTGTAGTCTCATTTACCAAATGATTGTCAGAATGTGTAGTCTCATTTACAAAATGATTGTCAGACTATGTCGTTTTATTTACCCAAATGATTGTCAGACTGTGTAGTATTATTTACCAAATGATTGTCAGACTGTGTAGTCTCATTTACCAAATTGTTTTCAGACAGTGTAGTCTCATTTACCAAATGGTTGTCACACTGTGTAGTCTCATTTACTAAATGATTGCCAGACTGTTTAGTCTTATTTACCAAATGATTGTCAGACTGTGTAGTCTCATTTATCAAATAGATGTCAGACTGTGTAGTCTTATTTACCAAATGATTGTCTGACTGTGTAGTCTGATTTACCAAATTATTGTCTGACTGTGTAGTCTCATTTACCAAATGATTGTCAGACTGTGTAGTCTCATTTACCCAAATGACTGCCAGACTGTGCAGTCTCATTTACTAAATGGTTTTCAGAATGTGTAGTCTCATTTACCAAATGGTTGATAGACTGTGTAGTCTCATTTACCAAATAGTTGTCAGACTGTGTAGACTCATTTACCAAATAGTTATCAGACTGTGTAGTCTCATTTACCAAAATAGTTGTCAGACCGTTTAGTCTCATTTACCAAATGATTGTCAGACTGTGTAGTCTCATTTACCAAATGGTTGTCAGACTGTGTAGTCTCATTTACCAAATGATTGTCAGACCGTTTAGTCTCATTTACCAAATGATTGTCAGACTGTGTAGTCTCATTTACCAAATGGTTGTCAGACTGTGTAGTCTCATTTACCAAATGGTTGTCACACTGTGTAGTCTCATTTACTAAATGATTGCCAGACTGTTTAGTCTCATTTACCAAATGATTGTCAGACTGTGTAGTCTCATTTATCAAATAGATGTCAGACTGTGTAGTCTTATTTACCAAATGATTGTCTGACTGTGTAGTCTGATTTACCAAATTATTGTCTGACTGTGTAGTCTCATTTACCAAATGATTGTCAGACTGTGTAGTCTCATTTACCCAAATGACTGCCAGACTGTGCAGTCTCATTTACTAAATGGTTTTCAGAATGTGTAGTCTCATTTACCAAATGGTTGATAGACTGTGTAGTCTCATTTACCAAATAGTTGTCAGAATGTGTAGACTCATTTACCAAATAGTTATCAGACTGTGTAGTCTCATTTACCAAAATAGTTGTCAGACCGTTTAGTCTCATTTACCAAATGATTGTCATACTGTGTAGTCTCATTTACCAAATGGTTGTCAGACTGTGTAGTCTCATTTACCAAATGATTGTCAGACCGTTTAGTCTCATTTACCAAATGATTGTCAGACTGTGTAGTCTCATTTACCAAATGGTTGTCAGACTGTGTAGTATCATTTACCAAATGATTGTCAGACTGTGTAGTCTCATTTACCCAAATGATTGTCAGACCGTTAAGTCTCATTTACAAAATCATTGTCAGACTGTGTAGTCTCATTTACCAGATGATTGTCAGACTGTGTAGTCTCATTTACCTAATAGTTGTCAGACTGTGTAGTCTCATTTACCAAATAGTTATCAGACTGTGTAGTCTCATTTACGAAATGATTGTCAGACTGTGTATTCTGATTCACCAAATGATTGTCAGAATGTGTATTATAATTTACCAAATGATTGTCAGACTGTGTAGTCTCATTTACAAAATCATTGTCAGACTGTGTAGTCTCATTTACCAAATAGTTGTCAGACTGTGTTTTCTCATTTACCAAATGGTTGTCAGACTGTGTAGTCTCATTTACCAAATAGTTGTCAGACTGTGTAGTCTCATTTACCAAATGATTGTCAGACCGTTTAGTCTCATTTACCAAATGATTGTCAGACTGTGTAGTCTCATTTACCAAATGATTGTCAGACTGTGTAGTCTAAATTACCAAATGGTTGTCAGACTGTGTAGTCTCATTTACCAAATGATTGTCAGAATGTGTAGTCTCATTTACAAAATGATTGTCAGACTATGTCGTTTTATTTACCCAAATGATTGTCAGACTGTGTAGTATTATTTACCAAATGATTGTCAGACTGTGTAGTCTCATTTACCAAATTGTTTTCAGACAGTGTAGTCTCATTTACCAAATGGTTGTCACACTGTGTAGTCTCATTTACTAAATGATTGCCAGACTGTTTAGTCTTATTTACCAAATGATTGTCAGACTGTGTAGTCTCATTTATCAAATAGATGTCAGACTGTGTAGTCTTATTTACCAAATGATTGTCTGACTGTGTAGTCTGATTTACCAAATTATTGTCTGACTGTGTAGTCTCATTTACCAAATGATTGTCAGACTGTGTAGTCTCATTTACCCAAATGACTGCCAGACTGTGCAGTCTCATTTACTAAATGGTTTTCAGAATGTGTAGTCTCATTTACCAAATGGTTGATAGACTGTGTAGTCTCATTTACCAAATAGTTGTCAGACTGTGTAGACTCATTTACCAAATAGTTATCAGACTGTGTAGTCTCATTTACCAAAATAGTTGTCAGACCGTTTAGTCTCATTTACCAAATGATTGTCAGACTGTGTAGTCTCATTTACCAAATGGTTGTCAGACTGTGTAGTCTCATTTACCAAATGATTGTCAGACCGTTTAGTCTCATTTACCAAATGATTGTCAGATTGTGTAGTCTCATTTACCAAATGGTTGTCAGACTGTGTAGTATCATTTACCAAATGATTGTCAGACTGTGTAGTCTCATTTACCCAAATGATTGTCAGACCGTTAAGTCTCATTTACAAAATCATTGTCAGACTGTGTAGTCTCATTTACCAGATGATTGTCAGACTGTGTAGTCTCATTTACCAAAATGATTGTCAGACTGTGTAGTCTCATTTACCAAATGGTTGTCAGACTGTGTAGTCTCATTTACCAAATGATTGTCAGAATGTGTAGTCTCATCTACCCAAATGATAGTCAGACCGTTTAATCTTATTTACCAAGTGATATTCAGACTGTGTAGTCTCATTTACAGAATGATTGTCAGACTGTGTAGTCTCATTTACCCAAATGACTGCCAGACTGTGTACTCTCATTTACTAAATGGTTTTCAGAATGTGTAGTCTCATTTACCAAATGGTTGATAGACTGTGTAGTCTCATTTACCTAATAGTTGTCAGACTGTGTAGTCTCATTTACCAAATAGGTATCAGACTGTGTAGTCTCATTTACGAAATGATTGTCAGACTGTGTAGTCTCAATTACCAAATGGTTGTCAGACTGTGTAGTCTCATTTACCAAATGATTGTCAGAATGTGTAGTCTCATCTACCCAAAGGATTGTCAGACCGTTTAATCTCATTTACCAAGTGATTTTCAGACTGTGTAGTCTCATTTACAAAATGATTGTCAGACTATGTCGTTTTATTTACCCAAATGATTGTCAGACTGTGTAGTATTATTTACCAAATGATTGTCAGACTGTGTAGTCTCATTTACCAAATTGTTTTCAGACAGTGTAGTCTCATTTACCAAATGGTTGTCACACTGTGTAGTCTCATTTACTAAATGATTGCCAGACTGTTTAGTCTCATTTACCAAATGATTGTCAGACTGTGTAGTCTCATTTATCAAATAGATGTCAGACTGTGTAGTCTTATTTACCAAATGATTGTCTGACTGTGTAGTCTGATTTACCAAATTATTGTCTGACTGTGTAGTCTCATTTACCAAATGATTGTTGGACTGTGTAGTCTCATTTACCAAATGACTGTCAGACTGTGTAGTCTCATTTACCAAATGACTGTCAGACTGTGTAGTCTCATTTACCAAATAGTTGTCAGACTGTGTATTCTCACTTACCAAATGGTTGTCTGACTGTGTTGTCTCATTTACAAAATGATTTCCAGACTGTTTAGTCTCATTCACCAAATGAATGTCAGACTATGTCGTCTTATTTACCCAAATGATTGTCAGACTCTGTCGTCTTATTTACGCAAATGATTGTCAGACTGTGTAGTTTCATTTACCAAATGATTGTCAGACTGTGTAGTCTCATTTACCAAATTATTGTCAGACTGTGTAGTGTCATATACCAAATGGTTGTCAGACTGTGTAGTCTCATTTACCAAATGGTTGTCAAACTGTGTTGTCTCATTTACCAAATGATTGTCAAACTGTGTAGTCTCATTTACCAAATAATTGTCAGACTATGTAGTATTATTTACCACATGATTGTCAGACTGTGTAGTCTCATTTACCAAATTATTGTCAGACTGTGTAGTCTCATTTACCAAATCATTGTCAGACTGTGTAGTCTCATTTACCAAATAGTTGTCAGACTGTGTTTTCTCATTTACCAAATGGTTGTCAGACTGTGTAGTCTCATTTACCAAATAGTTGTCAGACTGTGTAGTCTCATTTACCAAATGATTGTCAGACCGTTTAGTCTCATTTACCAAATGATTGTCAGACTGTGTAGTCTCATTTACCAAATGATTGTCAGACTGTGTAGTCTCATTTACAAAATCATTGTCAGACTGTGTAGTCTCATTTACCAAATAGTTGTCAGACTGTGTTTTCTCATTTACCAAATGGTTGTCAGACTGTGTAGTCTCATTTACCAAATAGTTGTCAGACTGTGTAGTCTCATTTACCAAATGATTGTCAGACCGTTTAGTCTCATTTACCAAATGATTGTCAGACTGTGTAGTCTCATTTACCAAATGATTGTCAGACTGTGTAGTCTCAATTACCAAATGCTTGTCAGACTGTGTAGTCTCATTTACCAAATGATTGTCAGAATGTGTAGTCTCATTTACAAAATGATTGTCAGACTATGTCGTTTTATTTACCCAAATGATTGTCAGACTGTGTAGTATTATTTACCAAATGATTGTCAGACTGTGTAGTCTCATTTACCAAATTGTTTTCAGACAGTGTAGTCTCATTTACCAAATGGTTGTCACACTGTGTAGTCTCATTTACTAAATGATTGCCAGACTGTTTAGTCTCATTTACCAAATGATTGTCAGACTGTGTAGTCTCATTTATCAAATAGATGTCAGACTGTGTAGTCTTATTTACCAAATGATTGTCTGACTGTGTAGTCTGATTTACCAAATTATTGTCTGACTGTGTAGTCTCATTTATCCAAATGACTGCCAGACTGTGTAGTCTCATTTACCAAATGGTTGTTAGAATGTGTTGTCTCATTTACCAAATGGTTGTCAGACTGTGTAGTCTCATTTACCAAATAGTTGTCAGACTGTGTAGTCTCATTTACCAAAATAGTTGTCAGACCGTTTAGTCTCATTTACCAAATGATTGTCAGACTGTGTAGTCTCATTTACCAAATGGTTGTCAGACTGTGTAGTCTCATTTACCAAATGATTGTCAGACCGTTTAGTCTCATTTACCAAATGATTGTCAGACTGTGTAGTCTCATTTACCAAATGGTTGTCAGACTGTGTAGTATCATTTACCAAATGATTGTCAGACTGTGTAGTCTCATTTACCCAAATGATTGTCAGACCGTTAAGTCTCATTTACAAAATCATTGTCAGACTGTGTAGTCTCATTTACCAGATGATTGTCAGACTGTGTAGTCTCATTTACCAAAATGATTGTCAGACTGTGTAGTCTCATTTACCAAATGGTTGTCAGACTGTGTAGTCTCATTTACCAAATGATTGTCAGAATGTGTAGTCTCATCTACCCAAATGATAGTCAGACCGTTTAATCTTATTTACCAAGTGATAGTCAGACTGTGTAGTCTCATTTACAAAATGATTGTCAGACTGTGTAGTCTCATTTACCCAAATGACTGCCAGACTGTGTACTCTCATTTACTAAATGGTTTTCAGAATGTGTAGTCTCATTTACCAAATGGTTGATAGACTGTGTAGTCTCATTTACCTAATAGTTGTCAGACTGTGTAGTCTCATTTACCAAATAGGTATCAGACTGTGTAGTCTCATTGACGAAATGATTGTCAGACTGTGTATTCTGATTCACCAAATGATTGTCAGAATATGTATTATAATTTACCAAATGATTGTCAGACTGTGTAGTCTCATTTACAAAATCATTGTCAGACTGTGTAGTCTCATTTACCAAATAGTTGTCAGACTGTGTTTTCTCCTTTACCAAATGGTTGTCAGACTGTGTAGTCTCATTTACCAAATAGTTGTCAGACTGTGTAGTCTCATTTACCAAATGATTGTCAGACCGTTTAGTCTCATTTACCAAATGATTGTCAGACTGTGTAGTCTCATTTACCAAATGATTGTCAGACTGTGTAGTCTCAATTACCAAATGGTTGTCAGACTGTGTAGTCTCATTTACCAAATGATTGTCAGAATGTGTAGTCTCATCTACCCAAAGGATTGTCAGACCGTTTAATCTCATTTACCAAGTGATTTTCAGACTGTGTAGTCTCATTTACAAAATGATTGTCAGACTATGTCGTTTTATTTACCCAAATGATTGTCAGACTGTGTAGTATTATTTACCAAATGATTGTCAGACTGTGTAGTCTCATTTACCAAATTGTTTTCAGACAGTGTAGTCTCATTTACCAAATGGTTGTCACACTGTGTAGTCTCATTTACTAAATGATTGCCAGACTGTTTAGTCTCATTTACCAAATGATTGTCAGACTGTGTAGTCTCATTTATCAAATAGATGTCAGACTGTGTAGTCTTATTTACCAAATGATTGTCTGACTGTGTAGTCTGATTTACCAAATTATTGTCTGACTGTGTAGTCTCATTTACCAAATGATAGTTGGACTGTGTAGTCTCATTTACCAAATGACTGTCAGACTGTGTAGTCTCATTTACAAAATGACTGTCAGACTGTGTAGTCTCATTTACCAAATAGTTGTCAGACTGTGTATTCTCACTTACCAAATGGTTGTCTGACTGTGTTGTCTCATTTACTAAATGATTTCCAGACTGTTTAGTCTCATTCACCAAATGAATGTCAGACTATGTCGTCTTATTTACCCAAATGATTGTCAGACTCTGTCGTCTTATTTACCCAAATGATTGTCAGACTGTGTAGTTTCATTTACCAAATGATTGTCAGACTGTGTAGTCTCATTTACCAAATTATTGTCAGACTGTGTAGTGTCATATACCAAATGGTTGTCAGACTGTGTAGTCTCATTTACCAAATGGTTGTCAGACTGTGTAGTCTCATTTACCAAATGATTGTCAAACTGTGTAGTCTCATTTGACAAATGATTGCCAGACTATGTAATCTCATTTACCAATAGGTTGTCAGACTGTGTTGTCTCATTTACCAAATGATTGTCAAACTGTGTTGTCTCATTTACCAAATGATTGCCAAACTGTGTAGTCTCATTTACCAAATAATTGTCAGACTATGTAGTATTATTTACCACATGATTGTCAGACTGTGTAGTCTCATTTACCAAATTATTGTCAGACTGTGTAGTCTCATTTACCAAATGGTTGTCAGAATGTGTAGTGTCATTTACCAAATGGTTGTCAGACTGTGTAGTCTCATTTACCAAATGATTGTCAAACTGCGTAATTTCATTTACCAAATGATTGTCAGTCTGCGTAGTCTCATTTACCAAATGGTTGTCAGACTGTGTAGTCAAATTTACCAAATGATTGTCAGACTGTGCAGTTTCATTTACCAAATGATATTCAGACTGTGTAGTCTCATTTACCAAATGATTGTCAGACTGTGTTGTCTCATTTACCAAATGGTTGTCAGACTGTGTCGTCTCATTTACCAAATAGTTGTCAGACTGTGTAGTCTCATTTACCAAATGGTTGTCAGACTGTGTAGTCTCATTTACTAAATGATTGTCAGACCGTTTAGTCTCATTTACCAAATGATTGTCAGACTGTGTAGTCTCATTTACCAAATGATTGTCAGACTGTGTAGTCTCAATTACCAAATGGTTGTCAGACAGTGTAGTCTCATTTACCAAATGGTTGTCACACTGTGTAGTCTCATTTACTAAATGATTGCCAGACTGTTTAGTCTCATTTACCAAATGATTGTCAGACTGTGTAGTCTCTTTTATCAAATAGTTGTCAGACTGTGTAGTCTTATTTACCAAATGATTGTCTGACTGTGTAGTCTGATTTACCAAATTATTGTCTGACTGTGTAGTCTCATTTACCAAATGATTGATGGACTGTGTAGTCTCATTTACCAAATGACTGTCAGACTGTGTAGTCTCATTTACCAAATGACTGTCAGACTGTGTAGTCTCATTTACCAAATAGTTGTCAGACTGTGTATTCTCACTTACCAAATGGTTGTCTGACTGTGTTGTCTCATTTACTAAATGATTTCCAGACTGTTTAGTCTCATTCACCAAATGAATGTCAGACTATGTCGTCTTATTTACCCAAATGATTGTCAGACTCTGTCGTCTTATTTACCCAAATGATTGTCAAACTGTGTAGTTTCATTTACCAAATGATTGTCAGACTGTGTAGTCTCATTTACCAAATTATTGTCAGACTGTGTAGTGTCATATACCAAATGGTTGTCAGACTGTGTAGTCTCATTTACCAAATGGTTGTCAGACAGTTTAGTCTCATTTACCAAATGATTGTCAGACTGTGTAGTCTCATTTGACAAATGATTGCCAGACTATGTAATCTCATTTACCAATAGGTTGTCAGACTGTGTTGTCTCATTTACCAAATGATTGTCAAACTGTGTTGTCTCATTTACCAAATGATTGTCAAACTGTGTAGTCTCATTTACCAAATAATTGTCAGACTATGTAGTATTATTTACCACATGATTGTCAGACTGTGTAGTCTCATTTACCAAATTATTGTCAGACTGTGTAGTCTCATTTACCAAATGGTTGTCAGACTGTGTAGTGTCATTTACCAAATGGTTGTCAGACTGTGTAGTCTCATTTACCAAATGATTGTCAAACTGCGTAGTTTCATTTACCAAATGATTGTCAGTCTGCGTAGTCTCATTTACCAAATGGTTGTCAGACTGTGTAGTCAAATTTACCAAATGATTGTCAGACTGTGCAGTTTCATTTACCAAATGATATTCAGACTGTGTAGTCTCATTTACCAAATGATTGTCAGACTGTGTTGTCTCATTTACCAAATGGTTGTCAGACTGTGTCGTCTCATTTACCAAATAGTTGTCAGACTGTGTAGTCTCATTTACCAAATGGTTGTCAGACTGTGTAGTCTCATTTACCAAATAGTTATCAGACTGTGTAGTCTCATTTACCAAATAGTTGTCAGACTGAGTATTCTCATTAACCAAATGATTGTCAGACTGTGTAGTCTCATTTACCAAATGAATGTCAGACTGTGTAGTCTCATTTACCAAATGATTGTCAGACTGTGTAGTCTCATTTACCAATTAGTTGTCAGACTGTGTAGTCTCATTTACCAAATAGTTGTCAGACTGTATAGTCTCATTTACCAAATAGTTGTCAGACTGTGTAGTCTCATTTACCAAATGGTTGTCAGACTGTGTAGTCTCATTTACTAAATGATTGTCAGACCGTTTAGTCTCATTTACCAACTGATTGTCAGACTATGTAGTCTCATTTACCTAATGGTTGTCAGACTGTGTAGTCTCATTTACCAAATGATTGTCAGACTGTGTAGTCTCGTTTACCCAAATGATTGTCAGACCGTTTAGTCTCATTTACAAAATCATTGTCAGACTGTGTAGTCTCATTTACCAGATGATTGTCAGACTGTGTAGTCTCATTTACCAAAATGATTGCCAGAATGTGTAGTCTCATTTACCAAATGGTTGTCAGACTGTGTAGTCTCATTTACCAAATAGTTGTCAGACCGTGTAGTCTCATTTACCAAAGAGTTGTCAGACTGTGTATTCTCATTAACCAAATGATTGTCAGACTGTGTAGTCTCATTTACCAAATGAATGTCAGACTGTGTAGTCTCATTTACCAAATGATTGTCAGACTGTGTAGTTTCATTCACCAAATGATTGTCAGACTGTGTAGTCTCATTTACCAAATGATTGTCGGAATGTGTAGTATTTTCTACCCAAATGATTGTCAGACCGTTTAATCTCATTTACCAAGTGATTGTCAGACTGTGTAGTCTCATTTACAATATGATTGTCAGACTATGTCGTCTTATTTACCCAAATGATTGTCAGACTGTGTAGTTTTATTTACCAAATGATTGTCAGACTGTGTAGTCTCATTTACCAAATGATTGTCAAACTGTATAGTTTCATTTACCAAATGATTGTCAGACTGTGTAGTCTCATTTACCAAATGATTGTCAGACTGTGTAGTCTCATTTACCCAAATGATTGTCAGACCGTTTAGTCTCATTTACAAAATCATTGACAGACTGTGTAGTTTCATTTACCAGATGATTGTCAGAATGTGTAGTCTCATTTACCAATATGATTGTCAGACTGTGTAGATTTATTTACCAAATGGTTGTCAGACTGTGTAGTCAAATTTACCAAATGATTGTCAGACTGTGCAGTTTCATTTACCAAATGATATTCAGACTGTGTAGTCTCATTTACCAAATGATTGTCAGACTGTGTTGTCTCATTTACCAAATGTTTGTCAGACTGTGTCGTCTCATTTACCAAATAGTTGTCAGACTGTGTAGTCTCATTTACCAAATGGTTGTCAGACTGTGTAGTCTCATTTACAAAATAGTTATCAGACTGTGTAGTCTCATTTACCAAATAGTTGTCAGACTGTGTATTCTAATTAACAAAATGATTGTCAGACTGTGTAGTCTCATTTACCAAATGAATGTCAGACTGTGTAGTCTCATTTACCAAATGATTGTCAGACTGTGTAGTCTCATTTACCAATTAGTTGTCAGACTGTGTAGTCTCATTTACCAAATAGTTGTCAGACTGTATAGTCTCATTTACCAAATAGTTGTCAGACTGTGTAGTCTCATTTACCAAATGGTTGTCAGACTGTGTAGTCTCATTTACTAAATGATTGTCAGACCGTTTAGTCTCATTTACCAACTGATTGTCAGACTATGTAGTCTCATTTACCTAATGGTTGTCAGACTGTGTAGTCTCATTTACCAAATGATTGTCAGACTGTGTAGTCTCGTTTACCCAAATGATTGTCAGACCGTTTAGTCTCATTTACAAAATCATTGTCAGACTGTGTAGTCTCATTTACCAGATGATTGTCAGACTGTGTAGTCTCATTTACCAAAATGATTGCCAGAATGTGTAGTCTCATTTACCAAATGGTTGTCAGACTGTGTAGTCTCATTTACCAAATAGTTGTCAGACCGTGTAGTCTCATTTACCAAAGAGTTGTCAGACTGTGTATTCTCATTAACCAAATGATTGTCAGACTGTGTAGTCTCATTTACCAAATGAATGTCAGACTGTGTAGTCTCATTTACCAAATGATTGTCAGACTGTGTAGTTTCATTCACCAAATGATTGTCAGACTGTGTAGTCTCATTTACCAAATGATTCTCGGAATGTGTAGTATCTTCTACCCAAATGATTGTCAGACCGTTTAATCTCATTTACCAAGTGATTGTCAGACTGTGTAGTCTCATTTACAATATGATTGTCAGACTATGTCGTCTTATTTACCCAAATGATTGTCAGACTGTGTAGTTTTATTTACCAAATTATTGTCAGACTGTGTAGTCTCATTTACCAAATGATTGTCAAACTGTATAGTTTCATTTACCCAAATGATTGTCAGACCGTTTAGTCTCATTTACAAAATCATTGACAGACTGTGTAGTTTCATTTACCAGATGATTGTCAGAATGTGTAGTCTCATTTACCAATATGATTGTCAGACTGTGTAGATTTATTTACCAAATGGTTGTCAGACTGTGTAGTCTCATTTACCAAATAGTTGTCAGACTGTGTAGTCTCATTTACCAAAGAATTGTCAGACTGTGTAGTTTCATTCACCAAATGATTGTCAGACTGTGTAGTCTCATTTACCAAATGATTCTCGGAATGTGTAGTATCTTCTACCCAAATGATTGTCAGACCGTTTAATCTCATTTACCAAGTGATTGTCAGACTGTGTAGTCTCATTTACAATATGATTGTCAGACTATGTCGTCTTATTTACCCAAATGATTGTCAGACTGTGTAGTTTTATTTACCAAATTATTGTCAGACTGTGTAGTCTCATTTACCAAATGATTGTCAAACTGTATAGTTTCATTTACCCAAATGATTGTCAGACCGTTTAGTCTCATTTACAAAATCATTGACAGACTGTGTAGTTTCATTTACCAGATGATTGTCAGAATGTGTAGTCTCATTTACCAATATGATTGTCAGACTGTGTAGATTTATTTACCAAATGGTTGTCAGACTGTGTAGTCTCATTTACCAAATGATTGTCAGACTGTGTAGTTTCATTTACTAAATGGTTTTAAGAATGTGTAGTCTCATTTACCAAATGGTTGATAGACTGTGTTGTCTCATTTACCAAATGGTTGTCAGACTGTGTAGTCTCATTTACCAAATTGTTGTCAGACTGTGTAGTTTCATTTACTAAATGGTTTTAAGAATGTGTAGTCTCATTTACCAAATGGTTGATAGACTGTGTTGTCTCATTTACCAAATGGTTGTCAGACTGTATAGTCTCATTTACCAAATTGTTGTCAGACTGTTTTGTCTCATTTACCAAATGGTTGCTGACTGTGTAGTCTCATTTACCAAATAGTTGTCAGACTGTGTAGTCTCATTTACCAAATAGTTGTCAGACTGTGTATTCTCATTAACCAAATGATTGTCAGACTGTGTAGTCTCAATTACCAAATGAATGTCAGACTGTGTAGTCTCATTTACCAAATGATTGTCTGACTGTGTAGTCTCATTTACCAAATGATTGTCAGACTGTGTAGTCTCATTTACCAGATGATTGTCAGACTGTGTAGTCTCATTTACCCAAATGACTGCCAGACTGTGCAGTCTCATTTACTAAATGGTTTTAAGAATGTGTAGTCTCATTTACCAAATGGTTGATAGACTGTGTTGTCTCATTTACCAAATGGTTGTCAGACTGTGTAGTCTCATTTACCAAATTGTTGTCAGACTGTTTTGTCTCATTTACCAAATGGTTGTCAGACTGTGTAGTCTCATTTACCAAATAGTTGTCAGACTGTGTAGTCTCATTTACCAAATAGTTGTCAGACTGTGTATTCTCATTAACCAAATGATTGTCAGACTGTGTAGTCTCATTTACCAAATGATTGTCAGACTGTGTTGTCTCATTTACCAAATGGTTGTCAGACTGTGTCGTCTCATTTACCAAATAGTTGTCAGACTGTGTAGTCTCATTTACCAAATAGTTGTCAGACCGTTTAGTCTCATTTACCAAATGATTGTCAGACTGTGTAGTCTCATTTACCAAATGATTGTCAGACTGTGTAGTTTCATTTACCAAATGATTGTCAGACTGTGTAGTCTCATTTACAAAATGATTGTCAGAATGTGTAGTATCATCTACCCAAATGATTGTCAGACCGTTTAATCTCATTTACCAAGTGATTGTCAGACTGTGTAGTCTCATTTACAAAATGATTGTCAGACTATGTCGTCTTATTTACCCAAATGATAGTCAGACTGTGTAGTTTTATTTACCAAATGATTGTCAGACTGTGTAGTCTCATTTACCAAATGATTGTCAAACTGTGTAGTTTCATTTACCAAATGATATTCAGGCTGTGTAGTCTCATTTACCAAATGATTGTCAGACTGTGTTGTCTCATTTACCAAATGGTTGTCAGACTGTGTAGTCTCATTTACCAAATAGTTGTCATACAGTGTAGTCTCATTTACCAAATGGTTGTCAGACTGTGTAGTCTCATTTACCAAATGGTTGTCAGACTGTGTAGTCTCATTTACCAAATAGTTGTCAGACTGTGTAGTCTCATTTGCCAAATAGTTGTCAGACTGTGTATTCTCATTAACCAAATGATTGTCAGACTGTGTAGTCTCATTTACCAAATGATTGTCAGACTGTGCAGTCTCATTTCACAAATAGTTGTCAGACTGTGCAGTCTCATTTACCAAATAGTTGTCAGACTGTATAGTCTCATTTACCAAATAGTTGTCAGACTGTGTATTCTCATTAACCAAATGATTGTCAGACTGTGTAGTCTCAATTACCAAATGAATGTCAGACTGTGTAGTCTCATTTACCAAATGATTGTCAGACTGTGTAGTCTCATTTACCAAATGATTGTCAGACTGTGCAGTCTCATTTACCAGATGATTGTCAGACTGTGTAGTCTCATTTACCCAAATGACTGCCAGACTGTGCAGTCTCATTTACTAAATGGTTTTAAGAATGTGTAGTCTCATTTACCAAATGGTTGATAGACTGTGTTGTCTCATTTACCAAATGGTTGTCAGACTGTGTAGTCTCATTTACCAAATTGTTGTCAGACTGTTTTGTCTCATTTACCAAATGGTTGTCAGACTGTGTAGTCTCATTTACCAAATAGTTGTCAGACTGTGTAGTCTCATTTACCAAATAGTTGTCAGACTGTGTATTCTCATTAACCAAATGATTGTCAGACTGTGTAGTCTCATTTACCAAATGAATGTCAGACTGTGTAGTCTCATTTACCAAATGATTGTCAGAGTGTGTAGTCTCATTTACCAAATAGTTGTCAGACTGTGTAGTCTCATTTACCAAATAGTTGTCAGACCGTTTAGTCTCATTTACCAAATGATTGTCAGACTGTGTAGTCTCATTTACCAAATGATTGTCAGACTGTGTAGTTTCATTTACCAAATGATTGTCAGACTGTGTAGTCTCATTTACAAAATGATTGTCAGAATGTGTAGTATCATCTACCCAAATGATTGTCAGACCGTTTAATCTCATTTACCAAGTGATTGTCAGACTGTGTAGTCTCATTTACAAAATGATTATCAGACTATGTCGTCTTATTTACCCAAATGATTGTCAGACTGTGTAGTTTTATTTACCAAATGATTGTCAGACTGTGTAGTCTCATTTACCAAATGATTGTCAAACTGTGTAGTTTCATTTACCAAATGATATTCAGACTGTGTAGTCTCATTTACCAAATGATTGTCAGACTGTGTTGTCTCATTTACCAAATGGTTGTCAGACTGTGTAGTCTCATTTACCAAATAGTTGTCAGACTGTGTAGTCTCATTTACCAAATGATTGTCAGACCGTTTAGTCTCATTTACCAAATGATTGTCAGACTGTGTAGTCTCATTTACCAAATGATTGTCAGACTGTGTAGTCTCAATTACCAAATGGTTGTCAGACTGTGTAGTCTCATTTACCAAATGATTGTCAGAATGTGTAGTCTCATCTACCCAAAGGATTGTCAGACCGTTTAATCTCATTTACCAAGTGATTTTCAGACTGTGTAGTCTCATTTACAAAATGATTGTCAGACTATGTCGTTTTATTTACCCAAATGATTGTCAGACTGTGTAGTATTATTTACCAAATGATTGTCAGACTGTGTAGTCTCATTTACCAAATTGTTTTCAGACAGTGTAGTCTCATTTACCAAATGGTTGTCACACTGTGTAGTCTCATTTACTAAATGATTGCCAGACTGTTTAGTCTCATTTACCAAATGATTGTCAGACTGTGTAGTCTCATTTATCAAATAGATGTCAGACTGTGTAGTCTTATTTACCAAATGATTGTCTGACTGTGTAGTCTGATTTACCAAATTATTGTCTGACTGTGTAGTCTCATTTACCAAATGATTGTTGGACTGTGTAGTCTCATTTACCAAATGACTGTCAGACTGTGTAGTCTCATTTACCAAATGACTGTCAGACTGTGTAGTCTCATTTACCAAATAGTTGTCAGACTGTGTATTCTCACTTACCAAATGGTTGTCTGACTGTGTTGTCTCATTTACTAAATGATTTCCAGACTGTTTAGTCTCATTCACCAAATGAATGTCAGACTATGTCGTCTTATTTACCCAAATGATTGTCAGACTCTGTCGTCTTATTTACCCAAATGATTGTCAGACTGTGTAGTTTCATTTACCAAATGATTGTCAGACTGTGTAGTCTCATTTACCAAATTATTGTCAGACTGTGTAGTGTCATATACCAAATGGTTGTCAGACTGTGTAGTCTCATTTACCAAATGGTTGTCAGACAGTGTAGTCTCATTTACCAAATGATTGTCAAACTGTGTAGTCTCATTTGACAAATGATTGCCAGACTATGTAATCTCATTTACCAATAGGTTGTCAGACTGTGTTGTCTCATTTACTAAATGATTATCAAACTGTGTTGTCTCATTTACCAAATGATTGTCAAACTGTGTAGTCTCATTTACCAAATAATTGTCAGACTATGTAGTATTATTTTCCACATGATTGTCAGACTGTGTAGTCTCATTTACCAAATTATTGTCAGACTGTGTAGTCTCATTTACCAAATGGTTGTCAGAATGTGTAGTGTCATTTACCAAATGGTTGTCAGACTGTGTAGTCTCATTTACCAAATGATTGTCAAACTGCGTAGTTTCATTTACCAAATGATTGTCAGTCTGCGTAGTCTCATTTACCAAATGGTTGTCAGACTGTGTAGTCAAATTTACCAAATGATTGTCAGACTGTGCAGTTTCATTTACCAAATGATATTCAGACTGTGTAGTCTCATTTACCAAATGATTGTCAGACTGTGTTGTCTCATTTACCAAATGGTTGTCAGACTGTGTCGTCTCATTTACCAAATAGTTGTCAGACTGTGTAGTCTCATTTACCAAATGGTTGTCAGACTGTGTAGTCTCATTTACTAAATGATTGTCAGACCGTTTAGTCTCATTTACCAAATGATTGTCAGACTGTGTAGTCTCATTTACCAAATGATTGTCAGACTGTGTAGTCTCAATTACCAAATGGTTGTCAGACAGTGTAGTCTCATTTACCAAATGGTTGTCACACTGTGTAGTCTCATTTACTAAATGATTGCCAGACTGTTTAGTCTCATTTACCAAATGATTGTCAGACTGTGTAGTCTCATTTATCAAATAGTTGTCAGACTGTGTAGTCTTATTTACCAAATGATTGTCTGACTGTGTAGTCTGATTTACCAAATTATTGTCTGACTGTGTAGTCTCATTTACCAAATGATTGTTGGACTGTGTAGTCTCATTTACCAAATGACTGTCAGACTGTGTAGTCTCATTTACCAAATGACTGTCAGACTGTGTAGTCTCATTTACCAAATAGTTGTCAGACTGTGTATTCTCACTTACCAAATGGTTTTCTGACTGTGTTGTCTCATTTACTAAATGATTTCCAGACTGTTTAGTCTCATTCACCAAATGAATGTCAGACTATGTCGTCTTATTTACCCAAATGATTGTCAGACTCTGTCGTCTTATTTACCCAAATGATTGTCAAACTGTGTAGTTTCATTTACCAAATGATTGTCAGACTGTGTAGTCTCATTTACCAAATTATTGTCAGACTGTGTAGTGTCATATACCAAATGGTTGTCAGACTGTGTAGTCTCATTTACCAAATGGTTGTCAGACAGTTTAGTCTCATTTACCAAATGATTGCCAGACTGTGTAGTCTCATTTGACAAATGATTGCCAGACTATGTAATCTCATTTACCAATAGGTTGTCAGACTGTGTTGTCTCATTTACCAAATGATTGTCAAACTGTGTTGTCTCATTTACCAAATGATTGTCAAACTGTGTAGTCTCATTTACCAAAATGATTGCCAGAATGTGTAGTCTCATTTACCAAATTGTTGTCAGACTGTGTAGTCTCATTTACCAAATAGTTGTCAGACCGTGTAGTCTCATTTACCAAATGGTTGTCAGACTGTGTAGTCTCATTTACCAAATAGTTGTCAGACTGTGTAGTCTCATTTACCAAAGAATTGTCAGACTGTGTATGCTAATTAACCAAATGATTGTCAGACTGTGAAGTCCCATTTACCAAATGAATGTCAGACTGTGTAGTCTCATTTACCAAATGATTGTCAGACTGTGTAGTTTCATTTACTAAATGGTTTTAAGAATGTGTAGTCTCATTTACCAAATGGTTGATAGACTGTGTTGTCTCATTTACCAAATGGTTGTCAGACTGTGTAGTCTCATTTACCAAATTGTTGTCAGACTGTGTAGTTTCATTTACTAAATGGTTTTAAGAATGTGTAGTCTCATTTACCAAATGGTTGATAGACTGTGTTGTCTCATTTACCAAATGGTTGTCAGACTGTATAGTCTCATTTACCAAATTGTTGTCAGACTGTTTTGTCTCATTTACCAAATGGTTGCTGACTGTGTAGTCTCATTTACCAAATAGTTGTCAGACTGTGTAGTCTCATTTACCAAATAGTTGTCAGACTGTGTATTCTCATTAACCAAATGATTGTCAGACTGTGTAGTCTCAATTACCAAATGAATGTCAGACTGTGTAGTCTCATTTACCAAATGATTGTCAGACTGTGTAGTCTCATTTACCAAATGATTGTCAGACTGTGTAGTCTCATTTACTAAATGGTTTTAAGAATGTGTAGTCTCATTTACCAAATGGTTGATAGACTGTGTTGTCTCATTTACCAAATTATTGTCAGACTGTGTAGTGTCATATACCAAATGGTTGTCAGACTGTGTAGTCTCATTTACCAAATGGTTGTCAGACAGTTTAGTCTCATTTACCAAATGATTGTCAGACTGTGTAGTCTCATTTGACAAATGATTGCCAGACTATGTAATCTCATTTACCAATAGGTTGTCAGACTGTGTTGTCTCATTTACCAAATGATTGTCAAACTGTGTTGTCTCATTTACCAAATGATTGTCAAACTGTGTAGTCTCATTTACCAAATTATTGTCAGACTGTGTAGTCTCATTTACCAAATGGTTGTCAGACTGTGTAGTGTCATTTACCAAATGGTTGTCAGACTGTGTAGTCTCATTTACCAAATGATTGTCAAACTGCGTAGTTTCATTTACCAAATGATTGTCAGTCTGCGTAGTCTCATTTACCAAATGGTTGTCAGACTGTGTAGTCAAATTTACCAAATGATTGTCAGACTGTGCAGTTTCATTTACCAAATGATATTCAGACTGTGTAGTCTCATTTACCAAATGATTGTCAGACTGTGTCGTCTCATTTACCAAATAGTTGTCAGACTGTGTAGTCTCATTTACCAAATGGTTGTCAGACTGTGTAGTCTCATTTACCAAATAGTTATCAGACTGTGTAGTCTCATTTACCAAATAGTTGTCAGACTGTGTATTCTCATTAACCAAATGATTGTCAGACTGTGTAGTCTCATTTACCAAATGAATGTCAGACTGTGTAGTCTCATTTACCAAATGATTGTCAGACTGTGTAGTCTCATTTACCAATTAGTTGTCAGACTGTGTAGTCTCATTTACCAAATAGTTGTCAGACTGTATAGTCTCATTTACCAAATAGTTGTCAGACTGTGTAGTCTCATTTACCAAATGGTTGTCAGACTGTGTAGTCTCATTTACTAAATGATTGTCAGACCGTTTAGTCTCATTTACCAACTGATTGTCAGACTGTGTAGTCTCATTTACCTAATGGTTGTCAGACTGTGTAGTCTCATTTACCAAATGATTGTCAGACTGTGTAGTCTCGTTTACCCAAATGATTGTCAGACCGTTTAGTCTCATTTACAAAATCATTGTCAGACTGTGTAGTCTCATTTACCAGATGATTGTCAGACTGTATAGTCTCATTTACCAAATGGTTGTCAGACTGTGTAGTCTCATTTACCAAATAGTTGTCAGACCGTGTAGTCTCATTTACCAAAGATTTGTCAGACTGTGTATTCTCATTAACCAAATGATTGTCAGACTGTGTAGTCTCATTTACCAAATGAATGTCAGACTGTGTAGTCTCATTTACCAAATGATTGTCAGACTGTGTAGTTTCATTCACCAAATGATTGTCAGACTGTGTAGTCTCATTTACCAAATGATTGTCGGAATGTGTAGTATCTTCTACCCAAATGATTGTCAGACCGTTTAATCTCATTTACCAAGTGATTGTCAGACTGTGTAGTCTCATTTACAATATGATTGTCAGACTATGTCGTCTTATTTACCCAAATGATTGTCAGACTGTGTAGTTTTATTTACCAAATGATTGTCAGACTGTGTAGTCTCATTTACCAAATGATTGTCAAACTGTATAGTTTCATTTACCAAATGGTTGTCAGACTGTGTAGTCTCATTTACCAAAGAGTTGTCAGACTGTGTAGTCTCATTTACCAAAGAATTGTCAGACTGTGTATGCTAATTAACCAAATGATTGTCAGACTGTGTAGTCCCATTTACCAAATGAATGTCAGACTGTGTAGTCTCATTTACCAAATGATTGTCAGACTGTGTAGTTTCATTTACTAAATGGTTTTAAGAATGTGTAGTCTCATTTACCAAATGGTTGATAGACTGTGTTGTCTCATTTACCAAATGGTTGTCAGACTGTGTAGTCTCATTTACCAAATTGTTGTCAGACTGTGTAGTTTCATTTACTAAATGGTTTTAAGAATGTGTAGTCTCATTTACCAAATGGTTGATAGACTGTGTTGTCTCATTTACCAAATGGTTGTCAGACTGTATAGTCTCATTTACCAAATTGTTGTCAGACTGTTTTGTCTCATTTACCAAATGGTTGCTGACTGTGTAGTCTCATTTACCAAATAGTTGTCAGACTGTGTAGTCTCATTTACCAAATAGTTGTCAGACTGTGTATTCTCATTAACCAAATGATTGTCAGACTGTGTAGTCTCAATTACCAAATGAATCTCAGACTGTGTAGTCTCATTTACCAAATGATTGTCAGACTGTGTAGTCTCATTTACCAAATGATTGTCAGACTGTGTAGTCTCATTTACCAGATGGTTGTCAGACTGTGTAGTCTCATTTACCCAAATGACTGCCAGACTGTGCAGTCTCATTTACTAAATGGTTTTAAGAATGTGTAGTCTCATTTACCAAATGGTTGATAGACTGTGTTGTCTCATTTACCAAATGGTTGTCAGACTGTGTAGTCTCATTTACCAAATTGTTGTCAGACTGTTTTGTCTCATTTACCAAATGGTTGTCAGACTGTGTAGTCTCATTTACCAAATAGGTGTCAGACTGTGTAGTCTCATTTACCAAATAGTTGTCAGACTGTGTATTCTCATTAACCAAATGATTGTCAGACTGTGTAGTCTCATTTACCAAATGAATGTCAGACTGTGTAGTCTCATTTACCAAATGATTGTCAGACGGTGTTGTCTCATTTACCAAATAGTTGTCAGACTGTGTAGTCTCATTTACCAAATAGTTGTCAGACCGTTTAGTCTCATTTACCAATTGATTGTCAGACTGTGTAGTCTCATTTACCAAATGATTGTCAGACTGTGTAGTTTCATTTACCAAATGATTGTCAGACTGTGTAGTCTCATTTACAAAATGATTGTCAGAATGTGTAGTATCATCTACCCAAATGATTGTCAGACCGTTTAATCTCATTTACCAAGTGATTGTCAGACTGTGTAGTCTCATTTACAAAATGATTGTCAGACTATGTCGTCTTATTTACCCAAATGATTGTCAGACTGTGTAGTTTTATTTACCAAATGATTGTCAGACTGTGTAGTCTCATTTACCAAATGATTGTCAAACTGTGTAGTTTCATTTACCAAATGATATTCAGACTGTGTAGTCTCATTTACCAAATGATTGTCAGACTGTGTTGTCTCATTTACCAAATGGTTGTCAGACTGTGTAGTCTCATTTACCAAATAGTTGTCATACAGTGTAGTCTCATTTACCAAATGGTTGTCAGACTGTGTAGTCTCATTTACCAAATGGTTGTCAGACTGTGTAGTCTCATTTACCAAATAGTTGTCAGACTGTGTAGTCTCATTTGCCAAATAGTTGTCAGACTGTGTATTCTCATTAACCAAATGATTGTCAGACTGTGTAGTCTCATTTACCAAATGATTGTCAGACTGTGTAGTCTCATTTACCAAATGATTGTCAGACTGTGTAGTCTCATTTCACAAATAGTTGTCAGACTGTGCAGTCTCATTTACCAAATAGTTGTCAGACTGTATAGTCTCATTTACCAAATAGTTGTCAGACTGTGTATTCTCATTAACCAAATGATTGTCAGACTGTGTAGTCTCAATTACCAAATGAATGTCAGACTGTGTAGTCTCATTTACCAAATGATTGTCAGACTGTGTAGTCTCATTTACCAAATGATTGTCAGACTGTGTAGTCTCATTTACCAGATGATTGTCAGACTGTGTAGTCTCATTTACCCAAATGACTGCCAGACTGTGCAGTCTCATTTACTAAATGGTTTTAAGAATGTGTACTCTCATTTACCAAATGGTTGATAGACTGTGTTGTCTCATTTACCAAATGGTTGTCAGACTGTGTAGTCTCATTTACCAAATTGTTGTCAGACTGTTTTGTCTCATTTACCAAATGGTTGTCAGACTGTGTAGTCTCATTTACCAAATAGTTGTCAGACTGTGTAGTCTCATTTACCAAATAGTTGTCAGACTGTGTATTCTCATTAACCAAATGATTGTCAGACTGTGTAGTCTCATTTACCAAATGAATGTCAGACTGTGTAGTCTCATTTACCAAATGATTGTCAGAGTGTGTAGTCTCATTTACCAAATAGTTGTCAGACTGTGTAGTCTCATTTACCAAATAGTTGTCAGACCGTTTAGTCTCATTTACCAAATGATTGTCAGACTGTGTAATCTCATTTACCAAATGATTGTCAGACTGTGTAGTTTCATTTACCAAATGATTGTCAGACTGTGTAGTCTCATTTACAAAATGATTGTCAGAATGTGTAGTATCATCTACCCAAATGATTGTCAGACCGTTTAATCTCATTTACCAAGTGATTGTCAGACTGTGTAGTCTCATTTACCAAATGATTGTCAGACTGTGTTGTCTCATTTACCAAATGGTTGTCAGACTGTGTAGTCTCATTTACCAAATAGTTGTCAGACAGTGTAGTCACATTTACCAAATGGTTGTCAGACTGTGTAGTCTCATTTACCAAATAGTTATCAGACTGTGTAGTCCCATTTACCAAATAGTTGTCAGACTGTGTATTCTCATTAACCAAATGATTGTCAGACTGTGTAGTCTCATTTACCAAATGAATGTCAGACTGTGTAGTCTCATTTACCAAATGATTGTCAGAGTGTGTAGTCTCATTTACAAATTAGTTGTCAGACAGTGTAGTCTCATTTACCAAATAGTTGTCAGACTGTATAGTCTCATTTACCAAATAGTTGTCAGACTGTGTAGTCTCATTTACCAAATGGTTGTCAGAATGTGTAGTCTCATTTACTAAATGATTGTCAGACCGTTTAGTCTCATTTACCAACTGATTGTCAGACTGTGTAGTCCCATTTACGTAATGGTTGTCAGACTGTGTAGTCTCATTTACCAAATGATTGTCAGACTGTGTAGTCTCGTATACCCAAATGATTGTCAGACCGTTTAGTCTCATTTACAAAATCATTGTCAGAATGTGTAATCTCATTTACCAGATGATTGTCAGACTGTGTAGTCTCATTTACCAAAATGATTGTCAGAATGTGTAGTCTCATTTACCAAATGGTTGTCAGACTGTGTAGTCTCATTTACCAAAGAGTTGTCAGACCGTGTAGTCTCATTTACCAAAGAGTTGTCAGACTGTGTATTCTCATTAACCAAATGATTGTCAGACTGTGTAGTCCCATTTACCAAATGAATGTCAGACTGTGTAGTCTCATTTACCAAATGATTGTCAGACTGTGTAGTTTCATTTACCAAATGATTGTCAGACTGTGTAGTCTCATTTACCAAATGATTGTCGGAATGTGTAGTATCATCTACCCAAATGATTGTCAGACCGTTTAATCTCATTTACCAAGTGATTGTCAGACTGTGTAGTCTCATTTACAAAATGATTGTCAGACTATGTCGTCTTATTTACCCAAATGATTATCAGACTGTGTAGTTTTATTTACCAAATGATTGTCAGACTGTGTAGTCTCATTTACCAAATGATTGTCAAAATGTGTAGTTTCATTTACCAAATGATTGTCAGACTGTGTAGTCACATTTACCAAATGATTGTCAGACTGTGTAGTCTTATTTACCCAAATGATTGTCAGACCGTTTAGTCTCATTTACAAAATCATTGACAGACTGTGTAGTCTCATTTACCAGATGATTGTCAGACTGTGTAGTCTCATTTACCAATATGATTGTCAGACTGTGTAGATTTATTTACCAAATGGTTGTCAGACTGTGTAGTCTCATTTAACAAATAGTTGTCAGACTGTGTATTCTCATTAACCAAATGATTGTCAGACTGTGTAGTCTCATTTACCAAATGAATGTCAGACTGTGTAGTCTCATTTACCAAATGATTGTCAGAGTGTGTAGTCTCATTTACCAAATAGTTGTCAGACTGTGTAGTCTCATTTACCAAATAGTTGTCAGACCGTTTAGTCTCATTTACCAAATGATTGTCAGACTGTGTAGTCTCATTTACCAAATGATTGTCAGACTGTGTAGTTTCATTTACCAAATGATTGTCAGACTGTGTAGTCTCATTTACAAAATGATTGTCAGAATGTGTAGTATCATCTACCCAAATGATTGTCAGACCGTTTAATCTCATTTACCAAGTGATTGTCAGACTGTGTAGTCTCATTTACAAAATGATTATCAGACTACGTCGTCTTATTTACCCAAATGATTGTCAGACTGTGTAGTTTTATTTACCAAATGATTGTCAGACTGTGTAGTCTCATTTACCAAATGATTGTCAAACTGTGTAGTTTCATTTACCAAATGATATTCAGACTGTGTAGTCTCATTTACCAAATGATTGTCAGACTGTGTTGTCTCATTTACCAAATGGTTGTCAGACTGTGTAGTCTCATTTACCAAATAGTTGTCAGACAGTGTAGTCTCATTTACCAAATGGTTGTCAGACTGTGTAGTCTCATTTACCAAATAGTTATCAGACTGTGTAGTCCCATTTACCAAATAGTTGTCAGACTGTGTATTCTCATTAACCAAATGATTGTCAGACTGTGTAGTCTCATTTACCAAATGAATGTCAGACTGTGTAGTCTCATTTACCAAATGATTGTCAGACTGTGTAGTCTCATTTACCAATTAGTTGTCAGACAGTGTAGTCTCATTTACCAAATAGTTGTCAGACTGTATAGTCTCATTTACCAAATAGTTGTCAGACTGTGTAGTCTCATTTACCAAATGGTTGTCAGAATGTGTAGTCTCATTTACTAAATGATTGTCAGACCGTTTAGTCTCATTTACCAACTGATTGTCAGACTGTGTAGTCTCGTATACCCAAATGATTGTCAGACCGTTTAGTCTCATTTACAAAATCATTGTCAGAATGTGTAATCTCATTTACCAGATGATTGTCAGACTGTGTAGTCTCATTTACCAAAATGATTGTCAGAATGTGTAATCTCATTTACCAAATGGTTGTCAGACTGTGTAGTCTCATTTACCAAATGAATGTCAGACTGTGTAGTCTCATTTACCAAATGATTGTCAGACTGTGTAGTTTCATTTACCAAATGATTGTCAGACTGTGTAGTCTCATTTACCAAATGATTGTCGGAATGTGTAGTATCATCTACCCAAATGATTGTCAGACCGTTTAATCTCATTTACCAAGTGATTGTCAGACTGTGTAGTCTCATTTACAAAATGATTGTCAGACTATGTCGTCTTATTTACCCAAATGATTGTCAGACTGTGTAGTTTTATTTACCAAATGATTGTCAGACTGTGTAGTCTCATTTACCAAATGATTGTCAAACTGTGTAGTTTCATTTACCAAATGATTGTCAGACTGTGTATTCACATTTACCAAATGATTGTCAGACTGTGTAGTCTTATTTACCCAAATGATTGTCAGACCGTTTAGTCTCATTTACAAAATCATTGACAGACTGTGTAGTCTCATTTACCAGATGATTGTCAGACTGTGTAGTCTCATTTACCAATATGATTGTCAGACTGTGTAGATTTATTTACCAAATGGTTGTCAGACTGTGTAGTCTCATTTACCAAATAGTTGTCAGACTGTGTAGTCTCATTTACCAAAGAATTGTCAGACTGTGTATGCTAATTAACCAAATGATTGTCAGACTGTGTAGTCTCATTTACCAAATGGTTGTCAGACTGTGTAGTCTCATTTACCAAATAGTTATCAGACTGTGTAGTCCCATTTACCAAATAGTTGTCAGACTGTGTATTCTCATTAACCAAATGATTGTCAGACTGTGTAGTCTCATTTACCAAATGAATGTCAGACTGTGTAGTCTCATTTACCAAATGATTGTCAGACTGTGTAGTCTCATTTACCAATTAGTTGTCAGACAGTGTAGTCTCATTTACCAAATAGTTGTCAGACTGTATAGTCTCATTTACCAAATAGTTGTCAGACTGTGTAGTCTCATTTACCAAATGGTTGTCAGAATGTGTAGTCTCATTTACTAAATGATTGTCAGACCGTTTAGTCTCATTTACCAACTGATTGTCAGACTGTGTAGTCTCATTTACCTAATGGTTGTCAGACTGTGTAGTCTCATTTACCAAATGATTGTCAGACTGTGTAGTCTCGTATACCCAAATGATTGTCAGACCGTTTAGTCTCATTTACAAAATCATTGTCAGAATGTGTAATCTCATTTACCAGAAGAATGTCAGACTGTGTAGTCTCATTTACCAAAATGATTGTCAGAATGTGTAGTCTCATTTACCAAATGGTTGTCAGAATGTGTAGTCTCATTTACCAAAGAGTTGTCAGACCGTGTAGTCTCATTTACCAAAGTATTGTCAGACTGTGTATTCTCATTAACCAAATGATTGTCAGACTGTGTAGTCCCATTTACCAAATGAATGTCAGACTGTATAGTCTCATTTACCAAATGATTGTCAGACTGTGTAGTTTCATTTACCAAATGATTGTCAGACCGTGTAGTCTCATTTACCAAATGATTGTCGGAATGTGTAGTATCATCTACCCAAATGATTGTCAGACCGTTTAATCTCATTTACCAAGTGATTGTCAGACTGTGTAGTCTCATTTACAAAATGATTGTCAGACTATGTCGTCTTATTTACCCAAATGATTGTCAGACTGTGTAGTTTTATTTACCAAATGATTGTCAGACTGTGTAGTCTCATTTACCAAATGATTGTCAAACTGTGTAGTTTCATTTACCAAATGATTGTCAGACTGTGTAGTCACATTTACCAAATGATTGTCAGACTGTGTAGTCTTATTTACCCAAATGATTGTCAGACCGTTTAGTCTCGTTTACAAAATCATTGACAGACTGTGTAGTCTCATTTACCAGATGATTGTCAGACTGTGTAGTCTCATTTACCAATATGGTTGTCAGACTGTGTAGATTTATTTACCAAATGGTTGTCAGACTGTGTAGTCTCATTTACCAAATAGTTGTCAGACTGTGTAGTCTCATTTACCAAAGAATTGTCAGACTGTGTATGCTAATTAACCAAATGATTGTCAGACTGTGTAGTCCCATTTACCAAATGAATGTCAGACTGTGTAGTCTCATTTACCAAATGATTGTCAGACTGTGTAGTTTCATTTACCAAATGATTGTCAGACTGTGTAGTCTCATTTACCAAATGATTGTCAGACTGTGTAGTCTCATTTACCAGATGATTGTCAGACTGTGTAGTTTCATTTACCCAAATGACTGCCAGACTGTGTAGTCTCCTTTACTAAATGGTTTTAAGAATGTGTAGTCTCATTTACCAAATGGTTGATAGACTGTGTTGTCTCATTTACCAAATGGTTGTCAGACTGTGTAGTCTCATTTACCAAATTGTTGTCAGACTGTTTTGTCTCATTTACCAAATGGTTGTCAGACTGTGTAGTCTCATTTACCAAATAGTTGTCAGACTGTGTATTCTCATTAACCAAATGATTGTCAGACTGTGTAGTCTCATTTACCAAATGATTGTCAGACAGTGTAGTCTCATTTACCAAATAGTTGTCAGACTGTGTAGTCTCATTTACCAAATAGTTGTCAGACCGTTTAGTCTCATTTACCAAATGATTGTCAGACTGTGTAGTCTCATTTACCAAATGATTGTCAGACTGTGTAGTTTCTTTTACCAAATGATTGTGAGACTGTGTAGTCTCATTTACCAAATGATTGTCAGAATGTGTAGTATCATCTACCCAAATGATTGTCAGACCGTTTAATCTCATTTACCAAGTGATTGTCAGACTGTGTAGTCTCATTTACAAAATGATTGTCAGACTATGTCGTCTTATTTACCCAAATGATTGTCAGACTGTGTAGTTTTATTTACCAAATGATTGTCAGACTGTGTAGTCTCATTTACCAAATGGTTGATAGACTGTGTTGTCTCATTTACCAAATGGTTGCTGACTGTGTAGTCTCATTTACCAAAGAGTTGTCAGACCGTGTAGTCTCATTTACCAAAGAGTTGTCAGACTGCGTATTCTCATTAACCAAATGATTGTCAGACTGTGTAGTCCCATTTACCAAATGAATGTCAGACTGTGTAGTCTCATTTACCAAATGATTGTCAGACTGTGTAGTTTCATTTACCAAATGATTGTCAGACTGTGTAGTCTCATTTACCAAATGATTGTCGGAATGTGTAGTATCATCTACCCAAATGATTGTCAGACCGTTTAATCTCATTTACCAAGTGATTGTCAGACTGTGTAGTCTCATTTACAAAATGATTGTCAGACTATGTCGTCTTATTTACCCAAATGATTGTCAGACTGTGTAGTTTTATTTACCAAATGATTGTCAGACTGTGTAGTCTCATTTACCAAATGATTGTCAAACTGTGTAGTTTCATTTACCAAATGATTGTCAGACTGTGTAGTTACATTTACCAAATGATTGTCAGACTGTGTAGTCTTATTTACCCAAATGATTGTCAGACCGTTTAGTCTCATTTACAAAATCATTGACAGACTGTGTAGTCTCATTTACCAGATGATTGTCAGACTGTGTAGTCTCATTTACCAATATGATTGTCAGACTGTGTAGATTTATTTACCAAATGGTTGTCAGACTGTGTAGTCTCATTTACCAAATAGTTGTCAGACTGTGTAGTCTCATTTACCAAAGAATTGTCAGACTGTGTATGCTAATTAACCAAATGATTGTCAGACTGTGTAGTCCCATTTACCAAATGAATGTCAGACTGTGTAGTCTCATTTACCAAATGATTGTCAGACTGTGTAGTTTCATTTACCAAATGATTGTCAGACTGTGTAGTCTCATTTACCAAATGATTGTCAGACTGTGTAGTCTCATTTACCAGATGATTGTCAGACTGTGTAGTTTCATTTACCCAAATGACTGCCAGACTGTGTAGTCTCATTTACTAAATGGTTTTAAGAATGTGTAGTCTCATTTACCAAATGGTTGATAGACTGTGTTGTCTCATTTACCAAATGGTTGTCAGACTGTGTAGTCTCATTTACCAAATTGTTGTCAGACTGTTTTGTCTCATTTACCAAATGGTTGTCAGACTGTGTAGTCTCATTTACCAAATATTTGTCAAACTGTGTAGTCTCATTTACCAAACAGTTGTCAGACTGTGTATTCTCATTAACCAAATGAATGTCAGACTGTGTAGTCTCATTTACCAAATGATTGTCAGACAGTGTAGTCTCATTTACCAAATAGTTGTCAGACTGTGTAGTCTCATTTACCAAATAGTTGTCAGACCGTTTAGTATCATTTACCAAATGATTGTCAGACTGTGTAGTCTCATTTACCAAATGATTGTCAGACTGTGTAGTTTCTTTTACCAAATGATTGTGAGACTGCGTAGTCTCATTTACCAAATGATTGTCAGAATGTGTAGTATCATCTACCCAAATGATTGTCAGACCGTTTAATCTCATTTACCAAGTGATTGTCAGACTGTGTAGTCTCATTTACAAAATGATTGTCAGTCTATGTCGTCTTATTTACCCAAATGATTGTCAGACTGTGTAGTTTTATTTACCAAATGATTGTCAGACTGTGTAGTCTCATTTAACAAATGGTTGATAGACTGTGTTGTCTCATTTACCAAATGGTTGCTGACTGTGTATTCTCATTAACCAAATGATTGTCAGACTGTGTAGTCTCATTTACCAAATGATTGTCAGACTGTGTTGTCTCATTTACCAAATGGTTGTCAGACTGTGTAGTCTCATTTACCAAGTAGTTGTCATACAGTGTAGTCTCATTTACCAAATGGTTGTCAGACTGTGTAGTCTCATTTACCAAATGGTTGTCAGACTGTGTAGTCTCATTTACCAAATAGTTGTCAGACTGTGTAGTCTCATTTACCAAATAGTTGTCAGACTGTGTATTCTCATTAACCAAATGATTGTCAGACTGTGTAGTCTCATTTACCAAATGATTGTCAGACTGTGTAGTCTCATTTACCAAATGATTGTCAGACTGTGTAGTCTCATTTCACAAATAGTTGTCAGACTGTGCAGTCTCATTTACCAAATAGTTGTCAGACTGTATAGTCTCATTTACCAAATAGTTGTCAGACTGTGTATTCTCATTAACCAAATGATTGTCAGACTGTGTAGTCTCAATTACCAACTGAATGTCAGACTGTGTAGTCTCATTTACCAAATGATTGTCAGACTGTGTAGTCTCATTTACCAAATGATTGTCAGACTGTGTAGTCTCATTTACCAGATGATTGTCAGACTGTGTAGTCTCATTTACCCAAATGACTGCCAGACTGTGCAGTCTCATTTACTAAATGGTTTTAAGAATGTGTAGTCTCATTTACCAAATGGTTGATAGACTGTGTTGTCTCATTTACCAAATGGTTGTCAGACTGTGTAGTCTCATTTACCAAATTGTTGTCAGACTGTTTTGTCTCATTTACCAAATGGTTGTCAGACTGTGTAGTCTCATTTACCAAATAGTTGTCAGACTGTGTAGTCTCATTTACCAAATAGTTGTCAGACTGTGTATTCTCATTAACCAAATGATTGTCAGACTGTGTAGTCTCATTTACCAAATGAATGTCAGACTGTGTAGTCTCATTTACCAAATGATTGTCAGACTGTGTAGTCTCATTTACCAAATAATTGTCAGACTGTGTAGTCTCATTTACCAAATAGTTGTCAGACTGTGTAGTCTCATTTACCAAATGATTGTCAGACTGTGTAGTTTCATTTACCAAATGATTGTCAGACTGTGTAGTCTCATTTACAAAATGATTATCAGAATGTGTAGTATCATCTACCCAAATGATTGTCAGACCGTTTAATCTCATTTACCAAGTGATTGTCAGACTGTGTAGTCTCATTTACAAAATGATTGTCAGACTATGTCGTCTTATTTACCCAAATGATTGTCAGACTTTGCAGTTTATTTACCAAATGATTGTCAGACTGTGTAGTCTCATTTACCAAATGATTGTCAAACTGTGTAGTTTCATTTTATCAAATGATATTCAGACTGTGTAGTCTCATTTACCAAATGATTGTCAGACTGTGTTGTCTCATTTACCAAATGGTTGTCAGACTGTGTAGTCTCATTTACCAAATAGTTGTCAGACAGTGTAGTCTCATTTACCAAATGGTTGTCAATCTGTGTAGTCTCATTTACCAAATAGTTATCAGACTGTGTAGTCCCATTTACCAAATAGTTGTCAGACTGTGTATTCTCATTAACCAAATGATTGTCAGACTGTGTAGTCTCATTTACCAAATGAATGTCAGACTGTGTAGTCTCATTTACCAAATGATTGTCAGACTGTGTAGTCTCATTTACCAAATGGTTGTCAGACAGTGTAGTCTCATTTACCAAATAGTTGTCAGACTGTATAGTCTCATTTACCAAATAGTTGTCAGACTGTGTAGTCTCATTTACCAAATGGTTGTCAGAATGTGTAGTCTCATTTACTAAATGATTGTCAGACCGTTTAGTCTCATTTACCAACTGATTGTCAGACTGTGTAGTCTCATTTACCTAATGGTTGTCAGACTGTGTAGTCTCATTTACCAAATGATTGTCAGACTGTGTAGTCTCGTATACCCAAATGATTGTCAGACCGTTTAGTCTCATTTACAAAATCATTGTCAGAATGTGTAATCTCATTTGCCAGATGATTGTCAGACTGTGTAGTCTCATTTACCAAAATGATTGTCAGAATGTGTAGTCTCATTTACCAAACGGTTGTCAGACTGTGTAGTCTCATTTACCAAAGAGTTGTCAGACCGTGTAGTCTCATTTACCAAAGAGTTGTCAGACTGTGTATTCTCATTAACCAAATGATTGTCAGACTGTGTAGTCCCATTTACCAAATGAATGTCAGACTGTGTAGTCTCATTTACCAAATGATTGTCAGACTGTGTACTTTCATTTACCAAATGATTGTCAGACTGTGTAGTCTTATTTACCAAATGATTGTCGGAATGTGTAGTATCATCTACCCAAATGATTGTCAGACCGTTTAATCTCATTTACCAAGTGATTGTCAGACTGTGTAGTCTCATTTACAAAATGATTGTCAGACTATGTCGTCTTATTTACCCAAATGATTGTCAGACTGTGTAGTTTTATTTACCAAATGATTGTCAGACTGTGTAGTCTCATTTACCAAATGATTGTCAAACTGTGTAGTTTCATTTACCAAATGATTGTCAGACTGTGTAGTCACATTTACCAAATGATTGTCAGACTGTGTAGTCTTATTTACCCAAATGATTGTCAGACCGTTTAGTCTCATTTACAAAATCATTGACAGACTGTGTAGTCTCATTTACCAGATGATTGTCAGACTGTGTAGTCTCATTTACCAATATGATTGTCAGACTGTGTAGATTTATTTACCAAATGGTTGTCAGACTGTGTAGTCTCATTTACGAAATAGTTGTCAGACTGTGTAGTCTCATTTACCAAAGAATTGTCAGACTGTGTATGCTAATTAACCAAATGATTGTCAGACTGTGTAGTCCCATTTACCAAATGAATGTCAGACTGTGTAGTCTCATTTACCAAATGATTGTCAGACTGTGCAGTTTCATTTACCAAATGATTGTCAGACTGTGTAGTCTCATTTACCAAATGATTGTCAGACTGTGTAGTCTCATTTACCAGATGATTGTCAGACTGTGTAGTCTCATTTACCCAAATGACTGCCAGACTGTGTAGTCTCATTTACTAAATGGTTTTAAGAATGTGTAGTCTCATTTACCAAATGGTTGATAGACTGTGTTGTCTCATTTACCAAATGGTTGTCAGACTGTGTAGTCTCATTTACCAAATTGTTGTCAGACTGTTTTGTCTCATTTACCAAATGGTTGTCAGACTGTGTAGTCTCATTTACCAAATATTTGTCAAACTGTGTAGTCTCATTTACCAAATAGTTGTCAGACTGTGTATTCTCATTAACCAAATGATTGTCAGACTGTGTAGTCTCATTTACCAAATGATTGTCAGACAGTGTAGTCTCATTTACCAAATAGTTGTCAGACTGTGTAGTCTCATTTACCAAATAGTTGTCAGACCGTTTAGTCTCATTTACCAAATGATTGTCAGACTGTGTAGTCTCATTTACCAAATGATTGTCAGACTGTGTAGTTTCTTTTACCAAATGATTGTGAGACTGTGTAGTCTCATTTACCAAATGATTGTCAGAATCTGTAGTATCATCTACCCAAATGATTGTCAGACCGTTTAATCTCATTTACCAAGTGATTGTCAGACTGTGTAGTCTCATTTACAAAATGATTGTCAGACTATGTCGTCTTATTTACCCAAATGATTGTCAGACTGTGTAGTTTTATTTACCAAATGATTGTCAGACTGTGTAGTCTCATTTACCAAATGGTTGATAGACTGTGTTGTCTCATTTACCAAATGGTTGCTGACTGTGTAGTCTCATTTACCAAATAGTTGTCAGACTGTGTAGTCTCATTTACCAAATAGTTGTCAGACTGTGTATTCTCATTAACCAAATGATTGTCAGACTGTGTAGTCTCAATTACCAAATGAATGTCAGACTGTGTAGTCTCATTTCCCAAATGATTGTCAGACTGTGTAGTCTCATTTACCAAATGATTGTCAGACTGTGTAGTCTCATTTACCAGATGATTGTCAGACTGTGTAGTCTCATTTACCCAAATGACTGCCCGACTGTGCAGTCTCATTTACTAAATGGTTTTAAGAATGTGTAGTCTCATTTACCAAATGGTTGATAGACTGTGTTGTCTCATTTACCAAATGGTTGTCAGACTGTGTAGTCTCATTTACCAAATTGTTGTCAGACTGTTTTGTCTCATTTACCAAATGGTTGTCAGACTGTGTAGTCTCATTTACCAAATAGTTGTCAGACTGTGTAGTCTCATTTACCAAATAGTTGTCAGACTGTGTATTCTCATTAACCAAATGATTGTCAGACTGTGTAGTCTCATTTACCAAATGAATGTCAGACTGTGTAGTCTCATTTACCAAATGATTGTCAGACTGTGTTGTCTCATTTACCAAATAGTTGTCAGACTGTGTAGTCTCATTTACCAAATAGTTGTCAGACCGTTTAGTCTCATTTACCAAATGATTGTCAGACTGTGTAGTCTCATTTACCAAATGATTGTCAGACTGTGTAGTTTCATTTACCAAATGAGTGTCAGACTGTGTAGTCTCATTTACAAAATGATTGTCAGAATGTGTAGTATCATCTACCCAAATGATTGTCAGACCGTTTAATCTCATTTACCAAGTGATTGTCAGACTGTGTAGTCTCATTTACAAAATGATTGTCAGACTATGTCGTCTTATTTACCCAAATGATTGTCAGACTGTGTAGATTTATTTACCAAATGATTTTCAGACTGTGTAGTCTCATTTACCAAATGATTGTCAAACTGTGTAGTTTCATTTACCAAATGATATTCAGACTGTGTAGTCTCATTTACCAAATGATTGTCAGACTGTGTTGTCTCATTTACCAAATGGTTGTCAGACTGTGTAGTCTCATTTACCAAATAGTTGTCAGACAGTGTAGTCTCATTTACCAAATGGTTGTCAGACTGTGTAGTCTCATTTACCAAATAGTTATCAGACTGTGTAGTCTCATTTACCAAATAGTTGTCAGACTGTGTATTCTCATTAACCAAATGATTGTCAGACTGTGTAGTCTCATTTACCAAATGAATGTCAGACTGTGTAGTCTAATTTACCAAATGATTGTCAGACTGTGTAGTCTCATTTACCAATTAGTTGTCAGAATGTGTAGTCTCATTTACCAAATAGTTGTCAGACTGTATAGTCTCATTTACCAAATAGTTGTCAGACTGTGTAGTCTCATTTACCAAATAGTTGTCAGACTGTGTATTCTCATTAACCAAATGATTGTCAGACTGTGTAGTCTCAATTACCAAATGAATGTCAGACTGTGTAGTCTCATTTACCAAATGATTGTCAGACTGTGTAGTCTCATTTACCAAATGATTGTCAGACTGTGTAGTCTCATTTACCAGATGATTGTCAGACTGTGTAGTTTCATTTACCCAAATGACTGCCAGACTGTGCAGTCTCATTTACTAAATGGTTTTAAGAATGTGTAGTCTCATTTACCAAATGGTTGATAGACTGTGTTGTCTCATTTACCAAATGGTTGTCAGACTGTGTAGTTTCATTTACCAAATGATTGTCAGACTGTGTAGTCTCATTTACAAAATGATTGTCAGAATGTGTAGTATCATCTACCCAAATGATTGTCAGACCGTTTAATCTCATTTACCAAGTGATTGTCAGACTGTGTAGTC
This sequence comes from Saccoglossus kowalevskii, assembly GCF_978046115.1. NCBI lineage: Eukaryota > Metazoa > Hemichordata > Enteropneusta > Harrimaniidae > Saccoglossus > Saccoglossus kowalevskii. Next base: position 3,301,669 of record NC_140650.1, on the reverse strand, counting down.
TCATTTACAAAATGATTGTTAGACTATGTCGTCTTATTTACCCAAATGATTGTCAGACTGTGTAGTTTAATTTACCAAATGATTGTCAGACTGTGTAGTCTCATTTACCAAATGATTGTCAGACTGTGTAGTTTCATTTACCAAATGATATTCAGACTGTGTAGTCTCATTTACCAAATGATTGTCAGACTGTGTTGTCTCATTTACCAAATGGTTGTCAGACTGTGTAGTCTCATTTACCAAATAGTTGTCAGACAGTGTAGTCTCATTTACCAAATGGTTGTCAGACTGTGTAGTCTCATTTACCAAATAGTTATCAGACTGTGTAGTCCCATTTACCAAATAGTTGTCAGACTTTGTATTCTCATTAACCAAATGATTGTCAGACTGTGTAGTCTCATTTACCAAATGAATGTCAGACTGTGTAGTCTCATTTACCAAATGATTGTCAGACTGTGTAGTCTCATTTACCAATTAGTTGTCAGACTGTGTAGTCTCATTTACCAAATAGTTGTCAGACTGTATAGTCTCATTTACCAAATAGTTGTCAGACTGTGTAGTCTCATTTACCAAATGGTTGTCAGAATGTGTAGTCTCATTTACTAAATGATTGTCAGACCGTTTAGTCTCATTTACAAAATCATTGTCAGAATGTGTAATCTCATTTACCAGATGATTGTCAGACTGTGTAGTCTCATTTACCAAAATGATTGTCAGAATGTGTAGTCTCATTTACCAAATGGTTGTCAGACTGTGTAGTCTCATTTACCAAAGAGTTGTCAGACCGTGTAGTCTCATTTACCAAAGAGTTGTCAGACTGTGTATTCTCATTAACCAAATGATTGTCAGACTATGTAGTCCCATTTACCAAATGAATGTCAGACTGTGTAGTCTCATTTACCAAATGGTTGTCAGACTGTGTAGTTTCATTTACCAAATGATTGTCAGACTGTGTAGTCTCATTTACAAAATGATTGTCAGAATGTGTAGTATCATCTACCCAAATGATTGTCAGACCGTTTAATCTCATTTACCAAGTGATTGTCAGACTGTGTAGTCTCATTTACAAAATGATTGTTAGACTATGTCGTCTTATTTACCCAAATGATTGTCAGACTGTGTAGTTTAATTTACCAAATGATTGTCAGACTGTGTAGTCTCATTTACCAAATGATTGTCAGACTGTGTAGTTTCATTTACCAAATGATATTCAGACTGTGTAGTCTCATTTACCAAATGATTGTCAGACTGTGTTGTCTCATTTACCAAATGGTTGTCAGACTGTGTAGTCTCATTTACCAAATAGTTGTCAGACAGTGTAGTCTCATTTACCAAATGGTTGTCAGACTGTGTAGTCTCATTTACCAAATAGTTATCAGACTGTGTAGTCCCATTTACCAAATAGTTGTCAGACTTTGTATTCTCATTAACCAAATGATTGTCAGACTGTGTAGTCTCATTTACCAAATGAATGTCAGACTGTGTAGTCTCATTTACCAAATGATTGTCAGACTGTGTAGTCTCATTTACCAATTAGTTGTCAGACTGTGTAGTCTCATTTACCAAATAGTTGTCAGACTGTATAGTCTCATTTACCAAATAGTTGTCAGACTGTGTAGTCTCATTTACCAAATGGTTGTCAGAATGTGTAGTCTCATTTACTAAATGATTGTCAGACCGTTTAGTCTCATTTACAAAATCATTGTCAGAATGTGTAATCTCATTTACCAGATGATTGTCAGACTGTGTAGTCTCATTTACCAAAATGATTGTCAGAATGTGTAGTCTCATTTACCAAATGGTTGTCAGACTGTGTAGTCTCATTTACCAAAGAGTTGTCAGACCGTGTAGTCTCATTTACCAAAGAGTTGTCAGACTGTGTATTCTCATTAACCAAATGATTGTCAGACTATGTAGTCCCATTTACCAAATGAATGTCAGACTGTGTAGTCTCATTTACCAAATGATTGTCAGACTGTGTAGTTTCATTTACCAAATGATTGTCAGACTGTGTAGTCTCATTTACCAAATGATTGTCGGAATGTGTAGTATCATCTACCCAAATGATTGTCAGACCGTTTAATCTCATTTACCAAGTGATTGTCAGACTGTGTAGTCTCATTTACAAAATGATTGTCAGACTATGTCGTCTTATTTACCCAAATGATTGTCAGACTGTGTAGTTTTATTTACCAAATGATTGTCAGACTGTGTTGTCTCATTTACCAAATGGTTGTCAGACTGTGTAGTTTCATTTACCAAATAGTTGTCAGACAGTGTAGTCTCATTTACCAAATGGTTGTCAGACTGTGTAGTCTCATTTACCAAATAGTTATCAGACTGTGTAGTCCCATTTACCAAATAGTTGTCAGACTGTGTATTCTCATTAACCAAATGATTGTCAGACTGTGTAGTCTCATTTACCAAATGAATGTCAGACTGTGTAGTCTCATTTACCAAATGATTGTCAGACTGTGTAGTCTCATTTACCAATTAGTTGTCAGACTGTGTAGTCTCATTTACCAAATAGTTGTCAGACTGTATAGTCTCATTTACCAAATAGTTGTCAGACTGTGTAGTCTCATTTACCAAATGGTTGTCAGAATGTGTAGTCTCGTATACCCAAATGATTGTCAGACCGTTTAGTCTCATTTACAAAATCATTGTCAGAATGTGTAATCTCATTTACCAGATGATTGTCAGACTGTGTAGTCTCATTTACCAAATATTTGTCAAACTGTGTAGTCTCATTTACCAAATAGTTGTCAGACTGTGTATTCTCATTAACCAAATGATTGTCAGACTGTGTAGTCTCATTTACCAAATGATTGTCAGACAGTGTAGTCTCATTTACCAAATAGTTGTCAGACTGTGTAGTCTCATTTACCAAATAGTTGTCAGACCGTTTAGTCACATTTACCAAATGATTGTCAGACTGTGTAGTCTCATTTACCAAATGATTGTCAGACTGTGTAGTTTCTTTTACCAAATGATTGTGATACTGTGTAGTCTCATTTACCAAATGATTGTCAGAATGTGTAGTATCATCTACCCAAATGATTGTCAGACCGTTTAATCTCATTTACCAAGTGATTGTCAGACTGTGTAGTCTCATTTACAAAATGATTGTCAGACTATGTCGTCTTATTTACCCAAATGATTGTCAGACTGTGTAGTTTTATTTACCAAATGATTGTCAGACTGTGTAGTCTCATTTACTAAATGGTTTTAAGAATGTGTAGTCTCATTTACCAAATGGTTGATAGACTGTGTTGTCTCATTTACCAAATGGTTGTCAGACTGTGTAGTCTCATTTACCAAATTGTTGTCAGACTGTTTTGTCTCATTTACCAAATGGTTGTCAGACTGTGTAGTCTCATTTACCAAATAGTTGTCAGACTGTGTATTCTCATTAACCAAATGATTGTCAGACTGTGTAGTCTCATTTACCAAATGAATGTCAGACTGTGTAGTCTCATTTACCAAATGATTGTCAGACTGTGTTGTCTCATTTACCAAATAGTTGTCAGACTGTGTAGTCTCATTTACCAAATAGTTGTCAGACTGTGTATTCTCATTAACCAAATGATTGTCAGACTGTGTAGTCTCATTTACCAAATGAATGTCAGACTGTGTAGTCTCATTTACCAAATGATTGTCAGACTGTGTAGTCTCATTTACCAATTAGTTGTCAGACTGTGTAGTCTCATTTACCAAATAGTTGTCAGACTGTATAGTCTCATTTACCAAATAGTTGTCAGACTGTGTAGTCTCATTTACCAAATAGTTGTCAGACTGTGTATTCTCATTAACCAAATGATTGTCAGACTGTGTAGTCTCAATTACCAAATGAATGTCAGACTGTGTAGTCTCATTTACCAAATGATTGTCAGACTGTGTAGTCTCATTTACCAAATGATTGTCAGACTGTGTAGTCTCATTTACCAGATGATTGTCAGACTGTGTAGTCTCATTTACCCAAATGACTGCCAGACTGTGCAGTCTCATTTACTAAATGGTTTTAAGAATGTGTAGTCTCATTTACCAAATGGTTGATAGACTGTGTTGTCTCATTTACCAAATGGTTGTCAGACTGTGTAGTCTCATTTACCAAATTGTTGTCAGACTGTTTTGTCTCATTTACCAAATGGTTGTCAGACTGTGTAGTCTCATTTACCAAATAGTTGTCAGACTGTGTAGTCTCATTTACCAAATAGTTGTCAGACTGTGTATTCTCATTAACCAAATGATTGTCAGACAGTGTAGTCTCATTTACCAAATGAATGTCAGACTGTGTAGTCTCATTTACCAAATGATTGTCAGACTGTGTAGTCTCATTTACCAAATAGTTGTCAGACTGTGTAGTCTCATTTACCAAATAGTTGTCAGACCGTTTAGTCTCATTTACCAAATGATTGTCAGACTGTGTAGTCCATTTACCAAATGATTGTCAGACTGTGTAGTTTCATTTACCAAATGATTGTCAGACTGTGTAGTCTCATTTACAAAATGATTGTCAGAATGTGTAGTATCATCTACCCAAATGATTGTCAGACCGTTTAATCTCATTTACCAAGTGATTGTCAGACTATGTAGTCTCATTTACAAAATGATTGTCAGACTATGTCGTCTTATTTACCCAAATGATTGTCAGACTGTGTAGTTTTATTTACCAAATGATTGTCAGACTGTGTAGTCTCATTTACCAAATGATTGTCAGACTGTGTAGTTTCATTTACCAAATGATATTCAGACTGTGTAGTCTCATTTACCAAATGATTGTCAGACTGTGTTGTCTCATTTACCAAATGGTTGTCAGACTGTGTAGTCTCATTTACCAAATAGTTGTCAGACAGTGTAGTCTCATTTACCAAATGGTTGTCAGACTGTGTAGTCTCATTCACCAAATAGTTATCAGACTGTGTAGTCCCATTTACCAAATAGTTGTCAGACTGTGTATTCTCATTAACCAAATGATTGTCAGACTGTGTAGTCTCATTTACCAAATGAATGTCAGACTGTGTAGTCTCATTTACCAAATGATTGTCAGACTGTGTAGTCTCATTTACCAATTAGTTGTCAGACTGTGTAGTCTCATTTACCAAATAGTTGTCAGACTGTATAGTCTCATTTACCAAATAGTTGTCAGACTGTGTAGTCTCATTTACCAAATGGTTGTCAGAATGTGTAGTCTCATTTACTAAATGATTGTCAGACCGTTTAGTCTCATTTACCAACTGATTGTCAGACTGTGTAGTCTCATTTACCTAATGGTTGTCAGACTGTGTAGTCTCATTTACCAAATGATTGTCAGACTGTGTAGTCTCGTATACCCAAATGATTGTCAGACCGTTTAGTCTCATTTACAAAATCATTGTCAGAATGTGTAATCTCATTTACCAGATGATTGTCAGACTGTGTAGTCTCATTTACCAAATTGATTGTCAGAATGTGTAGTCTCATTTACCAAATGGTTGTCAGACTGTGTAGTCTCATTTACCAAAGAGTTGTCAGACCGTGTAGTCTCATTTACCAATGAATGTCAGACTGTGTAGTCTCATTTACCAAATGATTGTCAGACTGTGTAGTTTCATTTACCAAATGATTGTCAGACTGTGTAGTCTCATTTACCAAATGATTGTCGGAATGTGTAGTATCATCTACCCAAATGATTGTCAGACCGTTTAATCTCATTTACCAAGTGATTGTCAGACTGTGTAGTCTCATTTACAAAATGATTGTCAGACTATGTCGTCTTATTTACCCAAATGATTGTCAGACTGTGTAGTTTTATTTACCAAATGATTGTCAGACTGTGTTGTCTCATTTACCAAATGGTTGTCAGACTGTGTAGTCTCATTTACCAAATAGTTGTCAGACAGTGTAGTCTCATTTACCAAATGGTTGTCAGACTGTGTAGTCTCATTTACCAAATAGTTATCAGACTGTGTAGTCCCATTTACCAAATAGTTGTCAGACTGTGTATTCTCATTAACCAAATGATTGTCAGACTGTGTAGTCTCATTTACCAAATGAATGTCAGACTGTGTAGTCTCATTTACCAAATGATTGTCAGACTGTGTAGATTTATTTACCAAATGGTTGTCAGACTGTGTAGTCTCATTTCCCAAATAGTTGTCAGACTGTATAGTCTCATTTACCAACTGATTGTCAGACTGTGTAGTCTCATTTACCTAATGGTTGTCAGACTGTGTAGTCTCATTTACCAAATGATTGTCAGACTATGTAGTCTCGTATACCCAAATGATTGTCAGACTATGTAGTCTCATTTACCAATTAGTTGTCAGACTGTGTAGTCTCATTTACCAAATAGTTGTCAGACTGTATAGTCTCATTTACCAACTGATTGTCAGACTGTGTAGTCTCATTTACCTAATGGTTGTCAGACTGTGTAGTCTCATTTACCAAATGATAGTCAGACTATGTAGTCTCGTATACCCAAATGATTGTCAGACCGTTTAGTCTCATTTACAAAATCATTGTCAGAATGTGTAATCTCATTTACCAGATGATTGTCAGACTGTGTAGTTTCATTTACCAAATGATTGTCAGACTGTGTAGTCTCATTTACCAAATGGTTGTCAGACTGTATAGTCTCATTTACCAAAGAGTTGTCAGACCGTGTAGTCTCATTTACCAAAGAGTTGTCAGACTGTGTATTCTCATTAACCAAATGATTGTCAGACTGTGTAGTCCTATTTACCAAATGAATGTCAGACTGTGTAGTCTCATTTACCAAATGATTGTCAGACCGTTTAGTCTCATTTACGAAATGATTGTCAGACTGTGTAGTCTCATTTACCAAATGGTTGTCAGACTGTGTAGTTTCATTTACCAAATGATTGTCAGACTGTGTAGTCTCATTTACCAAATGATTGTCGGAATGTGTAGTATCATCTACCCAAATGATTGTCAGACCGTTTAATCTCATTTACCAAGTGATTGTCAGACTGTGTAGTCTCATTTACAAAATGATTGTCAGACTATGTCGTCTTATTTACCCAAATGATTGTCAGACTGTGTAGTTTTATTTACCAAATGATTGTCAGACTGTGTAGTCTCATTTACCAAATGATTGTCAGACTGTGTAGTTTCATTTACCAAATGATTGTCAGAATGTGTAGTCACATTTACCAAATGATTGTCAGACTGTGTAGTCTTATTTACCCAAATGATTGTCAGACCGTTTAGTCTCATTTACAAAATCATTGACAGACTGTGTAGTCTCATTTACCAGATGATTGTCAGACTGTGTAGTCTCATTTACCAATATGATTGTCAGACTGTGTAGATTTATTTACCAAATGGTTGTCAGACTGTGTAGTCTCATTTACCAAATAGTTGTCAGACTGTGTAGTCTCATTTACCAAAGAATTGTCAGACTGTGTATGCTAATTAACCAAATGATTGTCAGACTGTGTAGTCCCATTTACCAAATGAATGTCAGACTGTGTAGTCTCATTTACCAAATGATTGTCAGACTGTGTAGTTTCATTTACCAAATGATTGTCAGACTGTGTAGTCTCATTTACCAAATGATTGTCAGACTGTGTCGTCTCATTTACCAGATGATTGTCAGACTGTGTAGTCTCATTTACCCAAATGACTGCCAGACTGTGTAGTCTCATTTACTAAATGGTTTTAAGAATGTGTAGTCTCATTTACCAAATGGTTGATAGACTGTGTTGTCTCATTTACCAAATGGTTGTCAGACTGTGTAGTCTCATTTACCAAATTGTTGTCAGACTGTTTTGTCTCATTTACCAAATGGTTGTCAGACTGTGTAGTCTCATTTACCAAATATTTGTCAAACTGTGTAGTCTCATTTACCAAATAGTTGTCAGACTGTGTATTCTCATTAACCAAATGATTGTCAGACTGTGTAGTCTCATTTACCAAATGAATGTCATACTGTGTAGTCTCATTTACCAAATGATTGTCAGACAGTGTAGTCTCATTTACCAAATAGTTGTCAGACTGTGTAGTCTCATTTACCAAATAGTTGTCAGACCGTTTAGTCTCATTTACCAAATGATTGTCAGACTGTGTAGTCTCATTTACCAAATGATTGTCAGAATGTGTAGTATCATCTACCCAAATGATTGTCAGACCGTTTAATCTCATTTACCAAGTGATTGTCAGACTGTGTAGTCTCATTTACAAAATGATTGTCAGACTATGTCGTCTTATTTACCCAAATGATTGTCAGACTGTGTAGTTTTATTTACCAAATGATTGTCAGACTGTGTAGTCTCATTTACCAAATGATTGTCAAACTGTGTAGTTCCATTTACCAAATGATTGTCAGACTGTGTAGTCTCATTTACCAAATAGTTGTCAGACTGTGTAGTCTCATTTACCAAATGATTGTCAGACTGTGTAGTTTCATTTACCAAATGATTGTCAGACCGTTTAGTCTCATTTAAAAAATCATTGTCAGACTGTGTAGTCTCATTTACCAGATGATTGTCAGACTGTGTAGTCTCATTTACCAAAGAGTTGTCAGACTGTGTATTCTCATTAACCAAATGATTGTCAGACTGTGTAGTCCTATTTACCAAATGAATGTCAGACTGTGTAGTCTCATTTACCAAATGATTGTCAGACTGTGTAGTTTCATTTACCAAATGATTGTCAGACTGTGTAGTCTCATTTACCAAATGATTGTCGGAATGTGTAGTATCATCTACCCAAATGATTGTCAGACCGTTTAATCTCATTTACCAAGTGATTGTCAGACTGTGTAGTCTCATTTACAAAATGATTGTCAGACTATGTCGTCTTATTTACCCAAATGATTGTCAGACTGTGTAGTTTTATTTACCAAATGATTGTCAGACTGTGTAGTCTCATTTACCAAATGATTGTCAGACTGTGTAGTTTCATTTACCAAATGATTGTCAGACTGTGTAGTCACATTTACCAAATGATTGTCAGACTGTGTAGTCTTATTTACCCAAATGATTGTCAGACCGTTTAGTCTCATTTACAAAATCATTGACAGACTGTGTAGTCTCATTTACCAGATGATTGTCAGACTGTGTAGTCTCATTTACCAATATGATTGTCAGACTGTGTAGATTTATTTACCAAATGGTTGTCAGACTGTGTAGTCTCATTTACCAAATAGTTGTCAGACTGTGTAGTCTCATTTACCAAAGAATTGTCAGACTGTGTATGCTAATTAACCAAATGATTGTCAGACTGTGTAGTCCCATTTACCAAATGAATGTCAGACTGTGTAGTCTCATTTACCAAATGATTGTCAGACTGTGTAGTTTCATTTACCAAATGATTGTCAGACTGTGTAGTCTCATTTACCAAATGATTGTCAGACTGTGTAGTCTCATTTACCAGATGATTGTCAGACTGTGTAGTCTCATTTACCCAAATGACTGCCAGACTGTGTAGTCTCATTTACTAAATGGTTTTAAGAATGTGTAGTCTCATTTACCAAATGGTTGATAGACTGTGTTGTCTCATTTACCAAATGGTTGTCAGACTGTGTAGTCTCATTTACCAAATTGTTGTCAGACTGTTTTGTCTCATTTACCAAATGGTTGTCAGACTGTGTAGTCTCATTTACCAAATATTTGTCAAACTGTGTAGTCTCATTTACCAAATAGTTGTCAGACTGTGTATTCTCATTAACCAAATGATTGTCAGACTGTGTAGTCTCATTTACCAAATGAATGTCATACTGTGTAGTCTCATTTACCAAATGATTGTCAGACAGTGTAGTCTCATTTACCAAATAGTTGTCAGACTGTGTAGTCTCATTTACCAAATAGTTGTCAGACCGTTTAGTCTCATTTACCAAATGATTGTCAGACTGTGTAGTCTCATTTACCAAATGATTGTCGGAATGTGTAGTATCATCTACCCAAATGATTGTCAGACCGTTTAATCTCATTTACCAAGTGATTGTCAGACTGTGTAGTCTCATTTACAAAATGATTGTCAGACTATGTCGTCTTATTTACCCAAATGATTGTCAGACTGTGTAGTTTTATTTACCAAATGATTGTCAGACTGTGTAGTCTCATTTACCAAATGATTGTCAAACTGTGTAGTTCCATTTACCAAATGATTGTCAGACTGTGTAGTCTCATTTACCAAATAGTTGTCAGACTGTGTAGTCTCATTTACCAAATGATTGTCAGACTGTGTAGTTTCATTTACCAAATGATTGTCAGACCGTTTAGTCTCATTTAAAAAATCATTGTCAGACTGTGTAGTCTCATTTACCAGATGATTGTCAGACTGTGTAGTCTCATTTACCAAATTGATTGTCAGAATGTGTAGTCTCATTTACCAAATGGTTGTCAGACTGTGTAGTCTCATTTACCAAAGAGTTGTCAGACCGTGTAGTCTCATTTACCAAAGAGTTGTCAGACTGTGTATTCTCATTAACCAAATGATTGTCAGACTGTGTAGTCCCATTTACCAAATGAATGTCAGACTGTGTAGTCTCATTTACCAAATGATTGTCAGACTGTGTAGTTTCATTTACCAAATGATTGTCAGACTGTGTAGTCTCATTTACCAAATGATTGTCGGAATGTGTAGTATCATCTACCCAAATGATTGTCAGACCGTTTAATCTCATTTACCAAGTGATTGTCAGATTGTGTAGTCTCATTTACAAAATGATTGTCAGACTATGTCGTCTTATTTACCCAAATGATTGTCAGACTGTGTAGTTTTATTTACCAAATGATTGTCAGACTGTGTTGTCTCATTTACCAAATGGTTGTCAGACTGTGTAGTCTCATTTACCAAATAGTTGTCAGACAGTGTAGTCTCATTTACCAAATGGTTGTCAGACTGTGTAGTCTCATTTACCAAATAGTTATCAGACTGTGTAGTCCCATTTACCAAATAGTTGTCAGACTGTGTATTCTCATTAACCAAATGATTGTCAGACTGTGTAGTCTCATTTACCAAATGAATGTCAGACTGTGTAGTCTCATTTACCAAATGATTGTCAGATTGTGTAGTCTCATTTACCAATTAGTTGTCAGACTGTGTAGTCTCATTTACCAAATAGTTGTCAGACTGTATAGTCTCATTTACCAACTGATTGTCAGACTGTGTAGTCTCATTTACCTAATGGTTGTCAGACTGTGTAGTCTCATTTACCAAATGATTGTCAGACTATGTAGTCTCGTATACCCAAATGATTGTCAGACCGTTTAGTCTCATTTACAAAATCATTGTCAGAATGTGTAATCTCATTTACCAGATGATTGTCAGACTGTGTAGTTTCATTTACCAAATGATTGTCAGACTGTGTAGTCTCATTTACCAAATGGTTGTCAGACTGTATAGTCTCATTTACCAAAGAGTTGTCAGACCGTGTAGTCTCATTTACCAAAGAGTTGTCAGACTGTGTATTCTCATTAACCAAATGATTGTCAGACTGTGTAGTCCTATTTACCAAATGAATGTCAGACTGTGTAGTCTCATTTACCAAATGATTGTCAGACTGTGTAGTTTCATTTACCAAATGATTGTCAGACTGTGTAGTCTCATTTACCAAATGATTGTCGGAATGTGTAGTATCATCTACCCAAATGATTGTCAGACCGTTTAATCTCATTTACCAAGTGATTGTCAGACTGTGTAGTCTCATTTACAAAATGATTGTCAGACTATGTCGTCTTATTTACCCAAATGATTGTCAGACTGTGTAGTTTTATTTACCAAATGATTGTCAGACTGTGTAGTCTCATTTACCAAATGATTGTCAGACTGTGTAGTTTCATTTACCAAATGATTGTCAGACTGTGTAGTCACATTTACCAAATGATTGTCAGACTGTGTAGTCTTATTTACCCAAATGATTGTCAGACCGTTTAGTCTCATTTACAAAATCATTGACAGACTGTGTAGTCTCATTTACCAGATGATTGTCAGACTGTGTAGTCTCATTTACCAATATGATTGTCAGACTGTGTAGATTTATTTACCAAATGGTTGTCAGACTGTGTAGTCTCATTTACCAAATAGTTGTCAGACTGTGTAGTCTCATTTACCAAAGCATTGTCAGACTGTGTATGCTAATTAACCAAATGATTGTCAGACTGTGTAGTCCCATTTACCAAATGAATGTCAGACTGTGTAGTCTCATTTACCAAATGATTGTCAGACTGTGTAGTTTCATTTACCAAATGATTGTCAGACTGTGTAGTCTCATTTACCAAATGATTGTCAGACTGTGTAGTCTCATTTACCAGATGATTGTCAGACTGTGTAGTCTCATTTACCCAAATGACTGCCAGACTGTGTAGTCTCATTTACTAAATGGTTTTAAGAATGTGTAGTCTCATTTACCAAATGGTTGATAGACTGTGTTGTCTCATTTACCAAATGGTTGTCAGACTGTGTAGTCTCATTTACCAAATTGTTGTCAGACTGTTTTGTCTCATTTACCAAATGGTTGTCAGACTGTGTAGTCTCATTTACCAAATATTTGTCAAACTGTGTAGTCTCATTTACCAAATAGTTGTCAGACTGTGTATTCTCATTAACCAAATGATTGTCAGACTGTGTAGTCTCATTTACCAAATGAATGTCATACTGTGTAGTCTCATTTACCAAATGATTGTCAGACAGTGTAGTCTCATTTACCAAATAGTTGTCAGACTGTGTAGTCTCATTTACCAAATAGTTGTCAGACCGTTTAGTCTCATTTACCAAATGATTGTCAGACTGTGTAGTCTCATTTACCAAATGATTGTCAGAATGTGTAGTATCATCTACCCAAATGATTGTCAGACCGTTTAATCTCATTTACCAAGTGATTGTCAGACTGTGTAGTCTCATTTACAAAATGATTGTCAGACTATGTCGTCTTATTTACCCAAATGATTGTCAGACTGTGTAGTTTTATTTACCAAATGATTGTCAGACTGTGTAGTCTCATTTACCAAATGATTGTCAAACTGTGTAGTTCCATTTACCAAATGATTGTCAGACTGTGTAGTCTCATTTACCAAATAGTTGTCAGACTGTGTAGTCTCATTTACCAAATGATTGTCAGACCGTTTAGTCTCATTTAAAAAATCATTGTCAGACTGTGTAGTCTCATTTACCAGATGATTGTCAGACTGTGTAGTCTCATTTACCAAATAGTTGTCAGACTGTGTAGTCTCATTTACCAAATAGTTGTCAGACCGTTTAGTCTCATTTACCAAATGATTGTCAGACTGTGTAGTCTCATTTACCAAATGGTTGTCAGACTGTGTTGTCTCATTTACCAAATGATTGTCATACCGTTTAGTCTCATTTACCAAATGATTGTCAGACTGTGTAGTCTCATTTACCAAATGGTTGTCAGACTGTGTAGTCTCATTTACCAAATGATTGTCAGACTGTGTAGTTTCATTTACCAAATGATTGTCAGCCTGTGTAGTCTCATATACCAAATGATTGTCAGAATGTGTAGTATCATCTACCCAAATGATTGTCAGACCGTTTAATCTCATTTACCAAGTGGTTGTCAGACTGTGTAGTCTCATTTACAAAATGATTTTCAGACTATGTCGTCTCATTTACCCAAATGATTGTCAGACTGTGTAGTTTTATTTACCAAATGATTGTCAGACTGTGTAGTCTCATTTACCAAATGATTGTCAAACTGTGTAGTTTCATTTACCAAATGATTGTCAGACTGTGTAGTCTCATTTACCAAATGGTTGTCAGACTGTGTAGTCTCATTTACCAAATGATTGTCAGACTGTGTAGTTTCATTTACCAGATGATTGTCAGACTGTGTAGTCTCATTTACCAATATGATTGTCAGACTGTGTAGATTTATTTACCAAATGGTTGTCAGACTGTGTAGTCTCATTTCCCAAATAGTTGTCAGACTGTGTAGTCTCATTTACCAAATGGTTGTCAGACTGTGTTGTCTCATTTACCAAATGATTGTCAGACCGTTTAGTCTCATTTACCAAATGATTGTCAGACTGTGTAGTCTCATTTACCAAATAGTTGTCAGACTGTGTAGTCTCATTTACCAAATAGTTGTCAGACTGTGTATTCTCATTAACCAAATGATTGTCAGACTGTGTAGTCTCATTTACCAAATGAATGTCAGACTGTGTAGTCTCATTTACCAAATGATTGTCAGACTGTGTAGTCTCATTTACCAAATAGTTGTCAGACTGTGTAGTCTCATTTACCAAATAGTTGTCAGACCGTTTAGTCTCATTTACCAAATGATTGTCAGACTGTGTAGTCTCATTTACCAAATGATTGTCAGACTGTGTAGTTTCATTTACCAAATGATTGTCAGACTGTGTAGTCTCATTTACAAAATGATTGTCAGAATGTGTAGTATCATCTACCCAAATGATTGTCAGACCGTTTAATCTCATTTACCAAGTGATTGTCAGACTGTGTAGTCTCATTTACAAAATGATTGTCAGAGTATGTCGTCTTATTTACCCAAATGATTGTCAGACTGTGTAGTTTTATTTACCAAATGATTGTCAGACTGTGTAGTCTCATTTACCAAATGATTGTCAGACTGTGTAGTTTCATTTACCAAATGATATTCAGACTGTGTAGTCTCATTTACCAAATGATTGTCAGACTGTGTTGTCTCATTTACCAAATGGTTGTCAGACTGTGTAGTCTCATTTACCAAATAGTTATCAGACTGTGTAGTCCCATTTACCAAATGATTGTCAGACTGTGTAGTCTCATTTACCAAATGAATGTCAGACTGTGTAGTCTCATTTACCAAATGATTGTCAGACTGTGTAGTCTCAATTACCAATTAGTTGTCAGACTGTGTAGTCTCATTTACCAAATAGTTGTCAGACTGTATAGTCTCATTTACCAAATAGTTGTCAGACTGTGTAGTCTCATTTACCAAATGGTTGTCAGAATGTGTAGTCTCATTTACTAAATGATTGTCAGACCGTTTAGTCTCATTTACCAACTGATTGTCAGACTGTGTAGTCTCATTTACCTAATGGTTGTCAGACTGTGTAGTCTCATTTACCAAATGATTGTCAGACTGTGTAGTCTCGTATACCCAAATGATTGTCAGACCGTTTAGTCTCATTTACAAAATCATTGTCAGAATGTGTAATCTCATTTACCAGATGATTGTCAGACTGTGTAGTCTCATTTACCAAAATGATTGTCAGAATGTGTAGTCTCATTTACCAAATGGTTGTCAGACTGTATAGTCTCATTTACCAAAGAGTTGTCAGACCGTGTAGTCTCATTTACCAAAGAGTTGTCAGACTGTGTATTCTCATTAACCAAATGATTGTCAGACTGTGTAGTCCCATTTACCAAATGAATGTCAGACTGTGTAGTCTCATTTACCAAATGATTGTCAGACTGTGTAGTTTCATTTACCAAATGATTGTCAGACTGTGTAGTCTCATTTACCAAATGATTGTCGGAATGTGTAGTATCATCTACCCAAATGATTGTCAGACCGTTTAATCTCATTTACCAAGTGATTGTCAGACTGTGTAGTCTCATTTACCAAATGGTTGATAGACTGTGTTGTCTCATTTACCAAATGGTTGCTGACTGTGTAGTCTCATTTACCAAATAGTTGTCAGACTGTGTAGTCTCATTTACCAAATAGTTGTCAGACTGTGTATTCTCATTAACCAAATGATTGTCAGACTGTGTAGTCTCAATTACCAAATGAATGTCAGACTGTGTAGTCTCATTTACCAAATGATTGTCAGACTGTGTAGTCTCATTTACCAAATGATTGTCAGACTGTGTAGTCTCATTTACCAGATGATTGTCAGACTGTGTAGTCTCATTTACCCAAATGACTGCCAGACTGTGCAGTCTCATTTACTAAATGGTTTTAAGAATGTGTAGTCTCATTTACCAAATGGTTGATAGACTGTGTTGTCTCATTTCCCAAATAGTTGTCAGACTGTGTAGTCTCATTTACCAAATAGTTGTCAGACTGTGTATTCTCATTAACCAAATGATTGTCAGACTGTGTAGTCTCATTTACCAAATGAATGTCAGACTGTATAGTCTCATTTACCAAATGATTGTCAGACTGTGTTGTCTCATTTACCAAATAGTTGTCAGACTATGTAGTCTCATTTACCAAATAGTTGTCAGACCGTTTAGTCTCATTTACCAAATGATTGTCAGACTGTGTAGTCTCATTTACCAAATGATTGTCAGACTGTGTAGTTTCATTTACCAAATGAGTGTCAGACTGTGTAGTCTCATTTACAAAATGATTGTCAGAATGTGTCGTCTTATTTACCCAAATGATTGTCAGACTGTGTAGTTTTATTTACCAAATGATTGTCAGACTGTGTAGTCTCATTTACCAAATGATTGTCAAACTGTGTAGTTTCATTTACCAAATGATATTCAGACTGTGTAGTCTCATTTACCAAATGATTGTCAGACTGTGTTGTCTCATTTACCAAATGGTTGTCAGACTGTGTAGTCTCATTTACCAAATAGTTATCAGACTGTGTAGTCTCATTTACCAAATAGTTGTCAGACTGTGTATTCTCATTAACCAAATGATTGTCAGACTGTGTAGTCTCATTTACCAAATGAATGTCAGACTGTGTAGTCTCATTTACCAAATGATTGTCAGACTGTGTAGTCTCATTTACCAATTAGTTGTCAGACTGTGTAGTCTCATTTACCAAATAGTTGTCAGACTGTATAGTCTCATTTACCAAATAGTTGTCAGACTGTGTAGTCTCATTTACCAAATAGTTGTCAGACTGTGTATTCTCATTAACCAAATGATTGTCAGACTGTGTAGTCTCAATTACCAAATGAATGTCAGACTGTGTAGTCTCATTTACCAAATGATTGTCAGACTGTGTAGTCTCATTTACCAAATGATTGTCAGACTGTGTAGTCTCATTTACCAGATGATTGTCAGACTGTGTAGTCTCATTTACCCAAATGACTGCCAGACTGTGCAGTCTCATTTACTAAATGGTTTTAAGAATGTGTAGTCTCATTTACCAAATGGTTGATAGACTGTGTTGTCTCATTTACCAAATAGTTGTCAGACTGTGTAGTCTCATTTACCAAATTGTTGTCAGACTGTTTTGTCTCATTTACCAAATGGTTGTCAGATTGTGTAGTCTCATTTACCAAATAGTTGTCAGACTGTATAGTCTCATTTACCAAATAGTTGTCAGACTGTGTATTCTCATTAACCAAATGATTGTCAGACTGTGTAGTCTCATTTACAAAATGAATGTCAGACTGTGTAGTCTCATTTACCAAATGATTGTCAGACTGTGTAGTCTCATTTACCAAATAGTTGTCAGACTGTGTAGTTTCATTTACCAAATAGTTGTCAGACCGTTTAGTCTCATTTACCAAATGATTGTCAGACTGTGTAGTCTCATTTACCAAATGATTGTCAGACTGTGTAGTTTCATTTACCAAATGATTGTCAGACTGTGTAGTCTCATTTACAAAATGATTGTCAGAATGTGTAGTATCATCTACCCAAATGATTGTCAGACCGTTTAATCTCATTTACCAAGTGATTGTCAGACTGTGTAGTCTCATTTACAAAATGATTGTCAGACTATGTCGTCTTATTTACCCAAATGATTGTCAGACTGTGTAGTTTTATTTACCAAATGATTGTCAGACTGTGTAGTCTCATTTACCAAATGATTGTCAGACTGTGTAGTTTCATTTACCAAATGATATTCAGACTGTGTAGTCTCATTTACCAAATGATTGTCAGACTGTGTTGTCTCATTTACCAAATGGTTGTCAGACTGTGTAGTCTCATTTACCAAATAGTTGTCAGACAGTGTAGTCTCATTTACCAAATGGTTGTCAGACTGTGTTGTCTCATTTACCAAATAGTTATCAGACTGTGTAGTCCCATTTACCAAATAGTTGTCAGACTGTGTATTTCCATTAACCAAATGATTGTCAGACTGTGTAGTCTCATTTACCAAATGAATGTCAGACTGTGTAGTCTCATTTACCAAATGATTGTCAGACTGTGTAGTCTCATTTACCAATTAGTTGTCAGACTGTGTAGTCTCATTTACCAAATAGTTGTCAGACTGTATAGTCTCATTTACCAAATAGTTGTCAGACTGTTTAGTCTCATTTACCAAATGGTTGTCAGAATGTGTAGTCTCATTTACTAAATGATTGTCAGACCGTTTAGTCTCATTTACCAACTGATTGTCAGACTGTGTAGTCTCATTTACCTAATGGTTGTCAGACTGTGTAGTCTCATTTACCAAATGATTGTCAGACTGTGTAGTCTCGTATACCCAAATGATTGTCAGACCGTTTAGTCTCATTTACAAAATCATTGTCAGAATGTGTAATCTCATTTACCAGATGATTGTCAGACTGTGTAGTTTCATTTACCAAATGATTGTCAGACTGTGTAGTCTCATTTACCAAATGGTTGTCAGACTGTGTAGTCTCATTTACCAAAGAGTTGTCAGACCGTGTAGTCTCATTTACCAAAGAGTTGTCAGACTGTGTATTCTCATTAACCAAATGATTGTCAGACTGTGTAGTCCCATTTACCAAATGAATGTCAGACTGTGTAGTCTCATTTACCAAATGATTGTCAGACTGTGTAGTTTCATTTACCAAATGATTGTCAGACTGTGTAGTCTCATTTACCAAATGATTGTCGGAATGTGTAGTATCATCTACCCAAATGATTGTCAGACCGTTTAATCTCATTTACCAAGTGATTGTCAGACTGTGTAGTCTCATTTACAAAATGATTGTCAGACTATGTCGTCTTATTTACCCAAATGATTGTCAGACTGTGTAGTTTTATTTACCAAATGATTGTCAGACTGTGTAGTCTCATTTACCAAATGATTGTCAAACTGTGTAGTTTCATTTACCAAATGATTGTCAGACTGTGTAGTCACATTTACCAAATGATTGTCAGACTGTGTAGTCTTATTTACCCAAATGATTGTCAGACCGTTTAGTCTCATTTACAAAATCATTGACAGACTGTGTAGTCTCATTTACCAGATGATTGTCAGACTGTGTAGTCTCATTTACCAATATGATTGTCAGACTGTGTAGATTTATTTACCAAATGGTTGTCAGACTGTGTAGTCTCATTTACCAAATAGTTGTCAGACTGTGTAGTCTCATTTACCAAAGAATTGTCAGACTGTGTATGCTAATTAACCAAATGATTGTCAGACTGTGTAGTCCCATTTACCAAATGAATGTCAGACTGTGTAGTCTCATTTACCAAATGATTGTCAGACTGTGTAGTTTCATTTACCAAATGATTGTCAGACTGTGTAGTCTCATTTACCAAATGATTGTCAGACTGTGTAGTCTCATTTACCAGATGATTGTCAGACTGTATAGTCTCATTTACCCAAATGACTGCCAGACTGTGTAGTCTCATTTACTAAATGGTTTTAAGAATGTGTAGTCTCATTTACCAAATGGTTGATAGACTGTGTTGTCTCATTTACCAAATGGTTGTCAGACTGTGTAGTCTCATTTACCAAATTGTTGTCAGACTGTTTTGTCTCATTTACCAAATGGTTGTCAGACTGTGTAGTCTCATTTACCAAATATTTGTCAAACTGTGTAGTCTCATTTACCAAATAGTTGTCAGACTGTGTATTCTCATTAACCAAATGATTGTCAGACTGTGTAGTCTCATTTACCAAATGAATGTCATACTGTGTAGTCTCATTTACCAAGTGATTGTCAGACAGTGTAGTCTCATTTACCAAATGATTGTCAGACTGTGTAGTCTCATTTACCAAATGATTGTCAGACTGTGTAGTTTCTTTTACCAAATGATTGTGAGACTGTGTAGTCTCATTTACCAAATGATTGTCAGAATGTGTAGTATCATCTACCCAAATGATTGTCAGGCCGTTTAATCTCATTTACCAAGTGATTGTCAGACTGTGTAGTCTCATTTACAAAATGATTGTCAGACTATGTCGTCTTATTTACCCAAATGATTGTCAGACTGTGTAGTTTTATTTACCAAATGATTGTCAGACTGTGTAGTCTCATTTACCAAATGATTGTCAAACTGTGTAGTTCCATTCACCAAATGATTGTCAGACTGTGTAGTCTCATTTACCAAATGGTTGTCAGACTGTGTAGTCTCATTTACCAAATGATTGTCAGACTGTGTAGTTTCATTTACCAAATGATTGTCAGACCGTTTAGTCTCATTTAAAAAATCATTGTCAGACTGTGTAGTCTCATTTACCAGATGATTGTCAGACTGTGTAGTCTCATTTACCAAATAGTTGTCAGACTGTGTAGTCTCATTTACCAAATAGTTGTCAGACCGTTTAGTCTCATTTACTAAATGATTGTCAGACTGTGTAGTCTCATTTACCAAATGGTTGTCAGACTGTGTTGTCTCATTTACCAAATGATTGTCATACCGTTTAGTCTCATTTACCAAATGATTGTCAGACTGTGTAGTCTCATTTACCAAATGGTTGTCAGACTGTGTAGTCTCATTTACCAAATGATTGTCAGACTGTGTAGTTTCATTTACCAAATGATTGTCAGACTGTGTAGTCTCATTTACCAAATGATTGTCAGAATGTGTAGTATCATCTACCCAAATGATTGTCAGACCGTTTAATCTCATTTACCAAGTGGTTGTCAGACTGTGTAGTCTCATTTACAAAATGATTTTCAGACTATGTCGTCTCATTTACCCAAATGATTGTCAGACTGTGTAGTTTTATTTACCAAATGATTGTCAGACTGTGTAGTCTCATTTACCAAATGATTGTCAAACTGTGTAGTTTCATTTACCAAATGATTGTCAGACTGTGTAGTCTCATTTACCAAATGGTTGTCAGACTGTGTAGTCTCATTTACCAAATGATTGTCAGACTGTGTAGTTTCATTTACCAGATGATTGTCAGACTGTGTAGTCTCATTTACCAATATGATTGTCAGACTGTGTAGATTTATTTACCAAATGGTTGTCAGACTGTGTAGTCTCATTTCCCAAATAGTTGTCAGACTGTGTAGTCTCATTTACCAAATGGTTGTCAGACTGTGTTGTCTCATTTACCAAATGATTGTCAGACCGTTTGGTCTCATTTACCAAATGATTGTCAGACTGTGTAGTCTCATTTACCAAATGGTTGTCAGACTGTGTAGTCTCATTTACCAAATGATTGTCAGACTGTGTAGTCTCATTTACCAGATGATTGTCAGACTGTGTAGTCTCATTTAACAAATGACTGCCAGACTGTGTAGTCTCATTTACTAAATGGTTTTCAGAATGTGTAGTCTCATTTACCAAATGGTTGATAGACTGTGTTGTCTCATTTACCAAATGGTTGTCAGACTGTGTCGTCTCATTTACCAAATAGTTGTCAGACTGTGTTGTCTCATTTACCAAATGGTTGTCAGACTGTGTAGTCTCATTTACCAAATAGTTGTCAGACTGTGTAGTCTCATTTACCAAAGAGTTGTCAGACCGTTTAGTCTCATTTACCAAATGATTGTCAGACTGTGTAGTCTCAGTTACCAAATGGTTGTCAGACTGTGTTGTCTCATTTACCAAATGATTTTCATACCGTTTAGTCTCATTTACCAAATGATTGTCAGACTGTGTAGTCTCATTTATTAAATGGTTGTCAGACTGTGTAGTCTCATTTACCAAATGATTGTCAGACTGTGTAGTTTCATTTACCAAATGATTGTCAGACTGTGTAGTCTCATTTACCAAATGATTGTCAGAATGTGTAGTATCATCTACCCAAATGATTGTCAGACCGTTTAATCTCATTTACCAAGTGATTGTCAGACTGTGTGGTCTCATTTACAAAATGATTGTCAGACCATGTCGTCTTATTTACCCAAATGATTGTCAGACTGTGTAGTTTTATTTACCAAATGATTGTCAGACTGTGTAGTCTCATTTACCAAATGATTGTCAAACTGTGTAGTTTCATTTACCAAATGATTGTCAGACTGTGTAGTCTCATTTACCAAATGGTTGTCAGACTGTGTAGTCTCATTTACCAAATGATTGTCAGACTGTGTAGTTTCAATTACCAAATGATTGTCAGACTGTGTAGTCTCATTTACCCAAATGATTGTCAGACCGTTTAGTCTCATTTACAAAATCATTGTCAGACTGTGTAGTCTCATTTACCAATATGATTGTCAGACTGTGTAGATTTATTTACCAAATGATTGTCAGACTGTGTAGTCTCATTTACCAAATAGTTGTCAGACTGTGTAGTCTTATTTACCAAAGAATTGTCAGACTGTGTATGCTAATTAACCAAATGATTGTCAGACTGTGTAGTCCCATTTACCAAATGAATGTCAGACTGTGTAGTCTCATTTACTAAATGGTTTTCAGAATGTGTAGTCTCATTTACCAAATGGTTGATAGACTGTGTTGTCTCATTTACCAAATGGTTGTCAGACTGTGTAGTCTCATTTACCAAATTGTTGTCAGACTGTTTTGTCTCATTTACCATATGGTTGTCAGACTGTGTAGTCTCATTTACCAAATAGTTGTCAGACTGTGTAGTCTCATTTACCAAATAGTTGTCAGACTGTGTATTCTCATTAACCAAATGATTGTCAGACTGTGTAGTCTCATTTACCAAATGAATGTCAGACTGTGTAGTCTCATTTACCAAATAGTTGTCAGACCGTTTAGTCTCATTTACCAAATGATTGTCAGACTGTGTAGTCTCATTTACCAAATGGTTGTCAGACTGTGTTGTCTCATTTACCAAATGATTGTCATACCGTTTAGTCTCATTTACCAAATGATTGTCAGACTGTGCAGTCTCATTTACCAAATGGTTGTCAGACTGTGTAGTCTCATTTACCAAATAGTTGTCAGACTGTGTATTCTCATTAACCAAATGATTGTCAGACTGTGTAGTCTCATTTACCAAATGAATGTCAGACTGTGTAGTCTCATTTACCAAATAGTTGTCAGACCGTTTAGTCTCATTTACCAAATGATTGTCAGACTGTGTAGTCTCATTTACAAAATCATTGTCAGACTGTGTAGTCTCATTTACCAGATGATTGTCAGACTGTGTAGTCTCATTTACCAAAATGGTTGTCAGACTGTGTAGTCTCATTTACCAAATGATTGTCAGAATGTGTAGTCTCATCTACCCAAATGATTGTCAGACCGTTTAGTCTCATTTACAAAATGATTGTCAGACTGTGTAGTCTCATTTACAAAATGATTGTCAGACTATGTCGTCTTATTTACCCAAATGATTGTCAGACTGTGTAGTTTTATTTACCAAATGATTGTCAGACTGTGTAGTCTCATTTACCAAATTGTTGTCAAACTGTGTAGTTTCATTTACCAAATGATTGTCAGACTGTGTAGTCTCATTTACCAAATGGTTGTCAGACTGTGTAGTCTCATTTACCAAATGATTGTCAGACTGTGTAGTTTCATTTACCAAATGATTGTCAGACTTTGTAGTCTCATTTACCAAATGATTGTCAGACTGTGTAGTCTCATTTACCAAATGATTGTCAGACTGTGTAGTCTCATTTACCCAAATGTCTGCCAGACTGTGTAGTCTCATTTACTAAATGGTTTTCAGAATGTGTAGTCTCATTTACCAAATGGTTGATAGACTGTGTAGTCTCATTTACCAAATAGGTGTCAGACTGTGTAGTCTCATTTACCAAATAGTTATCAGACTGTGTAGTTTCATTTACCAAAATAGTTGTCAGACCGTTTAGTCTCATTTACCAAATGATTGTCAGACTGTGTAGTCTCATTTACCAAATGGTTGTCAGACTGTGTAGTCTCATTTACCAAATGATTGTCAGACCGTTTAGTCTCATTTACCAAATGATTGTCAGACTGTGTAGTCTCATTTACCAAATGGTTGTCAGACTGTGTAGTATCATTTACCAAATGGTTGTCAGACTGTGTAGTCTCATTTACCAAATGATTGTCAGACTGTGTAGTTTCATTTACCAAATGATTGTCAGACTGTGTAGTCTCATTTACAAAATGATTGTCAGACTGTGTAGTCTCATTTACCAAATGATTGTCAAACTGTGTAGTTTCATTTACCAAATGATTGTCAGACTGTGTAGTCTCATTTACCAAATGGTTGTCAGACTGTGTAGTCTCATTTACCAAATGATTGTCAGACTGTGTAGTTTCAATTACCAAATGATTGTCAGACTGTGTAGTCTCATTTACCCAAATGATTGTCAGACCGTTTAGTCTCATTTACCAAATGATTGTCAGACTGTGTAGTCTCATTTACCAAATGATTGTCAGACCGTTTAGTCTCATTTACCAAATGATTGTCAGACTGTGTAGTCTCATTTACCAAATGGTTGTCAGACTGTGTAGTCTCATTTACCAAATGATTGTCAGACTGTGTAGTCTCATTTACCAGATGATTGTCAGACTGTGTAGTCTCATTTACCAAATGATTGTCAGACTGTGTAGTCTCATTTACAAGATGATTGTCAGACTGTGTAGTCTCATTTACCCAAATGATTGCCAGACTGTGTAGTCTCATTTACTAAATGGTTTTCAGAATGTGTAGTCTCATTTACCAAATGGTTGATAGACTGTGTTGTCTCATTTACCAAATGGTTGTCAGACTGTGTCGTCTCATTTACCAAATAGTTGTCAGACTGTGTTGCCTCATTTACCAAATGGTTGTCAGACTGTGTAGTCTCATTTACCAAATAGTTGTCAGACTGTGTAGTCTCATTTACCAAAGAGTTGTCACACCGTTTAGTCTCATTTACCAAATGATTGTCAGACTGTGTAGTCTCATTTACCAAATGGTTGTCAGACTGTGTTTTCTCATTTACCAAATGATTGTCATACCGTTTAGTCTCATTTACCAAATGATTGTCAGACTGTGTAGTCTCATTTACTAAATGGTTGTCAGACTGTGTAGTCTCATTTACCAAATGATTGTCAGACTGTGTAGTTTCATTTACCAAATGATTGTCAGACTGTGTAGTCTCATTTACCAAATGATTGTCAGAATGTGTAGTATCATCTACCCAAATGATTGTCAGACCGTTTAATCTCATTTACCAAGTGATTGTCAGACTGTGCAGTCTCATTTATCAAATAGTTGTCAGACTGTGTAGTCTTATTTACCAAATGATTGTCTGACTGTGTAGTCTGATTTACCAAATGATTGTCTGACTGTGTAGTCTCATTTACCAAATGATTGTTGGACTGTGTAGTCTCATTTACCAAATAGGTGTCAGACTGTGTAGTCTCATTTACCAAATAGTTATCAGACTGTGTAGTCTCATTTACCAAAATAGTTGTCAGACCGTTTAGTCTCATTTACCAAATGATTGTCAGACTGTGTAGTATCATTTACCAAATAGTTGTCAGACTGTGTATTCTCACTTACCAAATGATTGTCAGACTGTGTAGTCTCATTTACTAAATGGTTGTCAGACTGTGTAGTCTCATTTACCAAATGATTGTCAGACTGTGTAGTTTCATTTACCAAATGATTGTCAGACTGTGTAGTCTCATTTACCAAATGATTGTCAGAATGTGTAGTATCATCTACCCAAATGATTGTCAGACCGTTTAATCTCATTTACCAAGTGATTGTCAGACTGTGTAGTCTCATTTACAAAATGATTGTCAGACCATGTCGTCTTATTTACCCAAATGATTGTCAGACTGTGTAGTTTTATTTACCAAATGATTGTCAGACTGTGTAGTCTCATTTACCAAATGATTGTCAAACTGTGTAGTTTCATTTACCAAATGATTGTCAGACTGTGTAGTCTCATTTACCAAATGGTTGTCAGACTGTGTAGTCTCATTTACCAAATGATTGTCAGACTGTGTAGTTTCAATTACCAAATGATTGCCAGACTGTGTAGTCTCATTTACCCAAATGATTGTCAGACCGTTTAGTCTCATTTACAAAATCATTGTCAGACTGTGTAGACTCATTTACCAGATGATTGTCAGACTGTGTAGTCTCATTTACCAATATGATTGTCAGACTGTGTAGATTTATTTACCAAATGATTGTCAGACTTTGTAGTCTCATTTACCAAATAGTTGTCAGACCGTTTAGTCTCATTTACCAAATGATTGTCAGACTGTGTAGTCTCATTTACCAAATGGTTGTCAGACTGTGTTGTCTCATTTACCAAATGATTGTCATACCATTTAATCTCATTTACCAAATGATTGTCAGACTGTGCAGTCTCATTTACCAAATGGTTGTCAGACTGTGTAGTATCATTTACCAAATGATTGTCAGACTGTGTAGTCTCATTTACCAAATGATTGTCAGACCGTTTAATCTCATTTACCAAGTGATTGTCAGACTGTGTAGTCTCATTTACAAAATGATTGTCAGACCATGTCGTCTTATTTACCCAAATGATTGTCAGACTGTGTAGTTTTATTTACCAAATGATTGTCAGACTGTGTAGTCTCATTTACCAAATGATTGTCAAACTGTGTAGTTTCATTTACCAAATGATTGTCAGACTGTGTAGTCTCATTTACCAAATGGTTGTCAGACTGTGTAGTCTCATTTACCAAATGATTGTCAGACTGTGTAGTTTCAATTACCAAATGATTGCCAGACTGTGTAGTCTCATTTACCCAAATGATTGTCAGACCGTTTAGTCTCATTTACAAAATCATTGTCAGACTGTGTAGACTCATTTACCAGATGATTGTCAGACTGTGTAGTCTCATTTACCAATATGATTGTCAGACTGTGTAGATTTATTTACCAAATGATTGTCAGACTTTGTAGTCTCATTTACCAAATAGTTGTCAGACCGTTTAGTCTCATTTACCAAATGATTGTCAGACTGTGTAGTCTCATTTACCAAATGGTTGTCAGACTGTGTTGTCTCATTTACCAAATGATTGTCATACCATTTAATCTCATTTACCAAATGATTGTCAGACTGTGCAGTCTCATTTACCAAATGGTTGTCAGACTGTGTAGTATCATTTACCAAATGATTGTCAGACTGTGTAGTCTCATTTACCAAATGATTGTCAGACTGTGTAGTCTCATTTAACAAATGATTGTCAGACTATGTAGTCTCATTTACCAAAATGATTGTCCGACTGTTTAGTCTCATTTACCCAAATGATTGTCAGACCATTTAGTCTCATTTACAAAATCATTGTCAGACTGTGTAGTGTCATTTACCAGATGATTGTCAGACTGTGTAGTCTCATTTACCAAAATGATTGTCAGACTGTGTAGTCTCATTTACCAAATGGTTGTCAGACTGTGTAGTCTCATTTACCAAATGATTGTCAGAATGTGTACTCTCATCTACCCAAATGATTGTCAGACCGTTTAGTCTCATTTACAAAATGATTGTCAGACTGTGTAGTCTCATTTACAAAATGATTGTCAGACTATGTCGTCTTATTTACCCAAATGATTGTCAGACTGTGTAGTTTTATTTACCAAATGATTGTCAGACTGTGTAGTCTCATTTACCAAATGGTTGTCAAACTGTGTAGTTTCATTTACCAAATGATTGTCAGACTGTGTAGTCTCATTTACCAAATGGTTGTCAGACTGTGTAGTCTCATTTACCAAATGATTGTCAGACTGTGTAGTTTCATTTACCAAATGATTGTCAGACTGTGTAGTCTCATTTACCAAATGATTGTCAGACTGTGTAGTCTCATTTACCAAATGATTGTCAGACTGTGTAGTCTCATTTACCCAAATGTCTGCCAGACTGTGTAGTCTCATTTACTAAATGGTTTTCAGAATGTGTAGTCTCATTTACCAAATGGTTGATAGACTGTGTAGTCTCATTTACCAAATAGGTGTCAGACTGTGTAGTCTCATTTACCAAATAGTTATCAGACTGTGTAGTTTCATTTACCAAAATAGTTGTCAGACCGTTTAGTCTCATTTACCAAATGATTGTCAGACTGTGTAGTCTCATTTACCAAATGGTTGTCAGACTGTGTTGTCTCATTTACCAAATGATTGTCAGACCGTTTAGTCTCATTTACCAAATGATTGTCAGACTGTGTAGTCTCATTTACCAAATGGTTGTCAGACTGTGTAGTCTCATTTACCAAATGATTGTCAGACCGTTTAGTCTCATTTACCAAATGATTGTCAGACTGTGTAGTCTCATTTACCCAAATGATTGTCAGACCGTTTAGTCTCATTTACAAAATCATTGTCAGACTGTGTAGTCTCATTTACCAGATGATTGTCAGACTGTGTAGTCTCATTTACCAAAATGATTGTCAGACTGTGTAGTCTCATTTACCAAATGGTTGTCAGACTGTGTAGTCTCATTTACCAAATTATTGTCAGAATGTGTAGTCTCATCTACCCAAATGATTGTCAGACCGTTTAATCTCATTTACCAAGTGATAGTCAGACTGTGTAGTCTCATTTACAAAATGATTGTCAGACTATGTCGTCTTATTTACCCAAATGATTGTCAGACTGTGTAGTCTCATTTACCAAATAGTTATCAGACTGTGTAGTCTCATTTACGAAATGATTGTCAGAATGTGTATTCAGATTCACCAAATGATTGTCAGAATGTGTATTATAATTTACCAAATGATTGTCAGACTGTGTAGTCTCCTTTACAAAATCATTGTCAGACTGTGTAGTCTCATTTACCAAATAGTTGTCAGACTGTGTTTTCTCATTTACCAAATGGTTGTCAGACTGTGTAGTCTCATTACCAAATAGTTGTCAGACTGTGTAGTCTCATTTACCAAATGATTGTCAGACCGTTTAGTCTCATTTACCAAATGATTGTCAGACTGTGTAGTCTCATTTACCAAATGATTGTCAGACTCTGTAGTCTCATTTACCAGATGATTGTCAGACTGTGTAGTCTCATTTACCCAAATGATTGTCAGACTGTGTAGTCTCAATTACCAAATGGTCGTCAGACTGTGTAGTCTCATTTACCAAATGATTGTCAGAATGTGTAGTCTCATCTACCCAAAGGAATGTCAGACCGTTTAATCTCATTTACCAAGTGATTTTCAGACTGTGTAGTCTCATTTGCAAAATGATTGTCAGACTATGTAGTTTTATTTACCCAAATGAATGTCAGACTGTGTAGTATTATTTACCAAATGATTGTCAGACTGTGTAGTCTCATTTACCAAATTGTTGTCAGACTGTGTAGTCTCATTTACCAAATGGTTGACATACTGTGTAGTCTCATTTACTAATTGATTGCCAGACTGTTTAGTCTCATTTACCAAATGATTGTCAGACTGTGCAGTCTCATTTATCAAATAGTTGTCAGACTGTGTAGTCTTATTTACCAAATGATTGTCTGACTGTGTAGTCTGATTTACCAAATGATTGTCTGACTGTGTAGTCTCATTTACCAAATGATTGTTGGACTGTGTAGTCTCATTTACCAAATAGGTGTCAGACTGTGTAGTCTCATTTACCAAATAGTTATCAGACTGTGTAGTCTCATTTACCAAAATAGTTGTCAGACCGTTTAGTCTCATTTACCAAATGATTGTCAGACTGTGTAGTCTCATTTACCAAATAGTTGTCAGACTGTGTATTCTCACTTACCAAATGGTTGTCTGACTGTGTAGTCTCATTTACTAAATGATTTCCAGACTGTTTAGTCTCATTCACCAAATGAATGTCAGACTATATCGTCTTATTTACTCAAATGATTGTCAGACTCTGTCGTCTTATTTACCTAAATGATTGTCAGACTGTGTAGTTTCATTTACCAAATGATTGTCAGACTGTGTGGTCTCATTTACCAAATGGTTGTCAGACTGTGTAGTCTCATTTACCAAATGGTTGTCAGACTGTGTAGTCTCATTTACCAAATGATTGTCAGACTGTGTAGTTTCATTTACCAAATGATTGTCAGACTGTGTAGTCTCATTTACCAAATGATTGTCAGACTGTGTAGTCTCATTTACCAAATGATTGTCAGACTGTGTAGTCTCATTTACCCAAATGTCTGCCAGACTGTGTAGTCTCATTTACTAAATGGTTTTCAGAATGTGTAGTCTCATTTACCAAATGGTTGATAGACTGTGTAGTCTCATTTACCAAATAGGTGTCAGACTGTGTAGTCTCATTTACCAAATAGTTATCAGACTGTGTAGTTTCATTTACCAAAATAGTTGTCAGACCGTTTAGTCTCATTTACCAAATGATTGTCAGACTGTGTAGTCTCATTTACCAAATGGTTGTCAGACTGTGTTGTCTCATTTACCAAATGATTGTCAGACCGTTTAGTCTCATTTACCAAATGATTGTCAGACTGTGTAGTCTCATTTACCAAATGGTTGTCAGACTGTGTAGTCTCATTTACCAAATGATTGTCAGACCGTTTAGTCTCATTTACCAAATGATTGTCAGACTGTGTAGTCTCATTTACCAAATGGTTGTCAGACTGTGTAGTATCATTTACCAAATGATTGTCAGACTGTGTAGTCTCATTTACCCAAATGATTGTCAGACCGTTTAGTCTCATTTACAAAATCATTGTCAGACTGTGTAGTCTCATTTACCAGATGATTGTCAGACTGTGTAGTCTCATTTACCAAAATGATTGTCAGACTGTGTAGTCTCATTTACCAAATGGTTGTCAGACTGTGCAGTCTCATTTACCAAATGATTGTCAGAATGTGTAGTCTCATCTACCCAAATGATTGTCAGACCGTTTAATCTCATTTACCAAGTGATAGTCAGACTGTGTAGTCTCATTTACAAAATGATTGTCAGACTATGTCGTCTTATTTAAACAAATGATTGTCAGACTGTGTAGTCTCATTTACCAAATAGTTATCAGACTGTGTAGTCTCATTTACGAAATGATTGTCAGAATGTGTATTCAGATTCACCAAATGATTGTCAGAATGTGTATTATAATTTACCAAATGATTGTCAGACTGTGTAGTCTCCTTTACAAAATCATTGTCAGACTGTGTAGTCTCATTTACCAAATAGTTGTCAGACTGTGTTTTCTCATTTACCAAATGGTTGTCAGACTGTGTAGTCTCATTACCAAATAGTTGTCAGGCTGTGTAGTCTCATTTACCAAATGATTGTCAGACCGTTTAGTCTCATTTACCAAATGATTGTCAGACTGTGTAGTCTCATTTACCAAATGATTGTCAGACTCTGTAGTCTCATTTACCAGATGATTGTCAGACTGTGTAGTCTCATTTACCCAAATGATTGTCAGACTGTGTAGTCTCAATTACCAAATGGTTGTCAGACTGTGTAGTCTCATTTACCAAATGATTGTCAGAATGTGTAGTCTCATCTACCCAAAGGAATGTCAGACCGTTTAATCTCATTTACCAAGTGATTTTCAGACTGTGTAGTCTCATTTGCAAAATGATTGTCAGACTATGTAGTTTTATTTACCCAAATGAATGTCAGACTGTGTAGTATTATTTACCAAATGATTGTCAGACTGTGTAGTCTCATTTACCAAATTGTTGTCAGACTGTGTAGTCTCATTTACCAAATGGTTGACATACTGTGTAGTCTCATTTACTAATTGATTGCCAGACTGTTTAGTCTCATTTACCAAATGATTGTCAGACTGTGCAGTCTCATTTATCAAATAGTTGTCAGACTGTGTAGTCTTATTTACCAAATGATTGTCTGACTGTGTAGTCTGATTTACCAAATGATTGTCTGACTGTGTAGTCTCATTTACCAAATGATTGTTGGACTGTGTAGTCTCATTTACCAAATAGGTGTCAGACTGTGTAGTCTCATTTACCAAATAGTTATCAGACTGTGTAGTCTCATTTACCAAAATAGTTGTCAGACCGTTTAGTCTCATTTACCAAATGATTGTCAGACTGTGTAGTCTCATTTACCAAATAGTTGTCAGACTGTGTATTCTCACTTACCAAATGGTTGTCTGACTGTGTAGTCTCATTTACTAAATGATTTCCAGACTGTTTAGTCTCATTCACCAAATGAATGTCAGACTATATCGTCTTATTTACCCAAATGATTGTCAGACTCTGTCGTCTTATTTACCTAAATGATTGTCAGACTGTGTAGTTTCATTTACCAAATGATTGTCAGACTGTGTGGTCTCATTTACCAAATGGTTGTCAGACAGTGTAGTCTCATTTACCAAATGATTGTCAGACTGTGTAGTCTCATTTGACAAATGATTGCCAGACAATGTAATCTCATTTACCAATAGGTTGTCAGACTGTGTTGTCTCATTTACCAAATGATTGTCAAACTGTGTTGTCTCATTTACCAAATGATTGTCAAACTGTGTAGTCTCATTTACCAAATAATTGTCAGACTATGTAGTATTATTTACCAAATTGTTGTCAGACTGTTCTGTCTCATTTACCAAATGGTTGTCAGACTGTGTAGTCTCATTTACCAAATAGTTGTCAGACTGTGTAGTCTCATTTACCAAATAGTTGTCAGACTGTGTATTCTCATTGACCAAATGATTGTCAGACTGTGTAGTCTCATTTACCAAATGAATGTCAGACTGTGTGGTCTCATTTACCAAATGATTGTCAGACTGTGTAGTCTCATTTACCAAATAGTTGTCAGACTGTGTAGTCTCATTTACCAAATAGTTGTCAGACCGTTTAGTCTCATTTACCAAATGATTGTCAGACTGTGTAGTCTCATTTACAAAATGATTGTCAGACTATGTCGTCTTATTTACCCAAATGATTGTCAGACTGTGTAGTTTTATTTACCAAATGATTGTCAGACTGTGTAGTCTCATTTACCAAATGATTGTCAAACTGTGTAGTTTCATTTACCAAATGATATGTAGACTGTGTAGTCTCATTTACCAAATGATTGTCAGACTGTGTTGACTCATTTACCAAATGGTTGTCAGACTTTGTAGTCTCATTTACCAAATAGTTGTCAGACAGTGTAGTCTCATTTACCAAATGGTTGTCAGACTGTGTAGTCTCATTTACCAAATAGTTATCAGACTGTGTAGTCTCATTTACCAAATAGTTGTCAGACTGTGTATTCTCATTAACCAAATGATTGTCAGACTGTGTAGTCTCATTTACCAACTGATTGTCAGACTGTGTAGTCTCATTTACCTAATGGTTGTCAGACTGTGTAGTCTCATTTGCCAAATGATTGTCAGACTGTGTAGTCTCGTATACCCAAATGATTGTCAGACCGTTTAGTCTCATTTACAAAATCATTGTCAGAATGTGTAATCTCATTTACCAGATGATTGTCAGACTGTGTAGTCTCATTTACCAAAATGATTGTCAGAATGTGTAGTCCCATTTACCAAATGGTTGTCAGACTGTGTAGTCTCATTTACCAAATAGTTGTCAGACCGTGTAGTCTCATTTACCAAATAGTTGTCAGACTGTGTTTTCTCATTAACCAAATGATTGTCAGACTGTGTAGTCCCATTTACCAAATGAATGTCAGACTGTGTAGTCTCATTTACCAAATGATTGTCAGACTGTGTAGTTTCATTTACCAAATGATTGTCAGACTGTGTAGTCTCATTTACCAAATGATTGTCGGAATGTGTAGTATCATCTACCCAAATGATTGTCAGACCGTTTAATCTCATTTACCAAGTGATTGTCAGACTGTGTAGTCTCATTTACAAAATGATTGTCAGACTATGTCGTCTTATTTACCCAAATGATTTTCAGACTGTGTAGTTTTATTTACCAAATGATTGTCAGACTGTGTAGTCTCATTTACCAAATGATTGTCAAACTGTGTAGTTTCATTTACCAAATGATTGTCAGACTGTGTAGTCACATTTACCAAATGATTGTCAGACTGTGTAGTCTTATTTACCCAAATGATTGTCAGACCGTTTAGTCTCATTTACAAAATCATTGACAGACTGTGTAGTCTCATTTACCAGATGATTGTCAGACTGTGTAGTCTCATTTACCAATATGATTGTCAGACTGTGTAGATTTATTTACCAAATGGTTGTCAGACTGTGTAGTCTCATTTACCAAATAGTTGTCAGACTGTGTAGTCTCATTTACCAAAGAATTGTCAGACTGTGTATGCTAATTAACCAAATGATTGTCAGACTGTGTAGTCCCATTTACCAAATGAATGTCAGACTGTGTAGTCTCATTTACCAAATGATTGTCAGACTGTGTAGTTTCATTTACCAAATGATTCTCAGACTGTGTAGTCTCATTTACCAAATGATTGTCAGACTGTGTAGTCTCATTTACCAGATGATTGTCAGACTGTGTAGTCTCATTTACCCAAATGACTGCCAGACTGTGTAGTCTCATTTACTAAATGGTTTTAAGAATGTGTAGTCTCATTTACCAAATGGTTGATAGAATGTGTTGTCTCATTTACCAAATGGTTGTCAGACTGTGTAGTCTCATTTACCAAATTGTTGTCAGACTGTTTTGTCTCATTTACCAAATGGTTGTCAGATTGTGTAGTCTCATTTACCAAATATTTGTCAAACTGTGTAGTCTCATTTACCAAATAGTTGTCAGACTGTGTATTCTCATTAACCAAATGATTGTCAGACTGTGTAGTCTCATTTACCAAATGAATGTCATACTGTGTAGTCTCATTTACCAAATGATTGTCAGACAGTGTAGTCTCATTTACCAAATAGTTGTCAGACTGTGTAGTCTCATTTACCAAATAGTTGTCAGACTGTGTAGTTTTATTTACCAAATGATTGTCAGACTGTGTAGTCTCATTTACCAAATGATTGTCAAACTGTGTAGTTTCATTTACCAAATGATTGTCAGACTGTGTAGTCTCATTTACCAAATGGTTGTCAGACTGTGTAGTCTCATTTACCAAATGATTGTCAGACTGTGTAGTTTCATTTACCAAATGATTGTCAGACCGTTTAGTCTCATTTAAAAAATCATTGTCAGACTGTGTAGTCTCATTTAGCAAATAGTTGTCTGACTGTGTAGTCTCATTTACCAAATAGTTGTCAGACCGTTTAGTCTCATTTACCAAATGATTGTCAGACTGTGTAGTCTCATTTACCAAATGGTTGTCAGACTGTGTTGTCTCATTTACCAAATGATTGTCATACCGTTTAGTCTCATTTACCAAATGATTGTCAGACTGTGTAGTCTCATTTACCAAATGGTTGTCAGACTGTGTAGTCTCATTTACCAAATGATTGTCAGACTGTGTAGTTTCATTCACCAAATGATTGTCAGACTGTGTAGTCTCATTTACCAAATGATTGTCAGAATGTGTAGTATCATCTACCCAAATGATTGTCAGACCGTTTAATCTCATTTACCAAGTGATTGTCAGACTGTGTAGTCTCATTTACAAAATGATTTTCAGACTATGTCGTCTCATTTACCCAAATGATTGTCAGACTGTGTAGTTTTATTTACCAAATGATTGTCAGACTGTGTAGTCTCATTTACCAAATGATTGTCAAACTGTGTAGTTTCATTTACCAAATGATTGTCAGACTGTGTAGTCTCATTTACCTAATGGTTGTCAGACTGTGTAGTCTCATTTACCAAATGATTGTCAGACTGTGTAGTTTCATTTACCAAATGATTGTCAGACTGTGTAGTCTCATTTACCCAAATGATTGTCAGACCGTTTAGTCTCATTTACAAAATCATTGTCAGACTGTGTAGTCTCATTTACCAGATGATTGTCAGACTGTGTAGTCTCATTTACCAATATGATTGTCAGACTGTGTAGATTTATTTACCAAATGGTTGTCAGACTGTGTAGTCTCATTTCCCAAATAGTTGTCAGACTGTGTAGTCTCATTTACCAAATGGTTGTCAGACTGTGTTGTCTCATTTACCAAATGATTATCAGACCGTTTAGTCTCATTTACCAAATGATTGTCAGACTGTGTAGTCTCATTTACCAAATGGTTGTCAGACTGTGTAGTCTCATTTACCAAATGATTGTCAGACTGTGTAGTCTCATTTACCAGATGATTGTCAGACTGTGTAGTCTCATTTACCAAATGATTGTCAGACTGTGTAGTCTCGTTTACAAGATGATTGTCAGACTGTGTAGTCTCATTTACCCAAATGACTGCCAGACTGTGTAGTCTCATTTACTAAATGGTTTTCAGAATGTGTAGTCTCATTTACCAAATGGTTGATAGACTGTGTTGTCTCATTTACCAAATGGT
This sequence comes from Saccoglossus kowalevskii, assembly GCF_978046115.1. Classification (NCBI taxonomy): domain Eukaryota; kingdom Metazoa; phylum Hemichordata; class Enteropneusta; family Harrimaniidae; genus Saccoglossus; species Saccoglossus kowalevskii. The sequence goes on along the minus strand of NC_140650.1, from coordinate 3,265,492 downwards.
TGTCAGACTGTGTCGTCTCATTTACCAAATAGTTGTCAGACTGTGTTGTCTCATTTACCAAATGGTTGTCAGACTGTGTAGTCTCATTTACCAAATAGTTGTCAGACTGTGTAGTCTCATTTACCAAAGAGTTGTCAGACCGTTTAGTCTCATTTACCAAATGATTGTCAGACTGTGTAGTCTCATTTACCAAATGGTTGTCAGACTGTGTTGTCTCATTTACCAAATGCTTGTCATACCGTTTAGTCTCATTTACCAAATGATTGTCAGACTGTGTAGTCTCATTTACCAAATGGTTGTCAGACTGTGTAGTCTCATTTACCAAATGATTGTCAGACTGTATAGTTTCATTTACCAAATGATTGTCAGACTGTGTAGTCTCATTTACCAAATGATTGTCAGAATGTGTAGTATCATCTACCCAAATGATTGTCAGACCGTTTAATCTCATTTACCAAGTGATTGTCAGACTGTGTAGTCTTATTTACAAAATGATTTTCAGACTATGTCGTCTCATTTACCCAAATGATTGTCAGACTGTGTAGTTTTATTTACCAAATGATTGTCAGACTGTGTAGTCTCATTTACCAAATGATTGTCAAACTGTGTAGTTTCATTTACCAAATGATTGTCAGACTGTGTAGTCTCATTTACCAAATGGTTGTCAGACTGTGTAGTCTCATTTACCAAATGATTGTCAGACTGTGTAGTTTCATTTACCAAATGATTGTCAGACTGTGTAGTCTCATTTACCCAAATGATTGTCAGACCGTTTAGTCTCATTTACAAAATCATTGTCAGACTGTGTAGTCTCATTTACCAGATGATTGTCAGACTGTGTAGTCTCATTTACCAATATGATTGTCAGACTGTGTAGATTTATTTACCAAATGGTTGTCAGACTGTGTAGTCTCATTTACCAAATAGTTGTCAGACTGTGTAGTCTCATTTACCAAAGAATTGTCAGACTGTGTATGCTAATTAACCAAATTGTTGTCAGACTGTGTAGTCCCATTTACCAAATGAATGTCAGACTGTGTAGTCTCATTTACCAAATGATTGTCAGACTGTGTAGTTTCATTTACCAAATGATTCTCAGACTGTGTAGTCTCATTTACCAAATGATTGTCAGACTGTGTAGTCTCATTTATCAGATGATTGTCAGACTGTGTAGTCTCATTTACCCAAATGACTGCCAGACTGTGTAGTCTCATTTACTAAATGGTTTTAAGAATGTGTAGTCTCATTTACCAAATGGTTGATAGACTGTGTTGTCTCATTTACCAAATGGTTGTCAGACTGTGTAGTCTCATTTACCAAATTGTTGTCAGACTGTTTTGTCTCATTTACCAAATGGTTGTCAGACAGTGTAGTCTCATTTACCAAATATTTGTCAAACTGTGTAGTCTCATTTACCAAATAGTTGTCAGACTGTGTATTCTCATTAACCAAATGATTGTCAGACTGTGTAGTCTCATTTACCAAATGAATGTCATACTGTGTAGTCTCATTTACCAAATGATTGTCAGACAGTGTAGTCTCATTTACCAAATAGTTGTCAGACTGTGTAGTCTCATTTACCAAATAGTTGTCAGACTGTGTAGTTTTATTTACCAAATGATTGTCAGACTGTGTAGTCTCATTTACCAAATGATTGTCAAAGTGTGTAGTTTCATTTACCAAATGATTGTCAGACTGTGTAGTCTCATTTACCAAATGGTTGTCAGACTGCGTAGTCTCATTTACCAAATGATTGTCAGACTGTGTAGTTTCATTTACCAAATGATTGTCAGACCGTTTAGTCTCATTTAAAAAATCATTGTCAGACTGTATAGTCTCATTTAGCAAATAGTTGTCAGACTGTGTAGTCTCATTTAGCAAATACTTGTCAGACCGTTTAGTCTCATTTACCAAATGATTGTCAGACTGTGTAGTCTCATTTACCAAATGGTTGTCAGACTGTGTTGTCTCATTTACCAAATGATTGTCATACCGTTTAGTCTCATTTACCAAATGATTGTCAGACTGTGTAGTCTCATTTACCAAATGGTTGTCAGACTGTGTAGTATCATCTACCCAAATGATTGTCAGACCGTTTAATCTCATTTACCAAGTGATTGTCAGACTGTGTAGTCTCATTTACAAAATGATTTTCAGACTATGTCTTCTCATTTACCCAAATGATTGTCAGACTGTGTAGTTTTATTTACCAAATGATTGTCAGACTGTGTAGTCTCATTTACCAAATGATTGACAAACTGTGTAGTTTCATTTACCAAATGATTGTCAGACTGTGTAGTCTCATTTACCAAATGGTTGTCAGACTGTGTAGTCTCATTTACCAAATGATTGTCAGACTGTGTAGTTTCATTTACCAAATGATTGTCAGACTGTGTAGTCTCATTTACCCAAATGATTGTCAGACCGTTTAGTCTCATTTACAAAATCATTGTCAGACTGTGTAGTCTCATTTACCAGATGATTGTCAGACTGTGTAGTCTCATTTACCAATATGATTGTCAGACTGTGTAGATTTATTTACCAAATGGTTGTCAGACTGTGTAGTCTCATTTCCCAAATAGTTGTAAGACTGTGTAGTCTCATTTACCAAATGGTTGTCAGACTGTGTTGTCTCATTTACCAAATGATTGTCAGACCGTTTAGTCTCATTTACCAAATGATTGTCAGACTGTGTAGTCTCATTTACCAAATGGTTGTCAGACTGTGTAGTCTCATTTACCAAATGATTGTCAGACTGTGTAGTCTCATTTACCAGATGATTGTCAGACTGTGTAGTCTCATTTACCAAATGATTGTCAGACTGTGTAGTCTCATTTACAAGATGATTGTCAGACTGTGTAGTTTCATTTACCCAAATGACTGCCAGACTGTGTAGTCTCATTTACTAAATGGTTTTCAGAATGTGTAGTCTCATTTACCAAATGGTTGATAGACTGTGTTGTCTCATTTACCAAATGGTTTTCAGAATGTGTAGTCTCATTTACCAAATGGTTGATAGACTGTGTTGTCTCATTTACCAAATGGTTGTCAGACTGTGTCGTCTCATTTACCAAATAGTTGTTGGACTGTGTAGTCTCATTTACCAAATAGTTGTCAGACCGTTTAGTCTCATTTACCAAATGATTGTCAGACTGTGTAGTCTCATTTACCAAATGGTTGTCAGACTGTGTTGTCTCATTTACCAAATGATTGTCATACCGTTTAGTCTCATTTACCAAATAATTGTCAGACTGTGTAGTCTCATTTACCAAATGGTTGTCAGACTGTGTAGTCTCATTTACCAAATGATTGTCAGACTGTGTAGTTTCATTCACCAAATGATTGTCAGACTGTGTAGTCTCATTTACCAAATGATTGTCAGAATGTGTAGTATCATCTACCCAAATGATTGTCAGACCGTTTAATCTCATTTACCAAGTGATTGTCAGACTGTGTAGTCTCATTTACAAAATGATTTTCAGACTATGTCGTCTCATTTACCCAAATGATTGTCAGACTGTGTAGTTTTATTTACCAAATGATTGTCAGACTGTGTAGTCTCATTTACCAAATGATTGACAAACTGTGTAGTTTCATTTACCAAATGATTGTCAGACTGTGTAGTCTCATTTACCAAATGATTGTCAGACTGTGTAGTTTCATTTACCCAAATGATTGTCAGACCGTTTAGTCTCATTTACAAAATCATTGTCAGACTGTGTAGTCTCATTTACCAAATGATTGTCAGACTGTGTAGTCTCATTTACCAATATGATTGTCAGACTGTGTAGATTTATTTACCAAATGGTTGTCAGACTGTGTAGTCTCATTTCCCAAATAGTTGTCAGACTGTGTAGTCTCATTTACCAAATGGTTGTCAGACTGTGTTGTCTCATTTACCAAATGATTGTCAGACCGTTTAGTCTCATTTACCAAATGATTGTCAGACTGTGTAGTCTCATTTACCAAATGGTTGTCAGACTGTGTAGTCTCATTTACCAAATGATAGTCAGACTGTGTAGTCTTATTTACCAGATGATTGTCAGACTGTGTAGTCTCATTTACCAAATGATTGTCAGACTGTGTAGTCTCATTTACAAGATGATTGTCAGACTGTGTAGTCTCATTTACCCAAATGACTGCCAGACTGTGTAGTCTCATTTACTAAATGGTTTTCAGAATGTGTAGTCTCATTTACCAAATGGTTGATAGACTGTATTGTCTCATTTACCAAATGGTTGTCAGACTGTGTCGTCTCATTTACCAAATAGTTGTTGGACTGTGTAGTCTCATTTACCAAATAGTTGTCAGACCGTTTAGTCTCATTTACCAAATGATTGTCAGACTGTGTAGTCTCATTTACCAAATGGTTGTCAGACTGTGTTGTCTCATTTACCAAATGATTGTCATACCGTTTAGTCTCATTTACCAAATGATTGTCAGACTGTGTAGTCTCATTTACCAAATGGTTGTCAGACTGTGTAGTCTCATTTACCAAATGATTGTCAGACTGTGTAGTTTCATTCACCAAATGATTGTCAGACTGTGTAGTCTCATTTACCAAATGATTGTCAGAATGTGTAGTATCATCTACCCAAATGATTGTCAGACCGTTTAATCTCATTTACCAAGTGATTGTCAGACTGTGTAGTCTCATTTACAAAATGATTTTCAGACTATGTCGTCTCATTTACCCAAATGATTGTCAGACTGTGTAGTTTTATTTACCAAATGATTGTCAGACTGTGTAGTCTCATTTACCAAATGATTGACAAACTGTGTAGTTTCATTTACCAAATGATTGTCAGACTGTGTAGTCTCATTTACCAAATGGTTGTCAGACTGTGTAGTCTCATTTACCAAATGATTGTCAGACTGTGTAGTCTCATTTACCCAAATGATTGTCAGACCGTTTAGTCTCATTTACAAAATCATTGTCAGACTGTGTAGTCTCATTTACCAGATGATTGTCAGACTGTGTAGTCTCATTTACCAATATGATTGTCAGACTGTGTAGATTTATTTACAAAATGGTTGTCAGACTGTGTAGTCTCATTTCCCAAATAGTTGTAAGACTGTGTAGTCTCATTTACCAAATGGTTGTCAGACTGTGTTGTCTCATTTACCAAATGATTGTCAGACCGTTTAGTCTCATTTACCAAATGATTGTCAGACTGTGTAGTCTCATTTACCAATTAGTTGTCAGACTGTGTAGTCTCATTTACCAAATAGTTGTCAGACTGTGTAGTCTCATTTACCCAAATGATTGTCAGACCGTTTAGTCTCATTTACAAAATCATAGTCAGACTGTGTAGTCTCATTTACCAGATGATTGTCAGACTGTGTAGTCTCATTTACCAATATGATTGTCAGACTGTGTAGATTTATTTACCAAATGGTTGTCAGACTGTGTAGTCTCATTTCCCAAATAGTTGTCAGACTGTGTAGTCTCATTTACCAATCGATTGTCAGACTGTGTAGTCTCATTTACCAAATGATTGACAAACTGTGTAGTTTCATTTACCAAATGATTGTCAGACTGTGTAGTCTCATTTACCAAATGGTTGTCAGACTGTGTAGTCTCATTTACCAAATGATTGTCAGACTGTGTAGTTTCATTTACCAAATGATTGTCAGACTGTGTAGTCTCATTTACCCAAATGATTGTCAGACCGTTTAGTCTCATTTACCAAATGATTGTCAGACTGTGTAGTCTCATTTACCAAATGGTTGTCAGACTGTGTAGTCTCATTTACCAAATGATTGTCAGACTGTGTAGTTTCATTTACCAAATGATTGTCAGACTGTGTAGTCTCATTTACCCAAATGATTGTCAGACCGTTTAGTCTCATTTACAAAATCATTGTCAGACTGTGTAGTCTCATTTACCAGATGATTGTCAGACTGTGTAGTCTCATTTACCAAATGATTGACAAACTGTGTAGTTTCATTTACCAAATGATTGTCAGACTGTGTAGTCTCATTTACCAAATGGTTGTCAGACTGTGTAGTCTCATTTACCAAATGATTGTCAGACTGTGTAGTTTCATTTACCAAATGATTGTCAGACTGTGTAGTCTCATTTACCCAAATGATTGTCAGACCGTTTAGTCTCATTTACAAAATCATTGTCAGACTGTGTAGTCTCATTTACCAGATGATTGTCAGACTGTGTAGTCTCATTTACCAAATGGTTGTCAGACTGTGTTGTCTCATTTACCAAATGATTGTCAGACCGTTTAGTCTCATTTACCAAATGATTGTCAGACTGTGTAGTCTCATTTACCAATTAGTTGTCAGACTGTGTAGTCTCATTTACCAAATAGTTGTCAGACTGTGTAGTCTCATTTACCCAAATGATTGTCAGACCGTTTAGTCTCATTTACAAAATCATAGTCAGACTGTGTAGTCTCATTTACCAGATGATTGTCAGACTGTGTAGTCTCATTTACCAATATGATTGTCAGACTGTGTAGATTTATTTACCAAATGGTTGTCAGACTGTGTAGTCTCATTTCCCAAATAGTTGTCAGACTGTGTAGTCTCATTTACCAATCGATTGTCAGACTGTGTAGTCTCATTTACCAAATGGTTGTCAGACTGTGTAGTCTCATTTACCAAATGATAGTCAGACTGTGTAGTCTCATTTACTAGATGATTGTCAGACTGTGTAGTCTCATTTACCAAATGATTGTCAGACTGTGTAGTCTCATTTACAAGATGATTGTCAGACTGTGTATTCTCATTTACCCAAATGACTGCCAGACTGTGTAGTCTCATTTACTAAATGGTTTTCAGAATGTGTAGTCTCATTTACCAAATGGTTGATAGACTGTGTTGTCTCATTTACCAAATGGTTGTCAGACTGTGTCGTCTCATTTACCAAATAGTTGTCAGACTGTGTTGTCTCATTTACCAAATGGTTGTCAGACTGTGTAGTCTCATTTACCAAATAGTTGTCAGACTGTGTAGTCTCATTTACCAAAGAGTTGTCAGACCGTTTAGTCTCATTTACCGAATGATTGTCAGACTGTGTAGTCTCATTTACCAAATGGTTGTCAGACTGTGTTGTCTCATTTACCAAATGATTGTCATACCGTTTAGTCTCATTTACCAAATGATTGTCAGACTGTGTAGTCTCATTTACCTAATGGTTGTCAGACTGTGTAGTCACATTTACCAAATGATTGTCAGACTGTGTAGTTTCATTTACCAAATGATTGTCAGAATGTGTAGTATCATCTACCCAAATGATTGTCAGACCGTTTAATCTCATTTACCAAGTGATTGTCAGACTGTGTAGTCTCATTTACCAAATGGTTGTCAGACTGTGTAGTCTCATTTACCAAATGATTGTCAGACTGTGTAGTCTCATTTACCAGATGATTGTCAGACTGTGTAGTCTCATTTGCCAAATGATTGTCAGACTGTGTAGTCTCATTTACAAGATGATTGTCAGACTGTGTAGTCTCATTTACCCAAATGACTGCCAGACTGTGTAGTCTCATTTACTAAATGCTTTTCAGAATGTGTAGTCTCATTTACCAAATGGTTGATGGACTGTGTTGTCTCATTTACCATGGTTGTCAGACTGTGTCGTCTCATTTACCAAATAGTTGTCAGACTGTGTTGTCTCATTTACCAAATGGTTGTCAGACTGTGTAGTCTCATTTACCAAATAGTTGTCAGACTGTGTAGTCTCATTTACCAAAGAGTTGTCAGACCGTTTAGTCTCATTTACCAAATGATTGTCAGACTGTGTAGTCTCATTTACCAAATGGTTGTCAGACTGTGTTGTCTCATTTACCAAATGATTGTCATACCGTTTAGTCTCATTTACCAAATGGTTGTCAGACTGTGTAGTCTCATATACCAAATAGTTGTCAGACCGTGTAGTCTCATTTACCAAAGAGTTGTCAGACTGTGTATTCTCATTAACCAAATGATTGTCAGACTGTGTAGTCCCATTTACCAAATGATTGTCGGAATGTGTAGTATCATCTACCCAAATGATTGTCAGACCGTTTAATCTCATTTACCAAGTGATTGTCAGACTGTGTAGTCTCATTTACAAAATGATTGTCAGACTATGTCGTCTTATTTACCCAAATGATTGTCAGACTGTGTAGTTTTATTTACCAAATGATTGTCAGACTGTGTAGTCTCATTTACCAAATGATTGTCAAACTGTGTAGTTTCATTTACCAAATGATTGTCAGACTGTGTAGTCACATTTACCAAATGATTGTCAGACTGTGTAGTCTTATTTACCCAAATGATTGTCAGACCGTTTAGTCTCATTTACAAAATCATTGACAGACTGTGTAGTCTCATTTACCAGATGATTGTCAGACTGTGTAGTCTCATTTACCAATATGATTGTCAGACTGTGTAGATTTATTTACCAAATGGTTGTCAGACTGTGTAGTCTCATTTACCAAATAGTTGTCAGACTGTGTAGTCTCATTTACCAAAGAATTGTCAGACTGTGTATGCTAATTAACCAAATAATTGTCAGACTGTGTAGTCCCATTTACCAAATGAATGTCAGACTGTGTAGTCTCATTTACCAAATGATTGTCAGACTGTGTAGTTTCATTTACCAAATGATTGTCAGACTGTGTAGTCTCATTTACCAAATGATTGTCAGACTGTGTAGTCTCATTTACCAGATGATTGTCAGACTGTGTAGTCTCATTTACCCAAATGACTGCCAGACTGTGTAGTCACATTTACTAAATGGTTTTAAGAATGTGTAGTCTCATTTACCAAATGGTTGATAGACTGTGTTGTCTCATTTACCAAATGGTTGTCAGACTGTGTAGTCTCATTTACCAAATTGTTGTCAGACTGTTTTGTCTCATTTACCAAATGGTTGTCAGACTGTGTAGTCTCATTTACCAAATATTTGTCAAACTGTGTAGTCTCATTTACCAAATAGTTGTCAGACTGTGTATTCTCATTAACCAAATGATTGTCAGACTGTGTAGTCTCATTTACCAAATGAATGTCATACTGTGTAGTCTCATTTACCAAATGATTGTCAGACAGTGTAGTCTCATTTACCAAATAGTTGTCAGACTGTGTAGTCTCATTTACCAAATAGTTGTCAGACCGTTTAGTCTCATTTACCAAAAGATTGTCAGACTGTGTAGTCTCATTTACCAAATGATTGTCAGACTGTGTAGTTTCTTTTACCAAATGATTGTGAGACTGTGTAGTCTCATTTACCAAATGATTGTCAGAATGTGTAGTATCATCTACCCAAATGATTGTCAGACCGTTTAATCTCATTTACCAAGTGATTGTCAGACTGTGTAGTCTCATTTACAAAATGATTGTCAGACTATGTCGTCTTATTTACCCAAATGATTGTCAGACTGTGTAGTTTTATTTACCAAATGATTGTCAGACTGTGTAGTCTCATTTACCAAATGATTGTCAAACTGTGTAGTTTCATTTACCAAATGATTGTCAGACTGTGTAGTCTCATTTACCAAATGGTTGTCAGACTGTGTAGTCTCATTTACCAAATGATTGTCAGACTGTGTAGTTTCATTTACCAAATGATTGTCAGACCGTTTAGTCTCATTTAAAAAATCATTGTCAGACTGTGTAGTCTCATTTACCAAATTGTTGTCAGACTGTGTAGTCTCATTTACCAAATAGTTGTCAGACCGTTTAGTCTCATTTACCAAATGATTGTCAGACTGTGTAGTCTCATTTACCAAATGGTTGTTAGACTGTGTTGTCTCATTTACCAAATGATTGTCATACCGTTTAGTCTCATTTACCAAATGATTGTCAGACTGTGTAGTCTCATTTACCAAATGGTTGTCAGACTGTGTAGTCTCATTTACCAAATGATTGTCAGACTGTGTAGTTTCATTTACCAAATGATTGTCAGACTGTGTAGTCTCATTTACCAAATGGTTGTCAGACTGTGTTGTCTCATTTACCAAATGATTGTCATACCGTTTAGTCTCATTTACCAAGTGATTGTCAGACTGTGTAGTCTCATTTACAAAATGATTTTCAGACTATGTCGTCTCATTTACCAAATGGTTGTCAGACTGTGTAGTCTCATTTACCAAATGGTTGTCAGACTGTGTAGTCTCATTTACCAAATGATTGTCAGACTGTGTAGTTTCATTTACCAAATGATTGTCAGACTGTGTAGTCTCATTTACCCAAATGATTGTCAGACCGTTTAGTCTCATTTACAAAATCATTGTCAGACTGTGTAGTCTCATTTACCAGATGATTGTCAGACTGTGTAGTCTCATTTACCAATATGATTGTCACACTGTGTAGATTTATTTACCAAATGGTTGTCAGACTGTGTAGTCTCATTTCCCAAATAGTTGTCAGACTGTGTAGTCTCATTTACCAAATGGTTGTCAGACTGTGTTGTCTCATTTACCAAATGATTGTCAGACCGTTTAGTCTCATTTACCAAATGATTGTCAGACTGTGTAGTCTCATTTACCAAATGGTTGTCAGACTGTGTAGTCTCATTTACCAAATGATTGTCAGACTGTGTAGTCTCATTTACCAGATGATTGTCAGACTGTGTAGTCTCATTTACCAAATGATTGTCAGACTGTGTAGTCTCATTTACAAGATGATTGTCAGACTGTGTAGTCTCATTTACCCAAATGACTGCCAGACTGTGTAGTCTCATTTACTAAATGGTTTTCAGAATGTGTAGTCTCATTTACCAAATGGTTGATAGACTGTGTTGTCTCATTTACCAAATGGTTGTCAGACTGTGTCGTCTCATTTACCAAATAGTTGTCAGACTGTGTTGTCTCATTTACCAAATGGTTGTCAGACTGTGTAGTCTCATTTACCAAATAGTTGTCAGACTGTGTAGTCTCATTTACCAAATGGTTGTCAGACTGTTTTGCCTCATTTACCAAATGATTGTCAGACCGTTTAGTCTCATTTACCAAATGATTGTCAGACTGTGTAGTCTCCTTTACCAAATGGTTGTCAGACTGTGTAGTCTCATTTACCAAATGATTGTCAGACTGTGTAGTCTCATTTACCAGATGATTGACAGACTGTGTAGTCTCATTTACCAAATGATTGTCAGACTGTGTAGTCTCATTTACCAAATGATTGTCAGACTGTGTAGTCTCATTTACAAGATGATTGTCAGACTGTGTAGTCTCATTTACCCAAATGACTGCCAGACTGTGTAGTCTCATTTACTAAATGGTTTTCAGAATGTGTAGTCTCATTTACCAAATTGTTGATAGACTGTGTTGTCTCATTTACCAAATGGTTGTCAGACTGTGTCGTCTCATTTACCAAATAGTTGTCAGACTGTGTTGTCTCATTTACCAAATGGTTGTCAGACTGTGTAGTCTCATTTACCAAATAGTTGTCAGACTGTGTAGTCTCATTTACCAAATGGTTGTCAGACTGTGTTGTCTCATTTACCAAATGATTGTCAGACCGTTTAGTCTCATTTACCAAATGATTGTCAGACTGTGTAGTCTCATTTACCAAATGGTTGTCAGACTGTGTAGTCTCATTTACCAAATGATTGTCAGACTGTGTAGTCTCATTTACCAGATGATTGACAGACTGTGTAGTCTCATTTACCAAATGATTGTCAGACTGTGTAGTCTCATTTACAAGATGATTGTCAGACTGTGTAGTCTCATTTACCCAAATGACTGCCAGACTGTGTAGTCTCATTTACTAAATGGTTTTCAGAATGTGTAGTCTCATTTACCAAATGGTTGATAGACTGTGTTGTCTCATTTACCAAATGGTTGTCAGACTGTGTCGTCTCATTTACCAAATAGTTGTCAGACTGTGTTGTCTCATTTACCAAATGATTGTCAGACTGTGTGTCTCATTTACCAAAGAGTTGTCAGACCGTTTAGTCTCATTTACCAAATGATTGTCAGACTGTGTAGTCTCATTTACCAAATGGTTGTCAGACTGTGTTGTCTCATTTACCAAATGATTGTCATACCGTTTAGTCTCATTTACCAAATGATTGTCAGACTGTGTAGTCTCATTTACCAAATGGTTGTCAGACTGTGTAGTCTCATTTACCAAATGATTGTCAGACTGTGTAGTTTCATTTACCAAATGATTGTCAGACTGTGTAGTCTCATTTACCAAATGATTGTCAGAATGAGTAGTATCATCTACCCAAATGATGGTCAGACCGTTTAATCTCATTTACCATGTGATTGTCAGACTGTGTAGTCTCATTTACAAAATGATTGTCAGACCATGTCGTCTTATTTACCCAAATGATTGTCAGACTGTGTAGTTTTATTTACCAAATGATTGTCAGACTGTGTAGTCTCATTTACCAAATGATTGTCAAACTGTGTAGTTTCATTTACCAAATGATTGTCAGACTGTGTAGTCTCATTTACCAAATGGTTGTCAGACTGTGTAGTCTCATTTACCAAATGATTGTCAGACTGTGTAGTTTCAATTACCAAATGATTGTCAGACTGTGTAGTCTCATTTACCCAAATGATTGTCAGACCGTTTAGTCTCATTTACAAAATCATTGTCAGACTGTGTAGTCTCATTTACCAGATGATTGTCAGACTGTGTAGTCTCATTTACCAATATGATTGTCAGACTGTGTAGATTTATTTACCAAATGATTGTCAGACTGTGTAGTCTTATTTACCAAATAGTTGTCAGACTGTGTAGTCTTATTTACCAAAGAATTGTCAGACTGTGTATGCTAATTAACCAAATGATTGTCAGACTGTGTAGTCCCATTTACCAAATGAATGTCAGACTGTGTAGTCTCATTTACTAAATGGTTTTCAGAATGTGTAGTCTCATTTACCAAATGGTTGATAGACTGTGTTGTCTCATTTACCAAATGGTTGTCAGACTGTGTATTCTCATTTACCAAATTGTTGTCAGACTGTTTTGTCTCATTTACCATATGGTTGTCAGACTGTGTAGTCTCATTTACCAAATAGTTGTCAGACTGTGTAGTCTCATTTACCAAATAGTTGTCAGACTGTCTATTCTCATTAACCAAATGATTGTCAGACTGTGTAGTCTCATTTACCAAATGAATGTCAGACTGTGTAGTCTCATTTACCAAATATTTGTCAGACCGTTTAGTCTCATTTACCAAATGATTGTCAGACTGTGTAGTCTCATTTACCAAATGGTTGTCAGACTGTGTTGTCTCATTTACCAAATGATTGTCATACCGTTTAGTCTCATTTACCAAATGATTGTCAGACTGTGCAGTCTCATTTACCAAATGGTTGTCAGACTGTGTAGTATCATTTACCAAATGATTGTCAGACTGTGTAGTCTCATTTACCAAATGATTGTCAGACCGTTTAGTCTCATTTACCAAATGGTTGTCAGACTGTGTCGTCTCATTTACCAAATAGTTGTCAGACTGTGTTGTCTCATTTACCAAATGGTTGTCAGACTATGTAGTCTCATTTACCAAATAGTTGTCAGACTGTGTAGTCTCATTTACCAAATGGTTGTCAGACTGTGTTGCCTCATTTACCAAATGATTGTCAGAGCGTTTAGTCTCATTTACCAAATGATTGTCAGACTGTGTAGTCTCATTTACCAAATGGTTGTCAGACTGTGTAGTCTCATTTACCAAATGATTGTCAGACTGTGTAGTCTCATTTACCAGATGATTGACAGACTGTGTAGTCTCATTTACCAAATGATTGTCAGACTGTGTAGTCTCATTTACCAAATGATTGTCAGACTGTGTAGTCTCATTTACAAGATGATTGTCAGACTGTGTAGTCTCATTTACCCAAATGACTGCCAGACTGTGTAGTCTCATTTACTAAATGGTTTTCAGAATGTGTAGTCTCATTTACCAAATGGTTGATAGACTGTGTTGTCTCATTTACCAAATGGTTGTCAGACTGTGTCGTCTCATTTACCAAATAGTTGTCAGACTGTGTTGTCTCATTTACCAAATGGTTGTCAGACTGTGTAGTCTCATTTACCAAATAGTTGTCAGACTGTGTAGTCTCATTTACCAAATGGTTGTCAGACTGTGTTGTCTCATTTACCAAAAGATTGTCAGACCGTTTAGTCTCATTTACCAAATGATTGTCAGACTGTGTAGTCTCATTTACCAAATGGTTGTCAGACTGTGTAGTCTCATTTACCAAATGATTGTCAGACTGTGTAGTCTCATTTACCAGATGATTGACAGACTGTGTAGTCTCATTTACCAAATGATTGTCAGACTGTGTAGTCTCATTTACAAGATGATTGTCAGACTGTGTAGTCTCATTTACCCAAATGACTGCCAGACTGTGTAGTCTCATTTACTAAATGGTTTTCAGAATGTGTAGTCTCATTTACCAAATGGTTGATAGACTGTGTTGTCTCATTTACCAAATGATTGTCAGACTGTTTCGTCTCATTTACCAAATAGTTGTCAGACTGTGTTGTCTCATTTACCAAATGATTGTCAGACTGTGTGTCTCATTTACCAAAGAGTTGTCAGACCGTTTAGTCTCATTTACCAAATGATTGTCAGACTGTGTAGTCTCATTTACCAAATGGTTGTCAGACTGTGTTGTCTCATTTACCAAATGATTGTCATACCGTTTAGTCTCATTTACCAAATGATTGTCAGACTGTGTAGTCTCATTTACCAAATGGTTGTCAGACTGTGTAGTCTCATTTACCAAATGATTGTCAGACTGTGTAGTTTCATTTACCAAATGACTGTCAGACTGTGTAGTCTCATTTACCAAATGATTGTCAGAATGAGTAGTATCATCTACCCAAATGATGGTCAGACCGTTTAATCTCATTTACCAAGTGAATGTCAGACTGTGTAGTCTCATTTACAAAATGATTGTCAGACCATGTCGTCTTATTTACCCAAATGATTGTCAGACTGTGTAGTTTTATTTACCAAATGATTGTCAGACTGTGTAGTCTCATTTACCAAATGATTGTCAAACTGTGTAGTTTCATTTACCAAATGATTGTCAGACTGTGTAGTCTCATTTACCAAATGGTTGTCAGACTGTGTAGTCTCATTTACCAAATGATTGTCAGACTGTGTAGTTTCAATTACCAAATGATTGTCAGACTGTGTAGTCTCATTTACCCAAATGATTGTCAGACCGTTTAGTCTCATTTACAAAATCATTGTCAGACTGTGTAGTCTCATTTACCAGATGATTGTCAGACTGTGTAGTCTCATTTACCAATATGATTGTCAGACTGTGTAGATTTATTTACCAAATGATTGTCAGACTGTGTAGTCTTATTTTCCAAATAGTTGTCAGACTGTGTAGTCTTATTTACCAAAGAATTGTCAGACTGTGTATGCTAATTAACCAAATGATTGTCAGACTGTGTAGTCCCATTTACCAAATGAATGTCAGACTGTGTAGTCTCATTTACTAAATGGTTTTCAGAATGTGTAGTCTCATTTACCAAATGGTTGATAGACTGTGTTGTCTCATTTACCAAATGGTTGTCAGACTGTGTATTCTCATTTACCAAATTGTTGTCAGACTGTTTTGTCTCATTTACCATATGGTTGTCAGACTGTGTAGTCTCATTTACCAAATAGTTGTCAGACTGTGTAGTCTCATTTACCAAATAGTTGTCAGACTGTCTATTCTCATTAACCAAATGATTGTCAGACTGTGTAGTCTCATTTACCAAATGAATGTCAGACTGTGTAGTCTCATTTACCAAATATTTGTCAGACCGTTTAGTCTCATTTACCAAATGATTGTCAGACTGTGTAGTCTCACTTACCAAATGGTTGTCAGACTGTGTTGTCTCATTTACCAAATGATTGTCATACCGTTTAGTCTCATTTACCAAATGATTGTCAGACTGTGCAGTCTCATTTACCAAATGGTTGTCAGAATGTGTAGTATCATTTACCAAATGATTGTCAGACTGTGTAGTCTCATTTACCAAATGATTGTCAGACTGTGTAGTCTCATTTAACAAATGATTATCAGACTGTGTAGTCTCATTTACCAAAATGATTGTCCGAATGTTTAGTCTCATTTACCCAAATGATTGTCAGACCGTTTAGTCTCATTTACAAAATCATTGTCAGACTGTGTAGTCTCATTTACCAGATGATTGTCAGACTGTGTAGTCTCATTTACCAAAATGATTGTCAGACTGTGTAGTCTCATTTACCAAATGGTTGTCAGACTGTGTAGTCTCATTTACCAAATGATTGTCAGAATGTGTAGTCTTATTTACCCAAATGATTGTCAGACCGTTTAGTCTCATTTACAAAATCATTGTCAGACTGTGTAGTCTCATTTACCAGATGATTGTCAGACTGTGTAGTATCATTTACCAAATGGTTGTCAGACTGTGTAGTCTCATTTACCAAATGATTGTCAGACTGTGTAGTTTCATTTACCAAATGATTGTCAGACTGTGTAGTCTCATTTACCAAATGGTTGTCAGACTGTGTAGTCTTATTTACCAAATGATTGTCAGACCGTTTAGTCTCATTTACCAAATGATTGTCAGACTGTGTAGTCTCATTTACCAAATGGTTGTCAGACTGTGTAGTATCATTTACCAAATGATTGTCAGACTGTGTAGTCTCATTTACCCAAATGATTGTCAGACCGTTTAGTCTCATTTACAAACTCATTGTCAGACTGTGTAGTCTCATTTACCAGATGATTGTCAGACTGTGTAGTCTCATTTACCAAAATGATTGTCAGACCGTTTAATCTCATTTACCAAGTGAATGTCAGACTGTGTAGTCTCATTTACAAAATGATTGTCAGACCATGTCGTCTTATTTACCCAAATGATTGTCAGACTGTGTAGTTTTATTTACCAAATGATTGTCAGACTGTGTAGTCTCATTTACCAAATGATTGTCAAACTGTGTAGTTTCATTTACCAAATGATTGTCAGACTGTGTAGTCTCATTTACCAAATGGTTGTCAGACTGTGTTGTCTCATTTACCAAATGATTGTCATACCGTTTAGTCTCATTTACCAAATGATTGTCAGACTGTGTAGTCTCATTTACCAAATGGTTGTCAGACTGTGTAGTCTCATTTACCAAATGATTGTCAGACTGTGTAGTTTCATTTACCAAATGACTGTCAGACTGTGTAGTCTCATTTACCAAATGATTGTCAGAATGAGTAGTATCATCTACCCAAATGATGGTCAGACCGTTTAATCTCATTTACCAAGTGAATGTCAGACTGTGTAGTCTCATTTACAAAATGATTGTCAGACCATGTCGTCTTATTTACCCAAATGATTGTCAGACTGTGTAGTTTTATTTACCAAATGATTGTCAGACTGTGTAGTCTCATTTACCAAATGATTGTCAAACTGTGTAGTTTCATTTACCAAATGATTGTCAGACTGTGTAGTCTCATTTACCAAATGGTTGTCAGACTGTGTAGTCTCATTTACCAAATGATTGTCAGACTGTGTAGTTTCAATTACCAAATGATTGTCAGACTGTGTAGTCTCATTTACCCAAATGATTGTCAGACCGTTTAGTCTCATTTACAAAATCATTGTCAGACTGTGTAGTCTCATTTACCAGATGATTGTCAGACTGTGTAGTCTCATTTACCAATATGATTGTCAGACTGTGTAGATTTATTTACCAAATGATTGTCAGACTGTGTAGTCTTATTTTCCAAATAGTTGTCAGACTGTGTAGTCTTATTTACCAAAGAATTGTCAGACTGTGTATGCTAATTAACCAAATGATTGTCAGACTGTGTAGTCCCATTTACCAAATGAATGTCAGACTGTGTAGTCTCATTTACTAAATGGTTTTCAGAATGTGTAGTCTCATTTACCAAATGGTTGATAGACTGTGTTGTCTCATTTACCAAATGGTTGTCAGACTGTGTATTCTCATTTACCAAATTGTTGTCAGACTGTTTTGTCTCATTTACCATATGGTTGTCAGACTGTGTAGTCTCATTTACCAAATAGTTGTCAGACTGTGTAGTCTCATTTACCAAATAGTTGTCAGACTGTCTATTCTCATTAACCAAATGATTGTCAGACTGTGTAGTCTCATTTACCAAATGAATGTCAGACTGTGTAGTCTCATTTACCAAATATTTGTCAGACCGTTTAGTCTCATTTACCAAATGATTGTCAGACTGTGTAGTCTCACTTACCAAATGGTTGTCAGACTGTGTTGTCTCATTTACCAAATGATTGTCATACCGTTTAGTCTCATTTACCAAATGATTGTCAGACTGTGCAGTCTCATTTACCTAATGGTTGTCAGAATGTGTAGTATCATTTACCAAATGATTGTCAGACTGTGTAGTCTCATTTACCAAATGATTGTCAGACTGTGTAGTCTCATTTAACAAATGATTATCAGACTGTGTAGTCTCATTTACCAAAATGATTGTCCGAATGTTTAGTCTCATTTACCCAAATGATTGTCAGACCGTTTAGTCTCATTTACAAAATCATTGTCAGACTGTGTAGTCTCATTTACCAGATGATTGTCAGACTGTGTAGTCTCATTTACCAAAATGATTGTCAGACTGTGTAGTCTCATTTACCAAATGGTTGTCAGACTGTGTAGTCTCATTTACCAAATGATTGTCAGAATGTGTAGTCTCATCTACCCAAATGATTGTCAGACCGTTTAGTCTCATTTACAAAATGATTGTCAGACTGTGTAGTCTCATTTACAAAATGATTGTCAGACTATGTCGTCTTATTTACCCAAATGATTGTCAGACTGTGTAGTCTCATTTACCAAATGGTTGTCAGACTGTGTAGTCTCATTTACCAAATGATTGTCAGACCGTTTAGTCTCATTTACCAAATGATTGTCAGACTGTGTAGTCTCATTTACCAAATGGTTGTCAGACTGTATAGTATCATTTACCAAATGGTTGTCAGACTGTGTAGTCTCATTTACCAAATGATTGTCAGACTGTGTAGTTTCATTTACCAAATGATTGTCAGACTGTGTAGTCTCATTTACCAAATGGTTGTCAGACTGTGTAGACTCATTTACCAAATGATTGTCAGACCGTTTAGTCTCATTTACCAAATGATTGTCAGACTGTGTAGTCTCATTTACCAAATGGTTGTCAGACTGTGTAGTATCATTTACCAAATGATTGTCAGACTGTGTAGTCTCATTTACCCAAATGATTGTCAGACCGTTTAGTCTCATTTACAAAATCATTGTCAGACTGTGTAGTCTCATTTACCAGATGATTGTCAGACTGTGTAGTATCATTTACCAAATGGTTGTCAGACTGTGTAGTCTCATTTACCAAATGATTGTCAGACTGTGTAGTTTCATTTACCAAATGATTGTCAGACTGTGTAGTCTCATTTACCAAATGGTTGTCAGACTGTGTAGTCTCATTTACCAAATGATTGTCAGACCGTTTAGTCTCATTTACCAAATGATTGTCAGACTGTGTAGTCTCATTTACCAAATGGTTGTCAGACTGTGTAGTATCATTTACCAAATGATTGTCAGACTGTGTAGTCTCATTTACCCAAATGATTGTCAGACCGTTTAGTCTCATTTACAAACTCATTGTCAGACTGTGTAGTCTCATTTACCAGATGATTGTCAGACTGTGTAGTCTCATTTACCAAAATGATTGTCAGACTGTGTAGTCTCATTTACCAAATGGTTGTCAGACTGTGTAGTCTCATTTACCAAATGATTGTCAGAATGTGTAGTCTCATCTACCCAAATGATTGTCAGACCGTTTAATCTCATTTACCAAGTGATAGTCAGACTGTGTAGTCTCATTTACAAAATGATTGTCAGACTATGTCGTCTTATTTACCCAAATGATTGTCAGACTGTGTAGTCTCATTTACCAAATGATTGTCAGACTGTGTAGTCTCATTTACCAAAATAGTTATTAGACTGTGTAGTCTCATTTACGAAATGATTGTCAGACTGTGTAGTCTCATTTACCCAAATGATTGTCAGACCGTTTAGTCTCATTTACAAAATCATTGTCAGACTGTGTAGTCTCATTTACCAGATGATTGTCAGACTGTGTAGTCTCATTTACCAAAATGATTGTCAGACTGTGTAGTCTCATTTACCAAATGGTTGTCAGACTGTGTAGTCTCATTTACCAAATGATTGTCAGAATGTGTAGTCTCATCTACCCAAATGATTGTCAGACCGTTTAATCTCATTTACCAAGTGATAGTCAGACTGTGTAGTCTCATTTACAAAATGATTGTCAAACTATGTCGTCTTATTTACCCAAATGATTGTCAGACTGTGTAGTCTCATTTACCAATGATTGTCAGACTGTGTAGTCTCATTTACCAAATAGTTATCAGACTGTGTAGTCTCATTTACGAAATGATTGTCAGACTGTGTATTCAGATTCACCAAATGATTGTCAGAATGTGTATTATAATTTACCAAATGATTGTCAGACTGTGTAGTCTCCTTTACAAAATCATTGTCAGACTGTGTAGTCTCATTTACCAAATAGTGGTCAGACTGTGTTTTCTCATTTACCAAATGGTTGTCAGACTGTGTAGTCTCATTACCAAATAGTTGTCAGACTGTGTAGTCTCATTTACCAAATGATTGTCAGACCGTTTAGTCTCATTTACCAAATGATTGTCAGACTGTGTAGTCTCATTTACCAAATGATTGTCAGACTCTGTAGTCTCATTTACCAGATGATTGTCAGACTGTGTAGTCTCATTTACCCAAATGATTGTCAGACTGTGTAGTCTCAATTACCAAATGGTTGTCAGACTGTGTAGTCTCATTTACCAAATGATTGTCAGAATGTGTAGTCTCATCTACCCAAAGGAATGACAGACCGTTTAATCTCATTTACCAAGTGATTTTCAGACTGTGTAGTCTCATTTGCAAAATGATTGTCAGACTATGTAGTTTTATTTACCCAAATGATTGTCAGACTGTGTAGTATTATTTACCAAATGATTGTCAGACTGTGTAGTCTCATTTACCAAATTGTTGTCCGACTGTGTAGTCTCATTTACCAAATGGTTGTCATACTGTGTAGTCTCATTTACTAATTGATTGCCAGACTGTTTAGTCTCATTTACCAAATGATTGTCAGACTGTGCAGTCTCATTTATCAAATATATGTCAGACTGTGTAGTCTTATTTACCAAATGATTGTCTGACTGTGTAGTCTGATTTACCAAATGATTGTCTGACTGTGTAGTCTCATTTACCAAATGATTGTTGGACTGTGTAGTCTCATTTACCAAATAGGTGTCAGACTGTGTAGTCTCATTTACCAAATAGTTATCAGACTGTGTAGTCTCATTTACCAAAATAGTTGTCAGACCGTTTAGTCTCATTTACCAAATGATTGTCAGACTGTGTAGTCTCATTTACCAAATAGTTGTCAGACTGTGTATTCTCACTTACCAAATGGTTGTCTGACTGTGTAGTCTCATTTACTAAATGATTTCCAGACTGTTTAGTCTCATTCACCAAATGAATGTCAGACTATGTCGTCTTATTTACCCAAATGATTGTCAGACTCTGTCGTCTTATTTACCTAAATGATTGTCAGACTGTGTGGTCTCATTTACCAAATGGTTGTCAGACAGTTTAGTCTCATTTACCAAATAATTGTCAGACTGTGTAGTCTCATTTACCCAAATGACTGCCAGACTGTGTAGTCTCATTTACTAAATGGTTTTCAGAATGTGTAGTCTCATTTACCAAATAGTTGTCAGACTGTGTATTCTCATTATCCAAATGATTGTCAGACTGGGTAGTCTCATTTACCAAATGAATGTCAGACTGTGGAGTCTCATTTACCAAATTATTGTCAGACTGCATAGTCTCATTTACCAATTAGTTGTCAGACTGTGTAGTCTCATTTACCAAATAGTTATCAGACTGTGTAGTTTCATTTACCAAAATAGTTGTCAGACCGTTTAGTCTCATTTACCAAATGATTGTCAGACTGTGTAGTCTCATTTACCAAATGGTTGTCAGACTGTGTAGTCTCATTTACCAAATGATTGTCAGACCGTTTAGTCTCATTTACCAAATGATTGTCAGACTGTGTAGTCTCATTTACCAAATGGTTGTCAGACTGTGTAGTATCATTTACCAAATGGTTGTCAGACTGTGTAGTCTCATTTACCAAATGATTGTCAGACAGTGTAGTTTCATTTACCAAATGATTGTCAGACTGTGTAGTCTCATTTACCAAATGGTTGTCAGACTGTGTAGTCTCATTTACCAAATGATTGTCAGACCGTTTAGTCTCATTTACCAAATGATTGTCAGACTGTGTAGTCTCATTTACCAAATGGTTGTCAGACTGTGTAGTATCATTTACCAAATGATTGTCAGACTGTGTAGTGTCATTTACCCAAATGATTGTCAGACCGTTTAGTCTCATTTACAAAATCATTGTCAGACTGTGTAGTCTCATTTACCAGATGATTGTCAGACTGTGTAGTCTCATTTACCAAAATGATTGTCAGACTGTGTAGTCTCATTTACCAAATGGTTGTCAGACTGTGTAGTCTCATTTACCAAATGATTGTCAGAATGTGTAGTCTCATCTACCCAAATGATTGTCAGACCGTTTAATCTCATTTACCAAGTGATAGTCAGACTGTGTAGTCTCATTTACAAAATGATTGTCAGACTATGTCGTCTTATTTACCCAAATGATTGTCAGACTGTGTAGTCTCATTTACCAAATGATTGTCAGACTGTGTAGTCTCATTTACCAAATAGTTATCAGACTGTGTAGTCTCATTTACGAAATGATTGTCAGACTGTGTATTCAGATTCACCAAATGATTGTCAGAATGTGTATTATAATTTACCAAATGATTGTCAGACTGTGTAGTCTCCTTTACAAAATCATTGTCAGACTGTGTAGTCTCATTTACCAAATAGTTGTCAGACTGTGTTTTCTCATTTACCAAATGGTTGTCAGACTGTGTAGTCTCATTACCAAATAGTTGTCAGACTGTGTAGTCTCATTTACCAAATGATTGTCAGACCGTTTAGTCTCATTTACCAAATGATTGTCAGACTGTGTAGTCTCATTTACCAAATGATTGTCAGACTCTGTAGTCTCATTTACCAGATGATTGTCAGACTGTGTAGTCTCATTTACCCAAATGATTGTCAGACTGTGTAGTCTCAATTACCAAATGGTTGTCAGACTGTGTAGTCTCATTTACCAAATGATTGTCAGAATGTGTAGTCTCATCTACCCAAAGGAATGTCAGACCGTTTAATCTCATTTACCAAGTGATTTTCAGACTGTGTAGTCTCATTTGCAAAATGATTGTCAGACTATGTAGTTTTATTTACCCAAATGATTGTCAGACTGTGTAGTATTATTTACCAAATGATTGTCAGACTGTGTAGTCTCATTTACCAAATTGTTGTCAGACTGTGTAGTCTCATTTACCAAATGGTTGTCATACTGTGTAGTCTCATTTACTAATTGATTGCCAGACTGTTTAGTCTCATTTACCAAATGAATATCAGACTGTGCAGTCTCATTTATCAAATATATGTCACACTGTGTAGTCTTATTTACCAAATGATTGTCTGACTGTGTAGTCTGATTTACCAAATGATTGTCTGACTGTGTAGTCTCATTTACCAAATGATTGTTGGACTGTGTAGTCTCATTTACCAAATAGGTGTCAGACTGTGTAGTCTCATTTACCAAATGGTTGTCAGACTGTGTAGTATCATTTACCAAATGGTTGATAGACTGTGTAGTCTCATTTACCAAATGATTGTCAGACTGTGTAGTTTCATTTACCAAATGATTGTCAGACTGTGTAGTCTCATTTACCAAATGGTTGTCAGACTGTGTAGTCTCATTTACCAAATGATTGTCAGACCGTTTAGTCTCATTTACCAAATGATTGTCAGACTGTGTAGTCTCATTTACCAAATGGTTGTCAGACTGTGTAGTATCATTTACCAAATGATTGTCAGACTGTGTAGTCTCATTTACCCAAATGATTGTCAGACCGTTTAGTCTCATTTACAAAATCATTGTCAGACTGTGTAGTCTCATTTACCAGATGATTGTCAGACTGTGTAGTCTCATTTACCAAAATGATTGTCAGACTGTGTAGTCTCATTTACCAAATGGTTGTCAGACTGTGTAGTCTCATTTACCAAATGATTGTCAGAATGTGTTGTCTCATCTACCCAAATGATTGTCAGACCGTTTAATCTCATTAACCAAGTGATAGTCAGACTGTGTAGTCTCATTTACAAAATGATTGTCAGACTATGTCGTCTTATTTACCCAAATGATTGTCAGACTGTGTAGTCTCATTTGCCAAATGATTGTCAGACTGTGTAGTCTCATTTACCAAATAGTTATCAGACTGTGTAGTCTCATTTACGAAATGATTGTCAGACTGTGTATTCAGATTCACCAAATGATTGTCAGAATGTGTATTATAATTTACCAAATGATTGTCAGACTGTGTAGTCTCATTTACCAAATGATTGTTGGACTGTGTAGTCTCATTTACCAAATAGGTGTCAGACTGTGTAGTCTCATTTACCAAATGGTTGTCAGACTGTGTAGTATCATTTACCAAATGGTTGTCAGACTGTGTAGTCTCATTTACCAAATGATTGTCAGACTGTGTAGTTTCATTTACCAAATGATTGTCAGACTGTGTAGTCTCATTTACCAAATGGTTGTCAGACTGTGTAGTCTCATTTACCAAATGATTGTCAGACCGTTTAGTCTCATTTACCAAATGATTGTCAGACTGTGTAGTCTCATTTACCAAATTGTTGTCAGACTGTGTAGTATCATTTACCAAATGATTGTCAGACTGTGTAGTCTCATTTACCCAAATGATTGTCAGACCGTTTAGTCTCATTTACAAAATCATTGTCAGACTGTGTAGTCTCATTTACCAGATGATTGTCAGACTGTGTAGTCTCATTTACCAAAATGATTGTCAGACTGTGTAGTCTCATTTACCAAATGGTTGTCAGACTGTGTAGTCTCATTTACCAAATGATTGTCAGAATGTGTAGTCTCATCTACCCAAATGATTGTCAGACCGTTTAATCTCATTAACCAAGTGATAGTCAGACTGTGTAGTCTCATTTACAAAATGATTGTCAGACTATGTCGTCTTATTTACCCAAATGATTGTCAGAATGTGTAGTCTCATTTACAAAATCATTGTCAGACTGTGTAGTCTCATTTACCAAATAGTTGTCAGACTGTGTTTTCTCATTTACCAAATGGTTGTCAGACTGTGTAGTCTCATTACCAAATAGTTGTCAGACTGTGTAGTCTCATTTACCAAATGATTGTCAGACCGTTTAGTCTCATTTACCAAATGATTGTCAGACTGTGTAGTCTCATTTACCAAATGATTGTCAGACTCTGTAGTCTCATTTACCAGATGATTGTCAGACTGTGTAGTCTCATTTACCCAAATGATTGTCAGACTGTGTAGTCTCAATTACCAAATGGTTGTCAGACTGTGTAGTCTCATTTACCAAATGATTGTCAGAATGTGTAGTCTCATCTACCCAAAGGAATATCAGACCGTTTAATCTCATTTACCAAGTGATTTTCAGACTGTGTAGTCTCATTTGCAAAATGATTGTCAGACTATGTAGTTTTATTTACCCAAATGATTGTCAGACTGGGTAGTATTATTTACCAAATGATTGTCAGACTGTGTAGTCTCATTTACCAAATTGTTGTCAGACTGTGTAGTCTCATTTACCAAATGGTTTTCATACTGCGTAGTCTCATTTACTAATTGATTGCCAGACTGTTTAGTCTCATTTACCAAATGAATGTCAGACTGTGCAGTCTCATTTATCAAATATATGTCAGACTGTGTAGTCTTATTTACCAAATGATGGTCTGACTGTGTAGTCTGATTTACCAAATGATTGTCTGACTGTGTAGTCTCATTTACCAAATGATTGTTGGACTGTGTAGTCTCATTTACCAAATAGGTGTCAGACTGCGTAGTCTCATTTACCAAATAGTTATCAGACTGTGTAGTCTCATTTACCAAAATAGTTGTCAGACCGTTTAGTCTCATTTACCAAATGATTGTCAGACTGTGTAGTCTCATTTACCAAATAGTTGTCAGACTGTGTATTCTCACTTACCAAATGGTTGTCTGACTGTGTAGTCTCATTTACTAAATGATTTCCAGACTGTTTAGTCTCATTCACCAAATGAATGTCAGACTATGTCGTCTTATTTACCCAAATGATTGTCAGACTCTGTCGTCTTATTTACCTAAATGATTGTCAGATTGTGTGGTGTCATTTACCAAATGGTTGTCAGACAGTGTAGTCTCATTTACCAAATAATTGTCAGACTGTGTAGTCTCATTTACCCAAATGACTGCCAGACTGTGTAGTCTCATTTACTAAATGGTTTTCAGAATGTGTAGTCTCATTTACCAAATGGTTGATAGACTGTGTTGTCTCATTTACCAAATGGTTGTCAGACTGTGTAGTCTCATTTACCAAATGGTTGTCAGACTGTGTTGTCTCATTTACCAAATGGTTGTCAGACTGTGTAGTCTCATTTACCAAATAGTTGTCAGACTGTGTAGTCTCATTTACCAAATAGTTGTCAGACTGTGTATTCTCATTAACCAAATGATTGTCAGACTGGGTAGTCTCATTTACCAAATGCATGTCAGACTGTGGAGTCTCATTTACCAAATTATTGTCAGACTGCGTAGTCTCATTTACCAATTAGTTGTCAGACTGTGTAGTTTCATTTACCAAATGATTGTCAGACCGTTTAGTCTCATTTACCAAATAATTGTCAGACTGTGTAGTCTCATTTACCCAAATGACTGCCAGACTGTGTAGTCTCATTTACTAAATGGTTTTCAGAATGTGTAGTCTCATTTACCAAATGGTTGATAGACTGTGTTGTCTCATTTACCAAATGGTTGTCAGACTGTGTAGTCTCATTTACCAAATGGTTGTCAGACTGTGTTGTCTCATTTACCAAATGGTTGTCAGACTGTGTAGTCTCATTTACCAAATAGTTGTCAGACTGTGTAGTCTCATTTACCAAATAGTTGTCAGACTGTGTATTCTCATTAACCAAATGATTGTCAGACTGGGTAGTCTCATTTACCAAATGAATGTCAGACTGTGGAGTCTCATTTACCAAATTATTGTCAGACTGCGTAGTCTCATTTACCAATTAGTTGTCAGACTGTGTAGTTTCATTTACCAAATGATTGTCAGACCGTTTAGTCTCATTTACCAAATGATTGTCAGACTGTGTAGTATCATTTACCAAATGATTGTCAGACTGTGTAGTCTCATTTACCCAAATGATTGTCAGACCGTTTAATCTCATTTACAAAATCATTGTCAGACTGTGTAGTCTCATTTACCAGATGATTGTCAGACTGTAGTCTCATTTACCAAAATGATTGTCAGACTGTGTAGTCTCATTTACCAAATGGTTGTCAGACTGTGTAGTCTCATTTACCAAATGATTGTCAGAATGTGTAGTCTCATCTACCCAAATGATTGTCAGACCGTTTAATCTCATTTACCAAGTGATAGTCAGACTGTGTAGTCTCATTTACAAAATGATTGTCAGACTATATCGTCTTATTTACCCAAATGATTGTCAGACTGTGTAGTCTCATTTACCAAATGATTGTCAGACTGTGTAGTCTCATTTACCAAATAGTTATCAGACTGTGTAGTCTCATTTACGAAATGATTGTCAGACTGTGTATTCAGATTCACCAAATGATTGTCAGAATGTGTATTATAATTTACCAAATGATTGTCAGACTGTGTAGTCTCCTTTACAAAATCATTGTCAGAC
Organism: Saccoglossus kowalevskii; assembly: GCF_978046115.1. Lineage (NCBI taxonomy): Eukaryota > Metazoa > Hemichordata > Enteropneusta > Harrimaniidae > Saccoglossus > Saccoglossus kowalevskii. Next base: position 3,237,629 of record NC_140650.1, on the reverse strand, counting down.
TGTGTAGTCTCATTTACCAAATAGTTGTCAGACTGTGTTTTCTCATTTACCAAATGGTTGTCAGACTGTGTAGTCTCATTACCAAATAGTTGTCAGACTGTGTAGTCTCATTTACCAAATGATTGTCAGACCGTTTAGTCTCATTTACCAAATGATTGTCAGACTGTGTAGTCTCATTTACCAAATGATTGTCAGACTCTGTAGTCTCATTTACCAGATGATTGTCAGACTGTGTAGTCTCATTTACCCAAATGATTGTCAGACTGTGTAGTCTCAATTACCAAATGGTTGTCAGACTGTGTAGTCTCATTTACCAAATGATTGTCAGAATGTGTAGTCTCATCTACCCAAAGGAATGTCAGACCGTTTAATCTCATTTACCAAGTGATTTTCAGACTGTGTAGTCTCATTTGCAAAATGATTGTCAGACTATGTAGTTTTATTTACCCAAATGATTGTCAGACTGTGTAGTATTATTTACCAAATGATTGTCAGACTGTGTAGTCTCATTTACCAAATTGTTGTCAGACTGTGTAGTCTCATTTACCAAATGGTTGTCATACTGTGTAGTCTCATTTACTAATTGATTGCCAGACTGTTTAGTCTCATTTACCAAATGAATGTCAGACTGTGCAGTCTCATTTATCAAATATATGTCAGACTGTGTAGTCTTATTTACCAAATGATTGTCTGACTGTGTAGTCTGATTTTCCAAATGATTGTCTGACTGTGTAGTCTCATTTACCAAATGATTGTTGGACTGTGTAGTCTCATTTACCAAATAGTTGTCAGACTGTGTATTCTCACTTACCAAATAGTTGTCAGACCGTTTAGTCTCATTTACCAAATGATTGTCAGACTGTGTAGTCTCATTTACCAAATAGTTGTCAGACTGTGTATTCTCACTTACCAAATGGTTGTCTGACTGTGTAGTCTCATTTACTAAATGATTTCCAGACTGTTTAGTCTCATTCACCAAATGAATGTCAGACTATGTCGTCTTATTTACCCAAATGATTGTCAGACTCTGTCGTCTTATTTACCTAAATGATTGTCAGATTGTGTGGTCTCATTTACCAAATGGTTGTCAGACAGTGTAGTCTCATTTACCAAATAATTGTCAGACTGTGTAGTCTCATTTACCCAAATGACTGCCTGACTGTGTAGTCTCATTTACTAAATGGTTTTCAGAATGTGTAGTCTCATTTACCAAATGGTTGATAGACTGTGTTGTCTCATTTACCAAATGGTTGTCAGACTGTGCAGTCTCATTTACCAAATGGTTGTCAGACTGTGTTGTCTCATTTACCAAATGGTTGTCAGACTGTGTAGTCTCATTTACCAAATAGTTGTCAGACTGTGTAGTCTCATTTACCAAATAGTTGTCAGACTGTGTATTCTCATTAACCAAATGATTGTCAGACTGGGTAGTCTCATTTACCAAATGAATGTCAGACTGTGGAGTCTCATTTACCAAATTATTGTCAGACTGCGTAGTCTCATTTACCAATTAGTTGTCAGACTGTGTAGTCTCATTTACCAAATAGTTGTCAGAATGTATAGTCCCATTTACAAAATGATTGTCAGACTATGTCGTCTTATTTACCCAAATGATTGTCAGACTGTGTAGTTTTATTTACCCAAATGTCTGCCAGACTGTGTAGTCTCATTTACTAAATGGTTTTCAGAATGTGTAGTCTCATTTACCAAATGGTTGATAGACTGTGTAGTCTCATTTACCAAATAGGTGTCAGACTGTGTAGTCTCATTTACCAAATGATTGTCAGACTGTGTAGTCTCATTTACCAAATGGTTGTCAGACTGTGTAGTCTCATTTACCAAATGATTGTCAGACTGTGTAGTCTCATTTACCCAAATGATTGTCAGACCGTTTAGTCTCATTTACACAATCATTGTCAGACTGTGTAGTCTCATTTACCAGATGATTGTCAGACTGTGTAGTCTCATTTACCAAAATGATTGTCAGACTGTGTAGTCTCATTTACCAAATGGTTGTCAGACTGTGTAGTCTCATTTACCAAATGATTGTCAGAATGTGTAGTCTCATCTACCCAAATGATTGTCAGACCGTTTAATCTCATTTACCAAGTGATAGTCAGACTGTGTAGTCTCATTTACAAAATGATTGTCAGACTATGTCGTCTTATTTACCCAAATGATTGTCAGACTGTGTAGTCTCATTTACCAAATGATTGTCAGACTGTGTAGTCTCATTTACCAAATGATAGTCTGAGTGTGTAGTCTCATTTACCCAAATGATTGTCAGACTGTGTAGTCTCATTTACCAAATGATTGTCAGACTGTGTAGTCTCATTTACCAAATAGTTATCAGACTGCGTAGTCTCATTTACGAAATGATTGTCAGACTGTGTATTCAGATTCACCAAATGATTGTCAGAATGTGTATTATAATTTACCAAATCATTGTCAGACTGTGTAGTCTCCTTTACAAAATCATTGTCAGACTGTGTAGTCTCATTTACCAAATAGTTGTCAGACTGTGTTTTCTCATTTACCAAATGGTTGTCATACTGTGTAGTCTCATTACCAAATAGTTGTCAGACTGTGTAGTCTCATTTACCAAATGATTGTCAGACCGTTTAGTCTCATTTACCAAATGATTGTCAGACTGTGTAGTCTCATTTACCAAATGATTGTCAGACTGTGTAGTCTCATTTACCAAATAGTTGTCAGACTGTGTTTTCTCATTTACCAAATGGTTGTCATACTGTGTAGTCTCATTACCAAATAGTTGTCAGACTGTGTAGTCTCATTTACCAAATGATTGTCAGACCGTTTAGTCTCATTTACCAAATGATTGTCAGACTGTGTAGTCTCATTTACCAAATGATTGTCAGACTCTGTAGTCTCATTTACCAGATGATTGTCAGACTGTGTAGTCTCATTTACCCAAATGATTGTCAGACTGTGTAGTCTCAATTACCAAATGGTTGTCAGACTGTGTAGTCTCATTTACCAAATGATTGTCAGACTGTGTAGTCTCATTTACCAAATGATTGTCAGACTGTGTAGTCTCATTTACCAAATAGTTGTCAGACTGTGTTTTCTCATTTACCAAATGGTTGTCATACTGTGTAGTCTCATTACCAAATAGTTGTCAGACTGTGTAGTCTCATTTACCAAATGATTGTCAGACCGTTTAGTCTCATTTACCAAATGATTGTCAGACTGTGTAGTCTCATTTACCAAATGATTGTCAGACTCTGTAGTCTCATTTACCAGATGATTGTCAGACTGTGTAGTCTCATTTACCCAAATGATTGTCAGACTGTGTAGTCTCAATTACCAAATGGTTGTCAGACTGCGTAGTTTCATTTACCAAATGATTGTCAGAATGTGTAGTCTCATCTACCCAAAGGAATGTCAGACCGTTTAATCTCATTTACCAAGTGATTTTCAGACTGTGTAGTCTCATTTACAAAATGATTGTCAGAATATGTAGTTTTATTTACCCAAATGATTGTCAGACTGTGTAGTATTATTTACCAAATAGTTGTCAGACTGTGTAGTCTCATTTACCAAATAGTTGTCAGACTGTGTATTCTCATTAACCAAATGATTGTCAGACTGGGTAGTCTCATTTACCAAATGAATGTCAGACTGTGGAGTCTCATTTACCAAATTATTGTCAGACTGCGTAGTCTCATTTACCAATTAGTTGTCAGACTGTGTAGTCTCATTTACCAAATAGTTGTCAGAATGTATAGTCTCATTTACAAAATGATTGTCAGACTATGTCGTCTTATTTACCCAAATGATTGTCAGACTGTGTAGTTTTATTTACCAAATTATTGTCAGACTGTGTAGTCTCATTTACCAAATGGTTGTCAAACTGTGTAGTTTCATTTACCACATGATTGTCAGACTGTGTAGTCTCATTTACCAAATGGTTGTCAGACTGTGTAGTCTCGTTTACCAAATGATTGTCAGACTGTGTAGTTTCATTTACCAAATGATTGTCAGACTGTGTACTCTCATTTACCAAATGATTGTCAGACTGTGTAGTCTCATTTACCAAATGATTGTCAGACTGTGTAGTTTCATTTACCCAAATGTCTGCCTGACTGTGTAGTCTCATTTACTAAATGGTTTTCAGAATGTGTAGTCTCATTTACCAAATGGTTGATAGACTGTGTAGTCTCATTTACCAAATAGGTGTCAGACTGTGTAGTCTCATTTACCAAATAGTTATCAGACTATGTAGTCTCATTTACCAAAATAGTTGTCAGACCGTTTAGTCTCATTTACCAAATGATTGTCAGACTGTGTAGTCTCATTTACCAAATGGTTGTCAGACTGTGTAGTCTCATTTACCAAATGATTGTCAGACCGTTTAGTCTCATTTACACAATCATTGTCAGACTGTGTAGTCTCATTTACCAGATGATTGTCAGACTGTGTAGTCTCATTTACCAAAATGATTGTCAGACTGTGTAGTCTCATTTACCAAATGGTTGTCAGACTGTGTAGTCTCATTTACCAAATGATTGTCAGAATGTGTAGTCTCATCTACCCAAATGATTGTCAGACCGTTTAATCTCATTTACCAAGTGATAGTCAGACTGTGTAGTCTCATTTACAAAATGATTGTCAGACTATGTCGTCTTATTTACCCAAATGATTGTCAGACTGTGTAGTCTCATTTACCAAATGATTGTCAGACTGTGTAGTCTCATTTACCAAATGATAGTCTGAGTGTGTAGTCTCATTTACCCAAATGATTGTCAGACTGTGTAGTCTCATTTACCAAATGATTGTCAGAATGTGTATTATAATTTACCAAATCATTGTCAGACTGTGTAGTCTCCTTTACAAAATCATTGTCAGACTGTGTAGTCTCATTTACCAAATAGTTGTCAGACTGTGTTTTCTCATTTACCAAATGGTTGTCATACTGTGTAGTCTCATTACCAAATAGTTGTCAGACTGTGTAGTCTCATTTACCAAATAGTTGTCAGACTGTGTTTTCTCATTTACCAAATGGTTGTCATACTGTGTAGTCTCATTACCAAATAGTTGTCAGACTGTGTAGTCTCATTTACCAAATGATTGTCAGACCGTTTAGTCTCATTTACCAAATGATTGTCAGACTGTGTAGTCTCATTTACCAAATGATTGTCAGACTGTGTAGTCTCATTTACCAAATAGTTGTCAGACTGTGTTTTCTCATTTACCAAATGGTTGTCATACTGTGTAGTCTCATTACCAAATAGTTGTCAGACTGTGTAGTCTCATTTACCAAATGATTGTCAGACCGTTTAGTCTCATTTACCAAATGATTGTCAGACTGTGTAGTCCCATTTACCAAATGATTGTCAGACTCTGTAGTCTCATTTACCAGATGATTGTCAGACTGTGTAGTCTCATTTACCCAAATGATTGTCAGACTGTGTAGTCTCAATTACCAAATGGTTGTCAGACTGCGTAGTTTCATTTACCAAATGATTGTCAGAATGTGTAGTCTCATCTACCCAAAGGAATGTCAGACCGTTTAATCTCATTTACCAAGTGATTTTCAGACTGTGTAGTCTCATTTACAAAATGATTGTCAGAATATGTAGTTTTATTTACCCAAATGATTGCCAGACTGTGTAGTATTATTTACCAAATAGTTGTCAGACTGTGTAGTTTCATTTACCAAATGATTGTCAGACTGTGTAGTCTCATTTACCAAATGGTTGTCAGACTGTGTAGTCTCGTTTACCAAATGATTGTCAGACTGTGTAGTTTCATTTACCAAATGATTGTCAGACTGTGTACTCTCATTTACCAAATGATTGTCAGACTGTGTAGTCTCATTTACCAAATGATTGTCAGACTGTGTAGTTTCATTTACCCAAATGTCTGCCTGACTGTGTAGTCTCATTTACTAAATGGTTTTCAGAATGTGTAGTCTCATTTACCAAATGGTTGATAGACTGTGTAGTCTCATTTACCAAATAGGTGTCAGACTGTGTAGTCTCATTTACCAAATAGTTATCAGACTGTGTAGTCTCATTTACCAAAATAGTTGTCAGACCGTTTAGTCTCATTTACCAAATGATTGTCAGACTGTGTAGTCTCATTTACCAAATGGTTGTCAGACTGTGTAGTCTCATTTACCAAATGATTGTCAGACCGTTTAGTCTCATTTACACAATCATTGTCAGACTGTGTAGTCTCATTTACCAGATGATTGTCAGACTGTGTAGTCTCATTTACCAAAATGATTGTCAGACTGTGTAGTCTCATTTACCAAATGGTTGTCAGACTGTGTAGTCTCATTTACCAAATGATTGTCAGAATGTGTAGTCTCATCTACCCAAATGATTGTCAGACCGTTTAATCTCATTTACCAAGTGATAGTCAGACTGTGTAGTCTCATTTACAAAATGATTGTCAGACTATGTCGTCTTATTTACCCAAATGATTGTCAGACTGTGTAGTCTCATTTACCAAATGATTGTCAGACTGTGTAGTCTCATTTACCAAATGATAGTCTGAGTGTGTAGTCTCATTTACCCAAATGATTGTCAGACTGTGTAGTCTCATTTACCAAATGATTGTCAGAATGTGTATTATAATTTACCAAATCATTGTCAGACTGTGTAGTCTCCTTTACAAAATCATTGTCAGACTGTGTAGTCTCATTTACCAAATAGTTGTCAGACTGTGTTTTCTCATTTACCAAATGGTTGTCATACTGTGTAGTCTCATTACCAAATAGTTGTCAGACTGTGTAGTCTCATTTACCAAATAGTTGTCAGACTGTGTTTTCTCATTTACCAAATGGTTGTCATACTGTGTAGTCTCATTACCAAATAGTTGTCAGACTGTGTAGTCTCATTTACCAAATGATTGTCAGACCGTTTAGTCTCATTTACCAAATGATTGTCAGACTGTGTAGTCTCATTTACCAAATGATTGTCAGACTGTGTAGTCTCATTTACCAAATAGTTGTCAGACTGTGTTTTCTCATTTACCAAATGGTTGTCATACTGTGTAGTCTCATTACCAAATAGTTGTCAGACTGTGTAGTCTCATTTACCAAATGATTGTCAGACCGTTTAGTCTCATTTACCAAATGATTGTCAGACTGTGTAGTCCCATTTACCAAATGATTGTCAGACTCTGTAGTCTCATTTACCAGATGATTGTCAGACTGTGTAGTCTCATTTACCCAAATGATTGTCAGACTGTGTAGTCTCAATTACCAAATGGTTGTCAGACTGCGTAGTTTCATTTACCAAATGATTGTCAGAATGTGTAGTCTCATCTACCCAAAGGAATGTCAGACCGTTTAATCTCATTTACCAAGTGATTTTCAGACTGTGTAGTCTCATTTACAAAATGATTGTCAGAATATGTAGTTTTATTTACCCAAATGATTGCCAGACTGTGTAGTATTATTTACCAAATAGTTGTCAGACTGTGTAGTCTCATTTACCAAATAGTTGTCAGACTGTGTATTCTCATTAACCAAATGATTGCCAGACTGGGTAGTCTCATTTACCAAATGAATGTCAGACTGTGGAGTCTCATTTACCAAATTATTGTCAGACTGCGTAGTCTCATTTACCAATTAGTTGTCAGACTGTGTAGTCTCATTTACCAAATAGTTGTCAGAATGTATAGTCTCATTTACAAAATGATTGTCAGACTATGTCGTCTTATTTACCCAAATGATTGTCAGACTGTGTAGTTTTATTTACCAAATTATTGTCAGACTGTGTAGTCTCATTTACCAAATGGTTGTCAAACTGTGTAGTTTCATTTACCAAATGATTGTCAGACTGTGTAGTCTCATTTACCAAATGGTTGTCAGACTGTGTAGTCTCGTTTACCAAATGATTGTCAGACTGTGTAGTTTCATTTACCAAATGATTGTCAGACTGTGTACTCTCATTTACCAAATGATTGTCAGACTGTGTAGTCTCATTTACCAAATGATTGTCAGACTGTGTAGTTTCATTTACCCAAATGTCTGCCAGACTGTGTAGTCTCATTTACTAAATGGTTTTCAGAATGTGTAGTCTCATTTACCAAATGTTTGATAGACTGTGTAGTCTCATTTACCAAATAGGTGTCAGACTGTGTAGTCTCAGTTACCAAATAGTTATCAGACTGTGTAGTCTCATTTACCAAAATAGTTGTCAGACCGTTTAGTCTCATTTACCAAATGATTGTCAGACTGTGTAGTCTCATTTACCAAATGGTTGCCAGACTGTGTAGTCTCATTTACCAAATGATTGTCAGACCGTTTAGTCTCATTTACCAAATGATTGTCAGACTGTGTAGTCTCATTTACCAAATGGTTGTCAGACTGTTTAGTATCATTTACCAAATGATTGTCAGACTGTGTAGTCTCATTTACCCAAATGATTGTCAGACCGTTTAGTCTCATTTACAAAATCATTGTCAGACTGTGTAGTCTCATTTACCAGATGATTGTCAGACTGTGTAGTCTCATTTACCAAAATGATTGTCAGACTGTGTAGTCTCATTTACCAAATGGTTGTCAGACTGTGTAGTCTCATTTACCAAATGATTGTCAGAATGTGTAGTCTCATCTACCCAAATGATTGTCAGACCGTTTAATCTCATTTACCAAGTGATAGTCAGACTGTGTAGTCTCATTTACAAAATGATTGTCAGACCGTTTAATCTCATTTACCAAGTGATAGTCAGACTGTGTAGTCTCATTTACCAAATAGTTGTCAGAATGTATAGTCTCATTTACAAAATGATTGTCAGACTATGTCGTCTTATTTACCCAAATGATTGTCAGACTGTGTAGTTTTATTTACCAAATTATTGTCAGACTGTGTAGTCTCATTTACCAAATGGTTGTCAAACTGTGTAGTTTCATTTACCAAATGATTGTCAGACTGTGTAGTCTCATTTACCAAATGATTGTCAGACTGTGTAGTCTCATTTACCAAATGATTGTCAGACTGTGTAGTTTCATTTACCCAAATGTCTGCCAGACTGTGTAGTCTCATTTACTAAATGGTTTTCAGAATGTGTAGTCTCATTTACCAAATGTTTGATAGACTGTGTAGTCTCATTTACCAAATAGGTGTCAGACTGTGTAGTCTCATTTACCAAATAGTTATCAGACTGTGTAGTCTCATTTACCAAAATAGTTGTCAGACCGTTTAGTCTCATTTACCAAATGATTGTCAGACTGTGTAGTCTCATTTACCAAATGGTTGCCAGACTGTGTAGTCTCATTTACCAAATGATTGTCAGACCGTTTAGTCTCATTTACCAAATGATTGTCAGACTGTGTAGTCTCATTTACCAAATGGTTGTCAGACTGTTTAGTATCATTTACCAAATGATTGTCAGACTGTGTAGTCTCATTTACCCAAATGATTGTCAGACCGTTTAGTCTCATTTACAAAATCATTGTCAGACTGTGTAGTCTCATTTACCAGATGATTGTCAGACTGTGTAGTCTCATTTACCAAAATGATTGTCAGACTGTGTAGTCTCATTTACCAAATGGTTGTCAGACTGTGTAGTCTCATTTACCAAATGATTGTCAGAATGTGTAGTCTCATCTACCCAAATGATTGTCAGACCGTTTAATCTCATTTACCAAGTGATAGTCAGACTGTGTAGTCTCATTTACAAAATGATTGTCAGACTATGTCGTCTTATTTACCCAAATGATTGTCAGACTGTGTAGTCTCATTTACCAAATGATTGTCAGACTGTGTAGTCTCATTTACCAAATGATTGTCTGAGTGTGTAGTCTCATTTACCCAAATGATTGTCAGACTGTGTAGTCTCATTTACCAAATGATTGTCAGACTGTGTAGTCTCATTTACCAAATAGTTATCAGACTGTGTAGTCTCATTTACGAAATGATTGTCAGACTGTGTATTCAGATTCACCAAATGATTGTCAGAATGTGTATTATAATTTACCAAATCATTGTCAGACTGTGTAGTCTCCTTTACAAAATCATTGTCAGACTGTGTAGTCTCATTTACCAAATAGTTGTCAGACTGTGTTTTCTCATTTACCAAATGGTTGTCATACTGTGTAGTCTCATTACCAAATAGTTGTCAGACTGTGTAGTCTCATTTACCAAATGATTGTCAGACCGTTTAGTCTCATTTACCAAATGATTGTCAGACTGTGTAGTCTCATTTACCAAATGATTGTCAGACTCTGTAGTCTCATTTACCAGATGATTGTCAGACTGTGTAGTCTCATTTACCCAAATGATTGTCAGACTGTGTAGTCTCAATTACCAAATGGTTGTCAGACTGTGTAGTCTCATTTACCAAATGATTGTCAGAATGTGTAGTCTCATCTACCCAAAGGAATGTCAGACCGTTTAATCTCATTTACCAAGTGATTTTCAAACTGTGTAGTCTCATTTACAAAATGATTGTCAGACCGTTTAGTCTCATTTACCAAATGATTGTCAGACTGTGTAGTCTCATTTACCAAATGGTTGCCAGACTGTGTAGTCTCATTTACCAAATGATTGTCAGACCGTTTAGTCTCATTTACCAAATGATTGTCAGACTGTGTAGTCTCATTTACCAAATGGTTGTCAGACTGTTTAGTATCATTTACCAAATGATTGTCAGACTGTGTAGTCTCATTTACCCAAATGATTGTCAGACCGTTTAGTCTCATTTACAAAATCATTGTCAGACTGTGTAGTCTCATTTACCAGATGATTGTCAGACTGTGTAGTCTCATTTACCAAAATGATTGTCAGACTGTGTAGTCTCATTTACCAAATGGTTGTCAGACTGTGTAGTCTCATTTACCAAATGATTGTCAGAATGTGTAGTCTCATCTACCCAAATGATTGTCAGACCGTTTAATCTCATTTACCAAGTGATAGTCAGACTGTGTAGTCTCATTTACAAAATGATTGTCAGACTATGTCGTCTTATTTACCCAAATGATTGTCAGACTGTGTAGTCTCATTTACCAAATGATTGTCAGACTGTGTAGTCTCATTTACCAAATGATTGTCTGAGTGTGTAGTCTCATTTACCCAAATGATTGTCAGACTGTGTAGTCTCATTTACCAAATGATTGTCAGACTGTGTAGTCTCATTTACCAAATAGTTATCAGACTGTGTAGTCTCATTTACGAAATGATTGTCAGACTGTGTATTCAGATTCACCAAATGATTGTCAGAATGTGTATTATAATTTACCAAATCATTGTCAGACTGTGTAGTCTCCTTTACAAAATCATTGTCAGACTGTGTAGTCTCATTTACCAAATAGTTGTCAGACTGTGTTTTCTCATTTTCCAAATGGTTGTCATACTGTGTAGTCTCATTACCAAATAGTTGTCAGACTGTGTAGTCTCATTTACCAAATGATTGTCAGACCGTTTAGTCTCATTTACCAAATGATTGTCAGACTGTGTAGTTTCATTTACCAAATGATTGTCAGACTCTGTAGTCTCATTTACCAGATGATTGTCAGACTGTGTAGTCTCATTTACCCAAATGATTGTCAGACTGTGTAGTCTCAATTACCAAATGGTTGTCAGACTGTGTAGTCTCATTTACCAAATGATTGTCAGAATGTGTAGTCTCATCTACCCAAAGGAATGTCAGACCGTTTAATCTCATTTACCAAGTGATTTTCAAACTGTGTAGTCTCATTTACAAAATGATTGTCAGACCGTTTAGTCTCATTTACCAAATGATTGTCAGACTGTGTAGTCTCATTTACCAAATGGTTGTCAGACTGTTTAGTGTCATTTACCAAATGATTGTCAGACTGTGTAGTCTCATTTACGAAATGATTGTCAGACTGTGTATTCAGATTCACCAAATGATTGTCAGAATGTGTATTATAATTTACCAAATCATTGTCAGACTGTGTAGTCTCCTTTACAAAATCATTGTCAGACTGTGTAGTCTCATTTACCAAATAGTTGTCAGACTGTGTTTTCTCATTTACCAAATGGTTGTCATACTGTGTAGTCTCATTACCAAATAGTTGTCAGACTGTGTAGTCTCATTTACCAAATGATTGTCAGACCGTTTAGTCTCATTTACCAAATGATTGTCAGACTGTGTAGTCTCATTTACCAAATGATTGTCAGACTCTGTAGTCTCATTTACCAGATGATTGTCAGACTGTGTAGTCTCATTTACCCAAATGATTGTCAGACTGTGTAGTCTCAATTACCAAATGGTTGTCAGACTGTGTAGTCTCATTTACCAAATGATTGTCAGAATGTGTAGTCTCATCTACCCAAAGGAATGTCAGACCGTTTAATCTCATTTACCAAGTGATTTTCAAACTGTGTAGTCTCATTTACAAAATGATTGTCAGACCGTTTAGTCTCATTTACCAAATGATTGTCAGACTGTATAGTCTCATTTACCCAAATGATTGTCAGACCGTTTAGTCTCATTTACAAAATCATTGTCAGACTGTGTAGTCTCATTTACCAGATGATTGTCAGACTGTGTAGTCTCATTTACCAAAATGATTGTCAGACTGTGTAGTCTCATTTACCAAATGGTTGTCAGACTGTGTAGTCTCATTTACCAAATGATTGTCAGAATGTGTAGTCTCATCTACCCAAATGATTGTCAGACCGTTTAATCTCATTTACCAAGTGATAGTCAGACTGTGTAGTCTCATTTACAAAATGATTGTCAGACTATGTCGTCTTATTTACCCAAATGATTGTCAGACTGTGTAGTCTCATTTACCAAATGATTGTCAGACTGTGTAGTCTCATTTACCAAATGATTGTCTGAGTGTGTAGTCTCATTTACCCAAATGATTGTCAGACTGTGTAGTCTCATTTACCAAATGATTGTCAGACTGTGTAGTCTCATTTACCAAATAGTTATCAGACTGTGTAGTCTCATTTACGAAATGATTGTCAGACTGTGTATTCAGATTCACCAAATGATTGTCAGAATGTGTATTATAATTTACCAAATCATTGTCAGACTGTGTAGTCTCCTTTACAAAATCATTGTCAGACTGTGTAGTCTCATTTACCAAATAGTTGTCAGACTGTGTTTTCTCATTTACCAAATGGTTGTCATACTGTGTAGTCTCATTACCAAATAGTTGTCAGACTGTGTAGTCTCATTTACCAAATGATTGTCAGACCGTTTAGTCTCATTTACCAAATGATTGTCAGACTGTGTAGTCTCATTTACCAAATGATTGTCAGACTCTGTAGTCTCATTTACCAGATGATTGTCAGACTGTGTAGTCTCATTTACCCAAATGATTGTCAGACTGTGTAGTCTCAATTACCAAATGGTTGTCAGACTGTGTAGTCTCATTTACCAAATGATTGTCAGAATGTGTAGTCTCATCTACCCAAAGGAATGCCAGACCGTTTAATCTCATTTACCAAGTGATTTTCAAACTGTGTAGTCTCATTTACAAAATGATTGTCAGAATATGTAGTTTTATTTACCCAAATGATTGTCAGACTGTGTAGTATTATTTACCAAATGATTGTCAGACTGTGTAGTCTCATTTACCAAATTGTTGTCAGACTGTGTAGTCTCATTTACCAAATGGTTGTCATACTGTGTAGTCTCATTTACTAATTGATTGCCAGACTGTTTAGTCTCATTTACCAAATGATTGTCAGACTGTGTAGTCTCATTTATCAAATAGTTGTCAGACTGTGTAGTCTTATTTACCAAATGATTGTCTGACTGTGTAGTCTGATTTACCAAATGATTGTCTGACTGTGTAGTCTCATTTACCAAATGATTGTTGGACTGTGTAGTCTCATTTACCAAATGACTGTCAGACTGTGTAGTCTCATTTACCAAATGATTGTCAGACTGTGTAGTTTCATTTACCAAATGATTGTCAGACTGTGTAGTCTCATTTACCAAATGATTGTCAGACTGTGTAGTCTCATTTACCAAATGATTGTCAGACTGTGTAGTCTCATTTACCCAAATGACTACTGCCAGACTGTGTAGTCTCATTTACTAAATGGTTGTCAGACTGTGTAGTCTCATTTACCAAATAGTTGTCAGACTGTGTTGTCTCATTTACCAAATGGTTGTCAGACTGTGTAGTCTCATTTACCAAATAAATGTCAGACTGTGTAGTCTCATTTACCAAATACTTGTCAAACTGTGTATTCTCATTAACCAAATGATTGTCAGACTGTGTAGTCTCATTTACCAAATGAATGTCAGACTGTGTAGTCTCATGTACCAAATGATTGTCAGACTGTGTAGTCTCATTTACCAAATACTTGTCAGACTGTGTAGTCTCATTTACCAAATAGTTGTCAGACTGTGTATTCTCACTTACCAAATGGTTGTCTGACTGTGTAGTCTCATTTACTAAATGATTTCCAGACTGTTTTGTCTCATTCACCAAATGAATGTCAGGCTATGTCGTCTTATTTACCCAAATGATTGTCAGACTATGTCGTCTTATTTACCCAAATGATTGTCAGACTGTGTGGTTTCATTTACCAAATGATTGTCAGACTGTGAAGTCTCATTTACCAAATTATTGTCAGACTGTGTAGTGTCATATACCAAATGATTGTCAGACTGTGTAGTCTCATTTGACAAATGATTGCCAGACTATGTAATCTCATTTACCAATAGGTTGTCAGACTGTGTTGTCTCATTTACCAAATGATTGTCAAACTGTGTTGTCTCATTTACCAAATGATTGTCAAACTGTGTTGTCTCATTTACCAAATAATTGTCATTCTATGTAGTATTATTTACCAAATGATTGTCAGACTGTGTAGTCTCATTTACCAAATTATTGTCAGACTGTGTAGTCTCATTTACCAAATGGTTTTCAGACTGTGTAGTCTTATTTACCAAATGGTTGTCAGACTGTGTAGTCACATTTACCAAATGATTGTCAAACTGCGTAGTTTCATTTACCAAATGATTGTCAGTCTGTGTAGTCTCATTTACCAAATGGTTGTCAGACTGTGTAGTCAAATTTACCAAATGATTGTCAGACTGTGCAGATTCATTTACAAAATGATATTCAGACTGTGTAGTCTCATTTACCAAATGATTGTCAGACTGTGTAGTCTCATTTACCAAATGATTGTCAGACTGTGTAGTCTCATTTACCCAAATGACTGCCAGACTGTGTAGTCTCATTTACTAAATGGTTTTCAGAATGTGTAGTCTCATTTACCAAATGGTTGATAGACTGTGTTGTCTCATTTACCAAACGGTTGTCAGACTGTGTAGTCTCATTTACCAAATAGTTGTCAGACTGTATAGTCTCATTTACCAAATAGTTGTCAGACTGTGTAGTCTCATTTACCAAATGGTTGTCAGACTGTCTAGACTCATTTACCAAATGATTGTCAGACCGTTTAGTCTCATTTACCAACTGATTGTCAGACTGTGTAGTCTCATTTACCAAATGGTTGTCAGACTGTGTAGTCTCATTTACCAAATGATTGTCAGACTGTGTAGTCTCGTTTACCCAAATGTTTGTCAGACCGTTTAGTCTCATTTACCAAATGGTTGTCAGACTGTGTAGTCTCATTTACCAAATAGTTGTCAGACTGTGTAGTCTCATTTACCAAATACTTGTCAAACTGTGTATTCTCATTAACCAAATGATTGTCAGACTGTGTAGTCTCATTTACCAAATGAATGTCAGACTGTGTAGTCTCATTTACCAAATGATTGTCAGACTGTGTAGTCTCATTTACCAAATGGTTGTCAGACTGTGTAGTCTCATTTACCAAATAGTTGTCAGACTGTGTATTCTCACTTACCAAATGATTGTCAGACTGTGTAGTATCATTTACCAAATGATTGTCAGACTGTATAGTCTCATTTACCCAAATGACTACTGCGAGACTGTGTAGTCTCATTTACTAATTGGATTTCAGGATGTGTAGTCTCATTTACCAAATGGTTGATAGACTGTGTTGTCTCATTTACCAAATGGTTGTCAGACTGTGTAGTCTCATTGACCAAATAGTTGTCAGACTGTGTTGTCTCATTTACCAAATGGTTGTCAGACTGTGTAGTCTCATTTACCAAATAGTTGTCAGACTGTGTAGTCTCATTTACCAAATAGTTGTCAGACTGTGTAGTCTCATTTACCAAATGATTGTCAGAATACGTAGTCTCATCTACCCAAATGATTGTCAGACCGTTTAACCTCATTTACCAAGTGATTGTCAGACTGTGTAGTCTCATTTACAAAATAATTGTCAGACTATGTCGTCTTATTTACCCAAATGATTGTCAGACTGTGTAGTTTTATTTACCAAATGATTGTCAGACTGTGTAGCCTCATTTACCAAATGATTGTCTGACCGTTTAGTCTCATTTACCAAATGGTTGTCAGACTGTGTAGTCTCATTTACCAAATGGTTGTCAGACTCTGTAGTCTCATTTACCAAATAATTGTCAAACTGTGTAGTTTCATTGACCAAATGATTGTCAGACAGCGTAGTCTCATTTACCAAATGATTGTCAGACCGTTTAGTCTCATTTACCAAATGATTGTCAGACTGTGTAGTCTCATTTACTAAATGGTTGTCAGACTGTGTAGTCTCATTTACCAAATGATTGTATGAGTGTGTAGTCTCATTTACCCAAATGATTGTCAGACTGTGTAGTCTCATTTACCAAATGATTGTCAGACTGTGTAGTCTCATTTACCAAATAGTTATGAGACTGTGTAGTCTCATTTACGAAATGATTGTCAGACTGTGTATTCAGATTCACCAAATGATTGTCAGAATGTGTATTATAATTTACCAAATCATTGTCAGACTGTGTAGTCTCCTTTACAAAATCATTGTCAGACTGTGTAGTCTCATTTACCAAATAGTTGTCAGACTGTGTTTTCTCATTTACCAAATGGTTGTCATACTGTGTAGTCTCATTACCAAATAGTTGTCAGACTGTGTAGTCTCATTTACCAAATGATTGTCAGACCGTTTAGTCTCATTTACCAAATGATTGTCAGACTGTGTAGTCTCATTTACCAAATGATTGTCAGACTCTGTAGTCTCATTTACCAGATGATTGTCAGACTGTGTAGTCCCATTTACCCAAATGATTGTCAGACTGTGTAGTCTCAATTACCAAATGGTTGTCAGACTGTGTAGTCTCATTTACCAAATGATTGTCAGAATGTGTAGTCTCATCTACCCAAAGGAATGTCAGACCGTTTAATCTCATTTACCAAGTGATTTTCAAACTGTGTAGTCTCATTTACAAAATGATTGTCAGAATATGTAGTTTTATTTACCCAAATGATTGTCAGACTGTGTAGTATTATTTACCAAATGATTGTCAGACTGTGTAGTCTCATTTACCAAATTGTTGTCAGACTGTGTAGTCTCATTTACCAAATGGTTGTCATACTGTGTAGTCTCATTTACTAATTGATTGCCAGACTGTTTAGTCTCATTTACCAAATGATTGTCAGACTGTGTAGTCTCATTTATCAAATAGTTGTCAGACTGTGTAGTCTTATTTACCAAATGATTGTCTGACTGTGTAGTCTGATTTACCAAATGATTGTCTGACTGTGTAGTCTCATTTACCAAATGATTGTTGGACTGTGTAGTCTCATTTACCAAATGACTGTCAGACTGTGTAGTCTCATTTACCAAATAGTTATCAGACTGTGTAGTCTCATTTACGAAATGATTGTCAGACTGTGTAGTCTCATTTACCAAATGATTGTCAGACTGTGTAGTCTCATTTACCAAATAGTTATCAGACTGTGTAGTCTCATTTACGAAATGATTGTCAGACTGTGTATTCAGATTCACCAAATGATTGTCAGAATGTGTATTATAATTTACCAAATCATTGTCAGACTGTGTAGTCTCCTTTACAAAATCATTGTCAGACTGTGTAGTCTCATTTACCAAATAGTTGTCAGACTGTGTTTTCTCATTTACCAAATGGTTGTCATACTGTGTAGTCTCATTACCAAATAGTTGTCAGACTGTGTAGTCTCATTTACCAAATGATTGTCAGACCGTTTAGTCTCATTTACCAAATGATTGTCAGACTGTGTAGTCTCATTTACCAAATGATTGTCAGACTCTGTAGTCTCATTTACCAGATGATTGTCAGACTGTGTAGTCTCATTTACCCAAATGATTGTCAGACTGTGTAGTCTCAATTACCAAATGGTTGTCAGACTGTGTAGTCTCATTTACCAAATGATTGTCAGAATGTGTAGTCTCATCTACCCAAAGGAATGTCAGACCGTTTAATCTCATTTACCAAGTGATTTTCAAACTGTGTAGTCTCATTTACAAAATGATTGTCAGAATATGTAGTTTTATTTACCCAAATGATTGTCAGACTGTGTAGTATTATTTACCAAATGATTGTCAGACTGTGTAGTCTCATTTACCAAATTGTTGTCAGACTGTGTAGTCTCATTTACCAAATGGTTGTCATACTGTGTAGTCTCATTTACTAATTGATTGCCAGACTGTTTAGTCTCATTTACCAAATGATTGTCAGACTGTGTAGTCTCATTTATCAAATAGTTGTCAGACTGTGTAGTCTTATTTACCAAATGATTGTCTGACTGTGTAGTCTGATTTACCAAATGATTGTCTGACTGTGTAGTCTCATTTACCAAATGATTGTTGGACTGTGTAGTCTCATTTACCAAATGACTGTCAGACTGTGTAGTCTCATTTACCAAATGATTGTCAGACTGTGTAGTTTCATTTACCAAATGATTGTCAGACTGTGTAGTCTCATTTACCAAATGATTGTCAGACTGTGTAGTCTCATTTACCAAATGATTGTCAGACTGTGTAGTCTCATTTACCCAAATGACTACTGCCAGACTGTGTAGTCTCATTTACTAAATGGTTGTCAGACTGTGTAGTCTCATTTACCAAATAGTTGTCAGACTGTGTTGTCTCATTTACCAAATGGTTGTCAGACTGTGTAGTCTCATTTACCAAATAAATGTCAGACTGTGTAGTCTCATTTACCAAATACTTGTCAAACTGTGTATTCTCATTAACCAAATGATTGTCAGACTGTGTAGTCTCATTTACCAAATGAATGTCAGACTGTGTAGTCTCATTTACCAAATGATTGTCAGACTGTGTAGTCTCATTTACCAAATACTTGTCAGACTGTGTAGTCTCATTTACCAAATAGTTGTCAGACTGTGTATTCTCACTTACCAAATGGTTGTCTGACTGTGTAGTCTCATTTACTAAATGATTTCCAGACTGTTTTGTCTCATTCACCAAATGAATGTCAGGCTATGTCGTCTTATTTACCCAAATGATTGTCAGACTATGTCGTCTTATTTACCCAAATGATTGTCAGACTGTGAAGTCTCATTTACCAAATTATTGTCAGACTGTGTAGTGTCATATACCAAATGATTGTCAGACTGTGTAGTCTCATTTGACAAATGATTGCCAGACTATGTAATCTCATTTACCAATAGGTTGTCAGACTGTGTTGTCTCATTTACCAAATGATTGTCAAACTGTGTTGTCTCATTTACCAAATGATTGTCAAACTGTGTTGTCTCATTTACCAAATAATTGTCATTCTATGTAGTATTATTTACCAAATGATTGTCAGACTGTGTAGTCTCATTTACCAAATTATTGTCAGACTGTGTAGTCTCATTTACCAAATGGTTTTCAGACTGTGTAGTCTTATTTACCAAATGGTTGTCAGACTGTGTAGTCACATTTACCAAATGATTGTCAAACTGCGTAGTTTCATTTACCAAATGATTGTCAGTCTGTGTAGTCTCATTTACCAAATGGTTGTCAGACTGTGTAGTCAAATTTACCAAATGATTGTCAGACTGTGCAGATTCATTTACAAAATGATATTCAGACTGTGTAGTCTCATTTACCAAATGATTGTCAGACTGTGTAGTCTCATTTACCAAATGATTGTCAGACTGTGTAGTCTCATTTACCCAAATGACTGCCAGACTGTGTAGTCTCATTTACTAAATGGTTTTCAGAATGTGTAGTCTCATTTACCAAATGGTTGATAGACTGTGTTGTCTCATTTACCAAACGGTTGTCAGACTGTGTAGTCTCATTTACCAAATAGTTGTCAGACTGTATAGTCTCATTTACCAAATAGTTGTCAGACTGTGTAGTCTCATTTACCAAATGGTTGTCAGACTGTCTAGACTCATTTACCAAATGATTGTCAGACCGTTTAGTCTCATTTACCAACTGATTGTCAGACTGTGTAGTCTCATTTACCAAATGGTTGTCAGACTGTGTAGTCTCATTTACCAAATGATTGTCAGACTGTGTAGTCTCGTTTACCCAAATGATTGTCAGACCGTTTAGTCTCATTTACCAAATGGTTGTCAGACTGTGTAGTCTCATTTACCAAATAGTTGTCAGACTGTGTAGTCTCATTTACCAAATACTTGTCAAACTGTGTATTCTCATTAACCAAATGATTGTCAGACTGTGTAGTCTCATTTACCAAATGAATGTCAGACTGTGTAGTCTCATTTACCAAATGATTGTCAGACTGTGTAGTCTCATTTACCAAATAGTTGTCAGACTGTGTAGTCTCATTTACCAAATAGTTGTCAGACTGTGTATTCTCACTTACCAAATGATTGTCAGACTGTGTAGTATCATTTACCAAATGATTGTCAGACTGTATAGTCTCATTTACCCAAATGACTACTGCGAGACTGTGTAGTCCCATTTACTAATTGGATTTCAGGATGTGTAGTCTCATTTACCAAATGGTTGATAGACTGTGTTGTCTCATTTACCAAATGGTTGTCAGACTGTGTAGTCTCATTGACCAAATAGTTGTCAGACTGTGTTGTCTCATTTACCAAATGGTTGTCAGACTGTGTAGTCTCATTTACCAAATAGTTGTCAGACTGTGTAGTCTCATTTACCAAATAGTTGTCAGACTGTGTAGTCTCATTTACCAAATGATTGTCAGAATACGTAGTCTCATCTACCCAAATGATTGTCAGACCGTTTAACCTCATTTACCAAGTGATTGTCAGACTGTGTAGTCTCATTTACAAAATAATTGTCAGACTATGTCGTCTTATTTACCCAAATGATTGTCAGACTGTGTAGTTTTATTTACCAAATGATTGTCAGACTGTGTATCCTCATTTACCAAATGATTGTCTGACCGTTTAGTCTCATTTACCAAATGATTGTCAGACTGTGTAGTCTCATTTACCAAATGGTTGTCAGACTGTGTAGTCTCATTTACCAAATGGTTGTCAGACTCTGTAGTCTCATTTACCAAATAATTGTCAAACTGTGTAGTTTCATTGACCAAATGATTGTCAGACAGCGTAGTCTCATTTACCAAATGATTGTCAGACCGTTTAGTCTCATTTACCAAATGATTGTCAGACTGTGTAGTCTCATTTACTAAATGATTGTCAGACTGTGTAGTCTCATTTACCAAATGATTGTCAGAATGTGTAGTCTCATCTACCCAAATGATTGTTAGACCGTTTAACCTCATTTACCAAGTGATTGTCAGACTGTGTAGTCTCATTTACAAAATGATTGTCAGACTATGTCGTCTTATTTACCCAAATGATTGTCAGACTGTGTAGTTTCATTTACCAAATGATTGTCAGACTGTGTAGTCTCATTTACCCAAATGATTGTCAGACCGTTTAGTCTCATTTACCAAATGATTGTCAGACTGTGTAGCCTCATTTACCAAATGATTGTCTGACCGTTTAGTCTCATTTACCAAATGATTGTCAGACTGTGTAGTCTCATTTACCAAATGGTTGTCAGACTGTGTAGTCTCATTTACCAAATGGTTGTCAGACTCTGTAGTCTCATTTACCAAATAATTGTCAAACTGTGTAGTTTCATTGACCAAATGATTGTCAGACAGCGTAGTCTCATTTACCAAATGATTGTCAGACCGTTTAGTCTCATTTACCAAATGATTGTCAGACTGTGTAGTCTCATTTACTAAATGTTTGTCAGACTGTGTAGTCTCATTTACCAAATGATTGTCAGACTGTGTAGTCTCATTTACCAAATGGTTGTCAGACTGTCTAGACTCATTTACCAAATGATTGTCAGACCGTTTAGTCTCATTTACCAACTGATTGTCAGACTGTGTAGTCTCATTTACCAAATGGTTGTCAGACTGTGTAGTCTCATTTACCAAATGATTGTCAGACTGTGTAGTCTCGTTTACCCAAATGATTGTCAGACCGTTTAGTCTCATTTACCAAATGGTTGTCAGACTGTGTAGTCTCATTTACCAAATAGTTGTCAGACTGTGTAGTCTCATTTACCAAATACTTGTCAAACTGTGTATTCTCATTAACCAAATGATTGTCAGACTGTGTAGTCTCATTTACCAAATGAATGTCAGACTGTGTAGTCTCATTTACCAAATGATTGTCAGACTGTGTAGTCTCATTTACCAAATAGTTGTCAGACTGTGTAGTCTCATTTACCAAATAGTTGTCAGACTGTGTATTCTCACTTACCAAATGATTGTCAGACTGTGTAGTATCATTTACCAAATGATTGTCAGACTGTATAGTCTCATTTACCCAAATGACTACTGCGAGACTGTGTAGTCCCATTTACTAATTGGATTTCAGGATGTGTAGTCTCATTTACCAAATGGTTGATAGACTGTGTTGTCTCATTTACCAAATGGTTGTCAGACTGTGTAGTCTCATTGACCAAATAGTTGTCAGACTGTGTTGTCTCATTTACCAAATGGTTGTCAGACTGTGTAGTCTCATTTACCAAATAGTTGTCAGACTGTGTAGTCTCATTTACCAAATAGTTGTCAGACTGTGTAGTCTCATTTACCAAATGATTGTCAGAATACGTAGTCTCATCTACCCAAATGATTGTCAGACCGTTTAACCTCATTTACCAAGTGATTGTCAGACTGTGTAGTCTCATTTACAAAATAATTGTCAGACTATGTCGTCTTATTTATCCAAATGATTGTCAGACTGTGTAGTTTTATTTACCAAATGATTGTCAGACTGTGTAGCCTCATTTACCAAATGATTGTCTGACCGTTTAGTCTCATTTACCAAATGATTGTCAGACTGTGTAGTCTCATTTACCAAATGGTTGTCAGACTGTGTAGTCTCATTTACCAAATGGTTGTCAGACTCTGTAGTCTCATTTACCAAATAATTGTCAAACTGTGTAGTTTCATTGACCAAATGATTGTCAGACAGCGTAGTCTCATTTACCAAATGATTGTCAGACCGTTTAGTCTCATTTACCAAATGATTGTCAGACTGTGTAGTCTCATTTACTAAATGATTGTCAGACTGTGTAGTCTCATTTACCAAATGATTGTCAGAATGTGTAGTCTCATCTACCCAAATGATTGTTAGACCGTTTAACCTCATTTACCAAGTGATTGTCAGACTGTGTAGTCTCATTTACAAAATGATTGTCAGACTATGTCGTCTTATTTACCCAAATGATTGTCAGACTGTGTAGTTTTATTTACCAAATGATTGTCAGACTGTGTAGCCTCATTTACCAAATGATTGTCTGACCGTTTAGTCTCATTTACCAAATGATTGTCAGACTGTGTAGTCTCATTTACCAAATGGTTGTCAGACTGTGTAGTCTCATTTACCAAATGGTTGTCAGACTCTGTAGTCTCATTTACCAAATAATTGTCAAACTGTGTAGTTTCATTGACCAAATGATTGTCAGACAGCGTAGTCTCATTTACCAAATGATTGTCAGACCGTTTAGTCTCATTTACCAAATGATTGTCAGACTGTGTAGTCTCATTTACTAAATGTTTGTCAGACTGTGTAGTCTCATTTACCAAATGATTGTCAGACTGTGTAGTCTCATTTACCAAATGTTTGTCAGACTGTGTAGTCTCATTTACCAAATAGTTGTCAGACTGTGTAGTCTCATTTACCAAATAGTTGTCAGACTGTGTATTCTCATTTTCCAAATGATTGTCAGAATGTGTAGTCTCATTTACCAAATAGTTGTCAGACTGTGTAGTCTCATTTACCAAATGATTGTCAGACTGTGTAGTTTCATTTACCAAATGATTGTCAGACCGTTTAGTTTCATTTACCAAATGATTGTCAGACTGTGTCGTCTCATTTACCAAATGGTTGTCAGACTGTGTAGTCTCATTTACAAAATGATTGTCAGACTATGTCGTTTTATTTACCCAAATGATTGTCAGACTGTGTAGTTTTATTTACCAAATGATTGTCATACTGTGTAGTCTCATTTACCAAATTGTTGTCAGACTGTGTAGTCTCATTTACCAAATAGTTGTCAGACTGTGTATTCTCATTTTCCAAA
Source organism: Saccoglossus kowalevskii (assembly GCF_978046115.1). Taxonomy (NCBI): domain Eukaryota; kingdom Metazoa; phylum Hemichordata; class Enteropneusta; family Harrimaniidae; genus Saccoglossus; species Saccoglossus kowalevskii. Next base: position 3,213,285 of record NC_140650.1, on the reverse strand, counting down.
TGATTGTCAGAATGTGTAGTCTCATTTACCAAATAGTTGTCAGACTGTGTAGTCTCATTTACCAAATGATTGTCAGACTGTGTAGTTTCATTTACCAAATGATTGTCAGACCGTTTAGTTTCATTTACCAAATGATTGTAAGACTGTGTCGTCTCATTTACCAAATGGTTGTCAGACTGTGTAGTCTCATTTACAAAATGATTGTCAGACTATGTCGTTTTATTTACCCAAATGATTGTCAGACTCTGTAGTTTTATTTACCAAATGATTGTCATACTGTGTAGTCTCATTTACCAAATTGTTGTCAGACTGTGTAGTCTCATTTACCAAATGGTTGTCATACTGTGTAGTCTCATTTACTAAATGATTGCTAGACTGTTTAGTCTCATTTACCAAATGATTGTCATGTTGTGTAGTGTAATTTAACAAATGATTGTCAGACTGTGTAGTCTCATTTATCAAATAGTTGTCAGACTGTGTAGTCTTATTTACCAAATGATTGTCAGACTGTGTAGTCCGATTTACCAAATTATTGTCTGACTGTGTAGTCTCATTTACCAAATGATTGTTGGACTGTGTAGTCTCATTTACCAAATGGTTGTCAGACTGTGTAGTCTCATTTACTAAATGATTTCCAGACTGTTTAATCTTATTCACCAAATGAATGTCAGACTATGTCGTCTTATTTACCCAAATGATTGTCAGACTATGTCGTCTTATTTACCCAAATGATTGTCAGACTGTGTAGTTTCATTTACCAAATGATTGTCAGACAGTGTAGTCTCATTTACCAAATTATTGTCAGACTGTGTAGTGTCATATACCAAATGATTGTCAGACTGTGTAGTCTCATTTACCAAATGGTTGTCAGACTGTGTAGTCTCATTTACCAAATGATTGTCAGACTGTGTAGTTTTATTTACCAAATGATTGTCATACTGTGTAGTCTCATTTACCAAATTGTTGTCAGACTGTGTAGTCTCACTTACCAAAAAGTTGTCAGACTGTGTATTCTCATTTTCCAAATGATTGTCAGAATGTGTAGTCTCATTTACCAAATAGTTGTCAGACTGTGTAGTCTCATTTACCAAATGATTGTCAGACTGTGTAGTTTCATTTACCAAATGATTGTCAGACCGTTTAGTTTCATTTACCAAATGATTGTCTGACTGTGTCGTCTCATTTACCAAATGGTTGTCAGACTGTGTAGTCTCATTTACAAAATGATTGTCAGACTATGTCGTTTTATTTACCCAAATGATTGTCAGATTGTGTAGTTTTATTTACCAAATGATTGTCATACTGTGTAGTCTCATTTACCAAATTGTTGTCAGACTGTGTAGTCTCATTTACCAAATGGTTGTCATATTGTGTAGTCTCATTTACTAAATGATTGCCAGACTGTTTAGTCTCATTTACCAAATGATTGTCATGTTGTGAAGTGTAATTTACCAAATGATTGTCAGACTGTGTAGTCTCATTTATCAAATAGTTGTCAGACTGTGTAGTCTTATTTACCAAATGATTGTCAGACTGTGTAGTCCGATTTACCAAATTATTGTCTGACTGTGTAGTCTCATTTACCAAATGATTGTTGGACTGTGTAGTCTCATTTACCAAATGACTGTCAGACTGTGTAGTCTCGTTTACCAAGTAGTTGTCATACTGTGTAGTCTCATTTACTAAATGATTGCCAGACTGTTTAGTCTCATTTACCAAATGATTGTCAGACTGTGTAGTCTCATTTACCAAATGATTGTCATGTTGTGTAGTGTAATTTACCAAATGATTGTCAGACTGTGTAGTCTCATTTATCAAATAGTTGTCAGACTGTGTAGTCTTATTTACCAAATGATTGTCAGACTGTGTAGTCTCATTTACCAAATGATTGTCTGACTGTGTAGTCTCATTTACCAAATGATTGTTGGACTGTGTAGTCTCATTTACCAAATGATTGTCAGACTGTGTAGTCTCGTTTACCAAGTAGTTGTCAGACTGTGTAGTCTCATTTACCAAATGGTTGTCAGACTGTGTAGTCTCATTTACTAAATGATTTCCAGACTGTTTAATCTTATTCACCAAATGAATGTCAGACTATGTCGTCTTATTTACCCAAATGATTGTCAGACTATGTCGTCTTATTTACCCAAATGATTGTCAGACTGTGTAGTTTCATTTACCAAATGATTGTCAGACAGTGTAGTCTCATTTACCAAATTATTGTCAGACTGTGTAGTGTCATATACCAAATGATTGTCAGACTGTGTAGTCTCATTTACCAAATGGTTGTCAGACTGTGTAGTCTCATTTACCAAATGATTGTCAGACTGTGTAGTTTCGTTTACCAAATGATTGTCAGACTGTGTAGTCTCACTTTCCAAAGACTGTGTAGTGTCATTTACCAAATGATTGTCAGACTGTGAAGTCTCATTTACCCAAACGACTGCCAGACTGTGTAGTCTCATTTACTAAATGGTTTTCAGAATGTGTAGTCTCATTTACCCAAATGATTGTCAGACTGTGTAGTCTCATTTACCAAATGGTTGTCAGACTGTGTAGTCTCATTTACCAAATGATTGTCAGAATGTGTCGTCTCATCTACCCAAATGATTGTCAGACCGTTTAATCTCATTTACCAAGTGATTGTCAGACTGTGTAGTCTCATTTACAAAATGATTGTCAGACTATGTCGCTTTATTTACCCAAATGATTGTCAGACTGTGTAGTTTTATTTACCAAATGATTGTCAGACTGTGTAGTCTCATTTACCAAATTTTTGTCAGACTGTGTAGTCTCATTTACCAAATGGTGGTCATACTGTGTAGTCTCATTTACTAAATGATTGCCAGACTGTTTAGTCTCATTTACCAAATGATTGTCAGACTGTGTAGTCTCATCTACCCAAAGGATTGTCAGACTGTGTAGTTTCATTTATCAAATGATTGTCAGACTGTGAAGTCTCATTTTCCAAATGATTGTCAGACTGGGTAGTCTCATTTACAAAATGATTGTCAGACTATGTCGTTTTATTTACCCAAATGATTGTCAGACTGTGTAGTTTTATTTACCAAATGATTGTCATACTGTGTAGTCTCATTTACCAAATTGTTGTCAGAATGTGTAGTCTCATTTACCAAATAGTTGTCAGACTGTGTATTCTCATTTTCCAAATGATTGTCAGAATGTGTAGTCTCATTTACCAAATAGTTGTCAGACTGTGTAGTCTCATTTACCAGATGATTGTCAGACTGTGTAGTTTCATTTACCAAATGATTGTCAGACCGTTTAGTTTCATTTACCAAATGATTGTCAGACTGTGTCGTCTCATTTACCAAATGGTTGTCAGACTGTGTAGTCTCATTTACAAAATGATTGTCAGACTATGTCGTTTTATTTACCCAAATGATTGTCAGACTGTGTAGTTTTATTTACCAACTGATTGTCATACTGTGTAGTCTCATTTACCAAATTGTTGTCAGACTGTGTAGTCTCATTTACCAAATGGTTGTCATACTGTGTAGTCTCATTTACTAAATGATTGCCAGACTGTTTAGTCTCATTTACCAAATGATTGTCATGTTGTGTAGTGTAATATACCAAATGATTGTCAGACTGTGTAGTCTCATTTATCAAATAGTTGTCAGACTGTGTAGTCTTATTTACCAAATGATTGTCAGACTGTGTAGTCCGATTTACCAAATTATTGTCTGACTGTGTAGTCTCATTTACCAAATGATTGTTGGACTGTGTAGTCTCATTTACCAAATGACTGTCAGACTGTGTAGTCTCGTTTACCAAGTAGTTGTCATACTGTGTAGTCTCATTTACTAAATGATTGCCAGACTGTTTAGTCTCATTTACCAAATGATTGTCAGACTGTGTAGTCTCATTTACCAAATGATTGTCATGTTGTGTAGTGTAATTTACCAAATGATTGTCAGACTGTGTAGTCTCATTTATCAAATAGTTGTCAGACTGTGTAGTCTTATTTACCAAATGATTGTCAGACTGTGTAGTCTGATTTACCAAATGATTGTCTGACTGTGTAGTCTCATTTACCAAATGATTGTTGGACTGTGTAGTCTCATTTACCAAATGACTGTCAGACTGTGTAGTCTCGTTTACCAAGTAGTTGTCAGACTGTGTAGTCTCATTTACCAAATGGTTGTCAGACTGTGTAGTCTCATTTACCAAATGGTTGTCAGACTGTGTAGTTTCGTTTACCAAATGATTGTCAGACTGTGTAGTCTCACTTTCCAAAGACTGTGTAGTGTCATTTACCAAATGATTGTCAGACTGTGAAGTCTCATTTACCCAAACGACTGCCAGACTGTGTAGTCTCATTTACTAAATGGTTTTCAGAATGTGTAGTCTCATTTACCCAAATGATTGTCAGACTGTGTAGTCTCATTTACCAAATGGTTGTCAGACTGTGTAGTCTCATTTACCAAATGATTGTCAGAATGTGTCGTCTCATCTACCCAAATGATTGTCAGACCGTTTAATCTCATTTACCAAGTGATTGTCAGACTGTGTAGTCTCATTTACAAAATGATTGTCAGACTATGTCGCTTTATTTACCCAAATGATTGTCAGACTGTGTAGTTTTATTTACCAAATGATTGTCAGACTGTGTAGTCTCATTTACCAAATTTTTGTCAGACTGTGTAGTCTCATTTACCAAATGGTGGTCATACTGTGTAGTCTCATTTACTAAATGATTGCCAGACTGTTTAGTCTCATTTACCAAATGATTGTCAGACTGTGTAGTCTCATTTACCAAATGATTGTCATGTTGTGTAGTGTAATTTACCAAATGATTGTCAGACTGTGTAGTCTCATTTATCAAATAGTTGTCAGACTGTGTAGTCTTATTTACCAAATGATTGTCAGACTGTGTAGTCTCATTTACCAAATGATTGTCTGACTGTGTAGTCTCATTTACCAAATGATTGTTGGACTGTGTAGTCTCATTTACCAAATGATTGTCAGACTGTGTAGTCTCGTTTACCAAGTAGTTGTCAGACTGTGTAGTCTCATTTACCAAATGGTTGTCAGACTGTGTAGTCTCATTTACTAAATGATTTCCAGACTGTTTAATCTTATTCACCAAATGAATGTCAGACTATGTCGTCTTATTTACCCAAATGATTGTCAGACTATGTCGTCTTATTTACCCAAATGATTGTCAGACTGTGTAGTTTCATTTACCAAATGATTGTCAGACAGTGTAGTCTCATTTACCAAATTATTGTCAGACTGTGTAGTGTCATATACCAAATGATTGTCAGACTGTGTAGTCTCATTTACCAAATGGTTGTCAGACTGTGTAGTCTCATTTACCAAATGATTGTCAGACTGTGTAGTTTCGTTTACCAAATGATTGTCAGACTGTGTAGTCTAACTTTCCAAAGACTGTGTAGTGTCATTTACCAAATGATTGTCAGACTGTGAAGTCTCATTTACCCAAATGATTGTCAGACTGTGTAGTCTCATTTACCAAATGGTTGTCAGACTGTGTAGTCTCATTTACCAAATGATTGTCAGAATGTTTCGTCTCATCTACCCAAATGATTGTCAGACCGTTTAATCTCATTTACCAAGTGATTGTCAGACTGTGTAGTCTCATTTACAAAATGATTGTCAGACTATGTCGCTTTATTTACCCAAATGATTGTCAGACTGTGTAGTTTTATTTACCAAATGATTGTCAGACTGTGTAGTCTCATTTACCAAATTTTTGTCAGACTGTGTAGTCTCATTTACCAAATGGTGGTCATACTGTGTAGTCTCATTTACTAAATGATTGCCAGACTGTTTAGTCTCATTTACCAAATGATTGTCAGACTGTGTAGTCTCATCTACCCAAAGGATTGTCAGACTGTGTAGTTTCATTTATCAAATGATTGTCAGACTGTGAAGTCTCATTTTCCAAATGATTGTCAGACTGTGTATTCTCATTTTCCAAATGATTGTCAGAATGTGTAGTCTCATTTACCAAATAGTTGTCAGACTGTGTATTCTCATTTTCCAAATGATTGTCAGAATGTGTAGTCTCATTTACCAAATAGTTGTCAGACTGTGTAGTCTCATTTACCAGATGATTGTCAGACTGTGTAGTTTCATTTACCAAATGATTGTCAGACCGTTTAGTTTCATTTACCAAATGATTGTCAGACTCTGTCGTCTCATTTACCAAATGGTTGTCAGACTGTGTAGTCTCATTTACAAAATGATTGTCAGACTATGTCGTTTTATTTACCCAAATGATTGTCAGACTGTGTAGTTTTATTTACCAAATGATTGTCATAGTGTGTAGTCTCATTTACCAAATTGTTGTCAGACTGTGTAGTCTCATTTACCAAATGGTTGTCATACTGTGTAGTCTCATTTACTAAATGATTGCCAGACTGTTTAGTCTCATTTACCAAATGATTGTCATGTTGTGTAGTGTAATATACCAAATGATTGTCAGACTGTGTAGTCTCATTTATCAAATAGTTGTCAGACTGTGTAGTCTTATTTACCAAATGATTGTCAGACTGTGTAGTCCGATTTACCAAATTATTGTCTGACTGTGTAGTCTCATTTACCAAATGATTGTTGGACTGTGTAGTCTCATTTACCAAATGACTTTCAGACTGTGTAGTCTCGTTTACCAAGTAGTTGTCATACTGTGTAGTCTCATTTACTAAATGATTGCCAGACTGTTTAGTCTCATTTACCAAATGATTGTCAGACTGTGTAGTCTCATTTACCAAATGATTGTCATGTTGTGTAGTGTAATTTACCAAATGATTGTCAGACTGTGTAGTCTCATTTATCAAATAGTTGTCAGACTGTGTAGTCTTATTTACCAAATGATTGTCAGACTGTGTAGTCTGATTTACCAAATGATTGTCTGACTGTGTAGCCTCATTTACCAAATGATTGTTGGACTGTGTAGTCTCATTTACCAAATGACTGTCAGACTGTGTAGTCTCGTTTACCAAGTAGTTGTCAGACTGTGTAGTCTCATTTACCAAATGGTTGTCAGACTGTGTAGTCTCATTTACTAAATGATTTCCAGACTGTTTAATCTTATTCACCAAATGAATGTCAGACTATGTCGTCCTATTTACCCAAATGATTGTCAGACTATGTCGTCTTATTTACCCAAATGATTGTCAGACTGTGTAGTTTCATTTACCAAATGATTGTCAGACAGTGTAGTCTCATTTACTAAATTATTGTCAGACTGTGTAGTGTCATATACCAAATGGTTGTCAGACTCTGTAGTCTCATTTACCAAATGATTGTCAAACTGTGTAGTTTCATTTACCAAATAGTTGTCAGACTGTGTTGTCTCATTTACCAAATGTTGTCAGACTGTGTAGTCTCATTTACCAAATGATTGTCAGATTGTGTAGTCTCATTTAACAAATAAATGTCAGACTGTGTAGTCTCATTTACCAAATGATTGTCAGACTGTGAGTCTCATTTACCAAATAGTTGTCAGACTGTGTAATCTCATTTACCAAATAGTTGTCAGACTGTGTAGTCTCATTTACCAAATGATTGTCATAGTGTGTAGTCTCATTTACCAAATTGTTGTCAGACTGTGTAGTCTCATTTACCAAATGGTTGTCATACTGTGTAGTCTCATTTACTAAATGATTGCCAGACTGTTTAGTCTCATTTACCAAATGATTGTCATGTTGTGTAGTGTAATATACCAAATGATTGTCAGACTGTGTAGTCTCATTTATCAAATAGTTGTCAGACTGTGTAGTCTTATTTACCAAATGATTGTCAGACTGTGTAGTCCGATTTACCAAATTATTGTCTGACTGTGTAGTCTCATTTACCAAATGATTGTTGGACTGTGTAGTCTCATTTACCAAATGACTTTCAGACTGTGTAGTCTCGTTTACCAAGTAGTTGTCATACTGTGTAGTCTCATTTACTAAATGATTGCCAGACTGTTTAGTCTCATTTACCAAATGATTGTCAGACTGTGTAGTCTCATTTACCAAATGATTGTCATGTTGTGTAGTGTAATTTACCAAATGATTGTCAGACTGTGTAGTCTCATTTATCAAATAGTTGTCAGACTGTGTAGTCTTATTTACCAAATGATTGTCAGACTGTGTAGTCTGATTTACCAAATGATTGTCTGACTGTGTAGTCTCATTTACCAAATGATTGTTGGACTGTGTAGTCTCATTTACCAAATGACTGTCAGACTGTGTAGTCTCGTTTACCAAGTAGTTGTCAGACTGTGTAGTCTCATTTACCAAATGGTTGTCAGACTGTGTAGTCTCATTTACTAAATGATTTCCAGACTGTTTAATCTTATTCACCAAATGAATGTCAGACTATGTCGTCCTATTTACCCAAATGATTGTCAGACTATGTCGTCTTATTTACCCAAATGATTGTCAGACTGTGTAGTTTCATTTACCAAATGATTGTCAGACAGTGTAGTCTCATTTACTAAATTATTGTCAGACTGTGTAGTGTCATATACCAAATGATTGTCAGACTGTGTAGTCTCATTTACCAAATGGTTGTCAGACTGTGTAGTTTCGTTTACCAAATGATTGTCAGACTGTGTAGTCTCACTTTCCAAAGACTGTGTAGTGTCATTTACCAAATGATTGTCAGACTGTGAAGTCTCATTTACCCAAACGACTGCCAGACTGTGTAGTCTCATTTACTAAATGGTTTTCAGAATGTGTAGTCTCATTTACCCAAATGATTGTCAGACTGTGTAGTCTCATTTACCAAATGGTTGTCAGACTGTGTAGTCTCATTTACCAAATGATTGTCAGAATGTGTCGTCTCATCTACCCAAATGATTGTCAGACCGTTTAATCTCATTTACCAAGTGATTGTCAGACTGTATAGTCTCATTTACAAAATGATTGTCAGACTGTGTAGTCTCATTTACCAAATTTTTGTCAGACTGTGTAGTCTCATTTACCAAATGGTGGTCATACTGTGTAGTCTCATTTACTAAATGATTGCCAGACTTTTTAGTATCATTTACCAAATGATTGTCAGACTGTGTAGTCTCATCTACCCAAAGGATTGTCAGACTGTGTAGTTTTATTTACCAAATGATTGTCAGACTGTGTAGTCTCATTTACCAAATGGTTGTCAGACTGTGTAGTCTCATTTACCAAATGATTGTCAAACTGTGTTCTTTCATTTACCAAATGATTGTCAGACTGTGTAGTTTCATTTATCAAATGATTGTCAGACTGTGAAGTCTCAATTTCCAAATGATTGTCAGACTGTGTAGTCTCATTTACCAAATAGGTGTCAGACTGTGTTGTCTCATTTACCAAATAGTTATCAGACTGTGTAGTCTCATTTACGAAATGATTGTCAGACTGTGTATTCTGATTCACCAAATGATTGTCAGAATGTGTATTATAATTTACCAAATGATTGTCAGACTGTGTAGTCGCATTTAAAAAATCATTGTCAGACTGTGTAGTCTCATTTACCAAATATTTGTCAGACTGTGTTTTCTCATTTACCAAATGGTTGTCAGACTGTGTAATCTCATTTACCAAATAGTTGTCAGACTGTGTAGTCTCATTTACCAAATGATTGTCAGACCATTTAGTCTCATCTACCCAAAGGATTGTCAGACCGTTTAATCTCATTTACCAAGTGATTGTCAGACTGTGTAGTCTCATTTACTAAATGATTGCCAGACTGTTTAGTCTCATTTACCAAATGATTGTCATGTTGTGTAGTGTAATATACCAAATGATTGTCAGACTGTGTAGTCTCATTTATCAAATAGTTGTCAGACTGTGTAGTCTTATTTACCAAATGATTGTCAGACTGTGTAGTCCGATTTACCAAATTATTGTCTGACTGTGTAGTCTCATTTACCAAATGATTGTTGGACTGTGTAGTCTCATTTACCAAATGACTGTCAGACTGTGTAGTCTCGTTTACCAAGTAGTTGTCATACTGTGTAGTCTCATTTACTAAATGATTGCCAGACTGTTTAGTCTCATTTACCAAATGATTGTCAGACTGTGTAGTCTCATTTACCAAATGATTGTCATGTTGTGTAGTGTAATTTACCAAATGATTGTCAGACTGTGTAGTCTCATTTATCAAATAGTTGTCAGACTGTGTAGTCTTATTTACCAAATGATTGTCAGACTGTGTAGTCTGATTTACCAAATGATTGTCTGACTGTGTAGTCTCATTTACCAAATGATTGTTGGACTGTGTAGTCTCATTTACCAAATGACTGTCAGACTGTGTAGTCTCGTTTACCAAGTAGTTGTCAGACTGTGTAGTCTCATTTATCAAATGGTTGTCAGACTGTGTAGTCTCATTTACTAAATGATTTCCAGACTGTTTAATCTTATTCACCAAATGAATGTCAGACTATGTCGTCTTATTTACCCAAATGATTGTCAGACTATGTCGTCTTATTTACCCAAATGATTGTCAGACTGTGTAGTTTCATTTACCAAATGATTGTCAGACAGTGTAGTCTCATTTACTAAATTATTGTCAGACTGTGTAGTGTCATATACCAAATGATTGTCAGACTGTGTAGTCTCATTTACCAAATGGTTGTCAGACTGTGTAGTTTCGTTTACCAAATGATTGTCAGACTGTGTAGTCTCACTTTCCAAAGACTGTGTAGTGTCATTTACCAAATGATTGTCAGACTGTGAAGTCTCATTTACCCAAACGACTGCCAGACTGTGTAGTCTCATTTACTAAATGGTTTTCAGAATGTTTAGTCTCATTTACCCAAATGATTGTCAGACTGTGTAGTCTCATTTACCAAATGGTTGTCAGACTGTGTAGTCTCATTTACCAAATGATTGTCAGAATGTGTCGTCTCATCTACCCAAATGATTGTCAGACCGTTTAATCTCATTTACCAAGTGATTGTCAGACTGTGTAGTCTCATTTACAAAATGATTGTCAGACTATGTCGCTTTATTTACCCAAATGATTGTCAGACTGTGTAGTTTTATTTACCAAATGATTGTCAGACTGTGTAGTCTCATTTACCAAATTTTTGTCAGACTGTGTAGTCTCATTTACCAAATGGTGGTCATACTGTGTAGTCTCATTTACTAAATGATTGCCAGACTGTTTAGTCTCATTTACCAAATGATTGTCAGACCGTTTAGTTTCATTTACCAAATGATTGTCAGACTGTGTCGTCTCATTTACCAAATGGTTGTCAGACTGTGTAGTCTCATTTACAAAATGATTGTCAGACTATGTCGTTTTATTTACCCAAATGATTGTCAGACTGTGTAGTTTTATTTAACAAATGATTGTCATACTGTGTAGTCTCATTTACCAAATTGTTGTCAGACTGTGTAGTCTCATTTACCAAATGGTTGTCATACTGTGTAGTCTCATTTACTAAATGATTGCCAGACTGTTTAGTCTCATTTACCAAATGATTGTCATGTTGTGTAGTGTAATATACCAAATGATTGTCAGACTGTGTAGTCTCATTTATCAAATAGTTGTCAGACTGTGTAGTCTTATTTACCAAATGATTGTCAGACTGTGTAGTCCGATTTACCAAATTATTGTCTGACTGTGTAGTCTCATTTACCAAATGATTGTTGGACTGTGTAGTCTCATTTACCAAATGACTGTCAGACTGTGTAGTCTCGTTTACCAAGTAGTTGTCATACTGTGTAGTCTCATTTACTAAATGATTGCCAGACTGTTTAGTCTCATTTACCAAATGATTGTCAGACTGTGTAGTCTCATTTACCAAATGATTGTCATGTTGTGTAGTGTAATTTACCAAATGATTGTCAGACTGTGTAGTCTCATTTATCAAATAGTTGTCAGACTGTGTAGTCTTATTTACCAAATGATTGTCAGACTGTGTAGTCTGATTTACCAAATGATTGTCTGACTGTGTAGTCTCATTTACCAAATGATTGTTGGACTGTGTAGTCTCATTTACCAAATGACTGTCAGACTGTGTAGTCTCGTTTACCAAGTAGTTGTCAGACTGTGTAGTCTCATTTACCAAATGGTTGTCAGACTGTGTAGTCTCATTTACTAAATGATTTCCAGACTGTTTAATCTTATTCACCAAATGAATGTCAGACTATGTCGTCTTATTTACCCAAATGATTGTCAGACTATGTCGTCTTATTTACCCAAATGATTGTCAGACTGTGTAGATTCATTTACCAAATGATTGTCAGACAGTGTAGTCTCATTTACTAAATTATTGTCAGACTGTGTAGTGTCATTTACCAAATGGTGGTCATACTGTGTAGTCTCATTTACTAAATGATTGCCAGACTGTTTAGTCTCATTTACCAAATGATTGTCAGACTGTGTAGTCTCATCTACCCAAAGGATTGTCAGACTGTGTAGTTTCATTTATCAAATGATTGTCAGACTGTGAAGTCTCATTTTCCAAATGATTGTCAGACTGGGTAGTCTCATTTACAAAATGATTGTCAGACTATGTCGTTTTATTTACCCAAATGATTGTCAGACTGTGTAGTTTTATTTACCAAATGATTGTCAGACTGTGTAGTCTCATTTACCAAATGGTTGTCAGACTGTGTAGTCTCATTTACCAAATGATTGTCAAACTGTGTTCTTTCATTTACCAAATGATTGTCAGACTATGTAGTCTCATTTACCAAATGATTGTCAGACTGTGTAGTCTCATTTACCAAATGATTGTCAGACTGTGTAGTTTCATTTATCGAATGATTGTCAGACTGTGAAGTCTCAATCTCCAAATGATTGTCAGACTGTGTAGTCTCATTTACCAAATAGGTGTCAGACTGTGTAGTCTCATTTACCAAATAGTTATCAGACTGTGTAGTCTCATTTACGTAATGATTGTCAGACTGTGTATTCTGATTCACCAAATGATTGTCAGAATGTGTATTATAATTTACCAAATGATTGTCAGACTGTGTAGTCGCATTTAAAAAATCATTGTCAGACTGTGTAGTCTCATTTACCAAATATTTGTCAGACTGTGTTTTCTCATTTACCAAATGGTTGTCAGACTGTGTAATCTCATTTACCAAATAGTTGTCAGACTGTGTAGTCTCATTTACCAAATGATTGTCAGACCATTTAGTCTCATCTACCCAAAGGATTGTCGGACCGTTTAATCTCATTTACCAAGTGATTGTCAGACTGTGTAGTCTCATTTACAAAATGATTGTCAGACTATGTCGTTTTATTTACCCAAATGATTGTCAGACTGTGTAGTTTTATTTACCAAATGATTGTCATACTGTGTAGTCTCATTTACCAAATTGTTGTCAGACTGTGTAGTCTCATTTACCAAATGGTTGTCATACTGTGTAGTCTCATTTACTAAATGATTGCCAGACTGTTTAGTCTCATTTACCAAATGATTTTCATGTTGTGTAGTGTAATTTACCAAATGATTGTCAGACTGTGTAGTCTCATTTATCAAATAGTTGTTGGACTGTGTAGTCTCATTTACCAAATGACTGTCAGACTGTGTAGTCTCGTTTACCAAGTAGTTGTCAGACTGTGTAGTCTCATTTACCAAACGGTTGTCAGACTGTGTAGTCTCATTTACTAAATGATTTCCAGACTGTTTAATCTTATTCATCAAATGAATGTCAGACTATGTCGTCTTATTTACCCAAATGATTGTCATGTTGTGTAGTGTAATATACCAAATGATTGTCAGACTGTGTAGTCTCATTTATCAAATAGTTGTCAGACTGTGTAGTCTTATTTACCAAATGATTGTCAGACTGTGTAGTCCGATTTACCAAATTATTGTCTGACTGTGTAGTCTCATTTACCAAATGATTGTTGGACTGTGTAGTCTCATTTACCAAATGACTGTCAGACTGTGTAGTCTCGTTTACCAAGTAGTTGTCATACTGTGTAGTCTCATTTACTAAATGATTGCCAGACTGTTTAGTCTCATTTACCAAATGATTGTCAGACTGTGTAGTCTCATTTACCAAATGATTGTCATGTTGTGTAGTGTAATTTACCAAATGATTGTCAGACTGTGTAGTCTCATTTATCAAATAGTTGTCAGACTGTGTAGTCTTATTTACCAAATGATTGTCAGACTGTGTAGTCTGATTTACCAAATGATTGTCTGACTGTGTAGTCTCATTTACCAAATGATTGTTGGACTGTGTAGTCTCATTTACCAAATGACTGTCAGACTGTGTAGTCTCGTTTACCAAGTAGTTGTCAGACTGTGTAGTCTCATTTACCAAATGGTTGTCAGACTGTGTAGTCTCATTTACTAAATGATTTCCAGACTGTTTAATCTTATTCACCAAATGAATGTCAGACTATGTCGTCTTATTTACCCAAATGATTGTCAGACTATGTCGTCTTATTTACCCAAATGATTGTCAGACTGTGTAGATTCATTTACCAAATGATTGTCAGACAGTGTAGTCTCATTTACTAAATTATTGTCAGACTGTGTAGTGTCATATACCAAATGATTGTCAGACTGTGTAGTCTCATTTACCAAATGGTTGTCAGACTGTGTAGTTTCGTTTACCAAATGATTGTCAGACTGTGTAGTCTCACTTTCCAAAGACTGTGTAGTGTCATTTACCAAATGATTGTCAGACTGTGAAGTCTCATTTACCCAAACGACTGCCAGACTGTGTAGTCTCATTTACTAAATGGTTTTCAGAATGTGTAGTCTCATTTACCCAAATGATTGTCAGACTGTGTAGTCTCATTTACCAAATGGTTGTCAGACTGTGTAGTCTCATTTACCAAATGATTGTCAGAATGTGTCGTCTCATCTACCCAAATGATTGTCAGACCGTTTAATCTCATTTACCAAGTGATTGTCAGACTGTGTAGTCTCATTTACAAAATGATTGTCAGACTATGTCGCTTTATTTACCCAAATGATTGTCAGACTGTGTAGTTTTATTTACCAAATGATTGTCAGACTGTGTAGTCTCATTTACCAAATTTGTGTCAGACTGTGTAGTCTCATTTATCAAATGGTGGTCATACTGTGTAGTCTCATTTACTAACTGATTGCCAGACTGTTTAGTCTCATTTACCAAATGATTGTCAGACTGTGTAGTCTCATCTACCCAAAGGATTGTCAGACTGTGTAGTTTCATTTATCAAATGATTGTCAGACTGTGAAGTCTCATTTACAAAATGATTGTCAGACTATGTCGTTTTATTTACCCAAATGATTGTCAGACTGTGTAGTTTTATTTACCAAATGATTGTCAGACTGTGTAGTCTCATTTACCAAATGGTTGTCAGACTGTGTAGTCTCATTTACCAAATGATTGTCAAACTGTGTTCTTTCATTTACCAAATGATTGTCAGACTATGTAGTCTCATTTACCAAATGATTGTCAGACTGTGTAGTCTCATTTACGAAATGATTGTCAGACTGTGTAGTTTCATTTATCAAATGATTGTCAGACTGTGAAGTCTCAATTTCCAAATGATTGTCAGACTGTGTAGTCTCATTTACCAAATAGGTGTCAGACTGTGTAGTCTCATTTACGTAATGATTGTCAGACTGTGTATTCTGATTCACCAAATGATTGTCAGAATGTGTATTATAATTTACCAAATGATTGTCAGACTGTGTAGTCGCATTTAAAAAATCATTGTCAGACTGTGTAGTCTCATTTACCAAATATTTGTCAGACTGTGTTTTCTCATTTACCAAATGGTTGTCAGACTGTGTAATCTCATTTACCAAATAGTTGTCAGACTGTGTAGTCTCATTTACCAAATGATTGTCAGACCATTTAGTCTCATCTACCCAAAGGATTGTCAGACCGTTTAATCTCATTTACCAAGTGATTGTCAGACTGTGTAGTCTCATTTACAAAATGATTGTCAGACTATGTCGTTTTATTTACCCAAATGATTGTCAGACTGTGTAGTTTTATTTACCAAATGATTGTCATACTGTGTAGTCTCATTTACCAAATTGTTGTCAGACTGTGTAGTCTCATTTACCAAATGGTTGTCATACTGTGTAGTCTCATTTACTAAATGATTGCCAGACTGTTTAGTCTCATTTACCAAATGATTGTCATGTTGTGTAGTGTAATTTACCAAATGATTGTCAGACTGTGTAGTCTCATTTATCAAATAGTTGTTGGACTGTGTAGTCTCATTTACCAAATGACTGTCAGACTGTGTAGTCTCGTTTACCAAGTAGTTGTCAGACTGTGTAGTCTCATTTACCAAACGGTTGTCAGACTGTGTAGTCTCATTTACTAAATGATTTCCAGACTGTTTAATCTTATTCACCAAATGAATGTCAGACTATGTCGTCTTATTTACCCAAATGATTGTCAGACTATGTCGTCTTATTTACCCAAATGATTGTCAGACTGTGTAGTTTTATTTACCAAATGATTGTCAGACTGTGTAGTCTCATTTACCAAATGGTTGTCAGACTGTGTAGTCTCATTTACCAAATGATTGTCAAACTGTGTTCTTTCATTTACCAAATGATTGTCAGACTATGTAGTCTCATTTACCAAATGATTGTCAGACTGTGTAGTCTCATTTACGAAATGATTGTCAGACTGTGTAGTTTCATTTATCAAATGATTGTCAGACTGTGAAGTCTCAATTTCCAAATGATTGTCAGACTGTGTAGTCTCATTTACCAAATAGGTGTCAGACTGTGTAGTCTCATTTACGTAATGATTGTCAGACTGTGTATTCTGATTCACCAAATGATTGTCAGAATGTGTATTATAATTTACCAAATGATTGTCAGACTGTGTAGTCGCATTTAAAAAATCATTGTCAGACTGTGTAGTCTCATTTACCAAATATTTGTCAGACTGTGTTTTCTCATTTACCAAATGGTTGTCAGACTGTGTAATCTCATTTACCAAATAGTTGTCAGACTGTGTAGTCTCATTTACCAAATGATTGTCAGACCATTTAGTCTCATCTACCCAAAGGATTGTCAGACCGTTTAATCTCATTTACCAAGTGATTGTCAGACTGTGTAGTCTCATTTACAAAATGATTGTCAGACTATGTCGTTTTATTTACCCAAATGATTGTCAGACTGTGTAGTTTTATTTACCAAATGATTGTCATACTGTGTAGTCTCATTTACCAAATTGTTGTCAGACTGTGTAGTCTCATTTACCAAATGGTTGTCATACTGTGTAGTCTCATTTACTAAATGATTGCCAGACTGTTTAGTCTCATTTACCAAATGATTGTCATGTTGTGTAGTGTAATTTACCAAATGATTGTCAGACTGTGTAGTCTCATTTATCAAATAGTTGTTGGACTGTGTAGTCTCATTTACCAAATGACTGTCAGACTGTGTAGTCTCGTTTACCAAGTAGTTGTCAGACTGTGTAGTCTCATTTACCAAACGGTTGTCAGACTGTGTAGTCTCATTTACTAAATGATTTCCAGACTGTTTAATCTTATTCACCAAATGAATGTCAGACTATGTCGTCTTATTTACCCAAATGATTGTCAGACTATGTCGTCTTATTTACCCAAATGATTGTCAGACTGTGTAGTTTCATTTACCAAATGATTGTCAGACAGTGTAGTCTCATTTACTAAATTATTGTCAGACTGTGTAGTGTCATATACCAAATGATTGTCAGACTGTGTAGTCTCATTTACCAAATGGTTGTCAGACTGTGTAGTTTCGTTTACCAAATGATTGTCAGACTGTGTAGTCTCACTTTCCAAAGACTGTGTAGTGTCATTTACCAAATGATTGTCAGACTGTGAAGTCTCATTTACCCAAACGACTGCCAGACTGTGTAGTCTCATTTACTAAATGGTTTTCAGAATGTGTAGTCTCATTTACCCAAATGATTGTCAGACTGTGTAGTCTCATTTACCAAATGGTTGTCAGACTGTGTAGTCTCATTTACCAAATGATTGTCAGAATGTGTCGTCTCATCTACCCAAATGATTGTCAGACCGTTTAATCTCATTTACCAAGTGATTGTCAGACTGTGTAGTCTCATTTACAAAATGATTGTCAGACTATGTCGCTTTATTTACCCAAATGATTGTCAGACTGTGTAGTTTTATTTACCAAATGATTGTCAGACTGTGTAGTCTCATTTACCAAATTTGTGTCAGACTGTGTAGTCTCATTTACCAAATGGTGGTCATACTGTGTAGTCTCATTTACTAACTGATTGCCAGACTGTTTAGTCTCATTTACCAAATGATTGTCAGACTGTGTAGTCTCATCTACCCAAAGGATTGTCAGACTGTGTAGTTTCATTTATCAAATGATTGTCAGACTGTGAAGTCTCATTTTCCAAATGATTGTCAGACTGGGTAGTCTCATTTACAAAATGATTGTCAGACTATGTCGTTTTATTTACCCAAATGATTGTCAGACTGTGTAGTTTTATTTACCAAATGATTGTCAGACTGTGTAGTCTCATTTACCAAATGGTTGTCAGACTGTGTAGTCTCATTTACCAAATGATTGTCAAACTGTGTTCTTTCATTTACCAAATGATTGTCAGACTATGTAGTCTCATTTACCAAATGATTGTCAGACTGTGTAGTCTCATTTACGAAATGATTGTCAGACTGTGTAGTTTCATTTATCAAATGATTGTCAGACTGTGAAGTCTCAATTTCCAAATGATTGTCAGACTGTGTAGTCTCATTTACCAAATAGGTGTCAGACTGTGTAGTCTCATTTACGTAATGATTGTCAGACTGTGTATTCTGATTCACCAAATGATTGTCAGAATGTGTATTATAATTTACCAAATGATTGTCAGACTGTGTAGTCGCATTTAAAAAATCATTGTCAGACTGTGTAGTCTCATTTACCAAATATTTGTCAGACTGTGTTTTCTCATTTACCAAATGGTTGTCAGACTGTGTAATCTCATTTACCAAATAGTTGTCAGACTGTGTAGTCTCATTTACCAAATGATTGTCAGACCATTTAGTCTCATCTACCCAAAGGATTGTCAGACCGTTTAATCTCATTTACCAAGTGATTGTCAGACTGTGTAGTCTCATTTACAAAATGATTGTCAGACTATGTCGTTTTATTTACCCAAATGATTGTCAGACTGTGTAGTTTTATTTACCAAATGATTGTCATACTGTGTAGTCTCATTTACCAAATTGTTGTCAGACTGTGTAGTCTCATTTACCAAATGGTTGTCATACTGTGTAGTCTCATTTACTAAATGATTGCCAGACTGTTTAGTCTCATTTACCAAATGATTGTCATGTTGTGTAGTGTAATTTACCAAATGATTGTCAGACTGTGTAGTCTCATTTATCAAATAGTTGTTGGACTGTGTAGTCTCATTTACCAAATGACTGTCAGACTGTGTAGTCTCGTTTACCAAGTAGTTGTCAGACTGTGTAGTCTCATTTACCAAACGGTTGTCAGACTGTGTAGTCTCATTTACTAAATGATTTCCAGACTGTTTAATCTTATTCACCAAATGAATGTCAGACTATGTCGACTTATTTACCCAAATGATTGTCAGACTAT
The DNA here is from genome assembly GCF_978046115.1 of Saccoglossus kowalevskii. NCBI lineage: Eukaryota > Metazoa > Hemichordata > Enteropneusta > Harrimaniidae > Saccoglossus > Saccoglossus kowalevskii. Next base: position 3,193,760 of record NC_140650.1, on the reverse strand, counting down.
GTCGTCTTATTTACCCAAATGATTGTCAGACTGTGTAGTTTCATTTACCAAATGATTGTCAGACAGTGTAGTCTCATTTACTAAATTATTGTCAGACTGTGTAGTGTCATATACCAAATGATTGTCAGACTGTGTAGTCTCATTTACCAAATGGTTGTCAGACTGTGTAGTTTCGTTTACCAAATGATTGTCAGACTGTGTAGTCTCACTTTCCAAAGACTGTGTAGTGTCATTTACCAAATGATTGTCAGACTGTGAAGTCTCATTTACCCAAACGACTGCCAGACTGTGTAGTCTCATTTACTAAATGGTTTTCAGAATGTGTAGTCTCATTTACCCAAATGATTGTCAGACTGTGTAGTCTCATTTACCAAATGGTTGTCAGACTGTGTAGTCTCATTTACCAAATGATTGTCAGAATGTGTCGTCTCATCTACCCAAATGATTGTCAGACCGTTTAATCTCATTTACCAAGTGATTGTCAGACTGTGTAGTCTCATTTACAAAATGATTGTCAGACTATGTCGCTTTATTTACCCAAATGATTGTCAGACTGTGTAGTTTTATTTACCAAATGATTGTCAGACTGTGTAGTCTCATTTACAAAATTTTTGTCAGACTGTGTAGTCTCATTTACCAAATGGTGGTCATACTGTGTAGTCTCATTTACTAAATGATTGCCAGACTGTTTAGTCTCATTTACCAAATGATTGTCAGACTGTGTAGTCTCATCTACCCAAAGGATTGTCAGACTGTGTAGTTTCATTTATCAAATGATTGTCAGACTGTGAAGTCTCATTTTCCAAATGATTGTCAGACTGGGTAGTCTCATTTACAAAATGATTGTCAGACTATGTCGTTTTATTTACCCAAATGATTGTCAGACTGTGTAGTTTTATTTACCAAATGATTGTCAGACTGTGTAGTCTCATTTACCAAATGGTTGTCAGACTGTGTAGTCTCATTTACCAAATGATTGTCAAACTGTGTTCTTTCATTTACCAAATGATTGTCAGACTATGTAGTCTCATTTACCAAACAGACTGTGTAGTTTCATTTATCAAATGATTGTCAGACTGTGAAGTCTCAATTTCCAAATGATTGTCAGACTGTGTAGTCTCATTTACCAAATAGGTGTCAGACTGTGTAGTCTCATTTACCAAATAGTTATCAGACTGTGTAGTCTCATTTACGAAATGATTGTCAGACTGTGTATTCTGATTCACCAAATGATTGTCAGAATGTGTATTATAATTTACCAAATGATTGTCAGACTGTGTAGTCGCATTTAAAGAATCATTGTCAGACTGTGTAGTCTCATTTACCAAATATTTGTCAGACTGTGTTTTCCCATTTACCAAATGGTTGTCAGACTGTGTAATCTCATTTACCAAATAGTTGTCAGACTGTGTAGTCTCATTTACCAAATGATTGTCAGACCATTTAGTCTCATCTACCCAAAGGATAGTCAGACCGTTTAATCTCATTTACCAAGTGATTGTCAGACTGTGTAGTCTCATTTACAAAATGATTGTCAGACTATGTCGTTTTATTTACCCAAATGATTGTCAGACTGTGTAGTTTTATTTACCAAATGATTGTCATACTGTGTAGTCTCATTTACCAAATTGTTGTCAGACTGTGTAGTCTCATTTACCAAATGGTTGTCATACTGTGTAGTCTCATTTACTAAATGATTGCCAGACTGTTTAGTCTCATTTACCAAATGATTGTCATGTTGTGTAGTGTAATTTACCAAATGATTGTCAGACTGTGTAGTCTCATTTATCAAATAGTTGTCAGACTGTGTAGTCTTATTTACCAAATGATTGTCAGACTGTGTAGTCCGATTTACCAAATGATTGTCTGACTGTGTAGTCTCATTTACCAAATGATTGTTGGACTGTGTAGTCTCATTTACCAAATGACTGTCAGACTGTGTAGTCTCGTTTACCTAGTAGTTGTCATACTGTGTAGTCTCATTTACTAAATGATTGCCAGACTGTTTAGTCTCATTTACCAAATGATTGTTAGACTGTGTAGTCTCATTTACCAAATGATTGTCATGTTGTGTAGTGTAATTTACCAAATGATTGTCAGACTGTGTAGTCTTATTTACCAAATGATTGTCAGACTGTGTAGTCTGATTTACCAAATGATTGTCTGACTGTGTAGTCTCATTTACCAAATGATTGTTGGACTGTGTAGTCTCATTTACCAAATGACTGTCAGACTGTGTAGTCTCGTTTACCAAGTAGTTGTCAGACTGTGTAGTCTCATTTACCAAATGGTTGTCAGACTGTGTAGTCTCATTTACTAAATGATTTCCAGACTGTTTAATCTTATTCACCAAATGAATGTCAGACTATGTCGTCTTATTTACCCAAATGATTGTCAGACTATGTCGTCTTATTTACCCAAATGATTGTCAGACTGTGTAGTTTCATTTACCAAATGATTGTCAGACAGTGTAGTCTCATTTACCAAATTATTGTCAGACTGTGTAGTGTCATATACCAAATGATTGTCAGACTGTGTAGTCTCATTTGGCAAATGGTTGTCAGACTGTGTAGTCTCATTTACCAAATGATTGTCAGACTGTGTAGTTTCGTTTACCAAATGATTGTCAGACTGTGTAGTCTCACTTTCCAAAGACTGTGTAGTGTCATTTACCAAATGATTGTCAGACTGTGAAGTCTCATTTACCCAAACGACTGCCAGACTGTGTAGTCTCATTTACTAAATGGTTTTCAGAATGTGTAGTCTCATTTACCCAAATGATTGTCAGACTGTGTAGTCTCATTTACCAAATGGTTGTCAGACTGTGTAGTCTCATTTACCAAATGATTGTCAGAATGTGTCGTCTCATCTACCCAAATGATTGTCAGACCGTTTAATCTCATTTACCAAGTGATTGTCAGACTGTGTAGTCTCATTTACAAAATGATTGTCAGACTATGTCGCTTTATTTACCCAAATGATTGTAAGACTGTGTAGTTTTATTTACCAAATGGTGGTCATACTGTGTAGTCTCATTTACTAAATGATTGCCATACTGTTTAGTCTCATTTACCAAATGATTGTCAGACTGTGTAGTCTCATCTACCCAAAGGATTGTCAGACTGTGTAGTTTCATTTATCAAATGATTGTCAGACTGTGAAGTCTCATTTTCCAAATGATTGTCAGACTGGGTAGTCTCATTTACAAAATGATTGTCAGACTATGTCGTTTTATTTACCCAAATGATTGTCAGACTGTGTAGTTTTATTTACCAAATGATTGTCAGACTGTGTAGTCTCATTTACCAAATGGTTGTCAGACTGTGTAGTCTCATTTACCAAATGATTGTCAAACTGTGTTCTTTCATTTACCAAATGATTGTCAGACTGTGTAGTCTCATTAACCAAATAGGTGTCAGATTGTGTAGTCTCATTTACCAAATAGTTATCAGACTGTGTAGTCTCATTTACGAAATGATTGTTAGACTGTGTATTCTGATTCACCAAATGATTGTCAGAATGTGTATTATAATTTACCAAATGATTGTCAGACTGTGTAGTCTCATTTAAAAAGTCATTGTCAGACTGTGTAGTCTCATTTACCAAATATTTGTCAGACTGTGTTTTCTCATTTACCAAATGGTTGTCAGACTGTGTAGTCTCATTTACCAAATAGTTGTCAGACTGTGTAGTCTCATTTACCAAATGATTGTCAGACCGTTTAGTCTCATTTACCAAATGATTGTCAGACTGTGTAGTCAAATTTACCAAATGATTGTCAGACTGTGCAGATTCATTTACCAAATGATATTCAGACTGTGTAGTCTCATTTACCAAATGATTGTCAGACTGTGTAGTCTCATTTACCAAATGATTGTCAGACTGTGTAGTCTCATTTACCCAAATGACTGCCAGACTGTGTAGTCTCATTTACTAAATGGTTTTCAGAATGTGTAGTCTCATTTACCAAATGGTTGATAGACTGTGTTGTCTCATTTACCAAATGGTTGTCAGACTGTGTAGTCTCATTTACCAAATAGTTGTCAGACTGTATAGTCTCATTTACCAAATAGTTGTCAGACTGTGTAGTCTCATTTACCAAATGGTTGTCAGACTGTGTAGTCTCATTTACCAAATGATTGTCAGACCGTTTAGTCTCATTTACCAAGTGATTGTCAGACTGTGTAGTCTCATTTACCAAATGGTTGTCAGACTGTGTAGTCTCATTTACCAAATGATTGTCAGACTGTGTAGTCTCCTTTACCCAAATGATTGTCAGACCGTTTAGTCTCATTTACCAAATGGTTGTCAGACTGTGTAGTCTCATTTACCAAATAGTTGTCAGACAGTGTAGTCTCATTTACCAAAGAGTTGTCAGACTGTGTATTCTCATTAACCAAATGATTGTCAGACTGTGTAGTCCCATTTACCAAATGAATGTCAGACTGTGTAGTCTCATTTACCAAATGATTGTCAGAATGTGTAGTCTCGTTTACCCAAATGATTGTCAGACCGTTTAGTCTCATTACAAAATCATTGTCAGACTGTGTTGTCTCATTTACCAGATGATTGTCAGACTGTGTAGTCTCATTTACCAAAATGATTGTCAGAATGTGTAGTCTCATTTACCAAATGGTTGTCAGACTGTGTAGTCTCATTTACCAAATAGTTGTCAGACTGTGTAGTCTCATTTACCAAAGAGTTGTCAGACTGTGTAGTCTCATTTACCAAATGATTGTCAGACTGTGTAGTATCATTTACCAAATGATTGTCAGAATGTGTAGTCTCTTTTACCAAATGATTGTCAGACTGTGTAGTCTCATTTACGAAATGATTGTCAGACTGTATAGTCTCATTTACCCAAATGACTACTGCGAGACTGTGTAGTCTCATTTACTAATTGGTTTTCAGGATGTGTAGTCTCATTTACCAAACGGTTGATAGACTGTGTTGTCTCATTTACCAAATGGTTGTCAGACTGTGCAGTCTCATTTACCAAATAGTTGTCAGACTGTGTTGTCTCATTTACCAAATGGTTGTCAGAGTGTGTAGTCTCATTTACCAAATAGTTGTCAGACTGTGTAGTCTCATTTACCAAATAGTTGTCAGACTGTGTAGTCTCATTTACCAAATGATTGTCAGAATGTGTAGTCTCATCTACCCAAATGATTGTCAGACCGTTTAACCTCATTTGCCAAGTGATTGTCAGACTGTGTAGTCTCATTTACAAAATGCTTGTCAGACTATGTCGTCTTATTTACCCAAATGATTGTCAGACTGTGTAGTTTTATTTACCAAATGATTGTCAGACTGTGTAGCCTCATTTACCAAATGATTGTCAGACCGTTTAGTCTCATTTACCAAATGATTGTCAGACTGTGTAGTCTCATTTAACAAATGGTTGTCAGACTGTGTAGTCTCATTTACCAAATGGTTGTCAGACTCTGTAGTCTCATTTACCAAATAATTGTCAAACTGTGTAGTTTCATTTACCAAATGATTGTCAGACCGTTTAGTCTCATTTATCAAATGATTGTCAGACTGTGTAGTCTCATTTACTAAATGATTGTCAGACTGTGTAGTCTCATTTATCAAATGATTGTCAGACTGTGTAGTCTCATTTACCAAATGTTTGTCAGACAGTGTAGTCTCATTTACCAAATAGTTGTCAGACTGTGTAGTCTCATTTACCAAATAGTTGTCAGACTGTGTATTCTCATTTTCCAAATGATTGTCAGAATGTGTAGTCTCATTTACCAAATAGTTTTCAGACTGTGTAGTCTCATTTACCAAACGATTGTCAGACTGTGTAGTTTCATTTACCAAATGATTGTCAGACCGTTTAGTTTCATTTACCAAATGATTGTCAGACTGTGTCGTCTCATTTACCAAATGGTTGTCAGACTGTGTAGTCTCATTTACCAAATGATTGTCAGACTGTGTAGTCTCATCTACCCAAATGATTGTCAGACTGTTTAGTCTCATTTACAAAATGATTGTCAGACTATGTCGTTTTATTTACCCAAATGATTGTCAGACTGTGTAGTTTTATTTACCAAATGATTGTCATACTGTGTAGTCTCATTTACCAAATTGTTGTCAGACTGTGTAGTCTCATTTACCAAATGGTTGTCATACTGTGTAGTCTCATTTACTAAATGATTGCCAGACTGTTTAGTCTCATTTACCAAATGATTGTCATGTTGTGTAGTGTAATTTACCAAATGATTGTCAGACTGTGTAGTCTCATTTATCAAATAGTTGTCAGACTGTGTAGTCTTATTTACCAAATGATTGTCAGACTGTGTAGTCCGATTTACCAAATGATTGTCTGACTGTGTAGTCTCATTTACCAAATGATTGTTGGACTGTGTAGTCTCATTTACCAAATGACTGTCAGACTGTGTAGTCTCGTTTACCTAGTAGTTGTCATACTGTGTAGTCTCATTTACTAAATGATTGCCAGACTGTTTAGTCTCATTTACCAAATGATTGTTAGACTGTGTAGTCTCATTTACCAAATGATTGTCATGTTGTGTAGTGTAATTTACCAAATGATTGTCAGACTGTGTAGTCTTATTTACCAAATGATTGTCAGACTGTGTAGTCTGATTTACCAAATGATTGTCTGACTGTGTAGTCTCATTTACCAAATGATTGTTGGACTGTGTAGTCTCATTTACCAAATGACTGTCAGACTGTGTAGTCTCGTTTACCAAGTAGTTGTCAGACTGTGTAGTCTCATTTACCAAATGGTTGTCAGACTGTGTAGTCTCATTTACTAAATGATTTCCAGACTGTTTAATCTTATTCACCAAATGAATGTCAGACTATGTCGTCTTATTTACCCAAATGATTGTCAGACTATGTCGTCTTATTTACCCAAATGATTGTCAGACTGTGTAGTTTCATTTACCAAATGATTGTCAGACAGTGTAGTCTCATTTACCAAATTATTGTCAGACTGTGTAGTGTCATATACCAAATGATTGTCAGACTGTGTAGTCTCATTTGGCAAATGGTTGTCAGACTGTGTAGTCTCATTTACCAAATGATTGTCAGACTGTGTAGTTTCGTTTACCAAATGATTGTCAGACTGTGTAGTCTCACTTTCCAAAGACTGTGTAGTGTCATTTACCAAATGATTGTCAGACTGTGAAGTCTCATTTACCCAAACGACTGCCAGACTGTGTAGTCTCATTTACTAAATGGTTTTCAGAATGTGTAGTCTCATTTACCCAAATGATTGTCAGACTGTGTAGTCTCATTTACCAAATGGTTGTCAGACTGTGTAGTCTCATTTACCAAATGATTGTCAGAATGTGTCGTCTCATCTACCCAAATGATTGTCAGACCGTTTAATCTCATTTACCAAGTGATTGTCAGACTGTGTAGTCTCATTTACAAAATGATTGTCAGACTATGTCGCTTTATTTACCCAAATGATTGTAAGACTGTGTAGTTTTATTTACCAAATGGTGGTCATACTGTGTAGTCTCATTTACTAAATGATTGCCATACTGTTTAGTCTCATTTACCAAATGATTGTCAGACTGTGTAGTCTCATCTACCCAAAGGATTGTCAGACTGTGTAGTTTCATTTATCAAATGATTGTCAGACTGTGAAGTCTCATTTTCCAAATGATTGTCAGACTGGGTAGTCTCATTTACAAAATGATTGTCAGACTATGTCGTTTTATTTACCCAAATGATTGTCAGACTGTGTAGTTTTATTTACCAAATGATTGTCAGACTGTGTAGTCTCATTTACCAAATGGTTGTCAGACTGTGTAGTCTCATTTACCAAATGATTGTCAAACTGTGTTCTTTCATTTACCAAATGATTGTCAGACTGTGTAGTCTCATTAACCAAATAGGTGTCAGATTGTGTAGTCTCATTTACCAAATAGTTATCAGACTGTGTAGTCTCATTTACGAAATGATTGTTAGACTGTGTATTCTGATTCACCAAATGATTGTCAGAATGTGTATTATAATTTACCAAATGATTGTCAGACTGTGTAGTCTCATTTAAAAAGTCATTGTCAGACTGTGTAGTCTCATTTACCAAATATTTGTCAGACTGTGTTTTCTCATTTACCAAATGGTTGTCAGACTGTGTAGTCTCATTTACCAAATAGTTGTCAGACTGTGTAGTCTCATTTACCAAATGATTGTCAGACCGTTTAGTCTCATTTACCAAATGATTGTCAGACTGTGTAGTCAAATTTACCAAATGATTGTCAGACTGTGCAGATTCATTTACCAAATGATATTCAGACTGTGTAGTCTCATTTACCAAATGATTGTCAGACTGTGTAGTCTCATTTACCAAATGATTGTCAGACTGTGTAGTCTCATTTACCCAAATGACTGCCAGACTGTGTAGTCTCATTTACTAAATGGTTTTCAGAATGTGTAGTCTCATTTACCAAATGGTTGATAGACTGTGTTGTCTCATTTACCAAATGGTTGTCAGACTGTGTAGTCTCATTTACCAAATAGTTGTCAGACTGTATAGTCTCATTTACCAAATAGTTGTCAGACTGTGTAGTCTCATTTACCAAATGGTTGTCAGACTGTGTAGTCTCATTTACCAAATGATTGTCAGACCGTTTAGTCTCATTTACCAACTGATTGTCAGACTGTGTAGTCTCATTTACCAAATGGTTGTCAGACTGTGTAGTCTCATTTACCAAATGATTGTCAGACTGTGTAGTCTCCTTTACCCAAATGATTGTCAGACCGTTTAGTCTCATTTACCAAATGGTTGTCAGACTGTGTAGTCTCATTTACCAAATAGTTGTCAGACAGTGTAGTCTCATTTACCAAAGAGTTGTCAGACTGTGTATTCTCATTAACCAAATGATTGTCAGACTGTGTAGTCCCATTTACCAAATGAATGTCAGACTGTGTAGTCTCATTTACCAAATGATTGTCAGAATGTGTAGTCTCGTTTACCCAAATGATTGTCAGACCGTTTAGTCTCATTACAAAATCATTGTCAGACTGTGTTGTCTCATTTACCAGATGATTGTCAGACTGTGTAGTCTCATTTACCAAAATGATTGTCAGAATGTGTAGTCTCATTTACCAAATGGTTGTCAGACTGTGTAGTCTCATTTACCAAATAGTTGTCAGACTGTGTAGTCTCATTTACCAAAGAGTTGTCAGACTGTGTAGTCTCATTTACCAAATGATTGTCAGACTGTGTAGTATCATTTACCAAATGATTGTCAGAATGTGTAGTCTCTTTTACCAAATGATTGTCAGACTGTGTAGTCTCATTTACGAAATGATTGTCAGACTGTATAGTCTCATTTACCCAAATGACTACTGCGAGACTGTGTAGTCTCATTTACTAATTGGTTTTCAGGATGTGTAGTCTCATTTACCAAACGGTTGATAGACTGTGTTGTCTCATTTACCAAATGGTTGTCAGACTGTGCAGTCTCATTTACCAAATAGTTGTCAGACTGTGTTGTCTCATTTACCAAATGGTTGTCAGAGTGTGTAGTCTCATTTACCAAATAGTTGTCAGACTGTGTAGTCTCATTTACCAAATAGTTGTCAGACTGTGTAGTCTCATTTACCAAATGATTGTCAGAATGTGTAGTCTCATCTACCCAAATGATTGTCAGACCGTTTAACCTCATTTGCCAAGTGATTGTCAGACTGTGTAGTCTCATTTACAAAATGCTTGTCAGACTATGTCGTCTTATTTACCCAAATGATTGTCAGACTGTGTAGTTTTATTTACCAAATGATTGTCAGACTGTGTAGCCTCATTTACCAAATGATTGTCAGACCGTTTAGTCTCATTTACCAAATGATTGTCAGACTGTGTAGTCTCATTTAACAAATGGTTGTCAGACTGTGTAGTCTCATTTACCAAATGGTTGTCAGACTCTGTAGTCTCATTTACCAAATAATTGTCAAACTGTGTAGTTTCATTTACCAAATGATTGTCAGACCGTTTAGTCTCATTTATCAAATGATTGTCAGACTGTGTAGTCTCATTTACTAAATGATTGTCAGACTGTGTAGTCTCATTTATCAAATGATTGTCAGACTGTGTAGTCTCATTTACCAAATGTTTGTCAGACAGTGTAGTCTCATTTACCAAATAGTTGTCAGACTGTGTAGTCTCATTTACCAAATAGTTGTCAGACTGTGTATTCTCATTTTCCAAATGATTGTCAGAATGTGTAGTCTCATTTACCAAATAGTTTTCAGACTGTGTAGTCTCATTTACCAAACGATTGTCAGACTGTGTAGTTTCATTTACCAAATGATTGTCAGACCGTTTAGTTTCATTTACCAAATGATTGTCAGACTGTGTCGTCTCATTTACCAAATGGTTGTCAGACTGTGTAGTCTCATTTACCAAATGATTGTCAGACTGTGTAGTCTCATCTACCCAAATGATTGTCAGACTGTTTAGTCTCATTTACAAAATGATTGTCAGACTATGTCGTTTTATTTACCCAAATGATTGTCAGACTGTGTAGTTTTATTTACCAAATGATTGTCATACTGTGTAGTCTCATTTACCAAATTGTTGTCAGACTGTGTAGTCTCATTTACCAAATGGTTGTCATACTGTGTAGTCTCATTTACTAAATGATTGCCAGACTGTTTAGTCTCATTTACCAAATGATTGTCATGTTGTGTAGTGTAATTTACCAAATGATTGTCAGACTGTGTAGTCTCATTTATCAAATAGTTGTCAGACTGTGTAGTCTTATTTACCAAATGATTGTCAGACTGTGTAGTCCGATTTACCAAATGATTGTCTGACTGTGTAGTCTCATTTACCAAATGACTGTCAGACTGTGTAGTCTCGTTTACCAAGTAGTTGTCAGACTGTGTAGTCTCATTTACTAAATGATTGCCAGACTGTTTAGTCTCATTTACCAAATGATTGTCAGACTGTGTAGTCTCATTTACCAAATGATTGTCATGTTGTGTAGTGTAATTTACCAAATGATTGTCAGACTGTGTAGTCTCATTTATCAAATAGTTGTCAGACTGTGTAGTCTTATTTACCAAATGATTGTCAGACTGTGTAGTCTGATTTACCAAATGATTGTCTGACTGTGTAGTCTCATTTACCAAATGATTGTTGGACTGTGTAGTCTCATTTACCAAATGACTGTCAGACTGTGTAGTCTCGTTTACCAAGTAGTTGTCAGACTGTGTAGTCTCATTTACCAAATGGTTGTCAGACTGTGTAGTCTCATTTACTAAATGATTTCCAGACTGTTTAATCTTATTCACCAAATGAATGTCAGTCTATGTCGTCTTATTTACCCAAATGATTGTCAGACTATGTCGTCTTATTTACCGAAATGATTGTCAGACTGTGTAGTTTCATTTACCAAATGATTGTCAGACAGTGTAGTCTCATTTACCAAATTATTGTCAGACTGTGTAGTGTCATATACCAAATGATTGTCAGACTGTGTAGTCTCATTTACCAAATGGTTGTCAGACTGTGTAGTCTCATTTACCAAATGATTGTCAGACTGTGTAGTTTCATTTACCAAATGATTGTCAGACTGTGTAGTCTCACTTTCCAAAGACTGTGTAGTGTCATTTACCAAATGATTGTCAGACTGTGAAGTCTCATTTACCCAAACGACTGCCAGACTGTGTAGTCTCATTTACTAAATGGTTTTCAGAATGTGTAGTCTCATTTACCCAAATGATTGTCAGACTGTGTAGTCTCATTTACCAAATGGTTGTCAGACTGTGTAGTCTCATTTACCAAATGATTGTCAGAATGTATCGTCTCATCTACCCAAATGATTGTCAGCCCGTTTAATCTCATTTACCAAGTGATTGTCAGACTGTGTAGTCTCATTTACAAAATGATTGTCAGACTATGTCGCTTTATTTACCCAAATGATTGTCAGACTGTGTAGTTTTATTTACCAAATGATTGTCAGACTGTGTAGTCTCATTTACCAAATAGTTGTCAGACTGTGTATTCTCATTTTCCAAATGATTGTCAGAATGTGTAGTCTCATTTACCAAATAGTTTTCAGACTGTGTAGTCTCATTTACCAAACGATTGTCAGACTGTGTAGTTTCATTTACCAAATGATTGTCAGACCGTTTAGTTTCATTTACCAAATGATTGTCAGACTGTGTCGTCTCATTTACCAAATGGTTGTCAGACTGTGTAGTCTCATTTACCAAATGATTGTCAGACTGTGTAGTCTCATCTACCCAAATGATTGTCAGACTGTTTAGTCTCATTTACAAAATGATTGTCAGACTATGTCGTTTTATTTACCCAAATGATTGTCAGACTGTGTAGTTTTATTTACCAAATGATTGTCATACTGTGTAGTCTCATTTACCAAATTGTTGTCAGACTGTGTAGTCTCATTTACCAAATGGTTGTCATACTGTGTAGTCTCATTTACTAAATGATTGCCAGACTGTTTAGTCTCATTTACCAAATGATTGTCATGTTGTGTAGTGTAATTTACCAAATGATTGTCAGACTGTGTAGTCTCATTTATCAAATAGTTGTCAGACTGTGTAGTCTTATTTACCAAATGATTGTCAGACTGTGTAGTCCGATTTACCAAATGATTGTCTGACTGTGTAGTCTCATTTACCAAATGACTGTCAGACTGTGTAGTCTCGTTTACCAAGTAGTTGTCAGACTGTGTAGTCTCATTTACTAAATGATTGCCAGACTGTTTAGTCTCATTTACCAAATGATTGTCAGACTGTGTAGTCTCATTTACCAAATGATTGTCATGTTGTGTAGTGTAATTTACCAAATGATTGTCAGACTGTGTAGTCTCATTTATCAAATAGTTGTCAGACTGTGTAGTCTTATTTACCAAATGATTGTCAGACTGTGTAGTCTGATTTACCAAATGATTGTCTGACTGTGTAGTCTCATTTACCAAATGATTGTTGGACTGTGTAGTCTCATTTACCAAATGACTGTCAGACTGTGTAGTCTCGTTTACCAAGTAGTTGTCAGACTGTGTAGTCTCATTTACCAAATGGTTGTCAGACTGTGTAGTCTCATTTACTAAATGATTTCCAGACTGATTAATCTTATTCACCAAATGAATGTCAGTCTATGTCGTCTTATTTACCCAAATGATTGTCAGACTATGTCGTCTTATTTACCGAAATGATTGTCAGACTGTGTAGTTTCATTTACCAAATGATTGTCAGACAGTGTAGTCTCATTTACCAAATTATTGTCAGACTGTGTAGTGTCATATACCAAATGATTGTCAGACTGTGTAGTCTCATTTACCAAATGGTTGTCAGACTGTGTAGTCTCATTTACCAAATGATTGTCAGACTGTGTAGTTTCATTTACCAAATGATTGTCAGACTGTGTAGTCTCACTTTCCAAAGACTGTGTAGTGTCATTTACCAAATGATTGTCAGACTGTGAAGTCTCATTTACCCAAACGACTGCCAGACTGTGTAGTCTCATTTACTAAATGGTTTTCAGAATGTGTAGTCTCATTTACCCAAATGATTGTCAGACTGTGTAGTCTCATTTACCAAATGGTTGTCAGACTGTGTAGTCTCATTTACCAAATGATTGTCAGAATGTGTCGTCTCATCTACCCAAATGATTGTCAGCCCGTTTAATCTCATTTACCAAGTGATTGTCAGACTGTGTAGTCTCATTTACAAAATGATTGTCAGACTATGTCGCTTTATTTACCCAAATGATTGTCAGACTGTGTAGTTTTATTTACCAAATGATTGTCAGACTGTGTAGTCTCATTTACCAAATTTTCGTCAGACTGTGTAGTCTCATTTACCAAATGGTGGTCATACTGTGTAGTCTCATTTACTAAATGATTGCCAGACTGATTAGTCTCATTTACCAAATGATTGTCAGACTGTGTAGTCTAATCAACCCAAAGGATTGTCAGACTGTGTAGTTTCATTTATCAAATGATTGTCAGACTGTGAAGTCTCATTTTCCAAACGATTGTCAGACTGGGTAGTCTCATTTACAAAATGATTGTCAGACTATGTCGTTTTATTTACCCAAATGATTGTCAGACTGTGTAGTTTTATTTACCAAATGATTGTCAGACTGTGTAGTCTCATTTACCAAATGGTTGTCAGACTGTATAGTCTCATTTACCAAATGATTGTCAAACTGTGTTCTTTCATTTACCAAATGATTGTCAGACTATGTAGTCTCATTTACCAAATGGTTGTCATACTGTGTAGTCTCATTTACTAAATGATTGCCAGACTGTTTAGTCTCATTTACCAAATGATCGTCATGTTGTGTAGTGTAATTTACCAAATGAATGTCAGACAGTGTAGTCTCATTTACCAAATGATTGTCAGAATGTGTAGTCTCGTTTACCCAAATGATTGTCAGACCGTTTAGTCTCATTACAAAATCATTGTCAGACTGTGTTGTCTCATTTACCAGATGATTGTCAGACTGTGTAGTCTCATTTACCAAAATGATTGTCAGAATGTGTAGTCTCAGTTACCAAAAGGTTGTCAGACTGTGTAGTCTCATTTACCAAATAGTTGTCAGACTGTGTAGTCTCATTTACCAAAGAGTTGTCAGACTGTGTATTCTCATAAACCAAATGATTGTCAGACTGTGTAGTCCCATTTACCAAATGAATGTCAGACTGTGTAGTCTCATTTACCAAATGATTGACAGACTGTGTAGTATCATTTACCAAATGATTGTCAGACTGTGTAGTCTCTTTTACCAAATGATTGTCAGACTGTGTAGTCTCATTTACGAAATGATTGTCAGACTGTATAGTCTCATTTACCCAAATGACTACTGCGAGACTGTGTAGTCTCATTTACTAATTGGTTTTCAGGATGTGTAGTCTCATTTACCAAATGGTTGATAGACTGTGTTGTCTCATTTACCAAATGGTTGTCAGACTGTGTAGTCTCATTTACCAAATAGTTGTCAGAGTGTGTAGTCTCATTTACCAAATAGTTGTCAGACTGTGTAGTCTCATTTACAAAATAGTTGTCAGACTGTGTAGTCTCATTTACCAAATGATTGTCAGAATGTGTAGTCTCATCTACCCAAATGATTGTCAGACCGTTTAACCTCATTTACCAGGTGATTGTCAGACTGTGTAGTCTCATTTACAAAATGACTGTCAGACTATGTCGTCTTATTTACCCAAATGATTGTCAGACTGTGTAGTTTTATTTACCAAATGATTGTCAGACTGTGTAGCCTCATTTTCCAAATGATTGTCAGACCGTTTAGTCTCATTTACCAAATGATTGTCAGACTGTGTAGTCTCATTTACCAAATGGTTGTCAGACTGTGTAGTCTCATTTACCAAATGGTTGTCAGACTCTGTAGTCTCATTTACCAAATAATTGTCAAACTGTGTAGTTTCATTTACCAAATGATTGTCAGACCGTTTAGTCTCATTTACAAAATGATTGTCAGACTATGTCGCTTTATTTACCCAAATGATTGTCAGACTGTGTAGTTTTATTTACCAAATGATTGTCAGACTGTGTAGTCTCATTTACCAAATAGTTGTCAGACTGTGTATTCTCATTTTCCAAATGATTGTCAGAATGTGTAGTCTCATTTACCAAATAGTTTTCAGACTGTGTAGTCTCATTTACCAAACGATTGTCAGACTGTGTAGTTTCATTTACCAAATGATTGTCAGACCGTTTAGTTTCATTTACCAAATGATTGTCAGACTGTGTCGTCTCATTTACCAAATGGTTGTCAGACTGTGTAGTCTCATTTACCAAATGATTGTCAGACTGTGTAGTCTCATCTACCCAAATGATTGTCAGACTGTTTAGTCTCATTTACAAAATGATTGTCAGACTATGTCGTTTTATTTACCCAAATGATTGTCAGACTGTGTAGTTTTATTTACCAAATGATTGTCATACTGTGTAGTCTCATTTACCAAATTGTTGTCAGACTGTGTAGTCTCATTTACCAAATGGTTGTCATACTGTGTAGTCTCATTTACTAAATGATTGCCAGACTGTTTAGTCTCATTTACCAAATGATTGTCATGTTGTGTAGTGTAATTTACCAAATGATTGTCAGACTGTGTAGTCTCATTTATCAAATAGTTGTCAGACTGTGTAGTCTTATTTACCAAATGATTGTCAGACTGTGTAGTCCGATTTACCAAATGATTGTCTGACTGTGTAGTCTCATTTACCAAATGACTGTCAGACTGTGTAGTCTCGTTTACCAAGTAGTTGTCAGACTGTGTAGTCTCATTTACTAAATGATTGCCCGACTGTTTAGTCTCATTTACCAAATGATTGTCAGACTGTGTAGTCTCATTTACCAAATGATTGTCATGTTGTGTAGTGTAATTTACCAAATGATTGTCAGACTGTGTAGTCTCATTTATCAAATAGTTGTCAGACTGTGTAGTCTTATTTACCAAATGATTGTCAGACTGTGTAGTCTGATTTACCAAATGATTGTCTGACTGTGTAGTCTCATTTACCAAATGATTGTTGGACTGTGTAGTCTCATTTACCAAATGACTGTCAGACTGTGTAGTCTCGTTTACCAAGTAGTTGTCAGACTGTGTAGTCTCATTTACCAAATGGTTGTCAGACTGTGTAGTCTCATTTACTAAATGATTTCCAGACTGTTTAATCTTATTCACCAAATGAATGTCAGTCTATGTCGTCTTATTTACCCAAATGATTGTCAGACTATGTCGTCTTATTTACCGAAATGATTGTCAGACTGTGTAGTTTCATTTACCAAATGATTGTCAGACAGTGTAGTCTCATTTACCAAATTATTGTCAGACTGTGTAGTGTCATATACCAAATGATTGTCAGACTGTGTAGTCTCATTTACCAAATGGTTGTCAGACTGTGTAGTCTCATTTACCAAATGATTGTCAGACTGTGTAGTTTCATTTACCAAATGATTGTCAGACTGTGTAGTCTCACTTTCCAAAGACTGTGTAGTGTCATTTACCAAATGATTGTCAGACTGTGAAGTCTCATTTACCCAAACGACTGCCAGACTGTGTAGTCTCATTTACTAAATGGTTTTCAGAATGTGTAGTCTCATTTACCCAAATGATTGTCAGACTGTGTAGTCTCATTTACCAAATGGTTGTCAGACTGTGTAGTCTCATTTACCAAATGATTGTCAGAATGTGTCGTCTCATCTACCCAAATGATTGTCAGCCCGTTTAATCTCATTTACCAAGTGATTGTCAGACTGTGTAGTCTCATTTACAAAATGATTGTCAGACTATGTCGCTTTATTTACCCAAATGATTGTCAGACTGTGTAGTTTTATTTACCAAATGATTGTCAGACTGTGTAGTCTCATTTACCAAATTTTCGTCAGACTGTGTAGTCTCATTTACCAAATGGTGGTCATACTGTGTAGTCTCATTTACTAAATGATTGCCAGACTGATTAGTCTCATTTACCAAATGATTGTCAGACTGTGTAGTCTAATCAACCCAAAGGATTGTCAGACTGTGTAGTTTCATTTATCAAATGATTGTCAGACTGTGAAGTCTCATTTTCCAAACGATTGTCAGACTGGGTAGTCTCATTTACAAAATGATTGTCAGACTATGTCGTTTTATTTACCCAAATGATTGTCAGACTGTGTAGTTTTATTTACCAAATGATTGTCATACTGTGTAGTCTCATTTACCAAATTGTTGTCAGACTGTGTAGTCTCATTTACCAAATGGTTGTCATACTGTGTAGTCTCATTTACTAAATGATTGCCAGACTGTTTAGTCTCATTTACCAAATGATTGTCATGTTGTGTAGTGTAATTTACCAAATGATTGTCAGACTGTGTAGTCTCATTTATCAAATAGTTGTCAGACTGTGTAGTCTTATTTACCAAATGATTGTCAGACTGTGTAGTCCGATTTACCAAATGATTGTCTGACTGTGTAGTCTCATTTACCAAATGACTGTCAGACTGTGTAGTCTCGTTTACCAAGTAGTTGTCAGACTGTGTAGTCTCATTTACTAAATGATTGCCAGACTGTTTAGTCTCATTTACCAAATGATTGTCAGACTGTGTAGTCTCATTTACCAAATGATTGTCATGTTGTGTAGTGTAATTTACCAAATGATTGTCAGACTGTGTAGTCTCATTTATCAAATAGTTGTCAGACTGTGTAGTCTTATTTACCAAATGATTGTCAGACTATGTAGTCTGATTTACCAAATGATTGTCTGACTGTGTAGTCTCATTTACCAAATGATTGTTGGACTGTGTAGTCTCATTTACCAAATGACTGTCAGACTGTGTAGTCTCGTTTACCAAGTACTTGTCAGACTGTGTAGTCTCATTTACCAAATGGTTGTCAGACTGTGTAGTCTCATTTACTAAATGATTTCCAGACTGTTTAATCTTATTCACCAAATGAATGTCAGTCTATGTCGTCTTATTTACCCAAATGATTGTCAGACTATGTCGTCTTATTTACCGAAATGATTGTCAGACTGTGTAGTTTCATTTACCAAATGATTGTCAGACAGTGTAGTCTCATTTACCAAATTATTGTCAGACTGTGTAGTGTCATATACCAAATGATTGTCAGACTGTGTAGTCTCATTTACCAAATGGTTGTCAGACTGTGTAGTCTCATTTACCAAATGATTGTCAGACTGTGTAGTTTCATTTACCAAATGATTGTCAGACTGTGTAGTCTCACTTTCCAAAGACTGTGTAGTGTCATTTACCAAATGATTGTCAGACTGTGAAGTCTCATTTACCCAAACGACTGCCAGACTGTGTAGTCTCATTTACTAAATGGTTTTCAGAATGTGTAGTCTCATTTACCCAAATGATAGTCAGACTGTGTAGTCTCATTTACCAAATGGTTGTCAGACTGTGTAGTCTCATTTACCAAATGATTGTCAGAATGTATCGTCTCATCTACCCAAATGATTGTCAGCCCGTTTAATCTCATTTACCAAGTGATTGTCAGACTGTGTAGTCTCATTTACAAAATGATTGTCAGACTATGTCGCTTTATTTACCCAAATGATTGTCAGACTGTGTAGTTTTATTTACCAAATGATTGTCAGACTGTGTAGTCTCATTTACCAAATAGTTTTCAGACTGTGTAGTCTCATTTACCAAACGATTGTCAGACTGTGTAGTTTCATTTACCAAATGATTGTCAGACCGTTTAGTTTCATTTACCAAATGATTGTCAGACTGTGTCGTCTCATTTACCAAATGGTTGTCAGACTGTGTAGTCTCATTTACCAAATGATTGTCAGACTGTGTAGTCTCATCTACCCAAATGATTGTCAGACTGTTTAGTCTCATTTACAAAATGATTGTCAGACTATGTCGTTTTATTTACCCAAATGATTGTCAGACTGTGTAGTTTTATTTACCAAATGATTGTCATACTGTGTAGTCTCATTTACCAAATTGTTGTCAGACTGTGTAGTCTCATTTACCAAATGGTTGTCATACTGTGTAGTCTCATTTACTAAATGATTGCCAGACTGTTTAGTCTCATTTACCAAATGATTGTCATGTTGTGTAGTGTAATTTACCAAATGATTGTCAGACTGTGTAGTCTCATTTATCAAATAGTTGTCAGACTGTGTAGTCTTATTTACCAAATGATTGTCAGACTGTGTAGTCCGATTTACCAAATGATTGTCTGACTGTGTAGTCTCATTTACCAAATGACTGTCAGACTGTGTAGTCTCGTTTACCAAGTAGTTGTCAGACTGTGTAGTCTCATTTACTAAATGATTGCCAGACTGTTTAGTCTCATTTACCAAATGATTGTCAGACTGTGTAGTCTCATTTACCAAATGATTGTCATGTTGTGTAGTGTAATTTACCAAATGATTGTCAGACTGTGTAGTCTCATTTATCAAATAGTTGTCAGACTGTGTAGTCTTATTTACCAAATGATTGTCAGACTGTGTAGTCTGATTTACCAAATGATTGTCTGACTGTGTAGTCTCATTTACCAAATGATTGTTGGACTGTGTAGTCTCATTTACCAAATGACTGTCAGACTGTGTAGTCTCGTTTACCAAGTAGTTGTCAGACTGTGTAGTCTCATTTACCAAATGGTTGTCAGACTGTGTAGTCTCATTTACTAAATGATTTCCAGACTGTTTAATCTTATTCACCAAATGAATGTCAGTCTATGTCGTCTTATTTACCCAAATGATTGTCAGACTATGTCGTCTTATTTACCGAAATGATTGTCAGACTGTGTAGTTTCATTTACCAAATGATTGTCAGACAGTGTAGTCTCATTTACCAAATTATTGTCAGACTGTGTAGTGTCATATACCAAATGATTGTCAGACTGTGTAGTCTCATTTACCAAATGGTTGTCAGACTGTGTAGTCTCATTTACCAAATGATTGTCAGACTGTGTAGTTTCATTTACCAAATGATTGTCAGACTGTGTAGTCTCACTTTCCAAAGACTGTGTAGTGTCATTTACCAAATGATTGTCAGACTGTGAAGTCTCATTTACCCAAACGACTGCCAGACTGTGTAGTCTCATTTACTAAATGGTTTTCAGAATGTGTAGTCTCATTTACCCAAATGATTGTCAGACTGTGTAGTCTCATTTACCAAATGGTTGTCAGACTGTGTAGTCTCATTTACCAAATGATTGTCAGAATGTGTCGTCTCATCTACCCAAATGATTGTCAGCCCGTTTAATCTCATTTACCAAGTGATTGTCAGACTGTGTAGTCTCATTTACAAAATGATTGTCAGACTATGTCGCTTTATTTACCCAAATGATTGTCAGACTGTGTAGTTTTATTTACCAAATGATTGTCAGACTGTGTAGTCTCATTTACCAAATTTTCGTCAGACTGTGTAGTCTCATTTACCAAATGGTGGTCATACTGTGTAGTCTCATTTACTAAATGATTGCCAGACTGATTAGTCTCATTTACCAAATGATTGTCAGACTGTGTAGTCTAATCAACCCAAAGGATTGTCAGACTGTGTAGTTTCATTTATCAAATGATTGTCAGACTGTGAAGTCTCATTTTCCAAACGATTGTCAGACTGGGTAGTCTCATTTACAAAATGATTGTCAGACTATGTCGTTTTATTTACCCAAATGATTGTCAGACTGTGTAGTTTTATTTACCAAATGATTGTCAGACTGTGTAGTCTCATTTACCAAATGGTTGTCAGACTGTGTAGTCTCATTTACCAAATGATTGTCAAACTGTGTTCTTTCATTTACCAAATGATTGTCAGACTATGTAGTCTCATTTACCAAATGGTTGTCATACTGTGTAGTCTCATTTACTAAATGATTGCCAGACTGTTTAGTCTCATTTACCAAATGATCGTCATGTTGTGTAGTGTAATTTACCAAATGAATGTCAGACAGTGTAGTCTCATTTACCAAATGATTGTCAGAATGTGTAGTCTCGTTTACCCAAATGATTGTCAGACCGTTTAGTCTCATTACAAAATCATTGTCAGACTGTGTTGTCTCATTTACCAGATGATTGTCAGACTGTGTAGTCTCATTTACCAAAATGATTGTCAGAATGTGTAGTCTCAGTTACCAAATGGTTGTCAGACTGTGTAGTCTCATTTACCAAATAGTTGTCAGACTGTGTAGTCTCATTTACCAAAGAGTTGTCAGACTGTGTATTCTCATAAACCAAATGATTGTCAGACTGTGTAGTCCCATTTACCAAATGAATGTCAGACTGTGTAGTCTCATTTACCAAATGATTGTCAGACTGTGTAGTATCATTTACCAAATGATTGTCAGACTGTGTAGTCTCTTTTACCAAATGATTGTCAGACTGTGTAGTCTCATTTACGAAATGATTGTCAGACTGTATAGTCTCATTTACCCAAATGACTACTGCGAGACTGTGTAGTCTCATTTACTAATTGGTTTTCAGGATGTGTAGTCTCATTTACCAAATGGTTGATAGACTGTGTTGTCTCATTTACCAAATGGTTGTCAGACTGTGTAGTCTCATTTACCAAATAGTTGTCAGAGTGTGTAGTCTCATTTACCAAATAGTTGTCAGACTGTGTAGTCTCATTTACAAAATAGTTGTCAGACTGTGTAGTCTCATTTACCAAATGATTGTCAGAATGTGTAGTCTCATCTACCCAAATGATTGTCAGACCGTTTAACCTCATTTACCAGGTGATTGTCAGACTGTGTAGTCTCATTTACAAAATGATTGTCAGACTATGTCGTCTTATTTACCCAAATGATTGTCAGACTGTGTAGTTTTATTTACCAAATGATTGTCAGACTGTGTAGCCTCATTTTCCAAATGATTGTCAGACCGTTTAGTCTCATTTACCAAATGATTGTCAGACTGTGTAGTCTCATTTACCAAATGGTTGTCAGACTGTGTAGTCTCATTTACCAAATGGTTGTCAGACTCTGTAGTATCATTTACCAAATAATTGTCAAACTGTGTAGTTTCATTTACCAAATGATTGTCAGACCGTTTAGTCTCATTTACCAAATGATTGTCAGACTGTGTAGTCTCATTTACTAAATGATTGTCAGACTGTGTAGTCTCATTTACCAAATGATTGTCAGACTGTGTAGTCTCATTTACCAAATGTTTGTCAGACTGTGTAGTCTCATTTACCAAATAGTTGTCAGACTGTGTAGTCTCATTTACCAAATAGTTGTCAGACTGTGTATTCTCATTTTCCAAATGATTGTCAGAATGTGTAGTCTCATTTACCAAATAGTTGTCAGACTGTGTAGTCTCATTTACCAAACGATTGTCAGACTGTGTAGTTTCATTTACCAAATGATTGTCAGACCGTTCAGTTTCATTTACCAAATGATTGTCAGACTGTGTCGTCTCATTTACCAAATGGTTGTCAGACTGTGTAGTCTCATTTACCAAATGATTGTCAGACTGTGTAGCCTCATCTACCCAAATGATTGTCAGACCGTTTAATCTCATTTACCAAGTGATTGTCAGACTGTGTAGTCTCATTTACAAAATGATTGTCAGACTATGTCGTTTTATTTACCCAAATGATTGTCAGACTGTGTAGTTTTATTTACCAAATGATTGTCATACTGTGTAGTCTCATTTACCAAATTGTTCTCAGACTGTGTAGTCTCATTTACCAAATGGTCGTCATACTGTGTAGTCTCATTTACTAAATGATTGCCAGACTGTTTAGTCTCATTTACCAAATGATTGTTGGACTGTGTAGTCTCATTTATCAAATGACTGTCAGACTGTGTAGTCTCATTTACCAAATGGTTGTCAGACTGTGTAGTCTCATTTACCAAATGATTGTCAGACTGTGTAGTTTCATTTACCAAATGATTGTCAGACTGTGTAGTCTCATTTTCCAAATGACTGTCAGACTGTGTAGTCTTATTTACCAAATGATTGTCAGACTGTGTAGTCTGATTTACCAAATGATTGTCTGACTGTGTAGTCTCATTTACCAAATGATTGTTGGACTGTGTAGTCTCATTTACCAAATGACTGTCAGACTGTGTAGTCTCGTTTACCAAGTAGTTGTCAGACTGTGTAGTCTCATTTACCAAATGGTTGTCAGACTGTGTAGTCTCATTTACTAAATGATTTCCAGACTGTTTAATCTTATTCACCAAATGAATGTCAGACTATGTCGTCTTATTTACCCAAATGATTGTCAGACTATGTCGTCTTGTTTACCGAAATGATTGTCAGACTGTGTAGTTTCATTTACCAAATGATTGTCAGACAGTGTAGTCTCATATACCAAATTATTGTCAGACTGTGTAGTGTCATATACCAAATGATTGTCAGACTGTGTAGTCTCATTTACCAAATGGTTGTCAGACTGTGTAGTCTCATTTACCAAATGATTGTCAGACTGTGTAGTTTCATTTACCAAATGATTGTCAGACTGTGTAGTCTCACTTTCCAAAGACTGTGTAGTGTCATTTACCAAATGATTGTCAGACTGTGAAGTCTCATTTACCCAAACGACTGCCAGACTGTGTAGTCTCATTTACTAAATGGTTTTCAGAATGTGTAGTCTCATTTACCCAAATGATTGTCAGACTGTGTAGTCTCATTTACCAAATGGTTGTCAGACTGTGTAGTCTCATTTACCAAATGATTGTCAGAATGTGTCGTCTCATCTACCCAAATGATTGTCAGACCGTTTAATCTCATTTACCAAGTGATTGTCAGACTGTGTAGTCTCATTTACAAAATGATTGTCAGACTATGTCGCTTTATTTACCCAAATGATTGTCAGACTGTGTAGTTTTATTTACCAAATGATTGTCAGACTGTGTAGTCTCATTTACCAAATTTTCGTCAGACTGTGTAGTCTCATTTACCAAATGGTGGTCATACTGTGTAGTCTCATTTACTAAATGATTGCCAGTCTGATTAGTCTCATTTACCAAATGATTGTCAGACTGTGTAGTCTCATCTACCCAAAGGATTGTCAGACTGTGTAGTTTCATTTATCAAATGATTGTCAGACTGTGAAGTCTCATTTTCCAAATGATTGTCAGACTGGGTAGTCTCATTTACAAAATGATTGTCAGACTATGTCGTTTTATTTACCCAAATGATTGTCAGACTGTGTAGTTTTATTTACCAAATGATTGTCAGACTGTGTAGTCTCATTTACCAAATGGTTGTCAGACTGTGTAGTCTCATTTACCAAATGATTGTCAAACTGTGTTCTTTCATTTACCAAATGATTGTCAGACTATGTAGTCTCATTTACCAAATGATTGTCAGACTGTGTAGTCTCATTTACCAAATGATTGTCAGACTGTGTATTTTCATTTATCAAATGATTGTCAGACTGTGAAGTCTCATTTTCCAAATGATTGTCAGACTGTGTAGTCTCATTTACCAAATAGGTGTCAGACTGTGTAGTCTCATTTACTAAATAGTTATCAGACTGTGTAGTCTCATTTACGAAATGATTGTTAGACTGTGTATTCTGATTCACCAAATGATTGTCAGAATGTGTATTATAATTTACCAAATGATTGTCAGACTGTGTAGTCTCATTTAAAAAGTCATTGTCAGACTGTGTAGTCTCATTTACCAAATATTTGTCAGACTGTGTTTTCTCATTTACCAAATGGTTGTCAGACTGTGTAGTCTCATTTACCAAATAGTTGTCAGACTGTGTAGTCTCATTTACCAAATGATTGGCAGACCGTTTAGTCTCATTTACCAAGTGATTGTCAGACTGTGTAGTCTCATTAACAAAATGATTGTCAGACTAGGTCGTTTGATTTACCCAAAAGATTGTCAGACTGTGTAGTTTTATTTACCAAATGATTGTCAGACTCTGTAGTCTCATTTACCAAATTGTTGTCAGACTGTGTAGTCTCATTTACCAAATGGTTGTCATACTGTGTAGTCTCATTACTATATGATTGCCAGACTGTTTAGTCTCATTTACCAAATGATTGACAGACTGTGTAGTCTCATTTACCAAATGATTGTCATGTTGTGTAGTATAATTTACCAAATGATTGTCAGACTGTGTAGTCTCATTTATCAAATAGTTGTCAGACTGTGTAGTCTGATTTACCAAATGATTGTCTGACTGTGTAGTCTCATTTACCAAATGATTGTTGGACTGTGTAGTCTCATTTACCAAATGACTGTCAGACTGTGTAGTCTCATTTACCAAGTAGTTGTCAGACTGTGTAGTCTCATTTACCAAATGGTTGTCAGACTGTGTAGTCTCATTTACTAAATGATTTCCAGACTGTTTAATCTCATTCACCAAATGAATGTCAGACTATGTCGTCTTATTTAGCCAAATGATTGTCAGACTATGTCGTCTTATTTACCCAAATGATTGTCAGTCTGTGTAGTTTCATTTACCAAATGATTGTCAGACTGTGTAGTCTCATTTACCAAATTATTGTCAGACTGTGTAGTGTCATATACCAAATGGTTGTCAGACTGTGTAGTCTCATTTACCAAATGGTTGTCAGACTGTGTAGTCTCAGTTACCAAATGATGGTCAGACTGTGTAATTTCTTTTACCAAATGATTGTCAGACTGTGTAGTCTCATTTTCCAAATGATTGTCAGACTGTGTAGTGTCATTTACCAAATGATTGTCAGACTGTGAAGTCTCTTTTACCCAAATGACTGCCAGACTGTGTAGTCTCATTTACTAAATGGTTTTCAGAATGTGTAGTCTCATTTACCAAATGGTTGATAGACTGTGTTGTCTCATTTACCAAATGTTGTCAGACTGTGTAGTCTCATTTACCAAATAGTTGTCAGACTGTGTAGTCTCATTTACCAAATAGTTGTCAGACTGTGTAGTCTCATTTACCAAATGATTGTCAGACTGTGTTGTCTCATCTACGCAAATGAATGTCAGACTGTGTAGTCTCATTTACCAAGTGATTGTCAGACTGTGTAGTCTCATTTACAAAATGATTGTCAGACTATATCGTCTTATTTACCCAAATGATTGTCAGACTGTGTAGTTTCATTTACCAAATGATTGTCAGACTGTGTAGTCTCATTTACCAAATTATTGTCAGACTGTGTAGTCTCATTTACCAAATGGTTGTCAGACTGTGTAGTCTCATTTACCAAATGGTTGTCAGACTGTGTAGTCTCATTTACCAAATGATTGTCAAACTGTGTACTTTCATTTACCAAATGATTGTCAGACTATGTAGTCTCATTTACCAAATAGTTATCAGACTGTGTAGTCTCATTTACGAAATGATTGTCAGACTGTGTAGTCTCATTTAAAAAATCATTGTCAGACTGTGTAGTCTCATTTACCAAATATTTGTCAGACTGTGTTTTCTCATTTACCAAATGGTTGTCAGACTGTGTAGTCTCATTTACCAAATAGTTGTCAGACTGTGTAGTCTCATTTACCAAATGATTGTCAGACCGTTTAATCTCATTTACCAAATGATTGTCAGACTGTGTAGGCTCATTTACCAAATGATTGTCAGACTGTGTAGTCTCATTTACCAGATGATTGTCAGACTGTGTAGTCTCATTTACCCAAATGATTGTCAGACTGTGTAGTCTCATTTACCAAATGGTTGTCAGACTGTGTAGTCTCATTTACCAAATGATTGTCAGAATGTGTAGTCTCATCTACCCAAAGGATTGTCAGACCGTTTAATCTCATTTACAAAATGATTGTCAGACTTTGTCGTTTTATTTACCCAAATGATTGTCAGACTGTGTAGTTTTATTTACCAAATGATTGTCAGACTGTGTAGTCTCATTTACCAAATGGTTGTCAGACTGTGTAGTCTCATTTACCAAATGATTGTCAGAATGTGTAGTCTCATCTACCCAAAGGATTGTCAGACCGTTTAATCTCATTTACCAAGTGATTGTCAGACTGTGTAGTCTCATTTACAAAATGATTGTCAGACTATGTCGTTTTATTTACCCAAATGATTGTCAGACTGTGTAGTTTTATTTACCAAATAATTGTCAGACTGTGTAGTCTCATTTACCAAATTGTTGTCAGACTGTGTAGTCTCATTTACCAAATGGTTGTCATACTGTGTAGTCTCATTTACTAAATGTTTGCCAGACTGTTTAGTCTCATTTACCAAATGATTGTCAGACTGTGTAGTCTCATTCACCAAATGATTGTCATGTTGAGTAGTGTAATTTACCAAATGATTGTCAGACTGTGTAGTCTCATTTATCAAATAGTTGTCAGACTGTGTAGTCTTATTTACCAAATGATTGTCTGACTGTGTAGTCTCATTTACCAAATGACTGTCAGACTGTGTAGTCTCATTTACCAACTAGTTGTCAGACTGTGTAGTCTCATTTACCAAATGGTTGTCAGACTGTGTAGTCTCATTTACTAAATGATTTCCAGACTGTTTAATCTCATTCACCAAATGAATGTCAGACTATGTCGTCTTATTTACCCAAATGATTGTCAGACTGTGTAGTCTCATTTACCAAATGGTTGTCAGACTGTGTAGTCTCATTTACCAAATGATTGTCAAACTGTGTTCTTTCATTTACCAAATGATTGTCAGACTATGTAGTCTCATTTACCAAATGATTGTCAGACTGTGTAGTCTCATTTATCAAATGATTGTCAGACTGTGTAGTTTCATTTATCAAATGATTGTCAGACTGTGAAGTCTCATTTTCCAAATGAATGTCAGACTGTGTAGTCTCATTTACCAAATGATTGTCAGACTGTGTAGTCTCATTTACCAAATGATTGTCAGACTGTGTAGTTTCATTTATCAAATGATTGTCAGACTGTGAAGTCTCATTTACCAAATGATTGGCAGACCGTTTAGTCTCATTTACCAAGTGATTGTCAGACTGTGTAGTCTCATTAACAAAATGATTGTCAGACTAGGTCGTTTGATTTACCCAAATGATTGTCAGACTGTGTAGTTTTATTTACCAAATGATTGTCAGACTCTGTAGTCTCATTTACCAAATTATTGTCAGACTGTGTAGTCTCATTTACCAAATGGTTGTCATACTGTGTAGTCTCATTACTAAATGATTGCCAGACTGTTTAGTCTCATTTACCAAATGATTGTCAGACTGTGTAGTCTCATTTACCAAATGATTGTCATGTTGTGTAGTATAATTTACCAAATGATTGTCAGACTGTGTAGTCTCATTTATCAAATAGTTGTCAGACTGTGTAGTCTTATTTACCAAATGATTGTCAGACTGTGTAGTCTGATTTACCAAATGATTGTCTGACTGTGTAGTCTCATTTACCAAATGATTGTTGGACTGTGTAGTCTCATTTACCAAATGACTGTCAGACTGTGTAGTCTCATTTACCAAGTAGTTGTCAGACTGTGTAGTCTCATTTACCAAATGGTTGTCAGACTGTGTAGTCTCATTTACTAAATGATTTCCAGACTGTTTACTCTCATTCACCAAATGAATGTCAGACTATGTCGTCTTATTTAGCCAAATGATTGTCAGACTATGTCGTCTTATTTACCCAAATGATTGTCAGTCTGTGTAGTTTCATTTACCAAATGATTGTCAGACTGTGTAGTCTCATTTACCAAATTATTGTCAGACTGTGTAGTGTCATATACCAAATGGTTGTCAGACTGTGTAGTCTCATTTACCAAATGGTTGTCAGACTGTGTAGTCTCAGTTACCAAATGATGGTCAGACTGTGTAGTTTCTTTTACCAAATGATTGTCAGTCTGTGTAGTCTCATTTTCCAAATGATTGTCAGACTGTGTAGTGTCATTTACCAAATGATTGTCAGACTGTGAAGTCTCATTTACCCAAATGACTGCCAGACTGTGTAGTCTCATTTACTAAATGGTTTTCAGAATGTGTAGTCTCATTTACCAAATGGTTGAAAGACTGTGTTGTCTCATTTACCAAATGTTGTCAGACTGTGTAGTCTCATTTACCAAATAGTTGTCAGACTGTGTAGTCTCATTTACCAAATAGTTGTCAGACTGTGTAGTCTCATTTACCAAATGATTGTCAGACTGTGTTGTCTCATCTACGCAAATGAATGTCAGACTGTGTAGTCTCAATTACCAAGTGATTGTCAGACTGTGTAGTTTCATTTACAAAATGATTGTCAGACTATATCGTCTTATTTACCCAAATGATTGTCAGACTGTGTAGTTTCATTTACCAAATGATTGTCAGACTGTGTAGTCTCATTTACCAAATAATTGTCAGACTGTGTAGTCTCATTTACCAAATGGTTGTCAGACTGTGTAGTCTCATTTACCAAATGGTTGTCAGACTGTGTAGTCTCATTTACCAAATGATTGTCAAACTGTGTACTTTCATTTACCAAATGATTGTCAGACTATGTAGTCTCATTTACCAAATAGTTATCAGACTGTGTAGTCTCATTTACGAAATGATTGTCAGACTGTGTAGTCTCATTTAAAAAATCATTGTCAGACTGTGTAGTCTCATTTACCAAATATTTGTCAGACTGTGTTTTCTCATTTGCCAAATGGTTGTCAGACTGTGTAGTCTCATTTACCAAATAGTTGTCAGACTGTGTAGTCTCATTTACCAAATGAGTGTCAGACTGTTTACTCTCATTTACCAAATGATTGTCAGACTGTGTAGGCTCATTTACCAAATGATTGTCAGACTGTGTAGTCTCATTTACCAGATGATTGTCAGACTGTGTAGTCTCATTTACCCAAATGATTGTCAGACTGTGTAGTCTCATTTACCAAATGGTTGTCAGACTGTGTAGTCTCATTTACCAAATGATTGTCAGAATGTGTAGTCTCATCTACCCAAAGGATTGTCAGACCGTTTAATCTCATTTACCAAGTGATTGTCAGACTGTGTAGTGTCATTTACCAAATGCTTGTCAGACTGTGAAGTCTCATTTACCCAAATGACTGCCAGACTGTGTAGTCTCATTTACTAAATGGTTTTCAGAATGTGTAGTCTCATTTACCAAATGGTTGATAGACTGTGTTGTCTCATTTACCAAATGTTGTCAGACTGTGTAGTCTCATTTACCAAATAGTTGTCAGACTGTGTAGTCTCATTTACCAAATAGTTGTCAGACTGTGTAGTCTCATTTACCAAATGATTGTCAGACTGTGTTGTCTCATCTACGCAAATGAATGTCAGACTGTGTAGTCTCATTTACCAAGTGATTGTCAGACTGTGTAGTCTCATTTACAAAATGATTGTCAGACTATATCGTCTTATTTACCCAAATGATTGTCAGACTGTGTAGTTTCATTTACCAAATGATTGTCAGACTGTGTAGTCTCATTTACCAAATTATTGTCAGACTGTGTAGTCTCATTTACCAAATGGTTGTCAGACTGTGTAGTCTCATTTACCAAATGGTTGTCAGACTGTGTAGTCTCATTTACCAAATGATTGTCAAACTGTGTACTTTCATTTACCAAATGATTGTCAGACTATGTAGTCTCATTTACCAAATAGTTGTCAGACTTTGTATTCTCATTTACCAAATAGTTATCAGTCTGTGTAGTCTCATTTACAAAATGATTGTCAGACTGTGTATTCTGATTCACCAAATGATTGTCAGAATGTGTATTACAGTTTACCAAATGATTGTCAGACTGTGTAGTCTCATTTACAAAATCATTGTCAGACTGTGTAGTCTCATTTACGAAATGATTGTCAGACTGTGTAGTCTCATTTAAAAAATCATTGTCAGACTGTGTAGTCTCATTTACCAAATATTTGTCAGACTGTGTTTTCTCATTTACCAAATGGTTGTCAGACTGTGTAGTCTCATTTACCAAATAGTTGTCAGACTGTGTAGTCTCATTTACCAAATGATTGTCAGACCGTTTAATCTCATTTACCAAATGATTGTCAGACTGTGTAGGCTCATTTACCAAATGATTGTCAGACTGTGTAGTCTCATTTACCAGATGATTGTCAGACTGTGTAGTCTCATTTACCCAAATGATTGTCAGACTGTGTAGTCTCATTTACCAAATGGTTGTCAGACTGTGTAGTCTCATTTACCAAATGATTGTCAGAATGTGTAGTCTCATCTACCCAAAGGATTGTCAGACCGTTTAATCTCATTTACAAAATGATTGTCAGACTATGTCGTTTTATTTACCCAAATGATTGTCAGACTGTGTAGTTTTATTTACCAAATGATTGTCAGACTGTGTAGTCTCATTTACCAAATGGTTGTCAGACTGTGTAGTCTCATTTACCAAATGATTGTCAGAATGTGTAGTCTCATCTACCCAAAGGATTGTCAGACCGTTTAATCTCATTTACCAAGTGATTGTCAGACTGTGTAGTCTCATTTACAAAATGATTGTCAGACTATGTCGTTTTATTTACCCAAATGATTGTCAGACTGTGTAGTTTTATTTACCAAATAATTGTCAGACTGTGTAGTCTCATTTACCAAATTGTTGTCAGACTGTGTAGTCTCATTTACCAAATGGTTGTCATACTGTGTAGTCTCATTTACTAAATGTTTGCCAGACTGTTTAGTCTCATTTACCAAATGATTGTCAGACTGTGTAGTCTCATTTACCAAATGATTGTCATGTTGAGTAGTGTAATTTACCAAATGATTGTCAGACTGTGTAGTCTCATTTATCAAATAGTTGTCAGACTGTGTAGTCTTATTTACCAAATGATTGTCTGACTGTGTAGTCTCATTTACCAAATGACTGTCAGACTGTGTAGTCTCATTTACCAACTAGTTGTCAGACTGTGTAGTCTCATTTACCAAATGGTTGTCAGACTGTGTAGTCTCATTTACTAAATGATTTCCAGACTGTTTAATCTCATTCACCAAATGAATGTCAGACTATGTCGTCTTATTTACCCAAATGATTGTCAGACTGTGTAGTCTCATTTACCAAATGGTTGTCAGACTGTGTAGTCTCATTTACCAAATGATTGTCAGACTGTGTAGTCTCATTTACCAAATGATTGTCAGACTGTGTAGTTTCATTTATCAAATGATTGTCAGACTGTGTAGTCTCATTTACCAAATGATTGGCAGACCGTTTAGTCTCATTTACCAAGTGATTGTCAGACTGTGTAGTCTCATTAACAAAATGATTGTCAGACTAGGTCGTTTGATTTACCCAAATGATTGTCAGACTGTGTAGTTTTATTTACCAAATGATTGTCAGACTCTGTAGTCTCATTTACCAAATTATTGTCAGACTGTGTAGTCTCATTTACCAAATGGTTGTCATACTGTGTAGTCTCATTACTAAATGATTGCCAGACTGTTTAGTCTCATTTACCAAATGATTGTCAGACTGTGTAGTCTCATTTACCAAATGATTGTCATGTTGTGTAGTATAATTTACCAAATGATTGTCAGACTGTGTAGTCTCATTTATCAAATAGTTGTCAGACTGTGTAGTCTTATTTACCAAATGATTGTCAGACTGTGTAGTCTGATTTACCAAATGATTGTCTGACTGTGTAGTCTCATTTACCAAATGATTGTTGGACTGTGTAGTCTCATTTACCAAATGACTGTCAGACTGTGTAGTCTCATTTACCAAGTAGTTGTCAGACTATGTAGTCTCATTTACCAAATGGTTGTCAGACTGTGTAGTCTCATTTACTAAATGATTTCCAGACTGTTTACTCTCATTCACCAAATGAATGTCAGACTATGTCGTCTTATTTAGCCAAATGATTGTCAGACTATGTCGTCTTATTTACCCAAATGATTGTCAGTCTGTGTAGTCTCATTTATCAAATAGTTGTCAGACTGTGTAGTCTGATTTACCAAATGATTGTCTGACTGTGTAGTCTCATTTACCAAATGATTGTTGGACTGTGTAGTCTCATTTACCAAATGACTGTCAGACTGTGTAGTCTCATTTACCAAGTAGTTGTCAGACTGTGTAGTCTCATTTACCAAATGGTTGTCAGACTGTGTAGTCTCATTTACTAAATGATTTCCAGACTGTTTAATCTCATTCACCAAATGAATGTCAGACTATGTCGTCTTATTTAGCCAAATGATTGTCAGACTATGTCGTCTTATTTACCCAAATGATTGTCAGTCTGTGTAGTTTCATTTACCAAATGATTGTCAGACTGTGTAGTCTCATTTACCAAATTATTGTCAGACTGTGTAGTGTCATATACTAAATGGTTGTCAGACTGTGTAGTCTCATTTACCAAATGGTTGTCAGACTGTGTAGTCTCAGTTACCAAATGATGGTCAGACTGTGTAATTTCTTTTACCAAATGATTGTCAGACTGTGTAGTCTCATTTTCCAAATGATTGTCAGACTGTGTAGTGTCATTTACCAAATGATTGTCAGACTGTGAAGTCTCTTTTACCCAAATGACTGCCAGACTGTGTAGTCTCATTTACTAAATGGTTTTCAGAATGTGTAGTCTCATTTACCAAATGGTTGATAGACTGTGTTGTCTCATTTACCAAATGTTGTCAGACTGTGTAGTCTCATTTACCAAATAGTTGTCAGACTGTGTAGTCTCATTTACCAAATAGTTGTCAGACTGTGTAGTCTCATTTACCAAATGATTGTCAGACTGTGTTGTCTCATCTACGCAAATGAATGTCAGACTGTGTAGTCTCATTTACCAAGTGATTGTCAGACTGTGTAGTCTCATTTACAAAATGATTGTCAGTCTATATCGTCTTATTTACCCAAATGATTGTCAGACTGTGTAGTTTCATTTACCAAATGATTGTCAGACTGTGTAGTCTCATTTACCAAATTATTGTCAGACTGTGTAGTCTCATTTACCAAATGGTTGTCAGACTGTGTAGTCTCATTTACCAAATGGTTGTCAGACTGTGTAGTCTCATTTACCAAATGATTGTCAAACTGTGTACTTTCATTTACCAAATGATTGTCAGACTATGTAGTCTCATTTACCAAATAGTTATCAGACTGTGTAGTCTCATTTACGAAATGATTGTCAGACTGTGTAGTCTCATTTAAAAAATCATTGTCAGACTGTGTAGTCTCATTTACCAAATATTTGTCAGACTGTGTTTTCTCATTTACCAAATGGTTGTCAGACTGTGTAGTCTCATTTACCAAATAGTTGTCAGACTGTGTAGTCTCATTTACCAAATGATTGTCAGACCGTTTAATCTCATTTACCAAATGATTGTCAGACTGTGTAGGCTCATTTACCAAATGATTGTCAGACTGTGTAGTCTCATTTACCAGATGATTGTCAGACTGTGTAGTCTCATTTACCCAAATGATTGTCAGACTGTGTAGTCTCATTTACCAAATGGTTGTCAGACTGTGTAGTCTCATTTACCAAATGATTGTCAGAATGTGTAGTCTCATCTACCCAAAGGATTGTCAGACCGTTTAATCTCATTTACAAAATGATTGTCAGACTTTGTCGTTTTATTTACCCAAATGATTGTCAGACTGTGTAGTTTTATTTACCAAATGATTGTCAGACTGTGTAGTCTCATTTACCAAATGGTTGTCAGACTGTGTAGTCTCATTTACCAAATGATTGTCAGAATGTGTAGTCTCATCTACCCAAAGGATTGTCAGACCGTTTAATCTCATTTACCAAGTGATTGTCAGACTGTGTAGTCTCATTTACAAAATGATTGTCAGACTATGTCGTTTTATTTACCCAAATGATTGTCAGACTGTGTAGTTTTATTTACCAAATAATTGTCAGACTGTGTAGTCTCATTTACCAAATTGTTGTCAGACTGTGTAGTCTCATTTACCAAATGGTTGTCATACTGTGTAGTCTCATTTACTAAATGTTTGCCAGACTGTTTAGTCTCATTTACCAAATGATTGTCAGACTGTGTAGTCTCATTTACCAAATGATTGTCATGTTGAGTAGTGTAATTTACCAAATGATTGTCAGACTGTGTAGTCTCATTTATCAAATAGTTGTCAGACTGTGTAGTCTTATTTACCAAATGATTGTCTGACTGTGTAGTCTCATTTACCAAATGACTGTCAGACTGTGTAGTCTCATTTACCAACTAGTTGTCAGACTGTGTAGTCTCATTTACCAAATGGTTGTCAGACTGTGTAGTCTCATTTACTAAATGATTTCCAGACTGTTTAATCTCATTCACCAAATGAATGTCAGACTATGTCGTCTTATTTACCCAAATGATTGTCAGACTGTGTAGTCTCATTTACCAAATGGTTGTCAGACTGTGTAGTCTCATTTACCAAATGATTGTCAAACTGTGTTCTTTCATTTACCAAATGATTGTCAGACTATGTAGTCTCATTTACCAAATGATTGTCAGACTGTGTAGTCTCATTTATCAAATGATTGTCAGACTGTGTAGTTTCATTTATCAAATGATTGTCAGACTGTGAAGTCTCATTTTCCAAATGAATGTCAGACTGTGTAGTCTCATTTACCAAATGATTGTCAGACTGTGTAGTCTCATTTACCAAATGATTGTCAGACTGTGTAGTTTCATTTATCAAATGATTGTCAGACTGTGAAGTCTCATTTACCAAATGATTGGCAGACCGTTTAGTCTCATTTACCAAGTGATTGTCAGACTGTGTAGTCTCATTAACAAAATGATTGTCAGACTAGGTCGTTTGATTTACCCAAATGATTGTCAGACTGTGTAGTTTTATTTACCAAATGATTGTCAGACTCTGTAGTCTCATTTACCAAATTATTGTCAGACTGTGTAGTCTCATTTACCAAATGGTTGTCATACTGTGTAGTCTCATTACTAAATGATTGCCAGACTGTTTAGTCTCATTTACCAAATGATTGTCAGACTGTGTAGTCTCATTTACCAAATGATTGTCATGTTGTGT
The DNA here is from genome assembly GCF_978046115.1 of Saccoglossus kowalevskii. Taxonomy (NCBI): domain Eukaryota; kingdom Metazoa; phylum Hemichordata; class Enteropneusta; family Harrimaniidae; genus Saccoglossus; species Saccoglossus kowalevskii. The sequence goes on along the minus strand of NC_140650.1, from coordinate 3,157,462 downwards.
AGTATAATTTACCAAATGATTGTCAGACTGTGTAGTCTCATTTATCAAATAGTTGTCAGACTGTGTAGTCTTATTTACCAAATGATTGTCAGACTGTGTAGTCTGATTTACCAAATGATTGTCTGACTGTGTAGTCTCATTTACCAAATGATTGTTGGACTGTGTAGTCTCATTTACCAAATGACTGTCAGACTGTGTAGTCTCATTTACCAAGTAGTTGTCAGACTGTGTAGTCTCATTTACCAAATGGTTGTCAGACTGTGTAGTCTCATTTACTAAATGATTTCCAGACTGTTTACTCTCATTCACCAAATGAATGTCAGACTATGTCGTCTTATTTAGCCAAATGATTGTCAGACTATGTCGTCTTATTTACCCAAATGATTGTCAGTCTGTGTAGTTTCATTTACCAAATGATTGTCAGACTGTGTAGTCTCATTTACCAAATTATTGTCAGACTGTGTAGTGTCATATACCAAATGGTTGTCAGACTGTGTAGTCTCATTTACCAAATGGTTGTCAGACTGTGTAGTCTCAGTTACCAAATGATGGTCAGACTGTGTAGTTTCTTTTACCAAATGATTGTCAGTCTGTGTAGTCTCATTTTCCAAATGATTGTCAGACTGTGTAGTGTCATTTACCAAATGATTGTCAGACTGTGAAGTCTCATTTACCCAAATGACTGCCAGACTGTGTAGTCTCATTTACTAAATGGTTTTCAGAATGTGTAGTCTCATTTACCAAATGGTTGAAAGACTGTGTTGTCTCATTTACCAAATGTTGTCAGACTGTGTAGTCTCATTTACCAAATAGTTGTCAGACTGTGTAGTCTCATTTACCAAATAGTTGTCAGACTGTGTAGTCTCATTTACCAAATGATTGTCAGACTGTGTTGTCTCATCTACGCAAATGAATGTCAGACTGTGTAGTCTCAATTACCAAGTGATTGTCAGACTGTGTAGTTTCATTTACAAAATGATTGTCAGACTATATCGTCTTATTTACCCAAATGATTGTCAGACTGTGTAGTTTCATTTACCAAATGATTGTCAGACTGTGTAGTCTCATTTACCAAATAATTGTCAGACTGTGTAGTCTCATTTACCAAATGGTTGTCAGACTGTGTAGTCTCATTTACCAAATGGTTGTCAGACTGTGTAGTCTCATTTACCAAATGATTGTCAAACTGTGTACTTTCATTTACCAAATGATTGTCAGACTATGTAGTCTCATTTACCAAATAGTTATCAGACTGTGTAGTCTCATTTACGAAATGATTGTCAGACTGTGTAGTCTCATTTAAAAAATCATTGTCAGACTGTGTAGTCTCATTTACCAAATATTTGTCAGACTGTGTTTTCTCATTTGCCAAATGGTTGTCAGACTGTGTAGTCTCATTTACCAAATAGTTGTCAGACTGTGTAGTCTCATTTACCAAATGAGTGTCAGACCGTTTACTCTCATTTACCAAATGATTGTCAGACTGTGTAGGCTCATTTACCAAATGATTGTCAGACTGTGTAGTCTCATTTACCAGATGATTGTCAGACTGTGTAGTCTCATTTACCCAAATGATTGTCAGACTGTGTAGTCTCATTTACCAAATGGTTGTCAGACTGTGTAGTCTCATTTACCAAATGATTGTCAGAATGTGTAGTCTCATCTACCCAAAGGATTGTCAGACCGTTTAATCTCATTTACCAAGTGATTGTCAGACTGTGTAGTGTCATTTACCAAATGATTGTCAGACTGTGAAGTCTCATTTACCCAAATGACTGCCAGACTGTGTAGTCTCATTTACTAAATGGTTTTCAGAATGTGTAGTCTCATTTACCAAATGGTTGATAGACTGTGTTGTCTCATTTACCAAATGTTGTCAGACTGTGTAGTCTCATTTACCAAATAGTTGTCAGACTGTGTAGTCTCATTTACCAAATAGTTGTCAGACTGTGTAGTCTCATTTACCAAATGATTGTCAGACTGTGTTGTCTCATCTACGCAAATGAATGTCAGACTGTGTAGTCTCATTTACCAAGTGATTGTCAGACTGTGTAGTCTCATTTACAAAATGATTGTCAGACTATATCGTCTTATTTACCCAAATGATTGTCAGACTGTGTAGTTTCATTTACCAAATGATTGTCAGACTGTGTAGTCTCATTTACCAAATTATTGTCAGACTGTGTAGTCTCATTTACCAAATGGTTGTCAGACTGTGTAGTCTCATTTACCAAATGGTTGTCAGACTGTGTAGTCTCATTTACCAAATGATTGTCAAACTGTGTACTTTCATTTACCAAATGATTGTCAGACTATGTAGTCTCATTTACCAAATAGTTGTCAGACTTTGTATTCTCATTTACCAAATAGTTATCAGTCTGTGTAGTCTCATTTACAAAATGATTGTCAGACTGTGTATTCTGATTCACCAAATGATTGTCAGAATGTGTATTACAGTTTACCAAATGATTGTCAGACTGTGTAGTCTCATTTACAAAATGATTGTCAGACTGTGTAGTCTCATTTACGAAATGATTGTCAGACTGTGTAGTCTCATTTAAAAAATCATTGTCAGACTGTGTAGTCTCATTTACCAAATATTTGTCAGACTGTGTTTTCTCATTTACCAAATGGTTGTCAGACTGTGTAGTCTCATTTACCAAATAGTTGTCAGACTGTGTAGTCTCATTTACCAAATGATTGTCAGACCGTTTAATCTCATTTACCAAATGATTGTCAGACTGTGTAGGCTCATTTACCAAATGATTGTCAGACTGTGTAGTCTCATTTACCAGATGATTGTCAGACTGTGTAGTCTCATTTACCCAAATGATTGTCAGACTGTGTAGTCTCATTTACCAAATGGTTGTCAGACTGTGTAGTCTCATTTACCAAATGATTGTCAGAATGTGTAGTCTCATCTACCCAAAGGATTGTCAGACCGTTTAATCTCATTTACAAAATGATTGTCAGACTATGTCGTTTTATTTACCCAAATGATTGTCAGACTGTGTAGTTTTATTTACCAAATGATTGTCAGACTGTGTAGTCTCATTTACCAAATGGTTGTCAGACTGTGTAGTCTCATTTACCAAATGATTGTCAGAATGTGTAGTCTCATCTACCCAAAGGATTGTCAGACCGTTTAATCTCATTTACCAAGTGATTGTCAGACTGTGTAGTCTCATTTACAAAATGATTGTCAGACTATGTCGTTTTATTTACCCAAATGATTGTCAGACTGTGTAGTTTTATTTACCAAATAATTGTCAGACTGTGTAGTCTCATTTACCAAATTGTTGTCAGACTGTGTAGTCTCATTTACCAAATGGTTGTCATGTTGAGTAGTGTAATTTACCAAATGATTGTCAGACTGTGTAGTCTCATTTATCAAATAGTTGTCAGACTGTGTAGTCTTATTTACCAAATGATTGTCTGACTGTGTAGTCTCATTTACCAAATGACTGTCAGACTGTGTAGTCTCATTTACCAACTAGTTGTCAGACTGTGTAGTCTCATTTACCAAATGGTTGTCAGACTGTGTAGTCTCATTTACTAAATGATTTCCAGACTGTTTAATCTCATTCACCAAATGAATGTCAGACTATGTCGTCTTATTTACCCAAATGATTGTCAGACTGTGTAGTCTCATTTACCAAATGGTTGTCAGACTGTGTAGTCTCATTTACCAAATGATTGTCAGACTGTGTAGTCTCATTTACCAAATGATTGTCAGACTGTGTAGTTTCATTTATCAAATGATTGTCAGACTGTGTAGTCTCATTTACCAAATGATTGGCAGACCGTTTAGTCTCATTTACCAAGTGATTGTCAGACTGTGTAGTCTCATTAACAAAATGATTGTCAGACTAGGTCGTTTGATTTACCCAAATGATTGTCAGACTGTGTAGTTTTATTTACCAAATGATTGTCAGACTCTGTAGTCTCATTTACCAAATTATTGTCAGACTGTGTAGTCTCATTTACCAAATGGTTGTCATACTGTGTAGTCTCATTACTAAATGATTGCCAGACTGTTTAGTCTCATTTACCAAATGATTGTCAGACTGTGTAGTCTCATTTACCAAATGATTGTCATGTTGTGTAGTATAATTTACCAAATGATTGTCAGACTGTGTAGTCTCATTTATCAAATAGTTGTCAGACTGTGTAGTCTTATTTACCAAATGATTGTCAGACTGTGTAGTCTGATTTACCAAATGATTGTCTGACTGTGTAGTCTCATTTACCAAATGATTGTTGGACTGTGTAGTCTCATTTACCAAATGACTGTCAGACTGTGTAGTCTCATTTACCAAGTAGTTGTCAGACTATGTAGTCTCATTTACCAAATGGTTGTCAGACTGTGTAGTCTCATTTACTAAATGATTTCCAGACTGTTTACTCTCATTCACCAAATGAATGTCAGACTATGTCGTCTTATTTAGCCAAATGATTGTCAGACTATGTCGTCTTATTTACCCAAATGATTGTCAGTCTGTGTAGTTTCATTTACCAAATGATTGTCAGACTGTGTAGTCTCATTTACCAAATTATTGTCAGACTGTGTAGTGTCATATACCAAATGGTTGTCAGACTGTGTAGTCTCATTTACCAAATGGTTGTCAGACTGTGTAGTCTCAGTTACCAAATGATGGTCAGACTGTGTAGTTTCTTTTACCAAATGATTGTCAGTCTGTGTAGTCTCATTTTCCAAATGATTGTCAGACTGTGTAGTGTCATTTACCAAATGATTGTCAGACTGTGAAGTCTCATTTACCCAAATGACTGCCAGACTGTGTAGTCTCATTTACTAAATGGTTTTCAGAATGTGTAGTCTCATTTACCAAATGGTTGAAAGACTGTGTTGTCTCATTTACCAAATGTTGTCAGACTGTGTAGTCTCATTTACCAAATAGTTGTCAGACTGTGTAGTCTCATTTACCAAATAGTTGTCAGACTGTGTAGTCTCATTTACCAAATGATTGTCAGACTGTGTTGTCTCATCTACGCAAATGAATGTCAGACTGTGTAGTCTCAATTACCAAGTGATTGTCAGACTGTGTAGTTTCATTTACAAAATGATTGTCAGACTATATCGTCTTATTTACCCAAATGATTGTCAGACTGTGTAGTTTCATTTACCAAATGATTGTCAGACTGTGTAGTCTCATTTACCAAATAATTGTCAGACTGTGTAGTCTCATTTACCAAATGGTTGTCAGACTGTGTAGTCTCTTTTACCAAATGGTTGTCAGACTGTGTAGTCTCATTTACCAAATGATTGTCAAACTGTGTACTTTCATTTACCAAATGATTGTCAGACTATGTAGTCTCATTTACCAAATAGTTATCAGACTGTGTAGTCTCATTTACGAAATGATTGTCAGACTGTGTAGTCTCATTTAAAAAATCATTGTCAGACTGTGTAGTCTCATTTACCAAATATTTGTCAGACTGTGTTTTCTCATTTGCCAAATGGTTGTCAGACTGTGTAGTCTCATTTACCAAATAGTTGTCAGACTGTGTAGTCTCATTTACCAAATGAGTGTCAGACCGTTTACTCTCATTTACCAAATGATTGTCAGACTGTGTAGGCTCATTTACCAAATGATTGTCAGACTGTGTAGTCTCATTTACCAGATGATTGTCAGACTGTGTAGTCTCATTTACCCAAATGATTGTCAGACTGTGTAGTCTCATTTACCAAATGGTTGTCAGACTGTGTAGTCTCATTTACCAAATGATTGTCAGAATGTGTAGTCTCATCTACCCAAAGGATTGTCAGACCGTTTAATCTCATTTACCAAGTGATTGTCAGACTGTGTAGTCTCATTTACAAAATGATTGTCAGACTATGTCGTTTTATTTACCCAAATGATTGTCAGACTGTGTAATTTTATTTACCAAATGATTGTCAGACTGTGTAGTCTCATTTACCAAATGGTTGTCAGACTGTGTAGTCTCATTTACCAAATGATTGTCAGAATGTGTAGTCTCATCTACCCAAAGGATTGTCAGACCGTTTAATCTCATTTACCAAGTGATTGTCAGACTGTGTAGTCTCATTTACAAAATGATTGTCAGACTATGTCGTTTTATTTACCCAAATGATTGTCAGACTGTGTAGTTTTATTTACCAAATAATTGTCAGACTGTGTAGTCTCATTTACCAAATTGTTGTCAGACTGTGTAGTCTCATTTACCAAATGGTTGTCATACTGTGTAGTCTTATTTACTAAATGTTTGCCAGACTGTTTAGTCTCATTTACCAAATGATTGTCAGACTGTGTAGTCTCATTTACCAAATGATTGTCATGTTGAGTAGTGTAATTTACCAAATGATTGTCAGACTGTGTAGTCTCATTTATCAAATAGTTGTCAGACTGTGTAGTCTTATTTACCAAATGATTGTCTGACTGTGTAGTCTCATTTACCAAATGACTGTCAGACTGTGTAGTCTCATTAACCAAATGGTTGTCAGACTGTGTAGTCTCATTTACTAAATGATTTCCAGACTGTTTAATCTCATTCACCAAATGAATGTCAGACTATGTCGTCTTATTTACCCAAATGATTGTCAGACTGTGTAGTTTCATTTACCAAATGATTGTCAGACTGTGTAGTCTCATTTACCAAATTATTGGCAGACTGTGTAGTGTCATATACCAAATGGTTGTCAGACTGTGTAGTCTCATTTACCAAATGGTTGTCAGACTGTGTAGTCTCATTTACCAAATGATTGTCAGACTGTGTAGTTTCATTTACCAAATGATTGTCAGACTGTGTAGTCTCATTTTCCAAATGACTGTCAGACTGTGTAGTCTCATTTACCAAGTAGTTGTCAGACTGTGTAGTCTCATTTACCAAATGGTTGTCAGACTGTGTAGTCTCATTTACTAAATGATTTCCAGACTGTTTAATCTCATTCACCAAATGAATGTCAGACTATGTCGTCTTATTTACCCAAATGATTGTCAGACTATGTCGTCTTATTTACCCAAATGATTGTCAGACTGTGTAGTTTCATTTACCAAATGATTGTCAGACTGTGTAGTCTCATTTACCAAATTATTGTCAGACTGTGTAGTGTCATATACCAAATGGTTGTCAGACTGTGTAGTCTCATTTACCAAATGGTTGTCAGACTGTGTAGTCTCATTTACCAAATGATTGTCAGACTGTGTAGTTTCATTTACCAAATGATTGTCAGACTGTGTAGTCTCATTTACCAAATTATTGTCAGACTGTGTAGTGTCATATACCAAATGGTTGTCAGACTGTGTAGTCTCATTTACCAAATGATTGTCAGACTGTGTAGTCTCATTTACCAAATGATTGTCAAACTGTGTACTTTTATTTACCAAATGATTGTCAGACTATGTAGTCTCATTTACCAAATGATTGTCAGACTGTGTAGTCTCATTTACCAAATGATTGTCAGACTGTGTAGTTTCATTTATCAAATGATTGTCAGACTGTGAAGTCTCATTTACCAAATGATTGTCAGACTGTGTAGTATCATTTACCAAATAGTTGTCAGACTGTGTAGTATCATTTACCAAATAGTTATCAGACTGTGTAGTCGCATTTACTAAATGATTTCCAGACTGTTTAATCTCATTCACCAAATGAATGTCAGACTATGTCGTCTTATTTACCCAAATGTTTGTCAGACTATGTCGTCATATTTACCCAAATGATTGTCAGACTGTGTAGTTTCATTTACCAAATGATTGTCAGACTGTGTAGTCTCATTTACCAAATTATTGTCAGACTGTGTAGTGTCATATACCAAATGGTTGTCAGACTGTGCAGTCTCATTTACCAAATGGTTGTCAGACTGTGTAGTCTCATTTACCAAATGATTGTCAGACTGTGTAGTTTCATTTACCAAATGATTGTCAGACTGTGTAGTCTCATTTTCCAAATGATTGTCAGACTGTGTAGTGTCATTTACCAAATGATTGTCAGACTGTGAAGTCTCATTTACCCAAATGAATGCCAGACTATGTAGTCTCATTTACTAAATGGTTTTCAGAATGTGTAGTCTCATATACCAAATGGTTGATAGACTGTGTTGTCTCATTTACCAAATGTTGTCAGACTGTGTAGTCTCATTTACCAAATAGTTGTCAGACTGTGTAGTCTCATTTACCAAATAGTTGTCAGACTGTGTAGTCTCATTTACCAAATGATTGTCAGACTGTGTAGTCTCATCTACCCAAATGAATGTCAGACTGTGTAGTCTCATTTACCAAGTGATTGTCAGACTGTGTAGTCTCATTTACAAAATGATTGTCAGACTATATCGTCTTATTTACCCAAATGATTGTCAGACTATATCGTCTTATTTACCAAACTGATTGTCTGACTGTGATGTCTCATTTACCAAATTATTGTCAGACTGTGTAGTCTCATTTACCAAATGGTTGTCAGACTGTGTAGTCTCATTTACCAAATGGTTGTCAGACAGTGTAGTCTCATTTTCCAGATGATTGTCAGACTGTGTAGTCTCATTTACTAAATGATTTCCAGACTGTTTAATCTCATTCACCAAATGAATATCAGACTATGTCGTCTTATTTACCCAAATGATTGTCAGACTATGTAGTCTCATTTACCAAATGATTGTCAAACTGTGTACTTTCATTTGCCAAATGATTGTCAGACTATGTAGTCTCATTTACCAAATGATTGTCAGACTGTGTAGTCTCATTTACCAAATGATTGTCAGACTGTGTAGTTTCATTTATCAAATGATTGTCAGACTGTGAAGTCTCATTTACCAAATGATTGTCAGACTGTGTAGTATCATTTACCAAATAGTTGTCAGACTTTGTATTCTCATTTACCAAATAGTTATCAGTCTGTGTAGTCTCATTTACAAAATGATTGTCAGACTGTGTATTCTGATTCAGCAAATGATTGTCAGAATGTGTATTACAGTTTACCAAATGATTGTCAGACTGTGTAGTCTCATTTACAAAATCATTGTCAGACTGTGTAGTCTCATTTACCAAATATTTGTCAGACTGTGTTTTCTCATTTACCAAATGGTTGTCAGACTGTGTAGTCTCATTTACCAAATAGTTGTCAGACTGTGTAGTCTCATTTACCAAATGATTGTCAGACTGTTTAGTCTCATTTACCAAATGATTGTCAGACTGTGTAGTCTCATTTACCAAATGATTGTCAGACTGTGTTGTCTCATTTACCAGATGATTGTCAGAATGTGTAGTCTCATTTACCCAAATGATTGTCAGACTGTGTAGTCTCATTTACCAAATGGTTGTCAGACTGTGTAGTCTCATTTACCAAATGATTGTCAGAATGTGTAGTCTCATCTACCCAAAGGATTGTCAGACCGTTTAATCTCATTTACCAAGTGATTGTCAGACTGTGTAGTCTCATTTACAAAATGGTTGTCAGACTATGTCGTTTTATTTACCCAAATGATTGTCAGACTGTGTAGTTTTATTTGCCAAATGATTGTCAGACTGTGTAGTCTCATTTACCAAATTGTTGTCAGACTGTGTAGTCTCATTTACCAAATGGTTGTCATACTGTGTAGTCTCATTTACTAAATGATTGCCAGACAGTTTAGTCTCATTTACCAAATGATTGTCATGTTGTGTAGTGTAATTTACCAAATGATTGTCAGACTGTGTAGTCTCATTTATCAAATAGTTGTCAGACTGTGTATACTTATTTACCAAATGATTGTCAGACTGTGTAGTCTGATTTACCAAATGATTGTCTGACTGTGTAGTCTCATTTACCAAATGATTGTTGGACTGTGTAGTCTCATTTACCAAATGACTGTCAGACTGTGTAGTCTCATTTACCAAATAGTTGTCAGACTGTGTAGTCTCATTTACCAAATGGTTGTCAGACTGTGTAGTCTCATTTACTAAATGATTTCCAGACTGTTTAATCTCATTCACCAAATGAATGTCAGACTATGTCGTCTTATTTACCCAAATGATTGTCAGACTATGTCGTCTTATTTACCCAAATGATTGTCAGAATGTGTAGTTTCATTTACCAAATGATTGTCAGACTGTGTAGTCTCATTTACCAAATGATTGTCAGACTGTGTAGTGTCATATACCAAATGGTTGTCAGACTGTGTAGTCTCATTTACCAAATGGTTGTCAGACTGTGTAGTCTCATTTACCAAATGATTGTCAGACTGTGTAGTTTCATTTACCAAATGATTGTCAGACTGTGTAGTCTCATTTTCCAAATGATTGTCAGACTGTGTAGTGTCATTTACCAAATTATTGTCAGAATGTGAAGTCTCATTTACCCAAATGACTGCCAGACTGTGTAGTCTCATTTACTAAATGGTTTTCAGAATGTGTAGTCTCATTTACCAAATGGTTGATAGACTGTGTTGTCTCATTTACCAAATGTTGTCAGACTGTGTAGTCTCATTTACCAAATAGTTGTCAGACTGTGCAGTCTCATTTACCAAATAGTTGTCAGACTGTGTATTCTCATTTACCAAATGATTGTCAGACTGTGTAGTCTCATTTACCAAATGAATGTCAGACTGTGTAGTCTCATTTACCAAATGATTGTCAGACTGTGTGTCTCATTTACCAAATAGTTGTCAGACAGTGTGTCTCATTTACCAAATAGTTGTCAGACTGTGTAGTCTCATTTACCAAATAGTTGTCAGACTGTGTAGTCTCATTTACCAAATGATTGTCAGACTGTGTAGTCTCATTTACCAAATGATTGTCAGACCGTTTAGTCTAATTTACCAAATGATTGTCAGACTATGTCGTCTTATTTACCCAAATGATTGTCAGACTGTGAAGTCTCATTTACCCAAATGACTGCCAGACTGTGTAGTCTCATTTACCAAATGATTGTTAGACTGTGTAGTCTCATTTACCAAATGAATGTCAGACTGTGTAGTCTCATTTACCAAATGATTGTCAGACTGTGTGTCTCATTTACCAAATAGTTGTCAGACTGTGTGTCTCATTTACCAAATGATTGTCATGTTTTGTAGTGTAATTTACCAAATGATTGTCAGACTGTGTAGTCTCATTTATCAAATAGTTGTGAGACTGTGTAGTCATTTTTACCAAATGATTGTCAGACTGTGTAGTCTCATTTACAAAATGATTGTCAGACTATGTCGTTATATTTACCCAAATGATTGTCAGACTGTGTAGTTTTATTAACCAAATGATTGTCAGACTGTGTAGTCTCATTTACCAAATTGTTGTCAGACTGTGTAGTCTCATTTACCAAATGATTGTCATGTTGTGTAGTGTAATTTACCAAATGATTGTCAGACTGTGTAGTCTCATTTATCAAATGATTGTCAGACTGTGTGTCTCATTTACCAAATAGTTGTCAGACTGTGTAGTCTGATTTACCAAATGATTGTCTGACTGTGTAGTCTCATTTACCAAATGATTGTTGGACTGTGTAGTCTCATTTACCTAATGGCTGTCAGACTGTGTAGTCTCATTTACCAAATAGTTGTCAGACTGTGTAGGCTCATTTACCAAATGGTTGTCAGACTGTGTAGTCTCATTTACTAAATGATTTCCAGACTGTTTAATCTCATTCACCAAATGAATGTCAGACTATGTCGTCTTATTTATCCAAATGATTGTCAGACTATGTCGTCTTATTTACCCAAATGATTGTCAGACTGTGTAGTTTCATTTACCAAATGATTGTCAGACTGTGTATACTTATTTACCAAATGATTGTCAGACTGTGTAGTCTGATTTACCAAATGATTGTCTGACTGTGTAGTCTCATTTACCAAATGATTGTTGGACTGTGTAGTCTCATTTACCAAATGACTGTCAGACTGTGTAGTCTCATTTACCAAATAGTTGTCAGACTGTGTAGTCTCATTTACCAAATGGTTGTCAGACTGTGTAGTCTCATTTACTAAATGATTTCCAGACTGTTTAATCTCATTCACCAAATGAATGTCAGACTATGTCGTCTTATTTACCCAAATGATTGTCAGACTATGTCGTCTTATTTACCCAAATGATTGTCAGAATGTGTAGTTTCATTTACCAAATGATTGTCAGACTGTGTAGTCTCATTTACCAAATGATTGTCAGACTGTGTAGTGTCATATACCAAATGGTTGTCAGACTGTGTAGTCTCATTTACCAAATGGTTGTCAGACTGTGTAGTCTCATTTACCAAATGATTGTCAGACTGTGTAGTTTCATTTACCAAATGATTGTCAGACTGTGTAGTCTCATTTTCCAAATGATTGTCAGACTGTGTAGTGTCATTTACCAAATTATTGTCAGAATGTGAAGTCTCATTTACCCAAATGACTGCCAGACTGTGTAGTCTCATTTACTAAATGGTTTTCAGAATGTGTAGTCTCATTTACCAAATGGTTGATAGACTGTGTTGTCTCATTTACCAAATGTTGTCAGACTGTGTAGTCTCATTTACCAAATAGTTGTCAGACTGTGCAGTCTCATTTACCAAATAGTTGTCAGACTGTGTATTCTCATTTACCAAATGATTGTCAGACTGTGTAGTCTCATTTACCAAATGAATGTCAGACTGTGTAGTCTCATTTACCAAATGATTGTCAGACTGTGTGTCTCATTTACCAAATAGTTGTCAGACTGTGTGTCTCATTTACCAAATAGTTGTCAGACTGTGTAGTCTCATTTACCAAATAGTTGTCAGACTGTGTAGTCTCATTTACCAAATGATTGTCAGACTGTGTAGTCTCATTTACCAAATGATTGTCAGACCGTTTAGTCTAATTTACCAAATGATTGTCAGACTATGTCGTCTTATTTACCCAAATGATTGTCAGACTGTGAAGTCTCATTTACCCAAATGACTGCCAGACTGTGTAGTCTCATTTACCAAATGATTGTTAGACTGTGTAGTCTCATTTACCAAATGAATGTCAGACTGTGTAGTCTCATTTACCAAATGATTGTCAGACTGTGTGTCTCATTTACCAAATAGTTGTCAGACTGTGTGTCTCATTTACCAAATGATTGTCATGTTTTGTAGTGTAATTTACCAAATGATTGTCAGACTGTGTAGTCTCATTTATCAAATAGTTGTGAGATTGTGTAGTCATTTTTACCAAATGATTGTCAGACTGTGTAGTCTCATTTACAAAATGATTGTCAGACTATGTCGTTTTATTTACCCAAATGATTGTCAGACTGTGTAGTTTTATTAACCAAATGATTGTCAGACTGTGTAGTCTCATTTACCAAATTGTTGTCAGACTGTGTAGTCTCATTTACCAAATGATTGTCATGTTGTGTAGTGTAATTTACCAAATGATTGTCAGACTGTGTAGTCTCATTTATCAAATGATTGTCAGACTGTGTGTCTCATTTACCAAATAGTTGTCAGACTGTGTAGTCTGATTTACCAAATGATTGTCTGACTGTGTAGTCTCATTTACCAAATGATTGTTGGACTGTGTAGTCTCATTTACCTAATGGCTGTCAGACTGTGTAGTCTCATTTACCAAATAGTTGTCAGACTGTGTAGTCTCATTTACCAAATGGTTGTCAGACTGTGTAGTCTCATTTACTAAATGATTTCCAGACTGTTTAATCTCATTCACCAAATGAATGTCAGACTATGTCGTCTTATTTATCCAAATGATTGTCAGACTATGTCGTCTTATTTACCCAAATGATTGTCAGACTGTGTAGTTTCATTTACCAAATGATTGTCAGACTGTGTAGTCTCATTTGCCAAATGATTGTCAGACTGTGTAGTGTCATATACCAAATGGTTGTCAGACTGTGTAGTCTCATTTACCAAATGGTTGTCAGACTGTGTAGTCTCATTTACCAAATGATTGTCAGAATGTGTAGTTTCATTTACCAAATGATTGTCAGACTGTGTAGTCTCATTTTCCAAATGATTGTCAGACTGTGTAGTGTCATTTACCAAACGATTGTCAGACTGTGAAGTCACATTTACCCAAATGACTGCCAGAATGTGTAGTCTCATTTACTAAATGGTTTTCAGAATGTGTTGTCTCATTTACCAAATGTTGTCAGACTGTGTAGTCTCATTTACCAAATAGTTGTCAGACTGTGTAGTCTCATTTACCAAATAGTTGTCAGTCTGTGTATTCTCATTTACCAAATGATTGTCAGACTGTGTAGTCTCATTTACCAAATGAATGTCTGACTGTGTAGTCTCATTTACCAAATGATTGTCAGACTGTGTGTCTCATTTACCAAATAGTTGTCAGACTGTGTGTCTCATTTACCAAATAGTTGTCAGACTGTGTAGTCTCATTTACCAAATAGTTGTCAGACTGTGTAGTCTCATTAACCAAATGATTGTCAGACTGTGTAGTCTCATTTACCAAATGATTGTCAGACCGTTTAGTCTAATTTACCAAATGATTGTCAGACTATGTCGTCTTATTTACCCAAATGATTGTCAGACTGTGTAGTTTCATTTACCAAATGGTTGTCAGACTGTGTAGTCTCATTTACCTAATGATTGTCAGTCTGTGTAGTCTCATTTACCAAATAGTTGTCAGACTGTGTAGTTTCATTTACCAAATGATTGTCAGACCGTTTAGTCTCATTTACCAAATGATTGTCAGACAGCGTAGTCTCATTTACCAAATGGTTGTCAGACTGTGTAGTCTCATTTACCAAATGATTGTCAGAATGTGTAGTCTCATCTACCCAAATGATTGTCAGACCGTTTAATCGCATTTACCAATTGATATTCAGACTGTGTAGTCTCATTTACAAAATGATTGTCAGACTTTGTCGTCTTATTTACCCAAATGATTGTCAGACTGTGTAGTTTTATTTACCAAATGATTGTCAGACTGTGTAGTCTCATTTACCAAATGGTTGTCAAACTGTGTAGTTTCATTTATCAAATGATTGTCAGACTGTGTAGTCTCATTTACCAAATGGTTGTCAGACTGTGTAGTCTCATTTACCAAATGATTGTCAGACTGTGTAGTTTCATTTACCAAATGATTGTCAGACTGTGTAGTCTCATTTACCCAAATGACTGCCAGACTGTGTAGTCTCATTTACTAAATGGTTTTCAGAATGTGTAGTCTCATTCACCAAATGGTTGAAAGACTGTGTAGTCTCATTTACCAAATAGTTGTCAGACTGTGTAGTCTCATTTACCAAATAGTTATCAGACTGTGTAGTCTCATTTACGAAATGATTGTCAGACTATGTATTCTTATTCACCAAATGATTGTCAGACTGTGTAGTCTCATTTACCAAATGAATGTCAGACTGTGTAGTCTCATTTACCAAATGATTGTCAGACTGTGTGACTCATTTACCAAATAGTTGTCAGACTGTGTGTCTCATTTACCAAATAGTTGTCAGACTGTGTAGTCTCATTTACCTAATAGTTGTCAGAGTGTGTAGTCTCATTTACCAAATGGTTGTCAGACTGTGTAGTCTCATTTACCAAATGATTGTCAGAATGTGTAGTCTCATCTACCCAAAGGATTGTCAGACCGTTTAATCTCATTTACCAAGTGATTGTCAGACTGTGTAGTCTCATTTACAAAATGGTTGTCAGACTATGTCGTTTTATTTACCCAAATGATTGTCAGACTGTGTAGTTTTATTTGCCAAATGATTGTCAGACTGTGTAGTCTCATTTACCAAATTGTTGTCAGACAGTGTAGTCTCATTTACCAAATGGTTGTCATACTGTGTAGTCTCATTTACTAAATGATTGCCAGACAGTTTAGTCTCATTTACCAAATGATTGTCATGTTGTGTAGTGTAATTTACCAAATGATTGTCAGACTGTGTAGTCTCATTTATCAAATAGTTGTCAGACTGTGTAGACTTATTTACCAAATGATTGTCAGACTGTGTAGTCTGATTTACCAAATGATTGTCTGACTGTGTAGTCTCATTTACCAAATGATTGTTGGACTGTGTAGTCTCATTTACCAAATGACTGTCAGACTGTGTAGTCTCATTTACCAAATAGTTGTCAGACTGTGTAGTCTCATTTACCAAATGGTTGTCAGACTGTGTAGTCTCATTTACTAAATGATTTCCAGACTGTTTAATCTCATTCACCAAATGAATGTCAGACTATGTCGTCTTATTTACCCAAATGATTGTCAGACTATGTCGTCTTATTTACCCAAATGATTGTCAGAATGTGTAGTTTCATTTACCAAATGATTGTCAGACTGTGTAGTCTCATTTACCAAATGATTGTCAGACTGTGTAGTGTCATATACCAAATGGTTGTCAGACTGTGTAGTCTCATTTACCAAATGGTTGTCAGACTGTGTAGTCTCATTTACCAAATGATTGTCAGACTGTGTAGTTTCATTTACCAAATGATTGTCAGACTGTGTAGTCTCATTTTCCAAATGATTGTCAGACTGTGTAGTGTCATTTACCAAATTATTGTCAGAATGTGAAGTCTCATTTACCCAAATGACTGCCAGACTGTGTAGTCTCATTTACTAAATGGTTTTCAGAATGTGTAGTCTCATTTACCAAATGGTTGATAGACTGTGTTGTCTCATTTACCAAATGTTGTCAGACTGTGTAGTCTCATTTACCAAATAGTTGTCAGACTGTGCAGTCTCATTTACCAAATAGTTGTCAGACTGTGTGTTCTCATTTACCAAATGATTGTCAGACTGTGTAGTCTCATTTACCAAATGAATGTCAGACTGTGTAGTCTCATTTACCAAATGATTGTCAGACTGTGTGTCTCATTTACCAAATAGTTGTCAGACTGTGTGTCTCATTTACCAAATAGTTGTCAGACTGTGTAGTCTCATTTACCAAATAGTTGTCAGACTGTGTAGTCTCATTTACCAAATGATTGTCAGACTGTGTAGTCTCATTTACCAAATGATTGTCAGACCGTTTAGTCTAATTTACCAAATGATTGTCAGACTATGTCGTCTTATTTACCCAAATGATTGTCAGACTGTGAAGTCTCATTTACCCAAATGACTGCCAGACTGTGTAGTCTCATTTACCAAATGATTGTTAGACTGTGTAGTCTCATTTACCAAATGAATGTCAGACTGTGTAGTCTCATTTACCAAATGATTGTCAGACTGTGTGTCTCATTTACCAGATAGTTGTCAGACTGTGTGTCTCATTTACCAAATGATTGTCATGTTTTGTAGTGTAATTTACCAAATGATTGTCAGACTGTGTAGTCTCATTTATCAAATAGTTGTGAGACTGTGTAGTCATTTTTACCAAATGATTGTCAGACTGTGTAGTCTCATTTACAAAATGATTGTCAGACTATGTCGTTTTATTTACCCAAATGATTGTCAGACTGTGTAGTTTTATTTACCAAATGATTGTCAGACTGTGTAGTCTCATTTACCAAATTGTTGTCAGACTGTGTAGTCTCATTTACCAAATGATTGTCATGTTGTGTAGTGTAATTTACCAAATGATTGTCAGACTGTGTAGTCTCATTTATCAAATGATTGTCAGACTGTGTGTCTCATTTACCAAATAGTTGTCAGACTGTGTGTCTCATTTACCAAATGATTGTCATGTTGTGTAGTGTAATTTACCAAATGATTGTCAGACTGTGTAGTCTCATTTATCAAATGATTGTCAGACTGTGTGTCTCATTTACCAAATAGTTGTCAGACTGTGTAGTCTGATTTACCAAATGATTGTCTGACTGTGTAGTCTCATTTACCAAATGATTGTTGGACTGTGTAGTCTCATTTACCTAATGGCTGTCAGACTGTGTAGTCTCATTTACCAAATAGTTGTCAGACTGTGTAGTCTCATTTACCAAATGGTTGTCAGACTGTGTAGTCTCATTTACTAAATGATTTCCAGACTGTTTAATCTCATTCACCAAATGAATGTCAGACTATGTCGTCTTATTTATCCAAATGATTGTCAGACTATGTCGTCTTATTTACCCAAATGATTGTCAGACTGTGTAGTTTCATTTACCAAATGATTGTCAGACTGTGTAGTCTCATTTGCCAAATGATTGTCAGACTGTGTAGTGTCATATACCAAATGGTTGTCAGACTGTGTAGTCTCATTTACCAAATGGTTGTCAGACTGTGTAGTCTCATTTACCAAATGATTGTCAGACTGTGTAGTTTCATTTACCAAATGATTGTCAGACTGTGTAGTCTCATTTTCCAAATGATTGTCAGACTGTGTAGTGTCATTTACCAAACGATTGTCAGACTGTGAAGTCACATTTACCCAAATGACTGCCAGAATGTGTAGTCTCATTTACTAAATGGTTTTCAGAATGTGTTGTCTCATTTACCAAATGTTGTCAGACTGTGTAGTCTCATTTACCAAATAGTTGTCAGACTGTGTAGTCTCATTTACCAAATAGTTGTCAGACTGTGTATTCTCATTTACCAAATGATTGTCAGACTGTGTAGTCTCATTTACCAAATGAATGTCTGACTGTGTAGTCTCATTTACCAAATGATTGTCAGACTGTGTGTCTCATTTACCAAATAGTTGTCAGACTGTGTGTCTCATTTACCAAATAGTTGTCAGACTGTGTAGTCTCATTTACCAAATAGTTGTCAGACTGTGTAGTCTCATTAACCAAATGATTGTCAGACTGTGTAGTCTCATTTACCAAATGATTGTCAGACCGTTTAGTCTAATTTACCAAATGATTGTCAGACTATGTCGTCTTATTTACCCAAATGATTGTCAGACTGTGTAGTTTCATTTACCAAATGGTTGTCAGACTGTGTAGTCTCATTTACCTAATGATTGTCAGTCTGTGTAGTCTCATTTACCAAATAGTTGTCAGACTGTGTAGTTTCATTTGCCAAATGATTGTCAGACCGTTTAGTCTCATTTACCAAATGATTGTCAGACAGCGTAGTCTCATTTACCAAATGGTTGTCAGACTGTGTAGTCTCATTTACCAAATGATTGTCAGAATGTGTAGTCTCATCTACACAAATGATTGTCAGACCGTTTAATCGCATTTACCAATTGATATTCAGACTGTGTAGTCTCATTTACAAAATGATTGTCAGACTTTGTCGTCTTATTTACCCAAATGATTGTCAGACTGTGTAGTCTCATTTACCAAATGATTGTCAGACTGTGTAGTTTCATTTACCAAATGATTGTCAGACTGTGTAGTCTCATTTACCCAAATGACTGCCAGACTGTGTAGTCTCATTTACTAAATGGTTTTCAGAATGTGTAGTCTCATTCACCAAATGGTTGAAAGACTGTGTAGTCTCATTTACCAAATAGTTGTCAGACTGTGTAGTCTCATTTACCAAATAGTTATCAGACTGTGTAGTCTCATTTACGAAATGATTGTCAGACTATGTATTCTTATTCACCAAATGATTGTCAGACTGTGTAGTCTCATTTACCAAATGAATGTCAGACTGTGTAGTCTCATTTACCAAATGATTGTCAGACTGTGTGTCTCATTTACCAAATAGTTGTCAGACTGTGTGTCTCATTTACCAAATAGTTGTCAGACTGTGTAGTCTCATTTACCTAATAGTTGTCAGAGTGTGTAGTCTCATTTACCAAATGATTGTCAGACTGTGTAGTCTAATTTACCAAATGATTGTCAGACTATGTCGTCTTATTTACCCAAATGATTGTCAGACTGTGAAGTCTCATTTACCCAAATGACTGCCAGACTGTGTAGTCTCATTTACCAAATGATTGTTAGACTGTGTAGTCTCATTTACCAAATGAATGTCAGACTGTGTAGTCTCATTTACCAAATGATTGTCAGACTGTGTGTCTCATTTACCAAATAGTTGTCAGACTGTGTGTCTCATTTACCAAATGATTGTCATGTTTTGTAGTGTAATTTACCAAATGACTGTCAGACTGTGTAGTCTCATTTATCAAATAGTTGTGAGACTGTATAGTCATTTTTAACAAATGATTGTCAGACTGTGTAGTCTCATTTACAAAATGATTGTCAGACTATGTCGTTTTATTTACCCAAATGATTGTCAGACTGTGTAGTTTTATTTACCAAATGATTGTCAGACTGTGTAGTCTCATTTACCAAATTGTTGTCAGAATGTGTAGTCTCATTTACCAAATGATTGTCATGTTGTGTAGTGTAATTTACCAAATGATTGTCAGACTGTGTAGTCTCATTTATCAAATGATTGTCAGACTGTGTGTCTCATTTACCAAATAGTTGTCAGACTGTGTAGTCTCATTTACCAAATAGTTGTCAGACTGTGTAGTCTCATTTACCAAATGATTGTCAGACTGTGTAGTCTCATTTACCAAATGATTGTCAGACCGTTTAGTCTAATTTACCAAATGATTGTCAGACTATGTCGTCTTATTTACCCAAATGATTGTCAGACTGTGAAGTCTCATTTACCCAAATGACTGCCAGACTGTGTAGTCTCATTTACCAAATGATTGTTAGACTGTGTAGTCTCATTTACCAAATGAATGTCAGACTGTGTAGTCTCATTTACCAAATGATTGTCAGACTGTGTGTCTCATTTACCAAATAGTTGTCAGACTGTGTGTCTCATTTACCAAATGATTGTCATGTTTTGTAGTGTAATTTACCAAATGATTGTCAGACTGTGTAGTCTCATTTATCAAATAGTTGTGAGACTGTATAGTCATTTTTAACAAATGATTGTCAGACTGTTTAGTCTCATTTACAAAATGATTGTCAGACTATGTCGTTTTATTTACCCAAATGATTGTCAGACTGTGTAGTTTTATTTACCAAATGATTGTCAGACTGTGTAGTCTCATTTACCAAATGATTGTCAGACTGTGTAGTCTCATTTACCAAATGAATGTCTGACTGTGTAGTCTCATTTACCAAATGATTGTCAGACTGTGTGTCTCATTTACCAAATAGTTGTCAGACTGTGTGTCTCATTTACCAAATAGTTGTCAGACTGTGTAGTCTCATTTACCAAATAGTTGTCAGACTGTGTAGTCTCATTAACCAAATGATTGTCAGACTGTGTAGTCTCATTTACCAAATGATTGTCAGACCGTTTAGTCTAATTTACCAAATGATTGTCAGACTATGTCGTCTTATTTACCCAAATGATTGTCAGACTGTGTAGTTTCATTTACCAAATGGTTGTCAGACTGTGTAGTCTCATTTACCTAATGATTGTCAGTCTGTGTAGTCTCATTTACCAAATAGTTGTCAGACTGTGTAGTTTCATTTGCCAAATGATTGTCAGACCGTTTAGTCTCATTTACCAAATGATTGTCAGACAGCGTAGTCTCATTTACCAAATGGTTGTCAGACTGTGTAGTCTCATTTACCAAATGATTGTCAGAATGTGTAGTCTCATCTACACAAATGATTGTCAGACCGTTTAATCGCATTTACCAATTGATATTCAGACTGTGTAGTCTCATTTACAAAATGATTGTCAGACTTTGTCGTCTTATTTACCCAAATGATTGTCAGACTGTGTAGTCTCATTTACCAAATGATTGTCAGACTGTGTAGTTTCATTTACCAAATGATTGTCAGACTGTGTAGTCTCATTTACCCAAATGACTGCCAGACTGTGTAGTCTCATTTACTAAATGGTTTTCAGAATGTGTAGTCTCATTCACCAAATGGTTGAAAGACTGTGTAGTCTCATTTACCAAATAGTTGTCAGACTGTGTAGTCTCATTTACCAAATAGTTATCAGACTGTGTAGTCTCATTTACGAAATGATTGTCAGACTATGTATTCTTATTCACCAAATGATTGTCAGACTGTGTAGTCTCATTTACCAAATGAATGTCAGACTGTGTAGTCTCATTTACCAAATGATTGTCAGACTGTGTGTCTCATTTACCAAATAGTTGTCAGACTGTGTGTCTCATTTACCAAATAGTTGTCAGACTGTGTAGTCTCATTTACCTAATAGTTGTCAGAGTGTGTAGTCTCATTTACCAAATGATTGTCAGACTGTGTAGTCTAATTTACCAAATGATTGTCAGACTATGTCGTCTTATTTACCCAAATGATTGTCAGACTGTGAAGTCTCATTTACCCAAATGACTGCCAGACTGTGTAGTCTCATTTACCAAATGATTGTTAGACTGTGTAGTCTCATTTACCAAATGAATGTCAGACTGTGTAGTCTCATTTACCAAATGATTGTCAGACTGTGTGTCTCATTTACCAAATAGTTGTCAGACTGTGTGTCTCATTTACCAAATGATTGTCATGTTTTGTAGTGTAATTTACCAAATGACTGTCAGACTGTGTAGTCTCATTTATCAAATAGTTGTGAGACTGTATAGTCATTTTTAACAAATGATTGTCAGACTGTGTAGTCTCATTTACAAAATGATTGTCAGACTATGTCGTTTTATTTACCCAAATGATTGTCAGACTGTGTAGTTTTATTTACCAAATGATTGTCAGACTGTGTAGTCTCATTTACCAAATTGTTGTCAGAATGTGTAGTCTCATTTACCAAATGATTGTCATGTTGTGTAGTGTAATTTACCAAATGATTGTCAGACTGTGTAGTCTCATTTATCAAATGATTGTCAGACTGTGTGTCTCATTTACCAAATAGTTGTCAGACTGTGTAGTCTCATTTACCAAATAGTTGTCAGACTGTGTAGTCTCATTTACCAAATGATTGTCAGACTGTGTAGTCTCATTTACCAAATGATTGTCAGACCGTTTAGTCTAATTTACCAAATGATTGTCAGACTATGTCGTCTTATTTACCCAAATGATTGTCAGACTGTGAAGTCTCATTTACCCAAATGACTGCCAGACTGTGTAGTCTCATTTACCAAATGATTGTTAGACTGTGTAGTCTCATTTACCAAATGAATGTCAGACTGTGTAGTCTCATTTACCAAATGATTGTCAGACTGTGTGTCTCATTTACCAAATAGTTGTCAGACTGTGTGTCTCATTTACCAAATGATTGTCATGTTTTGTAGTGTAATTTACCAAATGATTGTCAGACTGTGTAGTCTCATTTATCAAATAGTTGTGAGACTGTATAGTCATTTTTAACAAATGATTGTCAGACTGTTTAGTCTCATTTACAAAATGATTGTCAGACTATGTCGTTTTATTTACCCAAATGATTGTCAGACTGTGTAGTTTTATTTACCAAATGATTGTCAGACTGTGTAGTCTCATTTACCAAATTGTTGTCAGACTGTGTAGTCTCATTTACCAAATGATTGTCATGTTGTGTAGTGTAATTTACCAAATGATTGTCAGACTGTGTAGTCTCATTTATCAAATGATTGTCAGACTGTGTGTCTCATTTACCAAATAGTTGTCAGACTATGTGTCTCATTTACCAAATGATTGTCATGTTGTGTAGTGTAATTTACCAAATGATTGTCAGACTGTGTAGTCTCATTTATCAAATGATTGTCAGACTGTGTGTCTCATTTACCAAATAGTTGTCAGACTGTGTAGTCTGATTTACCAAATGATTGTCTGACTGTGTAGTCTCATTTACCAAATGATTGTTGGACTGTGTAGTCTCATTTACCTAATGGCTGTCAGACTGTGTAGTCTCATTTACCAAATAGTTGTCAGACTGTGTAGTCTCATTTACCAAATGGTTGTCAGACTGTGTAGTCTCATTTACTAAATGATTTCCAGACTGTTTAATCTCATTCACCAAATGAATGTCAGACTATGTCGTCTTATTTATCCAAATGATTGTCAGACTATGTCGTCTTATTTACCCAAATGATTGTCAGACTGTGTAGTTTCATTTACCAAATGATTGTCAGACTGTGTAGTCTCATTTGCCAAATGATTGTCAGACTGTGTAGTGTCATATACCAAATGGTTGTCAGACTGTGTAGTCTCATTTACCAAATGGTTGTCAGACTGTGTAGTCTCATTTACCAAATGATTGTCAGACTGTGTAGTTTCATTTACCAAATGATTGTCAGACTGTGTAGTCTCATTTTCCAAATGATTGTCAGACTGTGTAGTGTCATTTACCAAACGATTGTCAGACTGTGAAGTCACATTTACCCAAATGACTGCCAGAATGTGTAGTCTCATTTACTAAATGGTTTTCAGAATGTATTGTCTCATTTACCAAATGTTGTCAGACTGTGTAGTCTCATTTACCAAATAGTTGTCAGACTGTGTATTCTCATTTACCAAATGATTGTCAGACTGTGTAGTCTCATTTCCAAATGAATGTCAGACTGTGTAGTCTCATTTACCAAATGATTGTCAGACTGTGTGTCTCATTTACCAAATAGTTGTCAGACTGTGTGTCTCATTTACCAAACGATTGTCAGACTGTGAAGTCACATTTACCCAAATGACTGCCAGAATGTGTAGTCTCATTTACTAAATGGTTTTCAGAATGTATTGTCTCATTTACCAAATGTTGTCAGACTGTGTAGTCTCATTTACCAAATAGTTGTCAGACTGTGTATTCTCATTTACCAAATGATTGTCAGACTGTGTAGTCTCATTTCCAAATGAATGTCAGACTGTGTAGTCTCATTTACCAAATGATTGTCAGACTGTGTGTCTCATTTACCAAATAGTTGTCAGACTGTGTGTCTCATTTACCAAATAGTTGTCAGACTGTGTAGTCTCATTTACCAAATAGTTGTCAGACTGTGTAGTCTCATTAACCAAATGATTGTCAGACTGTGTAGTCTCATTTACCAAATGATTGTCAGACCGTTTAGTCTAATTTACCAAATGATTGTCAGACTATGTCGTCTTATTTACCCAAATGATTGTCAGACTGTGTAGTTTCATTTACCAAATGGTTGTCAGACTGTGTACTCTCATTTACCTAATGATTGTCAGTCTGTGTAGTCTCATTTACCAAATAGTTGTCAGACTGTGTAGTTTCATTTACCAAATGATTGTCAGACCGTTTAGTCTCATTTACCAAATGATTGTCAGACAGCGTAGTCTCATTTACCAAATGGTTGTCAGACTGTGTAGTCTCATTTACCAAATGGTTGTCAGACTGTTTAGTCTCATTTACCAAATGATTGTCAGAATGTGTAGTCTCATCTACCCAAATGATTGTCAGACCGTTTAATCGCATTTACCAATTGATATTCAGACTGTGTAGTCTCATTTACAAAATGATTGTCAGACTTTGTCGTCTTATTTACCCAAATGATTGTCAGACTGTGTAGTTTTATTTACCAAATGATTGTCAGACTGTGTAGTCTCATTTACCAAATGGTTGTCAAACTGTGTAGTTTCATTTATCAAATGATTGTCAGACTGTGTAGTCTCATTTACCAAATGGTTGTCAGACTGTGTAGTCTCATTTACCAAATGATTGTCAGACTGTGTAGTTTCATTTACCAAATGATTGTCAGACTGTGTAGTCTCATTTACCCAAATGACTGCCAGACTGTGTAGTCTCATTTACTAAATGGTTTTCAGAATGTGTAGTCTCATTCACCAAATGGTTGATAGACTGTGTAGTCTCATTTACCAAATAGTTGTCAGACTGTGTAGTCTCATTTACCAAATAGTTATCAGACTGTGTAGTCTCATTTACGAAATGATTGTCAGACTATGTATTCTTATTCACCAAATGATTGTCAGAATGTGTATTATAATTTACCAAATGATTGTCAGACTGTGTAGTCTCATTTACAAAATCATTGTCAGACTGTGTAGTCTCATTTACCAAATAGTTGTCAGACTGTGTTTTCTCAATTACCAAATGGTTGTCAGACTGTGTAGTCTCATTTACCAAATAGTTGTCAGACTGTGTAGTCTCATTTACCAAATGATTGTCAGACTGTGTAGTTTCATTTACCAGATGATTGTCAGACTGTGTAGTCTCATTTACTAAATGATTACCAGACTGTGTAGTCTCATTTACCAAATTGTTGTCAGACTGTGTAGTCTCATTTACCAAATGGTTGTCATACTGTGTAGTCTCATTTACTAAATGATTGCCAGACTGTTTAGTCTCATTTACCAAATGATTGTCAGACTGTGTAGTCTCATTTACCAAATGATTGTCATGTTGTGTAGTGTAATTTACCAAATGATTGTCAGACTGTGTAGTCTGATTTACCAAATGATTGTCTGACTGTGTAGTCTCTTTTACTAAATGATTTCCAGACTGTTTAGTCTCATTCACCAAATGAATGTCAGACTATGTCGTCTTATTTACCCAAATGATTGTCAGACTATATCGTCTTATTTACCCAAATGATTGTCAGACTGTGTAGTTTCATTTACCAAATGATTGTCAGACTGTGTAGTCTCATTTACCAAATGATTGCCAGACTATGTAATCTCATTTACCAATAGGTTGTCAGACTGTGTTGTCTCATTTACCAAATGATTGTCAAACTGTGTAGTCTCATTTACCAAATAATTGTCAGACTATGCAGTATTATTTACCAAATGATTGTCAGACTGTATAGTCTAATTTACCAAATTATTTTCAGACTGTGTAGTCTCATTTACCAAATGGTTGTCAGACTGTGTAGTCTCATTTACCAAATGGTTGTCAGACTGTGTAGTCTCATTTACCAAATGATTGTCAAACTGCGTAGTTTCATTTACCAAATGATTGTCAGTCTGTGTAGTCTCATTTACCAAATGGTTGTCAGACTGTGTAGTCAAATTAACCAAATGATTGTCAGACTGTGCAGTTTCATTTACCAAATGATATTCAGATTGTGTAGTCTCATTTACCAAATGATTGTCAGACTGTGTAGTCTCATTTACCAAATAATTGTCAGACTGTGTAGTCTCATTTACCCAAATGACTGCCAGACTGTGTAGTCTCATTTACTAAATGGTTTTCAGAATGTGTAGTCTCATTTACCAAATGGTTGATAGACTATGTTGTCTCATTTACCAAATGGTTGTCAGACTGTGTAGTCTCATTTACCAAATAGTTGTCAGACTGTGTTGTCTCATTTACCAAATGATTGTCAGACTGTGTAGTCTCAATTACCAATTAGTTGTCAGACTGTGTAGTCTCATTTACCAAATAGTTGTCAGACTGTATAGTCTCATTTACCAAATAGTTGTCAGACTGTGTAGTCTCATTTACCAAATGGTTGTCAGACTGTGTAGTCTCATTTACCAAATGGTTGTCAGATTGTGTAGTCTCATTTACCAAATGATTGTAAGACTGTGTAGTCTCGTATACCCAAATGATTGTCAGACCGTTTAGTCTCATTTACAAAATCATTGTCAGACTGTGTAGTCTCATTTACCAGATGATTGTCAGACTGTGTAGTCTCATTTACCAAAATGATTGTCAGAATGTGTAGTCTCATTTACTAAATAGTTGTCAGACTGTGTAGTCTCATTTACCAAATAGTTGTCAGACTGTATAGTCTCATTTACCAAATAGTTGTCAGACTGTGTAGTCTCATTTACCAAATGATTGTCAGACTGTGTAGTCTCATTTACCAAATGATTGTCAGACAGTTTAGTTTCATTTACCAAATGGTTGTCAGACTGTGTAGTCTCATTTACCAAATGGTTGTCAGACTGTGTAGTCTCATTTACCAAATGATTGTCAGACTGTGTAGTCTCATCTACCCAAATGATTGTCAGACCGTTTAGTCTCATTTACCAAATGGTTGTCAGACTGTGTAGTCTCATTTACCAAATAGTTGTCAGACTGTGTTGTCTCATTTACCAAATGGTTGTCAGATTGTGTAGTCTCATTTTCCAAATAGTTGTCAGACTGTGTAGTCTCATTTACCAAATACTTGTCATACTGTGTATTCTCATTAACCAAATGATTGTCAGACTGTGTAGTCTCATTTACCAAATGAATGTCAGACTGTGTAGTCTCATTTACCAAATGATTGTCAGACTGTGTAGTCTCATTTACCAAATAGTTGTCAGACTGTGTAGTCTCATTTACCAAATAGTTGTCAGACTGTATAGTCTCATTTACCAAATATTTGTCAGACTGTGTAGTCTCATTTACCAAATGATTGTCAGACTGTGTAGTCTCATTTACCAAATGATTGTCAGACCGTTTAGTCTCATTTACCAAATGATTGTCAGAGTGTATAGTCTCATTTACCAAATGGTTGTCAGACTGTGTAGTCTCATTTACCAAATGATTGTCAGACTGTGTAGTCTCATTTACCCAAATGATTGTCAGACCGTTTAGTCTCATTTACCAAGTGATTGTCAGACTGTGTAGTCTCATTTACAAAATGATTGTCAGACTATGTCGTCTTATTTACCCAAATGATTGTCAGACTGTGTAGTTTTATTTACCAAATGATTGTCAGACTGTGTAGCCTCATTTACCAAATGTTTGTCAAACTGTGTAGTTTCATTTACCAAATGATTGTCAGACTGTGTAGTCTCATTTACCAAATGGTTGTCATACAGTGTAGTCTAATTTACCAAATGATTGTCAGACTGTGTAGTTTCATTTACCAAATGATTGTCAGACTCTGTAGTCTCATTTACAAAATGATTGTCAGACTGTGTAGTCTCATTTACCCAAATGACTGCCAGACTGTGTAGTCTCATTTACTAAAGGGTTTTCAGAATGTGTAGTCTCATTTACCAAATGGATGATTGACTGTGTTGTCTCATTTACCAAATGGTTGTCAGACTGTGTAGTCTCATTTTCCAAATAGTTGTCAGACTGTGTAGTCTCATTTACCAAATACTTGTCATACTGTGTATTCTCATTAACCAAATGATTGTCAGACTGTGCAGTCTCATTTACCAAATAATTGTCAGACTGTGTAGTCTCATTTACCCAAATGACTGCCAGACTGTGTAGTCTCATTTACTAAATGGTTTTCAGAATGTGTAGTCTCATTTACCAAATGGTTGATAGACTATGTTGTCTCATTTACCAAATGGTTGTCAGACTGTGTATTCTCATTTACCAAATAGTTGTCAGACTGTGTTGTCTCATTTACCAAATGATTGTCAGATTGTGTAGTCTCAATTACCAATTAGTTGTCAGACTGTGTAGTCTCATTTACCAAATAGTTGTCAGACTGTATAGTCTCATTTACCAAATAGTTGTCAGACTGTGTAGTCTCATTTACCAAATGGTTGTCAGACTGTGTAGTCTCATTTACCAAATGGTTGTCAGACTGTGTAGTCTCATTTACCAAATGATTGTAAGACTGTGTAGTCTCGTTTACCCAAATGATTGTCAGACCGTTTAGTCTCATTTACAAAATCATTGTCAGACTGTGTAGTCTCATTTACCAGATGATTGTCAGACTGTGTAGTATCATTTACCAAAATGATTGTCAGAATGTGTAGTCTCATTTACCAAATAGTTGTCAGATTGTGTAGTCTCATTTACCAAATAGTTGTCAGACTGTATAGTCTCATTTACCAAATAGTTGTCAGACTGTGTAGTCTCATTTACCAAATGATTGTCAGACTGTGTAGTCTCATTTACCAAATGATTGTCAGACCGTTTAGTTTCATTTACCAAATGGTTGTCAGACTGTGTAGTCTCATTTACCAAATGGTTGTCAGACTGTGTAGTCTCATTTACCAAATGATTGTCAGACTGTGTAGTCTCATCTACCCAAATGATTGTCAGACCGTTTAGTCTCATTTAAAAATGGTTGTCAGATTGTGTAGTCTCATTTACCAAATAGTTGTCAGACTGTGTTGTCTCATTTACCAAATGGTTGTCAGACTGTGTAGTCTCATTTTCCAAATAGTTGTCAGACTGTGTAGTCTCATTTACCAAATACTTGTCATACTGTGTATTCTCATTAACCAAATGATTGTCAGACTGTGTAGTCTCATTTACCAAATGAATGTCAGACTGTGTAGTCTCATTTACCAAATGATTGTCAGACTGTGTAGTCTCATTTACCAAATAGTTGTCAGACTGTGTAGTCTCATTTACAAAATAGTTGTCAGACTGTATAGTCTCATTTACCAAATATTTGTCAGACTGTGTAGTCTCATTTACCAAATGATTGTCAGACTGTGTAGACTTATTTACCAAATGAATTCAGACCGTTTAGTCTCATTTACCAAATGATTGTCAGACTGTATAGTCTCATTTACCAAATGGTTGTCAGACTGTGTAGTCTCATTTACCAAATGATTGTCAGACTGTGTAGTCTCATTTACCCAAATGATTGTCAGACCGTTTAGTCTCATTTACAAAATCATTGTCAGACTGGTAGTCTCATTTACCAAATGGTTGTCAGACTGTGTAGTCTCATTTACCAAATGATTGTCAGACTGTGTAGTCTCATCTACCCAAATGATTGTCAGACCGTTTAGTCTCATTTACCAAATGGTTGTCAGATTGTGTAGTCTCATTTACCAAATAGTTGTCAGACTGTGTTGTCTCATTTACCAAATGGTTGTCAGACTGTGTAGTCTCATTTTCCAAATAGTTGTCAGACTGTGTAGTCTCATTTACCAAATACTTGTCATACTGTGTATTCTCATTAACCAAATGATTGTCAGACTGTGTAGTCTCATTTACCAAATGAATGTCAGACTGTGTAGTCTCATTTACCAAATGATTGTCAGACTGTGTAGTCTCATTTACCAAATAGTTGTCAGACTGTGTAGTCTCATTTACAAAATAGTTGTCAGA
Source organism: Saccoglossus kowalevskii (assembly GCF_978046115.1). NCBI lineage: Eukaryota > Metazoa > Hemichordata > Enteropneusta > Harrimaniidae > Saccoglossus > Saccoglossus kowalevskii. The sequence continues at coordinate 3,126,891 of NC_140650.1, read as the reverse complement.
CTGTATAGTCTCATTTACCAAATATTTGTCAGACTGTGTAGTCTCATTTACCAAATGATTGTCAGACTGTGTAGACTTATTTACCAAATGAATTCAGACCGTTTAGTCTCATTTACCAAATGATTGTCAGACTGTATAGTCTCATTTACCAAATGGTTGTCAGACTGTGTAGTCTCATTTACCAAATGATTGTCAGACTGTGTAGTCTCATTTACCCAAATGATTGTCAGACCGTTTAGTCTCATTTACCAAATGGTTGTCAGACTGTGTAGTCTCATTTACCAAATAGTTGTCAGACTGTGTTGTCTCATTTACCAAATGGTTGTCAGATTGTGTAGTCTCATTTTCCAAATAGTTGTCAGACTGTGTAGTCTCATTTACCAAATACTTGTCATACTGTGTATTCTCATTAACCAAATGATTGTCAGACTGTGTAGTCTCATTTACCAAATGAATGTCAGACTGTGTAGTCTCATTTACCAAATGATTGTCAGACTGTGTAGTCTCATTTACCAAATAGTTGTCAGACTGTGTAGTCTCATTTACCAAATAGTTGTCAGACTGTATAGTCTCATTTACCAAATATTTGTCAGACTGTGTAGTCTCATTTACCAAATGATTGTCAGACTGTGTAGTCTCATTTACCAAATGATTGTCAGACCGTTTAGTCTCATTTACCAAATGATTGTCAGAGTGTATAGTCTCATTTACCAAATGGTTGTCAGACTGTGTAGTCTCATTTACCAAATGATTGTCAGACTGTGTAGTCTCATTTACCCAAATGATTGTCAGACCGTTTAGTCTCATTTACCAAGTGATTGTCAGACTGTGTAGTCTCATTTACAAAATGATTGTCAGACTATGTCGTCTTATTTACCCAAATGATTGTCAGACTGTGTAGTTTTATTTACCAAATGATTGTCAGACTGTGTAGCCTCATTTACCAAATGTTTGTCAAACTGTGTAGTTTCATTTACCAAATGATTGTCAGACTGTGTAGTCTCATTTACCAAATGGTTGTCATACAGTGTAGTCTAATTTACCAAATGATTGTCAGACTGTGTAGTTTCATTTACCAAATGATTGTCAGACTCTGTAGTCTCATTTACAAAATGATTGTCAGACTGTGTAGTCTCATTTACCCAAATGACTGCCAGACTGTGTAGTCTCATTTACTAAAGGGTTTTCAGAATGTGTAGTCTCATTTACCAAATGGATGATTGACTGTGTTGTCTCATTTACCAAATGGTTGTCAGACTGTGTAGTCTCATTTTCCAAATAGTTGTCAGACTGTGTAGTCTCATTTACCAAATACTTGTCATACTGTGTATTCTCATTAACCAAATGATTGTCAGACTGTGCAGTCTCATTTACCAAATAATTGTCAGACTGTGTAGTCTCATTTACCCAAATGACTGCCAGACTGTGTAGTCTCATTTACTAAATGGTTTTCAGAATGTGTAGTCTCATTTACCAAATGGTTGATAGACTATGTTGTCTCATTTACCAAATGGTTGTCAGACTGTGTATTCTCATTTACCAAATAGTTGTCAGACTGTGTTGTCTCATTTACCAAATGATTGTCAGATTGTGTAGTCTCAATTACCAATTAGTTGTCAGACTGTGTAGTCTCATTTACCAAATAGTTGTCAGACTGTATAGTCTCATTTACCAAATAGTTGTCAGACTGTGTAGTCTCATTTACCAAATGGTTGTCAGACTGTGTAGTCTCATTTACCAAATGGTTGTCAGACTGTGTAGTCTCATTTACCAAATGATTGTAAGACTGTGTAGTCTCGTTTACCCAAATGATTGTCAGACCGTTTAGTCTCATTTACAAAATCATTGTCAGACTGTGTAGTCTCATTTACCAGATGATTGTCAGACTGTGTAGTATCATTTACCAAAATGATTGTCAGAATGTGTAGTCTCATTTACCAAATAGTTGTCAGATTGTGTAGTCTCATTTACCAAATAGTTGTCAGACTGTATAGTCTCATTTACCAAATAGTTGTCAGACTGTGTAGTCTCATTTACCAAATGATTGTCAGACTGTGTAGTCTCATTTACCAAATGATTGTCAGACCGTTTAGTTTCATTTACCAAATGGTTGTCAGACTGTGTAGTCTCATTTACCAAATGGTTGTCAGACTGTGTAGTCTCATTTACCAAATGATTGTCAGACTGTGTAGTCTCATCTACCCAAATGATTGTCAGACCGTTTAGTCTCATTTAAAAATGGTTGTCAGATTGTGTAGTCTCATTTACCAAATAGTTGTCAGACTGTGTTGTCTCATTTACCAAATGGTTGTCAGACTGTGTAGTCTCATTTTCCAAATAGTTGTCAGACTGTGTAGTCTCATTTACCAAATACTTGTCATACTGTGTATTCTCATTAACCAAATGATTGTCAGACTGTGTAGTCTCATTTACCAAATGAATGTCAGACTGTGTAGTCTCATTTACCAAATGATTGTCAGACTGTGTAGTCTCATTTACCAAATAGTTGTCAGACTGTGTAGTCTCATTTACAAAATAGTTGTCAGACTGTATAGTCTCATTTACCAAATATTTGTCAGACTGTGTAGTCTCATTTACCAAATGATTGTCAGACTGTGTAGACTTATTTACCAAATGAATTCAGACCGTTTAGTCTCATTTACCAAATGATTGTCAGACTGTATAGTCTCATTTACCAAATGGTTGTCAGACTGTGTAGTCTCATTTACCAAATGATTGTCAGACTGTGTAGTCTCATTTACCCAAATGATTGTCAGACCGTTTAGTCTCATTTACAAAATCATTGTCAGACTGGTAGTCTCATTTACCAAATGGTTGTCAGACTGTGTAGTCTCATTTACCAAATGATTGTCAGACTGTGTAGTCTCATCTACCCAAATGATTGTCAGACCGTTTAGTCTCATTTACCAAATGGTTGTCAGATTGTGTAGTCTCATTTACCAAATAGTTGTCAGACTGTGTTGTCTCATTTACCAAATGGTTGTCAGACTGTGTAGTCTCATTTTCCAAATAGTTGTCAGACTGTGTAGTCTCATTTACCAAATACTTGTCATACTGTGTATTCTCATTAACCAAATGATTGTCAGACTGTGTAGTCTCATTTACCAAATGAATGTCAGACTGTGTAGTCTCATTTACCAAATGATTGTCAGACTGTGTAGTCTCATTTACCAAATAGTTGTCAGACTGTGTAGTCTCATTTACAAAATAGTTGTCAGACTGTATAGTCTCATTTACCAAATATTTGTCAGACTGTGTAGTCTCATTTACCAAATGATTGTCAGACTGTGTAGACTTATTTACCAAATGAATTCAGACCGTTTAGTCTCATTTACCAAATGATTGTCAGACTGTATAGTCTCATTTACCAAATGGTTGTCAGACTGTGTAGTCTCATTTACCAAATGATTGTCAGACTGTGTAGTCTCATTTACCCAAATGATTGTCAGACCGTTTAGTCTCATTTACAAAATCATTGTCAGACAGTGTAGTCTCATTTACCAGATGATTGTCAGACTGTGTAGTCTCATTTACCAAAATGATTGTCAGACTGTGTAGTCTCATTTACCAAATGGTTGTCAGACTGTGTAGTCTCATTTACCAAATGATTGTCAGAATGTGTAGTCTCATCTACCCAAATGATTGTCAGACCGTTTAATCTCATTTACCAAGTGATTGTCAGACTGTGTAGTCTCATTTACCAAATGATTGTCAGACTGTGTAGTCTCATTTACCAAATGATTGTCAGACAGTTTAGTTTCATTTACCAAATGGTTGTCAGACTGTGTAGTCTCATTTACCAAATGATTGTCAGACTGTGTAGTCTCATCTACCCAAATGATTGTCAGACCGTTTAGTCTCATTTACCAAATGGTTGTCAGACTGTGTAGTCTCATTTACCAAATAGTTGTCAGACTGTGTTGTCTCATTTACCAAATGGTTGTCAGACTGTGTAGTCTCATTTTCCAAATAGTTGTCAGACTGTGTAGTCTCATTTACCAAATACTTGTCATACTGTGTATTCTCATTAACCAAATCATTGTCAGACTGTGTAGTCTCATTTACCAAATGAATGTCAGACTGTGTAGTCTCATTTACCAAATGATTGTCAGACTGTGTAGTCTCATTTACCAAATAGTTGTCAGACTGTGTAGTCTCATTTACCAAATAGTTGTCAGACTGTATAGTCTCATTTACCATATATTTGTCAGACTGTGTAGTCTCATTTACCAAATGATTGTCAGACTGTGTAGTCTCATTTACCAAATGATTGTCAGACCGTTTAGTCTCATTTACCAAATGATTGTCAGACTGTATAGTCTCATTTACCAAATGGTTGTCAGACTGTGTAGTCTCATTTACCAAATGATTGTCAGACTGTGTAGTCTCATTTACCCAAATGATTGTCAGACCGTTTAGTCTCATTTACCAAGTGATTGTCAGACTGTGTAGTCTCATTTACGAAATGATTGTCAGACTATGTCGTCTTATTTACCCAAATGATTGTCAGACTGTGTAGTTTTATTTACCAAATGATTGTCAGACTGTGTAGCCTCATTTACCAAATGTTTGTCAAACTGTGTAGTTTCATTTACCAAATGATTGTCAGACTGTGTAGTCTCATTTACCAAATGGTTGTCATACAGTGTAGTCTAATTTACCAAATGATTGTCAGACTGTGTAGTTTCATTTACCAAATGATTGTCAGACTCTGTAGTCTCATTTACCAAATGATTGTCAGACTGTGTAGTCTCATTTACCCAAATGACTGCCAGACTGTGTAGTCTCATTTACTAAAGGGTTTTCAGAATGTGTAGTCTCATTTACCAAATGGTTGATTGACTGTGTTGTCTCATTTACCAAATGGTTGTCAGACTGTGTAGTCTCATTTTCCAAATAGTTGTCAGACTGTGTAGTCTCATTTACCAAATACTTGTCATACTGTGTATTCTCATTAACCAAATGATTGTCAGACTGTGTAGTCTCATTTACCAAATAATTGTCAGACTGTGTTGTCTCATTTACCCAAATGACTGCCAGACTGTGTAGTCTCATTTACTAAATGGTTTTCAGAATGTGTAGTCTCATTTACCAAATGGTTGATAGACTATGTTGTCTCATTTACCAAATGGTTGTCAGACTGTGTATTCTCATTTACCAAATAGTTGTCAGACTGTGTTGTCTCATTTACCAAATGATTGTCAGACTGTGTAGTCTCAATTACCAATTAGTTGTCAGACTGTGTAGTCTCATTTACCAAATAGTTGTCAGACTGTATAGTCTCATTTACCAAATAGTTGTCAGACTGTGTAGTCTCATTTACCAAATGGTTGTCAGACTGTGTAGTCTCATTTTCCAAATGGTTGTCAGACTGTGTAGTCTCATTTACCAAATGATTGTAAGACTGTGTAGTCTCGTTTACCCAAATGATTGTCAGACCGTTTAGTCTCATTTACAAAATCATTGTCAGACTGTGTTGTCTCATTTACCAGATGATTGTCAGACTGTGTAGTCTCCTTTACCAAAATGATTGTCAGAATGTGTAGTCTCATTTACCAAATAGTTGTCAGACTGTGTAGTCTCATTTACCAAATAGTTGTCAGACTGTATAGTCTCATTTACCAAATAGTTGTCAGACTGTGTAGTCTCATTTACCAAATGATTGTCAGACTGTGTAGTCTCATTTACCAAATGATTGTCAGACCGTTTAGTTTCATTTACCAAATGGTTGTCAGACTGTGTAGTCTCATTTACCAAATGGTTGTCAGACTGTGTAGTCTCATTTAGCAAATGATTGTCAGACTGTGTAGTCTCATCTACCCAAATGATTGTCAGACCGTTTAGTCTCATTTACCAAATGGTTGTCAGATTGTGTAGTCTCATTTACCATATAGTTGTCAGACTGTGTTGTCTCATTTACCAAATGGTTGTCAGACTGTGTAGTCTCATTTTCCAAATAGTTGTCAGACTGTGTAGTCTCATTTACCAAATACTTGTCATACTGTGTATTCTCATTAACCAAATGATTGTCAGACTGTGTAGTCTCATTTACCAAATGAATGTCAGACTGTGTAGTCTCATTTACCAAATGATTGTCAGACTGTGTAGTCTCATTTACCAAATAGTTGTCAGACTGTGTAGTCTCATTTACAAAATAGTTGTCAGACTGTATAGTCTCATTTACCAAATATTTGTCAGACTGTGTAGTCTCATTTACAAAATGATTGTCAGACTGTGTAGTCTTATTTACCAAATGAATTCAGACCGTTTAGTCTCATTTACCAAATGATTGTCAGACTGTATAGTCTCATTTACCAAATGGTTGTCAGACTGTGTAGTCTCATTTACCAAATGATTGTCAGACTGTGTAGTCTCATTTACCCAAATGATTGTCAGACTGTTTAGTCTCATTTACAAAATCATTGTCAGACAGTGTAGTCTCATTTACCAGATGATTGTCAGACTGTGTAGTCTCATTTACCAAAATGATTGTCAGACTGTGTAGTCTCATTTACCAAATGGTTGTCAGACTGTGTAGTCTCATTTAACAAATGATTGTCAGAATGTGTAGTCTCATCTACCCAAATGATTGTCAGACCGTTTAATCTCATTTACCAAGTGATTGTCAGACTGTGTAGTCTCATTTACAAAATGATTGTCAGACTATGTCGTCTTATTTACCCAAATGATTGTCAGACTGTGTAGTTTTATTTACCAAATGATTGTCAGAATGTGTAGCCTCATTTACCAAATGTTTGTCAAACTGTGTAGTTTCATTTACCAAATGATTGTCAGACTGTGTAGTCTCATTTACCAAATGGTTGTCATACAGTGTAGTCTAATTTACCAAATGATTGTCAGACTGTGTAGTTTCGTTTACCAAATGATTGTCAGACTGTGTAGTCTCATTTACCAAATGATTGTCAGACTGTGTAGTCTCATTTACCCAAATGACTGCCAGACTGTGTAGTCTCATTTACTAAAGGGTTTTCAGAATGTGTAGTCTCATTTACCAAATGGTTGATTGACTGTGTTGTCTCATTTACCAAATAGTTGTCAGACTGTGTAGTCTCATTTACCAAATAGTTGTCAGACTGTGTTTTCTCATTTACCAAATGGTTGTCAGACTGTGTAGTCTCATTTACCAAATAGTTGTCAGACAGCGTAGTCTCATTTACCAAATGATTGTCAGACCGTTTAGTCTCATTTACCAAATGACTGTCAGACTGTGTAGTCTTATTTACCAAATGATTGTCAGACTGTGTAGTCTCATTTACCAAATGATTGTCAGACTGTGTAGTCTCATTTACCAAATGATTGTCAGACTGTGTAGTCTCATTTACCCAAATGACTGCCAGACTGTGTAGTCTCATTTACTAAAGGTTTTTCAGAATGTGTAGTCTCATTTACCAAATGGTTGATAGACTGTGTTGTCTCATTTACCAAATAGTTGTCAGACTGTGTAGTCTCATTTACCAAATACTTGTCATACTGTGTATTCTCATTAACCAAATGATTGTCAGACTGTGTAGTCTCATTTACCAAATAGTTGTCAGACTGTATAGTCTCATTTACCAAATATTTGTCAGACTGTGTAGTCTCATTTACCAAATGATTGTCAGACTGTGTAGTCTCATTTACCAAATGATTGTCAGACCGTTTAGTCTCATTTACCAAATGATTGTCAGACTGTATAGTCTCATTTACCAAATGGTTGTCAGACTATGTAGTCTCATTTACCAAATGATTGTCAGACTGTGTAGTCTCATTTACCCAAATGATTGTCAGACCGTTTAGTCTCATTTACAAAATCATTGTTAGACAGTGTAGTCTCATTTACCAAAATGATTGTCAGACTGTGTTGTCTCATTTACCAAATGGTTGTCAGACTGTGTAGTCTCATTTTCCAAATAGTTGTCAGACTGTGTAGTCTCATTTACCAAATACTTGTCATACTGTGTATTCTCATTAACCAAATGATTGTCAGACTGTGTAGTCTCATTTACCAAATGAATGTCAGACTGTGTAGTCTCATTTACCAAATGATTGTCAGACTGTGTAGTCTCATTTACCAAATAGTTGTCAGACTGTGTAGTCTCATTTACAAAATAGTTGTCAGACTGTATAGTCTCATTTACCAAATATTTGTCAGACTGTGTAGTCTCATTTACAAAATGATTGTCAGACTGTGTAGTCTTATTTACCAAATGAATTCAGACCGTTTAGTCTCATTTACCAAATGATTGTCAGACTGTATAGTCTCATTTACCAAATGGTTGTCAGACTGTGTAGTCTCATTTACCAAATGATTGTCAGACTGTGTAGTCTCATTTACCCAAATGATTGTCAGACTGTTTAGTCTCATTTACAAAATCATTGTCAGACAGTGTAGTCTCATTTACCAGATGATTGTCAGACTGTGTAGTCTCATTTACCAAAATGATTGTCAGACTGTGTAGTCTCATTTACCAAATGGTTGTCAGACTGTGTAGTCTCATTTAACAAATGATTGTCAGAATGTGTAGTCTCATCTACCCAAATGATTGTCAGACCGTTTAATCTCATTTACCAAGTGATTGTCAGACTGTGTAGTCTCATTTACAAAATGATTGTCAGACTATGTCGTCTTATTTACCCAAATGATTGTCAGACTGTGTAGTTTTATTTACCAAATGATTGTCAGAATGTGTAGCCTCATTTACCAAATGTTTGTCAAACTGTGTAGTTTCATTTACCAAATGATTGTCAGACTGTGTAGTCTCATTTACCAAATGGTTGTCATACAGTGTAGTCTAATTTACCAAATGATTGTCAGACTGTGTAGTTTCGTTTACCAAATGATTGTCAGACTGTGTAGTCTCATTTACCAAATGATTGTCAGACTGTGTAGTCTCATTTACCCAAATGACTGCCAGACTGTGTAGTCTCATTTACTAAAGGGTTTTCAGAATGTGTAGTCTCATTTACCAAATGGTTGATTGACTGTGTTGTCTCATTTACCAAATAGTTGTCAGACTGTGTAGTCTCATTTACCAAATAGTTGTCAGACTGTGTTTTCTCATTTACCAAATGGTTGTCAGACTGTGTAGTCTCATTTACCAAATAGTTGTCAGACAGCGTAGTCTCATTTACCAAATGATTGTCAGACCGTTTAGTCTCATTTACCAAATGATTGTCAGACTGTGTAGTCTCATTTACCAAATGACTGTCAGACTGTGTAGTCTTATTTACCAAATGATTGTCAGACTGTGTAGTCTCATTTACCAAATGATTGTCAGACTGTGTAGTCTCATTTACCAAATGATTGTCAGACTGTGTAGTCTCATTTACCCAAATGACTGCCAGACTGTGTAGTCTCATTTACTAAAGGTTTTTCAGAATGTGTAGTCTCATTTACCAAATGGTTGATAGACTGTGTTGTCTCATTTACCAAATAGTTGTCAGACTGTGTAGTCTCATTTACCAAATACTTGTCATACTGTGTATTCTCATTAACCAAATGATTGTCAGACTGTGTAGTCTCATTTACCAAATGAATGTCAGACTGTGTAGTCTCATTTACCAAATTATTGTCAGACTGTGTAGTCTCATTTTCCAAATAGTTGTCAGACTGTGTAGTCTCATTTACCAAATAGTTGTCAGACTGTATAGTCTCATTTACCAAATATTTGTCAGACTGTGTAGTCTCATTTACCAAATGATTGTCAGACTGTGTAGTCTCATTTACCAAATGATTGTCAGACCGTTTAGTCTCATTTACCAAATGATTGTCAGACTGTATAGTCTCATTTACCAAATGGTTGTCAGACTATGTAGTCTCATTTACCAAATGATTGTCAGACTGTGTAGTCTCATTTACCCAAATGATTGTCAGACCGTTTAGTCTCATTTACAAAATCATTGTTAGACAGTGTAGTCTCATTTACCAAAATGATTGTCAGACTGTGTAGTCTCATTTACCAAATTGTTGTCAGACTGTGTAGTCTCATTTACCAAATGATTGTCAGAATGTGTAGTCTCATCTACCCAAATGATTGTCAGACCGTTTAATCTCATTTACCAAGTGATTGTCAGACTGTGTAGTCTCATTTACAAAATGATTGTCAGACTATGTCGTCTTATTTACCCAAATGATTGTCAGACTGTGTAGTTTTATTTACCAAATGATTGTCAGAATGTGTAGCCTCATTTACCAAATGTTTGTCAAACTGTGTAGTTTCATTTACCAAATGATTGTCAGACTGTGTAGTCTCATTTACGAAATGGTTGTCATACAGTGTAGTCTAATTTACCAAATGATTGTCAGACTGTGTAGTTTCGTTTACCAAATGATTGTCAGACTGTGTAGTCTCATTTACCAAATGATTGTCAGACTGTGTAGTCTCATTTACCCAAATGACTGCCAGACTGTGTAGTCTCATTTACTAAAGGGTTTTCAGAATGTGTAGTCTCATTTACCAAATGGTTGATTGACTGTGTTGTCTCATTTACCAAATAGTTGTCAGACTGTGTAGTCTCATTTACCAAATAGTTGTCAGACTGTGTTTTCTCATTTACCAAATGGTTGTCAGACTGTGTAGTCTCATTTACCAAATAGTTGTCAGACAGCGTAGTCTCATTTACCAAATGATTGTCAGACCGTTTAGTCTCATTTACCAAATGATTGTCAGACTGTGTAGTCTCATTTACCAAATGACTGTCAGACTGTGTAGTCTTATTTACCAAATGATTGTCAGACTATGTAGTCTCATTTACCAAATGATTGTCAGACTGTGTAGTCTCATTTACCAAATGATTGTCAGACTGTGTAGTCTCATTTACCCAAATGACTGCCAGACTGTGTAGTCTCATTTACTAAAGGTTTTTCATAATGTGTAGTCTCATTTACCAAATGGTTGATAGACTGTGTTGTCTCATTTACCAAATAGTTGTCAGACTGTGTAGTCTCATTTACCAAATACTTGTCATACTGTGTATTCTCGTTAACCAAATGATTGTCAGACTGTGTAGTCTCATTTACCAAATGAATGTCAGACTGTGTAGTCTCATTTACCAAATTATTGTCAGACTGTGTAGTCTCATTTTCCAAATAGTTGTCAGACTGTGTAGTCTCATTTACCAAATAGTTGTCAGACTGTATAGTCTCATTTACCAAATATTTGTCAGACTGTGTAGTCTCATTTACCAAATGATTGTCAGACTGTGTAGTCTCATTTACCAAATGATTGTCAGACCGTTTAGTCTCATTTACCAAATGATTGTCAGACTGTATAGTCTCATTTACCAAATGGTTGTCAGACTGTGTAGTCTCATTTACCAAATGATTGTCAGACTGTGTAGTCTCATTTACCCAAATGATTGTCAGACCGTTTAGTCTCATTTACAAAATCATTGTCAGACAGTGTAGTCTCATTTACCAGATGATTGTCAGACTGTGTAGTCTCATATACCAAAATGATTGTCAGACTGTGTAGTCTCATTTACCAAATGGTTGTCAGACTGTGTAGTCTCATTTACCAAATGATTGTCAGAATGTGTAGTCTCATCTACCCAAATGATTGTCAGACCTTTTAATCTCATTTACCAAGTGATTGTCAGACTGTGTAGTCTCATTTACCAAATAGTTGTCAGACTGTGTAGTCTCATTTACCAAATGGTTGTCAGACTGTGTAGTCTCATTTACCAAATAGTTGTCAGACAGCGTAGTCTCATTTACCAAATGATTGTCAAACCGTTTAGTCTCATTTACCAAATGATTGTCAGACAGTGTAGTCTCATTTACCAAATGATTGTCAGACTGTGTAGTCTCATTTACCAAATGATTGTCAGATTGTATAGTCTCATTTACCAAATGATTGTCAGACTGTATAGTCTCATTTACCAAATATTTGTCAGACTGTGTAGTCTCATTTACCAAATGATTGTCAGTCTGTGTAGTCTCATTTACCAAATGATTGTCAGACCGTTTAGTCTCATTTACCAAATGATTGTCAGACTGTATAGTCTCATTTACCAAATGGTTGTCAGACTGTGTAGTCTCATTTACCCAAATGATTGTCAGACCGTTTAGTCTCATTTACAAAATCATTGTCAGACAGTGTAGTCTCATTTACCAAATGGTTGTCAGACTGTGTAGTCTCATCTACCCAAATGATTGTCAGACCGTTTAATCTCATTTACCAAGTGATTGTCAGACTGTGTAGTCTCATTTACAAAATGGTTGTCAGACTTTGTCGTCTTATTTACCCAAATGATTGTCAGACTGTGTAGTTTTATTTACCAAATGATTGTCAGACTGTGTAGCCTCATTTACCAAATGTTTGTCAAACTGTGTAGTTTCATTTACCAAATGATTGTCAGACTGTGTAGTCTCATTTACCAAATGGTTGTCATACAGTGTAGTCTAATTTACCAAATGATTGTCAGACTGTGTAATTTCATTTACCAAATGATTGTCAGACTGTGTAGTCTCATTTACCAAATGATTGACAGACTGTGTAGTCTCATTTACCCAAATGACTGCCAGACTGTGTAGTCTCATTTTCTAAAGGGTTTTCAGAATGTGTAGTCTCATTTACCAAATGGTTGATTGACTGTGTTGTCTCATTTACCAAATAGTTGTCAGACTGTGTTTTCTCATTTACCAAATGGTTGTCAGACTGTGTAGTCTCATTTACCAAATAGTTGTCAGACAGCATAGTCTCATTTACCAAATGATTGTCAGACCGTTTAGTCTCATTTACCAAATGATTGTCAGACTGTGTAGTCTCATTTACCAAATGATTGTCAGACTGTGTAGTCTTATTTACCAAATGATTGTCAGACTGTGTAGTCTCATTTACCAAATGATTGTCAGACTGTGTAGTCTCATTTACCAAATGATTGTCAGACTGTGTAGTCTCATTTACCCAAATGACTGCCAGACTGTGTAGTCTCATTTACTAAAGGTTTTTCAGAATGTGTAGTCTCATTTACCAAATGGTTGATAGACTGTGTTGTCTCATTTACCAAATAGTTGTCAGACTGTGTAGTCTCATTTACCAAATAGTTGTCAGACTGTGTAGTCTCATTTACCAAATAGTTGTCAGACAGCGTAGTCTCATTTACCAAATGATTGTCAGACTGTGTAGTCTCATTTACCCAAATGATTGTCAGACCGTTTAGTCTCATTTACAAAATCATTGTCAGACAGTGTAGTCTCATTTACCAGATGATTGTCAGACTGTGTAGTCTCATTTACCAAAATGATTGTCAGACTGTGTAGTCTCATTTACCAAATGGTTGTCAGACTGTGTAGTCTCATTTACCAAATGATTGTCAGAATGTGTAGTCTCATCTACCCAAATGATTGTCAGACCGTTTAATCTCATTTACCAAGTGATTGTCAGACTGTGTAGTCTCATTTACAAAATGATTGTCAGACTATGTCGTCTTATTTACCCAAATGATTGTCAGACTGTTTAGTTTTAATTACCAAATGATTGTCAGACTGTGTAGCCTCATTTACCAAATGTTTGTCAAACTGTGTAGTTTCATTTACCAAATGATTGTCAGACTGTGTAGTCTCATTTACCAAATGGTTGTCATACAGTGTAGTCTAATTTACCAAATGATTGTCAGACTGTGTAATTTCATTTACCAAATGATTGTCAGACTGTGTAGTATCATTTACCAAATGATTGTCAGACTGTGTAGTCTCATTTACCAAATGATTGTCAGACTGTGTAGTCTCATTTACCAAATGATTGTCAGACTGTGTAGTCTCATTTACCAAATGATTGTCAGACTGTGTAGTTTCATTTACCAAATGATTGTCAGACTGTGTAGTCTCATCTACCCAAATGATTGTCAGACCGTTTAGTCTCATTTACCTAGTGAATGTCAGACTGTGTAGTCTCATTTACAAAATGATTGTCAGACTATATCGTCTTATTTACCCAAATGATTGTCAGACTGTTTAGTCTCATTTACCAAATCATTGTCAGACTGTGTAGTCTCATTTACCAAATGATTGTCAAACTGTGTACTTTCATTTACCAAATGATTGTCAGACTGTGTAGTTTCATTTATCAAATGATTGTCAGACTGTGAAGTCTCATTTACCAAATGATTGTCAGACTGTGTAGTCTCATTTACCAAATAGTTGTCAGATTGTGTAGTCTCATTTACCAAATAGTTATCAGACTGTGTAGTCTCATTTACGAAATGATTGTCAGACTGTGTATTCTGATTCACCAAATGATTGTCAGAATGTGTATTATAATTTACCAAATGATTGTCATTCTGTGTAGTCTCATTTACAAAATCATTGTCAGACTGTGTAGTCTCATTTACCAAATAGTTGTCAGACTGTGTAGTCTCATTTACCAAATGATTGTCAGACCGTTTAGTCTCATTTACCAAATGATTGTCAGACTGTGTAGCCTCATTTACCAAATGTTTGTCAAACTGTGTAGTTTCATTTACCAAATGGTTGTCATACTGTGTAGTCTCATCTACCCAAAGGATTGTCAGACTGTGTAGTTTCATTTACCAAATGATTGTCAGACTGTGTAGTCTCATTAACCAAATGATTGTCAGACTGTGTAGTCTCATTTACCAAATGATTGTCAGACTGTGTAGTCTCATTTACCCAAATGACTGCCCGACTGTGTAGTCTCATTTACTAAAGGGTTTTCGGAATGTGTAGTCTCATTTACCAAATGGTTGATAGACTGTGTTGTCTCATTTACCAAATAGTTGTCAGACGGTGTAGTCTCATTTACCAAATACTTGTCATACTGTGTATTCTCATTAACCAAATGATTGTCAGACTGTGTAGTCTCATTTACCAAATGAATGTCAGACTGTGTAGTCTCATTCACCAAATGATTGTCAGACTGTGTAGTCTCATTTACCAAATAGTTGTCAGACTGTGTAGTCTCATTTACCAAATAGTTGTCAGACTGTATAGTCTCATTTACCAAATATTTGTCAGACTGTGTAGTCTCATTTACCAAATGATTGTCAGACTGTGTAGTCTCATTTACCAAATGATTGTCAGACCGTTTAGTCTCATTGACCAAATGATTGTCAGACTGTATAGTCTCATTTACCAAATGGTTGTCAGACTGTGTAGTCTCATTTACCAAATGATTATCAGACTGTGTAGTCTCATTTACCAAAATGATTGTCAGACTGTGTAGTCTCATTTACCAAATGGTTGTCAGACTGTGTAGTCTCATTTACCAAATGATTGTCAGAATGTGTAGTCTCATCTACCCAAAATGATTGTCAGACCGTTTAATCTCATTTACCAAGTGATTGTCAGACTGTGTAGTCTCATTTACAAAATGATTGTCAGACTATGTCGTCTTATTTACCCAAATGATTGTCAGACTGTGTAGTTTTATTTACCAAATGATTGTCAGACTGTGTAGCCTCATTTACCAAATGTTTGTCAAACTGTGTAGTTTCATTTACCAAATGATTGTCAGACTGTGTACTCTCATTTACCAAATGGTTGTCATACAGTGTAGTCTAATTTACCAAATGATTGTCAGACTGTGTAGTTTCATTTACCAAATGATTGTCAGACTGTGTAGTCTCATTTAGCAAATGATTGTCAGACTGTGTAGTCTCATTTACCAAATGATTGTCAGACTGTGTAGTCTCATTTACCCAAATGACTGCCAGACTGTGTAGTCTCATTTACTAAAGGGTTTTTAGAATGTGTAGTCTCATTTACCAAATGATTGTCAGAATGTGTAGTCTCATCTACCCAAATGATTGTCAGACCTTTTAATCTCATTTACCAAGTGATTGTCAGACTGTGTAGTCTCATTTACCAAATAGTTGTCAGACTGTGTAGTCTCATTTACCAAATGGTTGTCAGACTGTGTAGTCTCATTTACCAAATAGTTGTCAGACAGCGTAGTCTCATTTACCAAATGATTGTCAAACCGTTTAGTCTCATTTACCAAATGATTGTCAGACAGTGTAGTCTCATTTACCAAATGATTGTCAGACTGTGTAGTCTCATTTACCAAATGATTGTCAGATTGTATAGTCTCATTTACCAAATGATTGTCAGACTGTATAGTCTCATTTACCAAATATTTGTCAGACTGTGTAGTCTCATTTACCAAATGATTGTCAGTCTGTGTAGTCTCATTTACCAAATGATTGTCAGACCGTTTAGTCTCATTTACCAAATGATTGTCAGACTGTATAGTCTCATTTACCAAATGGTTGTCAGACTGTGTAGTCTCATTTACCCAAATGATTGTCAGACCGTTTAGTCTCATTTACAAAATCATTGTCAGACAGTGTAGTCTCATTTACCAAATGGTTGTCAGACTGTGTAGTCTCATCTACCCAAATGATTGTCAGACCGTTTAATCTCATTTACCAAGTGATTGTCAGACTGTGTAGTCTCATTTACAAAATGGTTGTCAGACTATGTCGTCTTATTTACCCAAATGATTGTCAGACTGTGTAGTTTTATTTACCAAATGATTGTCAGACTGTGTAGCCTCATTTACCAAATGTTTGTCAAACTGTGTAGTTTCATTTACCAAATGATTGTCAGACTGTGTAGTCTCATTTACCAAATGGTTGTCATACAGTGTAGTCTAATTTACCAAATGATTGTCAGACTGTGTAATTTCATTTACAAAATGATTGTCAGACTGTGTAGTCTCATTTACCAAATGATTGTCAGACTGTGTAGCCTCATTTACCAAATGTTTGTCAAACTGTGTAGTTTCATTTACCAAATGATTGTCAGACTGTGTAGTCTCATTTACCAAATGGTTGTCATACAGTGTAGTCTAATTTACCAAATGATTGTCAGACTGTGTAATTTCATTTACCAAATGATTGTCAGACTGTGTAGTCTCATTTACCAAATGATTGACAGACTGTGTAGTCTCATTTACCCAAATGACTGCCAGACTGTGTAGTCTCATTTTCTAAAGGGTTTTCAGAATGTGTAGTCTCATTTACCAAATGGTTGATTGACTGTGTTGTCTCATTTACCAAATAGTTGTCAGACTGTGTTTTCTCATTTACCAAATGGTTGTCAGACTGTGTAGTCTCATTTACCAAATAGTTGTCAGACAGCATAGTCTCATTTACCAAATGATTGTCAGACCGTTTAGTCTCATTTACCAAATGATTGTCAGACTGTGTAGTCTCATTTACCAAATGATTGTCAGACTGTGTAGTCTTATTTACCAAATGATTGTCAGACTGTGTAGTCTCATTTACCAAATGATTGTCAGACTGTGTAGTCTCATTTACCAAATGATTGTCAGACTGTGTAGTCTCATTTACCCAAATGACTGCCAGACTGTGTAGTCTCATTTACTAAAGGTTTTTCAGAATGTGTAGTCTCATTTACCAAATGGTTGATAGACTGTGTTGTCTCATTTACCAAATAGTTGTCAGACTGTGTAGTCTCATTTACCAAATAGTTGTCAGACTGTGTTTTCTCATTTACCAAATGGTTGTCAGACTGTGTAGTCTCATTTACCAAATAGTTGTCAGACAGCGTAGTCTCATTTACCAAATGATTGTCAGACTGTGTAGTCTCATTTACCCAAATGATTGTCAGACCGTTTAGTCTCATTTACAAAATCATTGTCAGACAGTGTAGTCTCATTTACCAGATGATTGTCAGACTGTGTAGTCTCATTTACCAAAATGATTGTCAGACTGTGTAGTCTCATTTACCAAATGGTTGTCAGACTGTGTAGTCTCATTTACCAAATGATTGTCAGAATGTGTAGTCTCATCTACCCAAATGATTGTCAGACCGTTTAATCTCATTTACCAAGTGATTGTCAGACTGTGTAGTCTCATTTACAAAATGATTGTCAGACTATGTCGTCTTATTTACCCAAATGATTGTCAGACTGTTTAGTTTTAATTACCAAATGATTGTCAGACTGTGTAGCCTCATTTACCAAATGTTTGTCAAACTGTGTAGTTTCATTTACCAAATGATTGTCAGACTGTGTAGTCTCATTTACCAAATGGTTGTCATACAGTGTAGTCTAATTTACCAAATGATTGTCAGACTGTGTAATTTCATTTACCAAATGATTGTCAGACTGTGTAGTATCATTTACCAAATGATTGTCAGACTGTGTAGTCTCATTTACCAAATGATTGTCAGACTGTGTAGTCTCATTTACCAAATGATTGTCAGACTGTGTAGTCTCATTTACCAAATGATTGTCAGACTGTGTAGTTTCATTTACCAAATGATTGTCAGACTGTGTAGTCTCATCTACCCAAATGATTGTCAGACCGTTTAGTCTCATTTACCTAGTGAATGTCAGACTGTGTAGTCTCATTTACAAAATGATTGTCAGACTATATCGTCTTATTTACCCAAATGATTGTCAGACTGTTTAGTCTCATTTACCAAATCATTGTCAGACTGTGTAGTCTCATTTACCAAATGATTGTCAAACTGTGTACTTTCATTTACCAAATGATTGTCAGACTGTGTAGTTTCATTTATCAAATGATTGTCAGACTGTGAAGTCTCATTTACCAAATGATTGTCAGACTGTGTAGTCTCATTTACCAAATAGTTGTCAGATTGTGTAGTCTCATTTACCAAATAGTTATCAGACTGTGTAGTCTCATTTACGAAATGATTGTCAGACTGTGTATTCTGATTCACCAAATGATTGTCAGAATGTGTATTATAATTTACCAAATGATTGTCATTCTGTGTAGTCTCATTTACAAAATCATTGTCAGACTGTGTAGTCTCATTTAAAAAATATTTGTCAGACTGTGTTTTCTCATTTAACAAATGGTTGTCAGACTGTGTAGTCTCATTTACCAAATAGTTGTCAGACTGTGTAGTCTCATTTACCAAATGATTGTCAGACCGTTTAGTCTCATTTACCAAATGATTGTCAGACTGTGTAGCCTCATTTACCAAATGTTTGTCAAACTGTGTAGTTTCATTTACCAAATGGTTGTCATACTGTGTAGTCTCATCTACCCAAAGGATTGTCAGACTGTGTAGTTTCATTTACCAAATGATTGTCAGACTGTGTAGTCTCATTAACCAAATGATTGTCAGACTGTGTAGTCTCATTTACCAAATGATTGTCAGACTGTGTAGTCTCATTTACCCAAATGACTGCCCGACTGTGTAGTCTCATTTACTAAAGGGTTTTCGGAATGTGTAGTCTCATTTACCAAATGGTTGATAGACTGTGTTGTCTCATTTACCAAATAGTTGTCAGACGGTGTAGTCTCATTTACCAAATACTTGTCATACTGTGTATTCTCATTAACCAAATGATTGTCAGACTGTGTAGTCTCATTTACCAAATGAATGTCAGACTGTGTAGTCTCATTCACCAAATGATTGTCAGACTGTGTAGTCTCATTTACCAAATAGTTGTCAGACTGTGTAGTCTCATTTACCAAATAGTTGTCAGACTGTATAGTCTCATTTACCAAATATTTGTCAGACTGTGTAGTCTCATTTACCAAATGATTGTCAGATTGTGTAGTCTCATTTACCAAATGATTGTCAGACCGTTTAGTCTCATTGACCAAATGATTGTCAGACTGTATAGTCTCATTTACCAAATGGTTGTCAGACTGTGTAGTCTCATTTACCAAATGATTGTCAGACTGTGTAGTCTCATTTACCCAAATGATTGTCAGACCGTTTAGTCTCATTTACAAAATCATTGTCAGACAGTGTAGTCTCATTTACCAGATGATTATCAGACTGTGTAGTCTCATTTACCAAAATGATTGTCAGACTGTGTAGTCTCATTTACCAAATGGTTGTCAGACTGTGTAGTCTCATTTACCAAATGATTGTCAGAATGTGTAGTCTCATCTACCCAAAATGATTGTCAGACCGTTTAATCTCATTTACCAAGTGATTGTCAGACTGTGTAGTCTCATTTACAAAATGATTGTCAGACTATGTCGTCTTATTTACCCAAATGATTGTCAGACTGTGTAGTTTTATTTACCAAATGATTGTCAGACTGTGTAGCCTCATTTACCAAATGTTTGTCAAACTGTGTAGTTTCATTTACCAAATGATTGTCAGACTGTGTACTCTCATTTACCAAATGGTTGTCATACAGTGTAGTCTAATTTACCAAATGATTGTCAGACTGTGTAGTTTCATTTACCAAATGATTGTCAGACTGTGTAGTCTCATTTAGCAAATGATTGTCAGACTGTGTAGTCTCATTTACCAAATGATTGTCAGACTGTGTAGTCTCATTTACCCAAATGACTGCCAGACTGTGTAGTCTCATTTACTAAAGGGTTTTTAGAATGTGTAGTCTCATTTACCAAATGGTTGATTGACTGTGTTGTCTCATTTACCAAATAGTTGTCAGACTATGTAGTCTCATTTACCAAATAGTTGTCAGACTGTGTTTTCTCATTTACCAAATGGTTGTCAGACTGTGTAGTCTCATTTACCAAATAGTTGTCAGACAGCGTAGTCTCATTTACCAAATGATTGTCAGACCGTTTAGTCTCGTTTACCAAATGATTGTCAGACTGTGTAGTCTCATTTACCAAATGATTGTCAGACTGTGTAGTCTCATTTACCAAATGATTGTCAGACTGTGTAGTCTCATTTACCAAATAGTTGTCAGACTGTGTAGTCTCATTTACCAAATAGTTGTCAGACTGTGTAGTCTCATTTACCAAATGATTGTCAGACTGTGTAGTCTCATTTACCAAATAGTTGTCAGACTGTGTAGTCTCATTTACCAAATGATTGTCAGACTGTGTAGTTTCATTTACCAAATGATTGTCAGACCGTTTAGTTTCATTTACCAAATGGTTGTCAGACTGTGTAGTCTCATTTACCAAATGGTTGTCAGACTGTGTAGTCTCATTTACCAAATGATTGTCAGACTGTGTAGTCTCATCTACCCAAATGATTGTCAGACCGTTTAGTCTCATTTACCAAGTGAATGTCAGACTGTGTAGTCTCATTTACAAAATGATTGTCAGACTATATCGTCTTATATACCCAAATGATTGTCAGACTGTGTAGTCTAATTTACTAAATTATTGTCAGACTGTGTAGTCTCATTTACCAAATGATTGTCAAACTGTGTACTTTCATTTACCAAATGATTGTCAGACTATGTAGTCTCAATTACCAAATGATTGTCAGACTGTGTAGTCTCATTTACCAAATAGTTGTCAGATTGTGTAGTCTCATTTACCAAATGATTGTCAGACTGTGTAGTCTCATTTACCAAATAGCTGTCAGACTGTGTAGTCTCATTTACCAAATGATTGTCAGACTGTGTAGTCTCATTTACCAAATGATTGTCAGACCGTTTAGTTTCATTTACCAAATGATTGTCAGACCGTTTAGTTTCATTTACCAAATGGTTGTCAGACTGTGTAGTCTCATTTACCAAATGGTTGTCAGACTGTGTAGTCTCATTTACCAAATGATTGTCAGACTGTGTAGTCTCATCTACCCAAATGATTGTCAGACCGTTTAGTCTCATTTACCAAATGATTGTCAGACTGTGTAGTCTCATTTACCAAATAGTTGTCAGATTGTGTAGTCTCATTTACCAAATGATTGTCAGACTGTGTAGTCTCATTTACCAAATAGCTGTCAGACTGTGTAGTCTCATTTACCAAATGATTGTCAGACTGTGTAGTCTCATTTACCAAATGATTGTCAGACCGTTTAGTTTCATTTACCAAATGATTGTCAGACCGTTTAGTTTCATTTACCAAATGGTTGTCAGACTGTGTAGTCTCATTTACCAAATGGTTGTCAGACTGTGTAGTCTCATTTACCAAATGATTGTCAGACTGTGTAGTCTCATCTACCCAAATGATTGTCAGACCGTTTAGTCTTATTTACCAAGTGAATGTCAGACTGTGTAGTCTCATTTACAAAATGATTGTCAGACTATATCGTCTTATTTACCCAAATGATTGTCAGACTGTGTAGTCTAATTTACTAAATTATTGTCAGACTGTGTAGTCTCATTTACCAAATGATTGTCAAACTGTGTACTTTCATTTACCAAATGATTGTCAGACTATGTAGTCTCAATTACCAAATGATTGTCATACTGTGAAGTCTCATTTACCAAATGATTGTCAGACTGTGTAGTCTCATTTACCAAATAGTTGTCAGATTGTGTAGTCTCATTTACCAAATAGTTATCAGACTGTGTAGTCTCATTTACGAAATGATTGCCAGACTGTGTATTCTGATTCACCAAATGATTGTCAGAATGTGTATTATAATTTACCAAATGATTGTCATTCTGTGTAGTCATATTTACAAAATCATTGTCAGACTGTGTAGTCTCATTTAAAAAATATTTGTCAGACTGTGTTTTCTCATTTACCAAATGGTTGTCAGACTGTGTAGTCTCATTTACCAAATAGTTGTCAGACTGTGTTGTCTCATTTACCAAATGATTGTCAGACTGTGTAGTCTCATTTACCAAATGATTGTCAGACTGTGTAGTCTCATTTACCAGATGATTGTCAGACTGTGTAGTCTCATTTACCCAAATGATTTTCAGACTGTGTAGTCTCATTTACCAAATGGTTGTCAGACTGTGTAGTCTCATTTACCAAATGATTGTCAGAATGTGCAGTCTCATCTACCCAAAGGATTGTCAGACCGTTTAATCTCATTTACCAAGTGATTGTCAGACTGTGTAGTCTCATTTACAAAATGATTGTCAGACTATGTCGTCTTATTTACCCAAATGATTGTCAGACTGTGTAGTTTCATTTACCAAATGGTTGTCATACTGTGTAGTCTCATCTACCCAAAGGATTGTCAGACTGTGTAGTTTCATTTACCAAATGATTGTCAGACTGTGTAGTCTCATTTACCAAATGATTGTCAGACTGTGTAGTCTCATTTACCAAATGATTGTCAGACTGTGTAGTCTCATTTACCCAAATGACTGCCAGACTGTGTAGTCTCATTTACTAAAGGGTTTTCGGAATGTGTAGTCTCATTTACCAAATGGTTGATAGACTGTGTTGTCTCATTTACCAAATAGTTGTCAGACTGTGTAGTCTCATTTACCAAATAGTTGTCAGACTGTGTTTTCTCATTTACCAAATGGTTGTCAGACTATGTAGTCTCATTTACCAAATAGTTGTCAGACAGCGTAGTCTCATTTACCAAATGATAGTCAGACCGTTTAGTCTCATTTACCAAATGATTGTCAGACTGTGTAGTCTTATTTACGAAATGATTGTCAGACTGTGTAGTCTCATTTACCAAATGATTGTCAGACTGTGTAGTTTCATTTACCAAATGATTGTCAGACCGTTTAGTTTCATTTACCAAATGGTTGTCAGACTGTGTAGTCTCATTTACCAAATGGTTGTCAGACTGTGTAGTCTCATTTACCAAATGATTGTCAGACTGTGTAGTCTCATCTACCCAAATGATTGTCAGACCGTTTAGTCTCATTTACCAAGTGAATGTCAGACTGTGTAGTCTCATTTACAAAATGATTGTCAGACTATATCGTCTTATATACCCAAATGATTGTCAGACTGTGTAGTCTAATTTACTAAATTATTGTCAGACTGTGTAGTCTCATTTACCAAATGATTGTCTAACTGTGTACTTTCATTTACCAAATGATTGTCAGACTATGTAGTCTCATTTACCAAATGATTGTCAGACTGTGTAGTCTCATTTACCAATAGTTGTCAGACTGTGTAGTCTCATTTACCAAATGATTGTCAGACTGTGTAGTTTCATTTACCAAATGATTGTCAGACCGTTTAGTTTCATTTACCAAATGGTTGTCAGACTGTGTAGTCTCATTTACCAAATGGTTGTCAGACTGTGTAGTCTCATTTACCAAATGATTGTCAGACTGTGTAGTCTCATCTACCCAAATGATTGTCAGACCGTTTAGTCTCATTTACCAAGTGAATGTCAGACTGTGTAGTCTCATTTACAAAATGATTGTCAGACTATATCGTCTTATTTACCCAAATGATTGTCAGACTGTGTAGTCTAATTTACTAAATTATTGTCAGACTGTGTAGTCTCATTTACCAAATGATTGTCAAACTGTGTACTTTCATTTACCAAATGATTGTCAGACTATGTAGTCTCAATTACCAAATGATTGTCATACTGTGAAGTCTCATTTACCAAATGATTGTCAGACTGTGTAGTCTCATTTACCAAATAGTTGTCAGATTGTGTAGTCTCATTTACCAAATAGTTATCAGACTGTGTAGTCTCATTTACGAAATGAATGCTAGACTGTGTATTCTGATTCACCAAATGATTGTCAGAATGTGTATTATAATTTACCAAATGATTGTCATTCTGTGTAGTCATATTTACAAAATCATTGTCAGACTGTGTAGTCTCATTTAAAAAATATTTGTCAGACTGTGTTTTCTCATTTACCAAATGGTTGTCAGACTGTGTAGTCTCATTTACCAAATAGTTGTCAGACTGTGTAGTCTCATTTACCAAATGATTGTCAGACCGTTTAGTCTCATTTACCAAATGATTGTCAGACTGTGTAGTCTCATTTACCAAATGATTGTCAGACTGTGTAGTCTCATTTACCAGATGATTGTCAGACTGTGTAGTCTCATTTACCCAAATGATTTTCAGACTGTGTAGTCTCATTTACCAAATGGTTGTCAGACTGTGTAGTCTCATTTACCAAATGATTGTCAGAATGTGTAGTCTCATCTACCCAAAGGATTGTCAGACCGTTTAATCTCATTTACCAAGTGATTGTCAGACTGTGTAGTCTCATTTACAAAATGATTGTCAGACTATGTCGTCTTATTTACCCAAATGATTGTCAGACTGTGTAGTTTCATTTACCAAATGGGTGTCATACTGTGTAGTCTCATCTACCCAAAGGATTGTCAGACTGTGTAGTTTCATTTACCAAATGATTGTCAGACTGTGTAGTCTCATTTACCGAATGATTGTCAGACTGTGTATTCTCATTTACCAAATGATTGTCAGACTGTGTAGTCTCATTTACCCAAATGACTGCCAGACTGTGTAGTCTCATTTACTAAAGGGTTTTCGGAATGTGTAGTCTCATTTACCAAATGGTTGATAGACTGTGTTGTCTCATTTACCAAATAGTTGTCAGACTGTGTAGTCTCATTTACCAAATAGTTGTCAGACTGTGTTTTCTCATTTACCAAATGGTTGTCAGACTATGTAGTCTCATTTACCAAATAGTTGTCAGACAGCGTAGTCTCATTTACCAAATGATAGTCACCGTTTAGTCTCATTTACCAAATGATTGTCAGACTGTGTAGTCTTATTTACGAAATGATTGTCAGACTGTGTAGTCTCATTTACCAAATGATTGTCAGACTGTGTAGTTTCATTTACCAAATGGTTGTCAGACTGTGTAGTCTCATTTACCAAATGGTTGTCAGACTGTGTAGTCTCATTTACCAAATGATTGTCAGACTGTGTAGTCTCATCTACCCAAATGATTGTCAGACCGTTTAGTCTCATTTACCAAGTGAATGTCAGACTGTGTAGTCTCATTTACAAAATGATTGTCAGACTATATCGTCTTATATACCCAAATGATTGTCAGACTGTGTAGTCTAATTTACTAAATTATTGTCAGACTGTGTAGTCTCATTTACCAAATGATTGTCTAACTGTGTACTTTCATTTACCAAATGATTGTCAGACTATGTAGTCTCATTTACCAAATGATTGTCAGACTGTGTAGTCTCATTTACCAAATAGTTGTCAGACTGTGGAGTCTCATTTACCAAATGATTGTCAGACTGTGTAGTTTCATTTACCAAATGATTGTCAGACCGTTTAGTTTCATTTACCAAATGGTTGTCAGACTATGTAGTCTCATTTACCAAATGGTTGTCAGACTGTGTAGTCTCATTTACCAAATGATTGTCAGACTGTGTAGTCTCATCTACCCAAATGATTGTCAGACCGTTTAGTCTCATTTACCAAGTGAATGTCAGACTGTGTAGTCTCATTTACAAAATGATTGTCAGACTATATCGTCTTATTTACCCAAATGATTGTCAGACTGTGTAGTCTCATTAACAAAATGATTGTCAGACTGTGTAGTCTCATTTACCAAATGGTTGTCAGACTGTGTAGTCTCATTTACCAAATGATTGTCAGAATGTGTAGTCTCATCTACCCAAAGGATTGTCAGACCGTTTAATCTCATTTACCAAGTGATTGTCAGACTGTGTAGTCTCATTTACAAAATGATTGTCAGACTATGTCGTCTTATTTACCCAAATGATTGTCAGACTGTGTAGTTTCATTTACCAAATGGGTGTCATACTGTGTAGTCTCATCTACCCAAAGGATTGTCAGACTGTGTAGTTTCATTTACCAAATGATTGTCAGACTGTGTAGTCTCATTTACCAAATGATTGTCAGACTGTGTAGTCTCATTTACCAAATGATTGTCAGACTGTGTAGTCTCATTTACCCAAATGACTGCCAGACTGTGTAGTCTCATTTACTAAAGGGTTTTCGGAATGTGTAGTCTCATTTACCAAATGGTTGATAGACTGTGTTGTCTCATTTACCAAATAGTTGTCAGACTGTGTAGTCTCATTTACCAAATAGTTGTCAGACTGTGTTTTCTCATTTACCAAATGGTTGTCAGACTATGTAGTCTCATTTACCAAATAGTTGTCAGACAGCGTAGTCTCATTTACCAAATGATAGTCACCGTTTAGTCTCATTTACCAAATGATTGTCAGACTGTGTAGTCTTATTTACGAAATGATTGTCAGACTGTGTAGTCTCATTTACCAAATGATTGTCAGACTGTGTAGTTTCATTTACCAAATGGTTGTCAGACTGTGTAGTCTCATTTACCAAATGGTTGTCAGACTGTGTAGTCTCATTTACCAAATGATTGTCAGACTGTGTAGTCTCATCTACCCAAATGATTGTCAGACCGTTTAGTCTCATTTACCAAGTGAATGTCAGACTGTGTAGTCTCATTTACAAAATGATTGTCAGACTATATCGTCTTATATACCCAAATGATTGTCAGACTGTGTAGTCTAATTTACTAAATTATTGTCAGACTGTGTAGTCTCATTTACCAAATGATTGTCTAACTGTGTACTTTCATTTACCAAATGATTGTCAGACTATGTAGTCTCATTTACCAAATGATTGTCAGACTGTGTAGTCTCATTTACCAAATAGTTGTCAGACTGTGGAGTCTCATTTACCAAATGATTGTCAGACTGTGTAGTTTCATTTACCAAATGATTGTCAGACCGTTTAGTTTCATTTACCAAATGGTTGTCAGACTATGTAGTCTCATTTACCAAATGGTTGTCAGACTGTGTAGTCTCATTTACCAAATGATTGTCAGACTGTGTAGTCTCATCTACCCAAATGATTGTCAGACCGTTTAGTCTCATTTACCAAGTGAATGTCAGACTGTGTAGTCTCATTTACAAAATGATTGTCAGACTATATCGTCTTATTTACCCAAATGATTGTCAGACTGTGTAGTCTAATTTACTAAATTATTGTCAGACTGTGTAGTCTCATTTACCAAATGATTGTCAAACTGTGTACTTTCATTTACCAAATGATTGTCAGACTATGTAGTCTCATTTACCAAATGATTGTCAGACTGTGTAGTCTCATTAACAAAATGATTGTCAGACTGTGTAGTCTCATTTACCAAATGATTGTCAGACTGTGTAGTTTCATTTACCAAATGATTGTCAGACCGTTTAGTTTCATTTACCAAATGGTTGTCAGACTGTGTAGTCTCATTTACCAAATGGTTGTCAGACTGTGTAGTCTCATTTACCAAATGATTGTCAGACTGTGTAGTCTCATCTGCCCAAATGATTGTCAGACCGTTTAGTCTCATTTACCAAGTGAATGTCAGACTGTGTAGTCTCATTTACAAAATGATTGTCAGACTATATCGTCTTATATACCCAAATGATTGTCAGACTGTGTAGTCTAATTTACTAAATTATTGTCAGACTGTGTAGTCTCATTTACCAAATGATTGTCTAACTGTGTACTTTCATTTACCAAATGATTGTCATACTGTGTAGTCTCATCTACCCAAAGGATTGTCAGACTGTGTAGTTTCATTTACCAAATGATTGTCAGACTGTGTAGTCTCATTTACCAAATGATTGTCAGACTGTGTAGTCTCATTTACCAAATGATTGTCAGACTGTGTAGTCTCATTTACCCAAATGACTGCCAGACTGTGTAGTCTCATTTACTAAAGGGTTTTCGGAATGTGTAGTCTCATTTACCAAATGGTTGATAGACTGTGTTGTCTCATTTACCAAATAGTTGTCAGACGGTGTAGTCTCATTTACCAAATACTTGTCATACTGTGTATTCTCATTAACCAAATGATTGTCAGACTGTGTAGTCTCATTTACCAAATGAATGTCAGACTGTGTAGTCTCATTCACCAAATGATTGTCAGACTGTGTAGTCTCATTTACCAAATAGTTGTCAGACTGTGTAGTCTCATTTACCAAATGATTGTCAGACTGTGTAGTTTCATTTACCAAATGATTGTCAGACCGTTTAGTTTCATTTACCAAATGGTTGTCAGACTGTGTAGTCTCATTTACCAAATGGTTGTCAGACTGTGTAGTCTCATTTACCAAATGATTGTCAGACTGTGTAGTCTCATCTACCCAAATGATTGTCAGACCGTTTAGTCTCATTTACCAAGTGAATGTCAGACTGTGTAGTCTCATTTACAAAATGATTGTCAGACTATATCGTCTTATTTACCCAAATGATTGTCAGACTGTGTAGTCTCATTTACCAAATGATTGTCAAACTGTGTACTTTCATTTACCAAATGATTGTCAGACTATGTAGTCTCAATTACCAAATGATTGTCATACTGTGAAGTCTCATTTACCAAATGATTGTCAGACTGTGTAGTCTCATTTACCAAATAGTTGTCAGATTGTGTAGTCTCATTTACCAAATAGTTATCAGACTGTGTAGTCTCATTTACGAAATGAATGCTAGACTGTGTATTCTGATTCACCAAATGATTGTCAGAATGTGTATTATAATTTACCAAATGATTGTCATTCTGTGTAGTCATATTTACAAAATCATTGTCAGACTGTGTAGTCTCATTTAAAAAATATTTGTCAGACTGTGTTTTCTCATTTACCAAATGGTTGTCAGACTGTGTAGTCTCATTTACCAAATAGTTGTCAGACTGTGTAGTCTCATTTACCAAATGATTGTCAGACCGTTTAGTCTCATTTACCAAATGATTGTCAGACTGTGTAGTCTCATTTACCAAATGATTGTCAGACTGTGTAGTCTCATTTACCAGATGATTGTCAGACTGTGTAGTCTCATTTACCCAAATGATTTTCAGACTGTGTAGTCTCATTTACCAAATGGTTGTCAGACTATGTAGTCTCATTTACCAAATGATTGTCAGAATGTGTAGTCTCATCTACCCAAAGGATTGTCAGACCGTTTAATCTCATTTACCAAGTGATTGTCAGACTGTGTAGTCTCATTTACAAAATGATTGTCAGACTATGTCGTCTTATTTACCCAAATGATTGTCAGACTGTGTAGTTTCATTTACCAAATGGTTGTCATACTGTGTAGTCTCATCTACCCAAAGGATTGTCAGACTGTGTAGTTTCATTTACCAAATGATTGTCAGACTGTGTAGTCTCATTTACCAAATGATTGTCAGACTGTGTAGTCTCATTTACCAAATGATTGTCAGACTGTGTAGTCTCATTTACCCAAATGACTGCCAGACTGTGTAGTCTCATTTACTAAAGGGTTTTCGGAATGTGTAGTCTCATTTACCAAATGGTTGATAGACTGTGTTGTCTCATTTACCAAATAGTTGTCAGACTGTGTAGTCTCATTTACCAAATAGTTGTCAGACTGTGTTTTCTCATTTACCAAATGGTTGTCAGACTATGTAGTCTCATTTACCAAATAGTTGTCAGACAGCGTAGTCTCATATACCAAATGATAGTCAGACCGTTTAGTCTCATTTACCAAATGATTGTCAGACTGTGTAGTCTTATTTACGAAATGATTGTCAGACTGTGTAGTCTCATTTACCAAATGATTGTCAGACTGTGTAGTTTCATTTACCAAATGGTTGTCAGACTGTGTAGTCTCATTTACCAAATGGTTGTCAGACTGTGTAGTCTCATTTACCAAATGATTGTCAGACTGTGTAGTCTCATCTACCCAAATGATTGTCAGACCGTTTAGTCTGATTTACCAAGTGAATGTCAGACTGTGTAGTCTCATTTACAAAATGATTGTCAGACTGTATCGTCTTATATACCCAAATGATTGTCAGACTGTGTAGTCTAATTTACTAAATTATTGTCAGACTGTGTAGTCTCATTTACCAAATGATTGTCTAACTGTGTACTTTCATTTACCAAATGATTGTCAGACTATGTAGTCTCATTTACCAAATGATTGTCAGACTGTGTAGTCTCATTTACCAAATAGTTGTCAGACTGTGGAGTCTCATTTACCAAATGATTGTCAGACTGTGTAGTTTCATTTACCAAATGATTGTCAGACCGTTTAGTTTCATTTACCAAATGGTTGTCAGACTGTGTAGTCTCATTTACCAAATGATTGTCAGACTGTGTAGTCTCATTTACCCAAATGACTGCCAGACTGTGTAGTCTCATTTACTAAAGGGTTTTCGGAATGTGTAGTCTCATTTACCAAATGGTTGATAGACTGTGTTGTCTCATTTACCAAATAGTTGTCAGACTGTGTAGTCTCATTTACCAAATAGTTGTCAGACTGTGTTTTCTCATTTACCAAATGGTTGTCAGACTGTGTAGTTTCATTTACCAAATGATTGTCAGACTGTGTAGTTTCATTTACCAAATGATTGTCAGACCGTTTAGTTTCATTTACCAAATGGTTGTCAGACTGTGTAGTCTCATTTACCAAATGGTTGTCAGACTGTGTAGTCTCATTTACCAAATGATTGTCAGACTGTGTAGTCTCATCTACCCAAATGATTGTCAGACCGTTTAGTCTCATTTACCAAGTGAATGTCAGACTGTGTAGTCTCATTTACAAAATGATTGTCAGACTATATCGTCTTATTTACCCAAATGATTGTCAGACTGTGTAGTCTAATTTACTAAATTATTGTCAGACTGTGTAGTCTCATTTACCAAATGATTGTCAAACTGTGTACTTTCATTTACCAAATGATTGTCAGACTATGTAGTCTCATTTACCAAATGATTGTCAGACTGTGTAGTCTCATTAACAAAATGATTGTCAGACTGTGTAGTCTCATTTACCAAATGATTGCCAGACTGTGTAGTTTCATTTACCAAATGATTGTCAGACCGTTTAGTTTCATTTACCAAATGGTTGTCAGACTGTGTAGTCTCATTTACCAAATGGTTGTCAGACTGTGTAGTCTCATTTACCAAATGATTGTCAGACTGTGTAGTCTCATCTGCCCAAATGATTGTCAGACCGTTTAGTCTCATTTACCAAGTGAATGTCAGACTGTGTAGTCTCATTTACAAAATGATTGTCAGACTATATCGTCTTATATACCCAAATGATTGTCAGACTGTGTAGGCTAATTTACTAAATTATTGTCAGACTGTGTAGTCTCATTTACCAAATGATTGTCTAACTGTGTACTTTCATTTACCAAATGATTGTCATACTGTGTAGTCTCATCTAACCAAAGGATTGTCAGACTGTGTAGTTTCATTTACCAAATGATTGTCAGACTGTGTAGTCTCATTTACCAAATGATTGTCAGACTGTGTAGTCTCATTTACCAAATGATTGTCAGACTGTGTAGTCTCATTTACCCAAATGACTGCCAGACTGTGTAGTCTCATTTACTAAAGGGTTTTCGGAATGTGTAGTCTCATTTACCAAATGGTTGATAGACTGTGTTGTCTCATTTACCAAATAGTTGTCAGACGGTGTAGTCTCATTTACCAAATACTTGTCATACTGTGTATTCTCATTAACCAAATGATTGTCAGACTGTGTAGTCTCATTTACCAAATGATTGTCAGACTGTGTAGTTTCATTTACCAAATGATTGTCAGACCGTTTAGTTTCATTTACCAAATGGTTGTCAGACTGTGTAGTCTCATTTACCAAATGGTTGTCAGACTGTGTAGTCTCATTTACCAAATGATTGTCAGACTGTGTAGTCTCATCTACCCAAATGATTGTCAGACCGTTTAGTCTCATTTACCAAGTGAATGTCAGACTGTGTAGTCTCATTTACAAAATGATTGTCAGACTATATCGTCTTATTTACCCAAATGATTGTCAGACTGTGTAGTCTAATTTACTAAATTATTGTCATACTGTGTATTCTCATTAACCAAATGATTGTCAGACTGTGTAGTCTCATTTACCAAATGATTGTCAGACTGTGTAGTTTCATTTACCAAATGATTGTCAGACCGTTTAGTTTCATTTACCAAATGGTTGTCAGACTGTGTAGTCTCATTTACCAAATGGTTGTCAGACTGTGTAGTCTCATTTACCAAATGATTGTCAGACTGTGTAGTCTCATCTACCCAAATGATTGTCAGACCGTTTAGTCTCATTTACCAAGTGAATGTCAGACTGTGTAGTCTCATTTACAAAATGATTGTCAGACTATATCGTCTTATTTACCCAAATGATTGTCAGACTGTGTAGTCTAATTTACTAAATTATTGTCAGACTGTGTAGTCTCATTTACCAAATGATTGTCAAACTGTGTACTTTCATTTACCAAATGATTGTCAGACTATGTAGTCTCAATTACCAAATGATTGTCATACTGTGAAGTCTCATTTACCAAATGATTGTCAGACTGTGTAGTCTCATTTACCAAATAGTTGTCAGATTGTGTAGTCTCATTTACCAAATAGTTATCAGACTGTGTAGTCTCATTTACGAAATGAATGCTAGACTGTGTATTCTGATTCACCAAATGATTGTCAGAATGTGTATTATAATTTACCAAATGATTGTCATTCTGTGTAGTCATATTTACAAAATCATTGTCAGACTGTGTAGTCTCATTTAAAAAATATTTGTCAGACTGTGTTTTCTCATTTACCAAATGGTTGTCAGACTGTGTAGTCTCATTTACCAAATAGTTGTCAGACTGTGTAGTCTCATTTACCAAATGATTGTCAGACCGTTTAGTCTCATTTGCCAAATGATTGTCAGACTGTGTAGT
Source organism: Saccoglossus kowalevskii (assembly GCF_978046115.1). NCBI lineage: Eukaryota > Metazoa > Hemichordata > Enteropneusta > Harrimaniidae > Saccoglossus > Saccoglossus kowalevskii. The sequence continues at coordinate 3,093,592 of NC_140650.1, read as the reverse complement.
CTCATTTACCAAATGATTGTCAGACTGTGTAGTCTCATTTACCAGATGATTGTCAGACTGTGTAGTCTCATTTACCCAAATGATTTTCAGACTGTGTAGTCTCATTTACCAAATGGTTGTCAGACTGTGTAGTCTCATTTACCAAATGATTGTCAGAATGTGTAGTCTCATCTACCCAAAGGATTGTCAGACCGTTTAATCTCATTTACCAAGTGATTGTCAGACTGTGTAGTCTCATTTACAAAATGATTGTCAGACTATGTCGTCTTATTTACCCAAATGATTGTCAGACTGTGTAGTTTCATTTACCAAATGGTTGTCATACTGTGTAGTCTCATCTACCCAAAGGATTGTCAGACTGTGTAGTTTCATTTACCAAATGATTGTCAGACTGTGTAGTCTCATTTACCAAATGATTGTCAGACTGTGTAGTCTCATTTACCAAATGATTGTCAGACTGTGTAGTCTCATTTACCCAAATGACTGCCAGACTGTGTAGTCTCATTTACTAAAGGGTTTTCGGAATGTGTAGTCTCATTTACCAAATGGTTGATAGACTGTGTTGTCTCATTTACCAAATAGTTGTCAGACTGTGTAGTCTCATTTACCAAATAGTTGTCAGACTGTGTTTTCTCATTTACCAAATGGTTGTCAGACTATGTAGTCTCATTTACCAAATAGTTGTCAGACAGCGTAGTCTCATTTACCAAATGATTGTCAGACCGTTTAGTCTCATTTACCAAATGATTGTCAGACTGTGTATTCTTATTTACCAAATGATTGTCAGACTGTGTAGTCTCATTTACCAAATGATTGTCAGACTGTGTAGTCTCATTTACCAGATGATTGTCAGACTGTGTAGTCTCATTTACCCAAATGATTGTCAGACTGTGTAGTCTCATTTACCAAATGGTTGTCAGACTGTGTAGTCTCATTTACCAAATGATTGTCAGAATGTGTAGTCTCATCTACCCAAAGGATTGTCAGACCGTTTAATCTCATTTACCAAGTGATTGTCAGACTGTGTAGTCTCATTTACAAAATGATTGTCAGACTATGTCGTCTTATTTAGCCAAATGATTGTCAGACTGTGTAGTTTTATTTACCAAATGATTGTCAGACTGTGTAGCCTCATTTACCAAATGTTTGTCAAACTGTGTAGTTTCATTTACCAAATGGTTGTCATACTGTGTAGTCTCATTTACCAAATGATTGTCAGACTGTGTAGTTTCATTTACCAAATGATTGTCAGACTGTGTAGTCTCATTTACCAAATGATTGTCAGACTGTGTAGTCTCAATTACCAAATGATTGTCAGACTGTGTAGTCTCATTTACCCAAATGACTGCCAGACTGTGTTGTCTCATTTACTAAAGGGTTTTCGGAATGTGTAGTCTCATTTACCAAATGGTTGATAGACTGTGTTGTCTCATTTACCAAATAGTTGTCAGACTGTGTAGTCTCATTTACCAAATAGTTGTCAGACAGCGTAGTCTCATTTACCAAATGATTGTCAGACCGTTTAGTCTCATTTACCAAATGATTGTCAGACTGTGTAGTCTTATTTACCAAATGATTGTCAGACTGTGTAGTCTCATTTACCAAATGATTGTCAGACTGTGTAGTCTCACTTACCAAATGATAGTCAGACTGTGTAGTCTCATTTACCCAAATGACTGCCAGACTGTGTAGTCTCATTTACTAAAAGGTTTTCAGAATGTGTAGTCTCATTTACCAAATGGTTGATAGACTGTGTTGTCTCATTTACCAAATAGTTGTCATACTGTGTAGTCTCATTTACCAAATGATTGTCAGACTGTGTAGTTTCATTTATCAAATGATTGTCAGACTGTGAAGTCTCATTTACCAAATGATTGTCAGACTGTGTAGTCTCATTTACCAAATAGTTGTCAGACTGTGTAGTCTCATTTACCAAATGGTTGTCAGATTGTGTAGTCTCATTTACCAAATAGTTATCAGACTGTGTAGTCTCATTTACGAAATGATTGTCAGACTGTGTATTCTGATTCACCAAATGATTGTCAGAATGTGTATGATAATTTACCAAATGATTGTCATTCTGTGTAGTCTCATTTACAAAATCATTGTCAGACTGTGTAGTCTCATTTAAAAAATATTTGTCAGACTGTGTTTTCTCATTTACCAAATGGTTGTCAGACTGTGTAGTCTCATTTACCGAATAGTTGTCAGACTGTGTAGTCTCATTTACCAAATGATTGTCAGACCGTTTAGTCTCATTTACCAAATGATTGTCAGACTGTGTAGTCTCATTTACCAAATGATTGTCAGACTGTGTAGTCTCATTTACCAGATGATTGTCAGACTGTGTAGTCTCATTTACCCAAATGATTTTCAGACTGTGTAGTCTCATTTACCAAGTGATTGTCAGACTGTGTAGTCTCATTTACAAAATGATTGTCAGACTATGTCGTCTTATTTACCCAAATGATTGTCAGACTGTGTAGTTTTATTTACCAAATGATTGTCAGACTGTGTAGCCTCATTTACCAAATGTTTGTCAAACTGTGTAGTTTCATTTACCAAATGGTTGTCATACTGTGTAGTCTCATCTACCCAAAGGATTGTCAGACTGTGTAGTTTCATTTACCAAATGATTGTCAGACTGTGTTGTCTCTTTTACCAAATAATTGTCAGACTGTGTAGTCTCATTTACCAAATGATTGTCAGACTGTGTAGTCTCATTTACTCAAATGACTGCCAGACTGTGTAGTCTCATTTACTAAAGGGTTTTCGGAATGTGTAGTCTTATTTACCAAATGGTTGATAGACTGTGTTGTCTCATTTACCAAATAGTTGTCAGACTGTGTAGTCTCATTTACCAAATAGTTGTCAGACTGTGTTTTCTCATTTACCAAATGGTTGTCAGACTATGTAGTCTCATTTACCAAATAGTTGTCAGACAGCGTAGTCTCATTTACCGAATGATTGTCAGACCGTTTAGTCTCATTTACCAAATGATTGTCAGACTGTGTAGTCTTATTTACCAAATGATTGTCAGACTGTGTAGTCTCATTTACCAAATGATTGTCAGACTGTGTAGTCTCATTTACCAGATGATTGTCAGACTGTGTAGTCTCATTTACCCAAATGATTGTCAGACTGTGTAGTCTCATTTACCAAATGGTTGTCAGACTGTGTAGTCTCATTTACCAAATGATTGTCAGAATGTGTAGTCTCATCTACCCAAAGGATTGTCAGACCGTTTAATCTCATTTACCAAGTGATTGTTAGACTGTGTAGTCTCAGTTACAAAATGATTGTCAGACTATGTCGTCTTATTTAGCCAAATGATTGTCAGACTGTGTAGTTTTATTTACCAAATGATTGTCAGACTGTGTAGCCTCATTTACCAAATGTTTGTCAAACTGTGTAGTTTCATTTACCAAATGGTTGTCATACTGTGTAGTCTCATTTACCAAATGATTGTCAGACTGTGTAGTTTCATTTACCAAATGATTGTCAGACTGTGTAGTCTCATTTACCAAATGATTGTCAGACTGTGTAGTCTCAATTACCAAATGATTGTCAGACTGTGTAGTCTCATTTACCCAAATGACTGCCAGACTGTGTTGTCTCATTTACTAAAGGGTTTTCGGAATGTGTAGTCTCATTTACCAAATGGTTGATAGACTGTGTTGTCTCATTTACCAAATAGTTGTCAGACTGTGAAGTCTCATTTACCAAATAGTTGTCAGACAGCGTAGTCTCATTTACCAAATGATTGTCAGACCGTTTTGTCTCATTTACCAAATGATTGTCAGACTGTGTAGTCTCATTTACCAAATGATTGTCAGACTGTGTAGTATCATTTAACAAATGATTGTCTGACTGTGTAGTCTCATTTATCAAATAGTTGTCAGACTGTGTAGTCATTTTTACCAAATGATTGTCAGACTGTGTAGTCTGATCTACCAAATGATTGTTGGACTGTGTAGTCTCATTTACCAAATGACTGTCAGACTGTGTAGTCTCATTTACCAAATGATTGTCAGACTGTGTAGTCTCATTAACAAAATGATTGTCAGACTGTGTAGTCTCATTTACCAAATGATTATCAGACTGTGTATTTTCATTTACCAAATGATTGTCAGACCGTTTAGTTTCATTTACCAAATGGTTGTCAGACTGTGTAGTCTCATTTACCAAATGGTTGTCAGACTGTGTAGTCTCATTTACCAAATGATTGTCAGACTGTGTAGTCTCATCTACCCAAATGATTGTCAGACCGTTTAGTCTCATTTACCAAGTGAATGTCAGACTGTGTAGTCTCATTTACAAAATGATTGTCAGACTATATCGTCTTATTTACCCAAATGATTGTCAGACTGTGTAGTCCCATTTACCAAATTATTGTCAGACTGTGTAGTCTCATTTACCAAATGATTGTCAAACTGTGTACTTTCATTTACCAAATGATTGTCAGACTGTGTAGTCTCATTTACCACATGATTGTCATACTGTGTAGTTTAATTTACCAAATGATTGTCAGACTGTGTAGTTTCATTTATCAAATGATTATCAGACTGTGAAGTCTCATTTACCAAGTGATTGTCAGACTGTGTAGTCTCATTTACCAAATAGTTGTCACATTGTGTAGTCTCATTTACCAAATAGTTATCAGACTGTGTAGTCTCATTTACGAAATGATTGTCAGACTGTGTATTCTGATTCACCAAATGATTGTCAGAATGTGTATTATAATTTACCAAATGATTGTCATTCTGTGTAGTCTCATTTACAAAATCATTGTCAGACTGTGTAGTCTCATTTACCAAATATTTGTCAGACTGTGTTTTCTCATTTTCCAAATGGTTGTCAGACTGTGTAGTCTCATTTACCAAATAGTTGTCAGACTGTGTAGTCTCATTTACCAAATGATTGTCAGACCGTTTAGTCTCATTTACCAAATGATTGTCAGACTGTGTAGTCTCATTTACCAAATGATTGTCAGACTGTGTAGTCTCATTTACCAGATGATTGTCAGACTGTGTAGTCTCATTTACCAAATGATTGTCAGACTGTGTAGTTTCATTTACCAAAGGATTGTCAGACCGTTTAGTTTCATTTACCAAATGGTTGTCAGACTGTGTAGTCTCATTTACCAAATGGTTGTCAGACTGTGTAGTCTCATTTACCAAATGATTGTCAGACTGTGTAGTCTCATCTACCCAAATGATTGTCAGACCGTTTAGTCTCATTTACCAAGTGAATGTCAGACTGTGTAGTCTCATTTACAAAATGATTGTCAGACTATATCGTCTTATTTACCCAAATGATTGTCAGACTGTGTAGTCCCATTTACCAAATTATTGTCAGACTGTGTAGTCTCATTTACCAAATGATTGTCAAACTGTGTACTTTCATTTACCAAAAGATTGTCAGACTATGTAGTCTCATTTACCACATGATTGTCATACTGTGTAGTCTAATTTACCAAATGATTGTCAGACTGTGTAGTTTCATTTATCAAATGATTATCAGACTGTGAAGTCTCATTTACCAAATGATTGTCAGACTGTGTTGTCTCATTTACCAAATAGTTGTCACATTGTGTAGTCTCATTTACCAAATAGTTATCAGACTGTGTAGTCTCATTTACGAAATGATTGTCAGACTGTGTATTCTGATTCACCAAATGATTGTCAGAATGTGTATTATAATTTACCAAATGATTGTCATTCTGTGTAGTCTCATTTAAAAAATCATTGTCAGACTGTGTAGTCTCATTTACCAAATATTTGTCAGACTGTGTTTTGTCATTTACCAAATGGTTGTCAGACTGTGTAGTCTGATTTACCAAATAGTTGTCAGACTGTGTAGTCTCATTTACCAAATGATTGTCAGACCGTTTAGTCTCATTTACCAAATGATTGTCAGACTGTGTAGTCTCATTTACCAAATGATTGTCAGACTGTGTAGTCTCATTTACCAGATGATTGTCAGACTGTGTAGTCTCATTTACCCAAATGATTGTCAGACTGTGTAGTCTCATTTACCAAATGGTTGTCAGACTGTGTAGTCTCATTTACCAAATGATTGTCAGAATGTGTAGTCTCATCTATCCAAAGGATTGTCAGACCGTTTAATCTCATTTACCAAGTGATTGTCAGACTGTGTAGTCTCACTTACAAAATGATTGTCAGACTATATCGTCTTATTTACCCAAATGATTGTCAGACTGTGTAGTCTCATTTACCAAATGATTGTCAAACTGTGTACTTTCATTTACCAAATGATTGTCAGACTATGTAGTCTCATTTACCACATGATTGTCATACTGTGTAGTCTAATTTACCAAATGATTGTCAGACTGTATAGTTTCATTTATCAAATGATTGTCAGACTGTGAAGTCTCATTTACCAAATGATTGTCAGACTGTGTAGTCTCATTTACCAAATAGTTGTCAGATTGTGTAGTCTCATTTACCAAATGATTGTCAGACCGTTTAGTCTCATTTACCAAATGATTGTCAGACTGTGTAGTCTCATTTACCAAATGATTGTCAAACTGCGTAATTTCATTTACCAAATGATTGTCAGTCTGTGTAGTCTCATTTACCAAATGGTTGTCAGACTGTGTAGTCTCATTTACCAAATGATTGTCAGACTGTGTAGTTTCATATACCAAATGATTGTCAGACTGTGTAGTCTCATTTACCAAATGATTGTCAGACTATGTAGTCTCATTTACCCAAATGATTGTCAGTCCGTTTAGTCTCATTTACAAAATCATTGTCAGACTGTGTAGTCTCATTTACCAGATGATTGTCATACTGTGTAGTCTCATTTACTAAATGATTGCCAGACTGTTTAGTCTCATTTACCAAATGATTGTCAGACTGTGTAGTCTCATTTACCAAATGATTATCATGTTGTGTAGTGTAATTTACCAAATGATTGTCAGACTGTGTAGTTTCATTTATCAAATGATTATCAGACTGTGAAGTCTCATTTACCAAATGATTGTCAGACTGTGTAGTCTCATTTACCAAATAGTTGTCAGATTGTGTAGTCTCATTTACCAAATAGTTATCAGAATGTGTAGTCTCATTTACAAAATCATTGTCAGACTGTGTAGTCTCATTTACCAAATATTTGTCAGACTGTGTTTTCTCATTTACCAAATGGTTGTCAGACTGTGTAGTCTCATTTACCAAATAGTTGTCAGACTGTGTAGTCTCATTTACCAAATGATTGTCAGACCGTTTAGTCTCATTTACCAAATGATTGTCAGACTGTGTAGTCTCAATTACCAAATGATTGTCAGACTGTGTAGTCTCATTTACCAGATGATTGTCAGACTGTGTAGTTTCATTTACCCAAATGATTGTCAGACTGTGTAGTCTCATTTACCAAATGATTGTCAGAATGTGTAGTCTCATCTACCCAAAGGATTGTCAGACCGTTTAATCTCATTTACCAAATGATTGTCAGACTGTGTAGTCTGATCTACCAAATGATTGTTGGACTGTGTAGTCTCATTTGCCAAATGACTGTCAGACTGTGTAGTCTCATTTACCAAATAGTTATCAGACTGTGTAGTCTCATTTACCAAATGATTGTCAGACTGTGTAGTCTCATTTACAAAATGATTGTCAGACTGTGTAGTCTCATTTACCAAATGATTGTCAGACTGTGTAGTTTCATTTACCAAATGATTGTCAGGCCGTTTAGTTTCATTTACCAAATGGTTGTCAGACTGTGTAGTCTCATTTACCAAATGGTTGTCAGACTGTGTAGTCTCATTTACCAAATGATTGTCAGACTGTGTAGTCTCATCTACCCAAATGATTGTCAGACCGTTTAGTCTCATTTACCAAGTGAATGTCAGACTGTGTAGTCTCATTTACAAAATGATTGTCAGACTATATTTACCCAAATGATTGTCAGACTGTGTAGTCTCATTTACCAAATTATTGTCAGACTGTGTAGTCTCATTTACCAAATGATTGTCAAACTGTGTACTTTCATTTACCAAATGATTGTCAGACTATGTAGTCTCATTTACCACATGATTGTCATACTGTGTAGTCTATTTTACCAAATGATTGTCAGACTGTGTAGTTTCATTTATCAAATGATTATCAGACTGTGAAGTCTTATTTACCAAATGATTGTCAGACTGTGTAGTCTCATTTACCAAATAGTTGTCAGATTGTGTAGTCTCATTTACCAAATAGTTATCAGAATGTGTAGTCTCATTTACAAAATCATTGTCAGACTGTGTAGTCTCATTCACCAAATATTTGTCAGACTGTGTTTTCTCATTTACCAAATGGTTGTCAGACTGTGTAGTCTCATTTACCAAATAGTTGTCAGACTGTGTAGTCTCATTTACCAAATGATTGTCAGACCGTTTAGTCTCATTTACCAAATGATTGTCAGACTCTGTAGTCTCATTTACCAAATGATTGTCAGACTGTGTAGTCTCATTTACCAGATGATTGTCAGACTGTGTAGTTTCATTTACCCAAATGATTGTCAGACTGTGTAGTCTCATTTACCAAATGATTGTCAGAATGTGTAGTCTCATCTACCCAAAGGATTGTCAGACCGTTTAATCTCATTTACCAAGTGATTGTCAGACTGTGTAGTCTCACTTACAAAATGATTGTCAGACTATGTCGTTTTATTTACCCAAATGATTGTCAGACTGTGTAGTTTTATTTACCAAATGATTGTCAGACTGTGTAGTCTCATTTACCAAATTGTTGTCAGACTGTGTAGTCTCATTTACCAAATGGTTGTCATACTGTGTAGTCTCATTTACTAAATGATTGCCAGACTGTTTAGTCTCATTTACCAAATGATTGTCAGACTGTGTAGTCTCATTTACCAAATGATTATCATATTGTGTAGTGTAATTTACCAAATGATTGTCCGACTGTGTAGTCTCATTTATCAAATAGTTGTCAGACTGTGTAGTCATTTTTACCAAATGATTGTCAGACTGTGTAGTCTGATCTACCAAATGATTGTTGGACTGTGTAGTCTCATTTACCAAATGACTGTCAGACTGTGTAGTCTCATTTACCAAATAGTTATCAGACTGTGTAGTCTCATTAACCAAATGATTGTCAGACTGTGTAGTCTCATTTACAAAATGATTGTCAGACTGTGTAGTCTCATTTACCAAATGATTGTCAGACTGTGTAGTTTCATTTACCAAATGATTGTCAGACCGTTTAGTTTCATTTACCAAATGGTTGTCAGACTGTGTAGTCTCATTTACCAAATGGTTGTCAGACTGTGTAGTCTCATTTACCAAGTGAATGTCAGACTGTGTAGTCTCATTTACAAAATGATTGTCAGACTATATCGTCTTATTTACCCAAATGATTGTCAGACTGTGTAGTCTTATTTACCAAATTATTGTCAGACTGTGTAGTCTCATTTACCAAATGATTGTCAGACTATGTAGTCTTATTTACCACATGATTGTCATACTGTGTAGTCTAATTTACCAAATGATTGTCAGACTGTGTAGTTTCATTTATCAAATGATTGTCAGACTGTGAAGTCTCATTTACCAAATCATTGTCAGACTGTGTAGTCTCATTTACCAAATAGTTGTCAGATTGTGTAGTCTCATTTACCAAATAGTTATCATACTGTGTAGTCTCATTTACGAAATGATTGACAGACTGTGTATTCTGATTCACCAAATGATTGTCAGAATGTGTATTATAATTTACCAAATGATTGTCATTCTGTGTAGTCTCATTTACAAAATCATTGTCAGACTGTGTAGTCTTATTTACCCAATATTTGTCAGACTGTGTTTTCTCATTTACCAAATGGTTGTCAGACTGTGTAGTCTCATTTACCAAATAGTTGTCAGACTGTGTAGTCTCATTTACCAAATGATTGTCAGACCGTTTAGTCTCATTTACCAAATGATTGTCAGACTGTGTAGTCTCATTTACCAAATGATTGTCAGACTGTGTAGTCTCATTTACCAGATGATTGTCAGACTGTGTAGTCTCATTTACCCAAATGATTGTCAGACTGTGTAGTCTCATTTACCAAATAGTTGTCAGACAGTGTAGTCTCATTTACCAAATGATTGTCAGAATGTGTAGTCTCATCTACCCAAAGGATTGTCAGACCGTTTAATCTCATTTACCAAGTGATTGTCAGACTGTGTAGTCTCACTTACAAAATGATTGTCAGAATATGTCGTTTTATTTACCAAAATGATTGTCAGACTGTGTAGTTTTATTTACCAAATGATTGTCAGACTGTGTAGTCTCATTTACCAAATTGTTGTCAGACTGTGTAGTCTCATTTTCCAAATGGTTGTCATAATGTGTAGTCTCATTTACTAAATGATTGCCAGACTGTGTAGTCTCATTTACAAAATGATTGTCAGACTATATCGTCTTATTTACCCAAATGATTGTCAGACTGTGTAGTCTCATTTACCAAATTATTGTCAGACTGTGTAGTCTCATTTACCAAATGATTGTCAAACTGTGTACTTTCATTTACCAAATGATTGTCAGACTATGTAGTCTCATTTACCACATGATTGTCATACTGTGTAGTCTCATCTACCCAAATGATTGTCAGACCGTTTAGTCTCATTTACCAAGTGAATGTCAGACTGTGTAGTCTCATTTACAAAATGATTGTCAGACTATATCGTCTTATTTACCCAAATGATTGTCAGACTGTGTAGTCTCATTTACCAAATTATTGTCAGACTGTGTAGTCTCATTTACCAAATGATTGTCAAACTGTGTACTTTCATTTACCAAATGATTGTCAGACTATGTAGTCTCATTTACCACATGATTGTCATACTGTGTAGTCTATTTTACCAAATGATTGTCAGACTGTGTAGTTTCATTTATCAAATGATTATCAGACTGTGAAGTCTTATTTACCAAATGATTGTCAGACTGTGTAGTCTCATTTACCAAATAGTTGTCAGATTGTGTAGTCTCATTTACCAAATAGTTATCAGAATGTGTAGTCTCATTTACAAAATCATTGTCAGACTGTGTAGTCTCATTCACCAAATATTTGTCAGACTGTGTTTTCTCATTTACCAAATGGTTGTCAGACTGTGTAGTCTCATTTACCAAATAGTTGTCAGACTGTGTAGTCTCATTTACCAAATGATTGTCAGACCGTTTAGTCTCATTTACCAAATGATTGTCAGACTCTGTAGTCTCATTTACCAAATGATTGTCAGACTGTGTAGTCTCATTTACCAGATGATTGTCAGACTGTGTAGTTTCATTTACCCAAATGATTGTCAGACTGTGTAGTCTCATTTACCAAATGATTGTCAGAATGTGTAGTCTCATCTACCCAAAGGATTGTCAGACCGTTTAATCTCATTTACCAAGTGATTGTCAGACTGTGTAGTCTCACTTACAAAATGATTGACAGACTATGTCGTTTTATTTACCCAAATGATTGTCAGACTGTGTAGTTTTATTTACCAAATGATTGTCAGACTGTGTAGTCTCATTTACCAAATTGTTGTCAGACTGTGTAGTCTCATTTACCAAATGGTTGTCATACTGTGTAGTCTCATTTACTAAATGATTGCCAGACTGTTTAGTCTCATTTACCAAATGATTGTCAGACTGTGTAGTCTCATTTACCAAATGATTATCATATTGTGTAGTGTAATTTACCAAATGATTGTCCGACTGTGTAGTCTCATTTATCAAATAGTTGTCAGACTGTGTAGTCATTTTTACCAAATGATTGTCAGACTGTGTAGTCTGATCTACCAAATGATTGTTGGACTGTGTAGTCTCATTTACCAAATGACTGTCAGACTGTGTAGTCTCATTTACCAAATAGTTATCAGACTGTGTAGTCTCATTAACCAAATGATTGTCAGACTGTGTAGTCTCATTTACAAAATGATTGTCAGACTGTGTAGTCTCATTTACCAAATGATTGTCAGACTGTGTAGTTTCATTTACCAAATGATTGTCAGACCGTTTAGTTTCATTTACCAAATGGTTGTCAGACTGTGTAGTCTCATTTACCAAATGGTTGTCAGACTGTGTAGTCTCATTTACCAAGTGAATGTCAGACTGTGTAGTCTCATTTACAAAATGATTGTCAGACTATATCGTCTTATTTACCCAAATGATTGTCAGACTGTGTAGTCTTATTTACCAAATTATTGTCAGACTGTGTAGTCTCATTTACCAAATGATTGTCAGACTATGTAGTCTTATTTACCACATGATTGTCATACTGTGTAGTCTAATTTACCAAATGATTGTCAGACTGTGTAGTTTCATTTATCAAATGATTGTCAGACTGTGAAGTCTCATTTACCAAATCATTGTCAGACTGTGTAGTCTCATTTACCAAATAGTTGTCAGATTGTGTAGTCTCATTTACCAAATAGTTATCATACTGTGTAGTCTCATTTACGAAATGATTGACAGACTGTGTATTCTGATTCACCAAATGATTGTCAGAATGTGTATTATAATTTACCAAATGATTGTCATTCTGTGTAGTCTCATTTACAAAATCATTGTCAGACTGTGTAGTCTTATTTACCAAATATTTGTCAGACTGTGTTTTCTCATTTACCAAATGGTTGTCAGACTGTGTAGTCTCATTTACCAAATAGTTGTCAGACTGTGTAGTCTCATTTACCAAATGATTGTCAGACCGTTTAGTCTCATTTACCAAATGATTGTCAGACTGTGTAGTCTCATTTACCAAATGATTGTCAGACTGTGTAGTCTCATTTACCAGATGATTGTCAGACTGTGTAGTCTCATTTACCCAAATGATTGTCAGACTGTGTAGTCTCATTTACCAAATAGTTGTCAGACAGTGTAGTCTCATTTACCAAATGATTGTCAGAATGTGTAGTCTCATCTACCCAAAGGATTGTCAGACCGTTTAATCTCATTTACCAAGTGATTGTCAGACTGTGTAGTCTCACTTACAAAATGATTGTCAGAATATGTCGTTTTATTTACCAAAATGATTGTCAGACTGTGTAGTTTTATTTACCAAATGATTGTCAGACTGTGTAGTCTCATTTACCAAATTGTTGTCAGACTGTGTAGTCTCATTTTCCAAATGGTTGTCATAATGTGTAGTCTCATTTACTAAATGATTGCCAGACTGTGTAGTCTCATTTACAAAATGATTGTCAGACTATATCGTCTTATTTACCCAAATGATTGTCAGACTGTGTAGTCTTATTTACCAAATTATTGTCAGACTGTGTAGTCTCATTTACCAAATGATTGTCAGACTATGTAGTCTCATTTACCACATGATTGTCATACTGTGTAGTCTAATTTACCAAATGATTGTCAGACTGTGTAGTTTCATTTATCAAATGATTGTCAGACTGTGAAGTCTCATTTACCAAATCATTGTCAGACTGTGTAGTCTCATTTACCAAATAGTTGTCAGATTGTGTAGTCTCATTTACCAAATAGTTATCAGACTGTGTAGTCTCATTTACGAAATGATTGACAGACTGTGTATTCTGATTCACCAAATGATTGTCAGAATGTGTATTATAATTTACCAAATGATTGTCATTCTGTGTAGTCTCATTTACAAAATCATTGTCAGACTGTGTAGTCTTATTTACCAAATATTTGTCAGACTGTGTTTTCTCATTTACCAAATGGTTGTCAGACTGTGTAGTCTCATTTACCAAATAGTTGTCAGACTGTGTAGTCTCATTTACCAAATGATTGTCAGACCGTTTAGTCTCATTTACCAAATGATTGTCAGACTGTGTAGTCTCATTTACCAAATGATTGTCAGAATGTGTAGTCTCATCTACCCAAAGGATTGTCAGACCGTTTAATCTCATTTACCAAGTGATTGTCAGACTGTGTAGTCTCACTTACAAAATGATTGTCAGACTATGTCGTTTTATTTACCCAAATGATTGTCAGACTGTGTAGTTTTATTTACCAAATGATTGTCAGACTGTGTAGTCTCATTTACCAAATTGTTGTCAGACTGTGTAGTCTCATTTACCAAATGGTTGTCATACTGTGTAGTCTCATTTACTAAATGATTGCCAGACTGTTTAGTCTCATTTACCAAATGATTGTCAGACTGTGTAGTCTCATTTACCAAATGATTATCATATTGTGTAGTGTAATTTACCAAATGATTGTCCGACTGTGTAGTCTCATTTATCAAATAGTTGTCAGACTGTGTAGTCATTTTTACCAAATGATTGTCAGACTGTGTAGTCTGATCTACCAAATGATTGTTGGACTGTGTAGTCTCATTTACCAAATGACTGTCAGACTGTGTAGTCTCATTTACCAAATAGTTATCAGACTGTGTAGTCTCATTTACAAAATGATTGTCAGACTGTGTAGTCTCATTTACCAAATGATTGTCAGACTGTGTAGTTTCATTTACCAAATGATTGTCAGACCGTTTAGTTTCATTTACCAAATGGTTGTCAGACTGTGTAGTCTCATTTACCAAATGGTTGTCAGACTGTGTAGTCTCATTTACCAAGTGAATGTCAGACTGTGTAGTCTCATTTACAAAATGATTGTCAGACTATATCGTCTTATTTACCCAAATGATTGTCAGACTGTGTAGTCTCATTTACAAAATCATTGTCAGACTGTGTAGTCTTATTTACCAAATATTTGTCAGACTGTGTTTTCTCATTTACCAAATGGTTGTCAGACTGTGTAGTCTCATTTACCAAATAGTTGTCAGACTGTGTAGTCTCATTTACCAAATGATTGTCAGACCGTTTAGTCTCATTTACCAAATGATTGTCAGACTGTGTAGTCTCATTTACCAAATGATTGTCAGACTGTGTAGTCTCATTTACCAGACGATTGTCAGACTGTGTAGTCTCATTTACCCAAATGATTGTCAGACTGTGTAGTCTCATTTACCAAATAGTTGTCAGACTGTGTAGTCTCATTTACCAAATGATTGTCAGAAAGTGTAGTCTCATCTACCCAAAGGATTGTCAGACCGTTTAATCTCATTTACCAAGTGATTGTCAGACTGTGTAGTCTCATTTACCAAATGGTTGTCAGACTGTGTAGTCTCATTTACCAAGTGAATGTCAGACTGTGTAGTCTCATTTACAAAATGATTGTCAGACTATGTAGTCTCATTTACCACATGATTGTCATACTGTGTAGTCTAATTTACCAAATGATTGTCAGACTGTGTAGTTTCATTTATCAAATGATTGTCAGACTGTGAAGTCTCATTTACCAAATCATTGTCAGACTGTGTAGTCTCATTTACCAAATAGTTGTCAGATTGTGTAGTCTCATTTACCAAATAGTTATCAGACTGTGTAGTCTCATTTACGAAATGATTGACAGACTGTGTATTCTGATTCACCAAATGATTGTCAGAATGTGTATTATAATTTACCAAATGATTGTCATTCTGTGTAGTCTCATTTACAAAATCATTGTCAGACTGTGTAGTCTTATTTACCAAATATTTGTCAGACTGTGTTTTCTCATTTACCAAATGGTTGTCAGACTGTGTAGTCTCATTTACCAAATAGTTGTCAGACTGTGTAGTCTCATTTACCAAATGATTGTCAGACCGTTTAGTCTCATTTACCAAATGATTGTCAGACTGTGTAGTCTCATTTACCAAATGATTGTCAGACTGTGTAGTCTCATTTACCAGATGATTGTCAGACTGTGTAGTCTCATTTACCCAAATGATTGTCAGACTGTGTAGTCTCATTTACCAAATAGTTGTCAGACAGTGTAGTCTCATTTACCAAATGATTGTCAGAATGTGTAGTCTCATCTACCCAAAGGATTGTCAGACCGTTTAATCTCATTTACCAAGTGATTGTCAGACTGTGTAGTCTCACTTACAAAATGATTGTCAGACTATGTCGTTTTATTTACCCAAATGATTGTCAGACTGTGTAGTTTTATTTACCAAATGATTGTCAGACTGTGTAATCTCATTTACAAAATGATTGTCAGACTATATCGTCTTATTTACCCAAATGATTGTCAGACTGTGTAGTCTTATTTACCAAATTATTGTCAGACTGTGTAGTCTCATTTACCAAATGATTGTCAGACTATGTAGTCTCATTTACCACATGATTGTCATACTGTGTAGTCTAATTTACCAAATGATTGTCAGACTGTGTAGTTTCATTTATCAAATGATTGTCAGACTGTGAAGTCTCATTTACCAAATCATTGTCAGACTGTGTAGTCTCATTTACCAAATTGTTGTCAGATTGTGTAGTCTCATTTACCAAATAGTTATCAGACTGTGTAGTCTCATTTACGAAATGATTGACAGACTGTGTATTCTGATTCACCAAATGATTGTCAGAATGTGTATTATAATTTACCAAATGATTGTCATTCTGTGTAGTCTCATTTACAAAATCATTGTCAGACTGTGTAGTCTTATTTACCAAATATTTGTCAGACTGTGTTTTCTCATTTACCAAATGGTTGTCAGACTGTGTAGTCTCATTTACCAAATAGTTGTCAGACTGTGTAGTCTCATTTACCAAATGATTGTCAGACCGTTTAGTCTCATTTACCAAATGATTGTCAGACTGTGTAGTCTCATTTACCAAATGATTGTCAGACTGTGTAGTCTCATTTACCAGACGATTGTCAGACTGTGTAGTCTCATTTACCCAAATGATTGTCAGACTGTGTAGTCTCATTTACCAAATAGTTGTCAGACTGTGTAGTCTCATTTACCAAATGATTGTCAGAATGTGTAGTCTCATCTACCCAAAGGATTGTCAGACCGTTTAATCTCATTTACCAAGTGATTGTCAGACTGTGTAGTCTCATTTACCAAATGGTTGTCAGACTGTGTAGTCTCATTTACCAAGTGAATGTCAGACTGTGTAGTCTCATTTACAAAATGATTGTCAGACTATGTAGTCTCATTTACCACATGATTGTCATACTGTGTAGTCTAATTTACCAAATGATTGTCAGACTGTGTAGTTTCATTTATCAAATGATTGTCAGACTGTGAAGTCTCATTTACCAAATCATTGTCAGACTGTGTAGTCTCATTTACCAAATAGTTGTCAGATTGTGTAGTCTCATTTACCAAATAGTTATCAGACTGTGTAGTCTCATTTACGAAATGATTGACAGACTGTGTATTCTGATTCACCAAATGATTGTCAGAATGTGTATTATAATTTACCAAATGATTGTCATTCTGTGTAGTCTCATTTACAAAATCATTGTCAGACTGTGTAGTCTTATTTACCAAATATTTGTCAGACTGTGTTTTCTCATTTACCAAATGGTTGTCAGACTGTGTAGTCTCATTTACCAAATAGTTGTCAGACTGTGTAGTCTCATTTACCAAATGATTGTCAGACCGTTTAGTCTCATTTACCAAATGATTGTCAGACTGTGTAGTCTCATTTACCAAATGATTGTCAGACTGTGTAGTCTCATTTACCAGATGATTGTCAGACTGTGTAGTCTCATTTACCCAAATGATTGTCAGACTGTGTAGTCTCATTTACCAAATAGTTGTCAGACTGTGTAGTCTCATTTACCAAATGATTGTCAGAATGTGTAGTCTCATCTACCCAAAGGATTGTCAGACCGTTTAATCTCATTTACCAAGTGATTGTCAGACTGTGTAGTCTCACTTACAAAATGATTGTCAGACTATGTCGTTTTATTTACCCAAATGATTGTCAGACTGTGTAGTTTTATTTACCAAATGATTGTCAGACTGTGTAGTCTCATTTACCAAATTGTTGTCAGACTGTGTAGTCTCATTTTCCAAATGGTTGTCATAATGTGTAGTCTCATTTACTAAATGATTGCCAGACTGTTTAGTCTCATTTACCAAACGATTGTCAGACTGTGTAGTCTCATTTACCAAATAGTTGTCAGACTGTGTAGTCTCATTTACCAAATGATTGTCAGACCGTTTAGTCTCATTTACCAAATGATTGTCAGACTGTGTAGTCTCATTTACCAAATGATTGTCAGACTGTGTAGTCTCATTTACCAGATGGTTGTCAGACTGTGTAGTCTCATTTACCCAAATGATTGTCAGACTGTGTAGTCTCATTTACCAAATAGTTGTCAGACTGTGTAGTCTCATTTACCAAATGATTGTCAGAATGTGTAGTCTCATCTACCCAAAGGATTGTCAGACCGTTTAATCTCATTTACCAAGTGATTGTCAGACTGTGTAGTCTCACTTACAAAATGATTGTCAGACTATGTCGTTTTATTTACCCAAATGATTGTCAGACTGTGTAGTTTTATTTACCAAATGATTGTCAGACTGTGTAGTCTCATTTACCAAATTGTTGTCAGACTGTGTAGTCTCATTTTCCAAATGGTTGTCATAATGTGTAGTCTCATTTACTAAATGATTGCCAGACTGTTTAGTCTCATTTACCAAACGATTGTCAGACTGTGTAGTCTCATTTACCAAATGATTATCATGTTGTGTAGTGTAATTTACCAAATGATTGTAAGACTGTGTAGTCTCATTTATCAAATAGTTGTCAGACTGTGTAGTCATTTTTACCAAATGATTGTCAGACTGTGTAGTCTGATCTACCAAATGATTGTTGGACTGTGTAGTCTCATTTACCAAATGACTGTCAGACTGTGTAGTCTCATTTACCAAATAGTTATCAGACTGTGTAGTCTCATTTACCAAATGATTGTCAGACTGTGTAGTCTCATTTACAAAATGATTGTCAGACTGTGTAGTCTCATTTACCAAATGATTGTCAGACTGTGTAGTCTCATTTACCAAATAGTTGTCAGACCGTTTAGTTTCATTTACCAAATGATTGTCAGACCGTTTAGTTTCATTTACCAAATGGTTGTCAGACTGTGTAGTCTCATTTACCAAATGGTTGTCAGACTGTGTAGTCTAATTTACCAAATGATTGTCAGACTGTGTAGTCTCTTCTACCCAAATGATTGTCAGACCGTTTAGTCTCATTTACCAAGTGAATGTCAGACTGTGTAGTCTCATTTACCAAATTATTGTCAGACTGTGTAGTCTCATTTACCAAATGATTGTCAAACTGTGTACTTTCATTTACCAAATGATTGTCAGACTATGTAGTCTCATTTACCACATGATTGTCATACT
Organism: Saccoglossus kowalevskii; assembly: GCF_978046115.1. Taxonomy (NCBI): domain Eukaryota; kingdom Metazoa; phylum Hemichordata; class Enteropneusta; family Harrimaniidae; genus Saccoglossus; species Saccoglossus kowalevskii. The sequence continues at coordinate 3,074,434 of NC_140650.1, read as the reverse complement.
GTGTAGTCTATTTTACCAAATGATTGTCAGACTGTGTAGTTTCATTTATCAAATGATTATCAGACTGTGAAGTCTTATTTACCAAATGATTGTCAGACTGTGTAGTCTCATTTACCAAATAGTTGTCAGATTGTGTAGTCTCATTTACCAAATAGTTATCAGAATGTGTAGTCTCATTTACAAAATCATTGTCAGACTGTGTAGTCTCATTCACCAAATATTTGTCAGACTGTGTTTTCTCATTTACCAAATGGTTGTCAGACTGTGTAGTCTCATTTACCAAATAGTTGTCAGACTGTGTAGTCTCATTTACCAAATGATTGTCAGACCGTTTAGTCTCATTTACCAAATGATTGTCAGACTCTGTAGTCTCATTTACCAAATGATTGTCAGACTGTGTAGTCTCATTTACCAGATGATTGTCAGACTGTGTAGTTTCATTTACCCAAATGATTGTCAGACTGTGTAGTCTCATTTACCAAATGATTGTCAGAATGTGTAGTCTCATCTACCCAAAGGATTGTCAGACCGTTTAATCTCATTTACCAAGTGATTGTCAGACTGTGTAGTCTCACTTACAAAATGATTGACAGACTATGTCGTTTTATTTACCCAAATGATTGTCAGACTGTGTAGTTTTATTTACCAAATGATTGTCAGACTGTGTAGTCTCATTTACCAAATTGTTGTCAGACTGTGTAGTCTCATTTACCAAATGGTTGTCATACTGTGTAGTCTCATTTACTAAATGATTGCCAGACTGTTTAGTCTCATTTACCAAATGATTGTCAGACTGTGTAGTCTCATTTACCAAATGATTATCATATTGTGTAGTGTAATTTACCAAATGATTGTCCGACTGTGTAGTCTCATTTATCAAATAGTTGTCAGACTGTGTAGTCATTTTTACCAAATGATTGTCAGACTGTGTAGTCTGATCTACCAAATGATTGTTGGACTGTGTAGTCTCATTTACCAAATGACTGTCAGACTGTGTAGTCTCATTTACCAAATAGTTATCAGACTGTGTAGTCTCATTAACCAAATGATTGTCAGACTGTGTAGTCTCATTTACAAAATGATTGTCAGACTGTGTAGTCTCATTTACCAAATGATTGTCAGACTGTGTAGTTTCATTTACCAAATGATTGTCAGACCGTTTAGTTTCATTTACCAAATGGTTGTCAGACTGTGTAGTCTCATTTACCAAATGGTTGTCAGACTGTGTAGTCTCATTTACCAAGTGAATGTCAGACTGTGTAGTCTCATTTACAAAATGATTGTCAGACTATATCGTCTTATTTACCCAAATGATTGTCAGACTGTGTAGTCTTATTTACCAAATTATTGTCAGACTGTGTAGTCTCATTTACCAAATGATTGTCAGACTATGTAGTCTTATTTACCACATGATTGTCATACTGTGTAGTCTAATTTACCAAATGATTGTCAGACTGTGTAGTTTCATTTATCAAATGATTGTCAGACTGTGAAGTCTCATTTACCAAATCATTGTCAGACTGTGTAGTCTCATTTACCAAATAGTTGTCAGATTGTGTAGTCTCATTTACCAAATAGTTATCATACTGTGTAGTCTCATTTACGAAATGATTGACAGACTGTGTATTCTGATTCACCAAATGATTGTCAGAATGTGTATTATAATTTACCAAATGATTGTCATTCTGTGTAGTCTCATTTACAAAATCATTGTCAGACTGTGTAGTCTTATTTACCAAATATTTGTCAGACTGTGTTTTCTCATTTACCAAATGGTTGTCAGACTGTGTAGTCTCATTTACCAAATAGTTGTCAGACTGTGTAGTCTCATTTACCAAATGATTGTCAGACCGTTTAGTCTCATTTACCAAATGATTGTCAGACTGTGTAGTCTCATTTACCAAATGATTGTCAGACTGTGTAGTCTCATTTACCAGATGATTGTCAGACTGTGTAGTCTCATTTACCCAAATGATTGTCAGACTGTGTAGTCTCATTTACCAAATAGTTGTCAGACAGTGTAGTCTCATTTACCAAATGATTGTCAGAATGTGTAGTCTCATCTACCCAAAGGATTGTCAGACCGTTTAATCTCATTTACCAAGTGATTGTCAGACTGTGTAGTCTCACTTACAAAATGATTGTCAGAATATGTCGTTTTATTTACCAAAATGATTGTCAGACTGTGTAGTTTTATTTACCAAATGATTGTCAGACTGTGTAGTCTCATTTACCAAATTGTTGTCAGACTGTGTAGTCTCATTTTCCAAATGGTTGTCATAATGTGTAGTCTCATTTACTAAATGATTGCCAGACTGTGTAGTCTCATTTACAAAATGATTGTCAGACTATATCGTCTTATTTACCCAAATGATTGTCAGACTGTGTAGTCTTATTTACCAAATTATTGTCAGACTGTGTAGTCTCATTTACCAAATGATTGTCAGACTATGTAGTCTCATTTACCACATGATTGTCATACTGTGTAGTCTAATTTACCAAATGATTGTCAGACTGTGTAGTTTCATTTATCAAATGATTGTCAGACTGTGAAGTCTCATTTACCAAATCATTGTCAGACTGTGTAGTCTCATTTACCAAATAGTTGTCAGATTGTGTAGTCTCATTTACCAAATAGTTATCAGACTGTGTAGTCTCATTTACGAAATGATTGACAGACTGTGTATTCTGATTCACCAAATGATTGTCAGAATGTGTATTATAATTTACCAAATGATTGTCATTCTGTGTAGTCTCATTTACAAAATCATTGTCAGACTGTGTAGTCTTATTTACCAAATATTTGTCAGACTGTGTTTTCTCATTTACCAAATGGTTGTCAGACTGTGTAGTCTCATTTACCAAATAGTTGTCAGACTGTGTAGTCTCATTTACCAAATGATTGTCAGACCGTTTAGTCTCATTTACCAAATGATTGTCAGACTGTGTAGTCTCATTTACCAAATGATTGTCAGAATGTGTAGTCTCATCTACCCAAAGGATTGTCAGACCGTTTAATCTCATTTACCAAGTGATTGTCAGACTGTGTAGTCTCACTTACAAAATGATTGTCAGACTATGTCGTTTTATTTACCCAAATGATTGTCAGACTGTGTAGTTTTATTTACCAAATGATTGTCAGACTGTGTAGTCTCATTTACCAAATTGTTGTCAGACTGTGTAGTCTCATTTACCAAATGGTTGTCATACTGTGTAGTCTCATTTACTAAATGATTGCCAGACTGTTTAGTCTCATTTACCAAATGATTGTCAGACTGTGTAGTCTCATTTACCAAATGATTATCATATTGTGTAGTGTAATTTACCAAATGATTGTCCGACTGTGTAGTCTCATTTATCAAATAGTTGTCAGACTGTGTAGTCATTTTTACCAAATGATTGTCAGACTGTGTAGTCTGATCTACCAAATGATTGTTGGACTGTGTAGTCTCATTTACCAAATGACTGTCAGACTGTGTAGTCTCATTTACCAAATAGTTATCAGACTGTGTAGTCTCATTTACAAAATGATTGTCAGACTGTGTAGTCTCATTTACCAAATGATTGTCAGACTGTGTAGTTTCATTTACCAAATGATTGTCAGACCGTTTAGTTTCATTTACCAAATGGTTGTCAGACTGTGTAGTCTCATTTACCAAATGGTTGTCAGACTGTGTAGTCTCATTTACCAAGTGAATGTCAGACTGTGTAGTCTCATTTACAAAATGATTGTCAGACTATATCGTCTTATTTACCCAAATGATTGTCAGACTGTGTAGTCTCATTTACAAAATCATTGTCAGACTGTGTAGTCTTATTTACCAAATATTTGTCAGACTGTGTTTTCTCATTTACCAAATGGTTGTCAGACTGTGTAGTCTCATTTACCAAATAGTTGTCAGACTGTGTAGTCTCATTTACCAAATGATTGTCAGACCGTTTAGTCTCATTTACCAAATGATTGTCAGACTGTGTAGTCTCATTTACCAAATGATTGTCAGACTGTGTAGTCTCATTTACCAGACGATTGTCAGACTGTGTAGTCTCATTTACCCAAATGATTGTCAGACTGTGTAGTCTCATTTACCAAATAGTTGTCAGACTGTGTAGTCTCATTTACCAAATGATTGTCAGAAAGTGTAGTCTCATCTACCCAAAGGATTGTCAGACCGTTTAATCTCATTTACCAAGTGATTGTCAGACTGTGTAGTCTCATTTACCAAATGGTTGTCAGACTGTGTAGTCTCATTTACCAAGTGAATGTCAGACTGTGTAGTCTCATTTACAAAATGATTGTCAGACTATGTAGTCTCATTTACCACATGATTGTCATACTGTGTAGTCTAATTTACCAAATGATTGTCAGACTGTGTAGTTTCATTTATCAAATGATTGTCAGACTGTGAAGTCTCATTTACCAAATCATTGTCAGACTGTGTAGTCTCATTTACCAAATAGTTGTCAGATTGTGTAGTCTCATTTACCAAATAGTTATCAGACTGTGTAGTCTCATTTACGAAATGATTGACAGACTGTGTATTCTGATTCACCAAATGATTGTCAGAATGTGTATTATAATTTACCAAATGATTGTCATTCTGTGTAGTCTCATTTACAAAATCATTGTCAGACTGTGTAGTCTTATTTACCAAATATTTGTCAGACTGTGTTTTCTCATTTACCAAATGGTTGTCAGACTGTGTAGTCTCATTTACCAAATAGTTGTCAGACTGTGTAGTCTCATTTACCAAATGATTGTCAGACCGTTTAGTCTCATTTACCAAATGATTGTCAGACTGTGTAGTCTCATTTACCAAATGATTGTCAGAATGTGTAGTCTCATCTACCCAAAGGATTGTCAGACCGTTTAATCTCATTTACCAAGTGATTGTCAGACTGTGTAGTCTCACTTACAAAATGATTGTCAGACTATGTCGTTTTATTTACCCAAATGATTGTCAGACTGTGTAGTTTTATTTACCAAATGATTGTCAGACTGTGTAGTCTCATTTACCAAATTGTTGTCAGACTGTGTAGTCTCATTTACCAAATGGTTGTCATACTGTGTAGTCTCATTTACTAAATGATTGCCAGACTGTTTAGTCTCATTTACCAAATGATTGTCAGACTGTGTAGTCTCATTTACCAAATGATTATCATATTGTGTAGTGTAATTTACCAAATGATTGTCCGACTGTGTAGTCTCATTTATCAAATAGTTGTCAGACTGTGTAGTCATTTTTACCAAATGATTGTCAGACTGTGTAGTCTGATCTACCAAATGATTGTTGGACTGTGTAGTCTCATTTACCAAATGACTGTCAGACTGTGTAGTCTCATTTACCAAATAGTTATCAGACTGTGTAGTCTCATTTACAAAATGATTGTCAGACTGTGTAGTCTCATTTACCAAATGATTGTCAGACTGTGTAGTTTCATTTACCAAATGATTGTCAGACCGTTTAGTTTCATTTACCAAATGGTTGTCAGACTGTGTAGTCTCATTTACCAAATGGTTGTCAGACTGTGTAGTCTCATTTACCAAGTGAATGTCAGACTGTGTAGTCTCATTTACAAAATGATTGTCAGACTATATCGTCTTATTTACCCAAATGATTGTCAGACTGTGTAGTCTCATTTACAAAATCATTGTCAGACTGTGTAGTCTTATTTACCAAATATTTGTCAGACTGTGTTTTCTCATTTACCAAATGGTTGTCAGACTGTGTAGTCTCATTTACCAAATAGTTGTCAGACTGTGTAGTCTCATTTACCAAATGATTGTCAGACCGTTTAGTCTCATTTACCAAATGATTGTCAGACTGTGTAGTCTCATTTACCAAATGATTGTCAGACTGTGTAGTCTCATTTACCAGACGATTGTCAGACTGTGTAGTCTCATTTACCCAAATGATTGTCAGACTGTGTAGTCTCATTTACCAAATAGTTGTCAGACTGTGTAGTCTCATTTACCAAATGATTGTCAGAAAGTGTAGTCTCATCTACCCAAAGGATTGTCAGACCGTTTAATCTCATTTACCAAGTGATTGTCAGACTGTGTAGTCTCATTTACCAAATGGTTGTCAGACTGTGTAGTCTCATTTACCAAGTGAATGTCAGACTGTGTAGTCTCATTTACAAAATGATTGTCAGACTATGTAGTCTCATTTACCACATGATTGTCATACTGTGTAGTCTAATTTACCAAATGATTGTCAGACTGTGTAGTTTCATTTATCAAATGATTGTCAGACTGTGAAGTCTCATTTACCAAATCATTGTCAGACTGTGTAGTCTCATTTACCAAATAGTTGTCAGATTGTGTAGTCTCATTTACCAAATAGTTATCAGACTGTGTAGTCTCATTTACGAAATGATTGACAGACTGTGTATTCTGATTCACCAAATGATTGTCAGAATGTGTATTATAATTTACCAAATGATTGTCATTCTGTGTAGTCTCATTTACAAAATCATTGTCAGACTGTGTAGTCTTATTTACCAAATATTTGTCAGACTGTGTTTTCTCATTTACCAAATGGTTGTCAGACTGTGTAGTCTCATTTACCAAATAGTTGTCAGACTGTGTAGTCTCATTTACCAAATGATTGTCAGACCGTTTAGTCTCATTTACCAAATGATTGTCAGACTGTGTAGTCTCATTTACCAAATGATTGTCAGACTGTGTAGTCTCATTTACCAGATGATTGTCAGACTGTGTAGTCTCATTTACCCAAATGATTGTCAGACTGTGTAGTCTCATTTACCAAATAGTTGTCAGACAGTGTAGTCTCATTTACCAAATGATTGTCAGAATGTGTAGTCTCATCTACCCAAAGGATTGTCAGACCGTTTAATCTCATTTACCAAGTGATTGTCAGACTGTGTAGTCTCACTTACAAAATGATTGTCAGACTATGTCGTTTTATTTACCCAAATGATTGTCAGACTGTGTAGTTTTATTTACCAAATGATTGTCAGACTGTGTAATCTCATTTACAAAATGATTGTCAGACTATATCGTCTTATTTACCCAAATGATTGTCAGACTGTGTAGTCTTATTTACCAAATTATTGTCAGACTGTGTAGTCTCATTTACCAAATGATTGTCAGACTATGTAGTCTCATTTACCACATGATTGTCATACTGTGTAGTCTAATTTACCAAATGATTGTCAGACTGTGTAGTTTCATTTATCAAATGATTGTCAGACTGTGAAGTCTCATTTACCAAATCATTGTCAGACTGTGTAGTCTCATTTACCAAATTGTTGTCAGATTGTGTAGTCTCATTTACCAAATAGTTATCAGACTGTGTAGTCTCATTTACGAAATGATTGACAGACTGTGTATTCTGATTCACCAAATGATTGTCAGAATGTGTATTATAATTTACCAAATGATTGTCATTCTGTGTAGTCTCATTTACAAAATCATTGTCAGACTGTGTAGTCTTATTTACCAAATATTTGTCAGACTGTGTTTTCTCATTTACCAAATGGTTGTCAGACTGTGTAGTCTCATTTACCAAATAGTTGTCAGACTGTGTAGTCTCATTTACCAAATGATTGTCAGACCGTTTAGTCTCATTTACCAAATGATTGTCAGACTGTGTAGTCTCATTTACCAAATGATTGTCAGACTGTGTAGTCTCATTTACCAGACGATTGTCAGACTGTGTAGTCTCATTTACCCAAATGATTGTCAGACTGTGTAGTCTCATTTACCAAATAGTTGTCAGACTGTGTAGTCTCATTTACCAAATGATTGTCAGAATGTGTAGTCTCATCTACCCAAAGGATTGTCAGACCGTTTAATCTCATTTACCAAGTGATTGTCAGACTGTGTAGTCTCATTTACCAAATGGTTGTCAGACTGTGTAGTCTCATTTACCAAGTGAATGTCAGACTGTGTAGTCTCATTTACAAAATGATTGTCAGACTATGTAGTCTCATTTACCACATGATTGTCATACTGTGTAGTCTAATTTACCAAATGATTGTCAGACTGTGTAGTTTCATTTATCAAATGATTGTCAGACTGTGAAGTCTCATTTACCAAATCATTGTCAGACTGTGTAGTCTCATTTACCAAATAGTTGTCAGATTGTGTAGTCTCATTTACCAAATAGTTATCAGACTGTGTAGTCTCATTTACGAAATGATTGACAGACTGTGTATTCTGATTCACCAAATGATTGTCAGAATGTGTATTATAATTTACCAAATGATTGTCATTCTGTGTAGTCTCATTTACAAAATCATTGTCAGACTGTGTAGTCTTATTTACCAAATATTTGTCAGACTGTGTTTTCTCATTTACCAAATGGTTGTCAGACTGTGTAGTCTCATTTACCAAATAGTTGTCAGACTGTGTAGTCTCATTTACCAAATGATTGTCAGACCGTTTAGTCTCATTTACCAAATGATTGTCAGACTGTGTAGTCTCATTTACCAAATGATTGTCAGACTGTGTAGTCTCATTTACCAGATGATTGTCAGACTGTGTAGTCTCATTTACCCAAATGATTGTCAGACTGTGTAGTCTCATTTACCAAATAGTTGTCAGACTGTGTAGTCTCATTTACCAAATGATTGTCAGAATGTGTAGTCTCATCTACCCAAAGGATTGTCAGACCGTTTAATCTCATTTACCAAGTGATTGTCAGACTGTGTAGTCTCACTTACAAAATGATTGTCAGACTATGTCGTTTTATTTACCCAAATGATTGTCAGACTGTGTAGTTTTATTTACCAAATGATTGTCAGACTGTGTAGTCTCATTTACCAAATTGTTGTCAGACTGTGTAGTCTCATTTTCCAAATGGTTGTCATAATGTGTAGTCTCATTTACTAAATGATTGCCAGACTGTTTAGTCTCATTTACCAAACGATTGTCAGACTGTGTAGTCTCATTTACCAAATAGTTGTCAGACTGTGTAGTCTCATTTACCAAATGATTGTCAGACCGTTTAGTCTCATTTACCAAATGATTGTCAGACTGTGTAGTCTCATTTACCAAATGATTGTCAGACTGTGTAGTCTCATTTACCAGATGGTTGTCAGACTGTGTAGTCTCATTTACCCAAATGATTGTCAGACTGTGTAGTCTCATTTACCAAATAGTTGTCAGACTGTGTAGTCTCATTTACCAAATGATTGTCAGAATGTGTAGTCTCATCTACCCAAAGGATTGTCAGACCGTTTAATCTCATTTACCAAGTGATTGTCAGACTGTGTAGTCTCACTTACAAAATGATTGTCAGACTATGTCGTTTTATTTACCCAAATGATTGTCAGACTGTGTAGTTTTATTTACCAAATGATTGTCAGACTGTGTAGTCTCATTTACCAAATTGTTGTCAGACTGTGTAGTCTCATTTTCCAAATGGTTGTCATAATGTGTAGTCTCATTTACTAAATGATTGCCAGACTGTTTAGTCTCATTTACCAAACGATTGTCAGACTGTGTAGTCTCATTTACCAAATGATTATCATGTTGTGTAGTGTAATTTACCAAATGATTGTAAGACTGTGTAGTCTCATTTATCAAATAGTTGTCAGACTGTGTAGTCATTTTTACCAAATGATTGTCAGACTGTGTAGTCTGATCTACCAAATGATTGTTGGACTGTGTAGTCTCATTTACCAAATGACTGTCAGACTGTGTAGTCTCATTTACCAAATAGTTATCAGACTGTGTAGTCTCATTTACCAAATGATTGTCAGACTGTGTAGTCTCATTTACAAAATGATTGTCAGACTGTGTAGTCTCATTTACCAAATGATTGTCAGACTGTGTAGTCTCATTTACCAAATAGTTGTCAGACCGTTTAGTTTCATTTACCAAATGATTGTCAGACCGTTTAGTTTCATTTACCAAATGGTTGTCAGACTGTGTAGTCTCATTTACCAAATGGTTGTCAGACTGTGTAGTCTAATTTACCAAATGATTGTCAGACTGTGTAGTCTCTTCTACCCAAATGATTGTCAGACCGTTTAGTCTCATTTACCAAGTGAATGTCAGACTGTGTAGTCTCATTTACAAAATGATTGTCAGACTATATCGTCTTATTTACCCAAATGATTGTCAGACTGTGTAGTCTCATTTACCAAATTATTGTCAGACTGTGTAGTCTCATTTACCAAATGATTGTCAAACTGTGTACTTTCATTTACCAAATGATTGTCAGACTATGTAGTCTCATTTACCAAATGATTGTCATACTGTGTAGTCTCATTTACCAATTGATTGTCAGACTGTGTAGTTTCATTTATCAAATGATTGTCAGACTGTGAAGTCTCATTTACCAAATGATTGTCAGACTATGTAGTCTCATTTACCACATGATTGTCATACTGTGTAGTCTAATTTACCAAATGATTGTCAGACTGTGTAGTTTCATTTATCAAATGATTGTCAGACTGTGAAGTCTCATTTACCAAATCATTGTCAGACTGTGTAGTCTCATTTACCAAATAGTTGTCAGATTGTGTAGTCTCATTTACCAAATAGTTATCAGACTGTGTAGTCTCATTTACGAAATGATTGACAGACTGTGTATTCTGATTCACCAAATGATTGTCAGAATGTGTATTATAATTTACCAAATGATTGTCATTCTGTGTAGTCTCATTTACAAAATCATTGTCAGACTGTGTAGTCTCATTTACCAAATAGTTGTCAGACTGTGTAGTCTCATTTACCAAATGATTGTCAGACCGTTTAGTCTCATTTACCAAATGATTGTCAGACTGTGTAGTCTCATTTACCAAATGATTGTCAGACTGTGTAGTCTCATTTACCAGATGATTGTCAGACTGTGTAGTTTCATTTACCCAAATGATTGTCAGACTGTGTAGTCTTATTTACCAAATGATTGTCAGAATGTGTAGTCTCATCTACCCAAAGGATTGTCAGACCGTTTAATCTCATTTACCAAGTGATTGTCAGACTGTGTAGTCTCACTTACAAAATGATTGTCAGACTATGTCGTTTTATTTACCCAAATGATTGTCAGACTGTGTAGTTTTATTTACCAAATGATTGTCAGACTGTGTAGTCTCATTTACCAAATTGTTGTCAGACTGTGTAGTCTCATTTACCAAATGGTTGTCATACTGTTTAGTCTCATTTACCAAATGATTGTCAGACTGTGTAGTCTCATTTACCAAATGATTATCATATTGTGTAGTGTAATTTACCAAATGATTGTCCGACTGTGTAGTCTCATTTATCAAATAGTTGTCAGACTGTGTAGTCATTTTTACCAAATGATTGTCAGACTGTGTAGTCTGATCTACCAAATGATTGTTGGACTGTGTAGTCTCATTTACCAAATGACTGTCAGACTGTGTAGTCTCATTTACCAAATAGTTATCAGACTGTGTAGTCTCATTAACCAAATGATTGTCAGACTGTGTAGTCTCATTTACAAAATGATTGTCAGACTGTGTAGTCTCATTTACCAAATGATTGTCAGACTGTGTAGTCTCATTTACCAATTGATTGTCAGACTGTGTAGTTTCATTTATCAAATGATTGTCAGACTGTGAAGTCTCATTTACCAAATGATTGTCAGACTATGTAGTCTCATTTACCACATGATTGTCATACTGTGTAGTCTAATTTACCAAATGATTGTCAGACTGTGTAGTTTCATTTATCAAATGATTGTCAGACTGTGAAGTCTCATTTACCAAATCATTGTCAGACTGTGTAGTCTCATTTACCAAATAGTTGTCAGATTGTGTAGTCTCATTTACCAAATAGTTATCAGACTGTGTAGTCTCATTTACGAAATGATTGACAGACTGTGTATTCTGATTCACCAAATGATTGTCAGAATGTGTATTATAATTTACCAAATGATTGTCATTCTGTGTAGTCTCATTTACAAAATCATTGTCAGACTGTGTAGTCTCATTTACCAAATAGTTGTCAGACTGTGTAGTCTCATTTACCAAATGATTGTCAGACCGTTTAGTCTCATTTACCAAATGATTGTCAGACTGTGTAGTCTCATTTACCAAATGATTGTCAGACTGTGTAGTCTCATTTACCAGATGATTGTCAGACTGTGTAGTTTCATTTACCCAAATGATTGTCAGACTGTGTAGTCTCATTTACCAAATGATTGTCAGAATGTGTAGTCTCATCTACCCAAAGGATTGTCAGACCGTTTAATCTCATTTACCAAGTGATTGTCAGACTGTGTAGTCTCACTTACAAAATGATTGTCAGACTATGTCGTTTTATTTACCCAAATGATTGTCAGACTGTGTAGTTTTATTTACCAAATGATTGTCAGACTGTGTAGTCTCATTTACCAAATTGTTGTCAGACTGTGTAGTCTCATTTACCAAATGGTTGTCATACTGTTTAGTCTCATTTACCAAATGATTGTCAGACTGTGTAGTCTCATTTACCAAATGATTATCATATTGTGTAGTGTAATTTACCAAATGATTGTCCGACTGTGTAGTCTCATTTATCAAATAGTTGTCAGACTGTGTAGTCATTTTTACCAAATGATTGTCAGACTGTGTAGTCTGATCTACCAAATGATTGTTGGACTGTGTAGTCTCATTTACCAAATGACTGTCAGACTGTGTAGTCTCATTTACCAAATAGTTATCAGACTGTGTAGTCTCATTAACCAAATGATTGTCAGACTGTGTAGTCTCATTTACAAAATGATTGTCAGACTGTGTAGTCTCATTTACCAAATGATTGTCAGACTGTGTAGTTTCATTTACCAAATGATTGTCAGACCGTTTAGTTTCATTTACCAAATGGTTGTCAGACTGTGTAGTCTCATTTACCAAATGGTTGTCAGACTGTGTAGTCTCATTTACCAAGTGAATGTCAGACTGTGTAGTCTCATTTACAAAATGATTGTCAGACTATATCGTCTTATTTACCCAAATGATTGTCAGACTGTGTAGTCTTATTTACCAAATTATTGTCAGACTGTGAAGTCTCATTTACCAAATCATTGTCAGACTGTGTAGTCTCATTTACCAAATAGTTGTCAGATTGTGTAGTCTCATTTACCAAATAGTTATCAGACTGTGTAGTCTCATTTACGAAATGATTGACAAACTGTGTATTCTGATTCACCAAATGATTGTCAGAATGTGTATTATAATTTACCAAATGATTGTCATTCTGTGTAGTCTCATTTACAAAATCATTGTCAGACTGTGTAGTCTTATTTACCAAATATTTGTCAGACTGTGTTTTCTCATTTACCAAATGGTTGTCAGACTGTGTAGTCTCATTTACCAAATAGTTGTCAGACTGTGTAGTCTCATTTACCAAATGATTGTCAGACCGTTTAGTCTCATTTACCAAATGATTGTCAGACTGTGTAGTCTCATTTACCAAATGATTGTCAGACTGTGTAGTCTCATTTACCAGATGATTGTCAGACTGTGTAGTCTCATTTACCCAAATGATTGTCAGACTGTGTAGTCTCATTTACCAAATAGTTGTCAGACAGTGTAGTCTCATTTACCAAATGATTGTCAGAATGTGTAGTCTCATCTACCCAAAGGATTGTCAGACCGTTTAATCTCATTTACCAAGTGATTGTCAGACTGTGTAGTCTCACTTACAAAATGATTGTCAGACTATGTCGTTTTATTTACCCAAATGATTGTCAGACTGTGTAGTTTTATTTACCAAATGATTGTCAGACTGTGTAGTCTCATTTACCAAATTGTTGTCAGACTGTGTAGTCTCATTTTCCAAATGGTTGTCATAATGTGTAGTCTCATTTACTAAATGATTGCCAGACTGTGTAGTCTCATTTACAAAATGATTGTCAGACTATATCGTCTTATTTACCCAAATGATTGTCAGACTGTGTAGTCTTATTTACCAAATTATTGTCAGACTGTGTAGTCTCATTTACCAAATGATTGTCAGACTATGTCGTTTTATTTACCCAAATGATTGTCAGACTGTGTAGTTTTATTTACCAAATGATTGTCAGACTGTGTAGTCTCATTTACCAAATTGTTGTCAGACTGTGTAGTCTCATTTACCAAATGGTTGTCATACTGTTTAGTCTCATTTACCAAATGATTGTCAGACTGTGTAGTCTCATTTACCAAATGATTATCATATTGTGTAGTGTAATTTACCAAATGATTGTCCGACTGTGTAGTCTCATTTATCAAATAGTTGTCAGACTGTGTAGTCATTTTTACCAAATGATTGTCAGACTGTGTAGTCTGATCTACCAAATGATTGTTGGACTGTGTAGTCTCATTTACCAAATGACTGTCAGACTGTGTAGTCTCATTTACCAAATAGTTATCAGACTGTGTAGTCTCATTAACCAAATGATTGTCAGACTGTGTAGTCTCATTTACAAAATGATTGTCAGACTGTGTAGTCTCATTTACCAAATGATTGTCAGACTGTGTAGTTTCATTTACCAAATGATTGTCAGACCGTTTAGTTTCATTTACCAAATGGTTGTCAGACTGTGTAGTCTCATTTACCAAATGGTTGTCAGACTGTGTAGTCTCATTTACCAAGTGAATGTCAGACTGTGTAGTCTCATTTACAAAATGATTGTCAGACTATATCGTCTTATTTACCCAAATGATTGTCAGACTGTGTAGTCTTATTTACCAAATTATTGTCAGACTGTGAAGTCTCAATTACCAAATCATTGTCAGACTGTGTAGTCTCATTTACCAAATAGTTGTCAGATTGTGTAGTCTCATTTACCAAATAGTTATCAGACTGTGTAGTCTCATTTACGAAATGATTGACAAACTGTGTATTCTGATTCACCAAATGATTGTCAGAATGTGTATTATAATTTACCAAATGATTGTCATTCTGTGTAGTCTCATTTACAAAATCATTGTCAGACTGTGTAGTCTTATTTACCAAATATTTGTCAGACTGTGTTTTCTCATTTACCAAATGGTTGTCAGACTGTGTAGTCTCATTTACCAAATAGTTGTCAGACTGTGTAGTCTCATTTACCAAATGATTGTCAGACCGTTTAGTCTCATTTACCAAATGATTGTCAGACTGTGTAGTCTCATTTACCAAATGATTGTCAGACTGTGTAGTCTCATTTACCAGATGATTGTCAGACTGTGTAGTCTCATTTACCCAAATGATTGTCAGACTGTGTAGTCTCATTTACCAAATAGTTGTCAGACAGTGTAGTCTCATTTACCAAATGATTGTCAGAATGTGTAGTCTCATCTACCCAAAGGATTGTCAGACCGTTTAATCTCATTTACCAAGTGATTGTCAGACTGTGTAGTCTCACTTACAAAATGATTGTCAGACTATGTCGTTTTATTTACCCAAATGATTGTCAGACTGTGTAGTTTTATTTACCAAATGATTGTCAGACTGTGTAGTCTCATTTACCAAATTGTTGTCAGACTGTGTAGTCTCATTTTCCAAATGGTTGTCATAATGTGTAGTCTCATTTACTAAATGATTGCCAGACTGTGTAGTCTCATTTACAAAATGATTGTCAGACTATATCGTCTTATTTACCCAAATGATTGTCAGACTGTGTAGTCTTATTTACCAAATTATTGTCAGACTGTGTAGTCTCATTTACCAAATGATTGTCAGACTATGTAGTCTCATTTACCACATGATTGTCATACTGTGTAGTCTAATTTACCAAATGATTGTCAGACTGTGTAGTTTCATTTATCAAATGATTGTCAGACTGTGAAGTCTCATTTACCAAATCATTGTCAGACTGTGTAGTCTCATTTACCAAATAGTTGTCAGATTGTGTAGTCTCATTTACCAAATAGTTATCAGACTGTGTAGTCTCATTTACGAAATGATTGACAGACTGTGTATTCTGATTCACCAAATGATTGTCAGAATGTGTATTATAATTTACCAAATGATTGTCATTCTGTGTAGTCTCATTTACAATATCATTGTCAGACTGTGTAGTCTTATTTACCAAATATTTGTCAGACTGTGTTTTCTCATTTACCAAATGGTTGTCAGACTGTGTAGTCTCATTTACCAAATAGTTGTCAGACTGTGTAGTCTCATTTACCAAATGATTGTCAGACCGTTTAGTCTCATTTACCAAATGATTGTCAGACTGTGTAGTCTCATTTACCAAATGATTGTCAGACTGTGTAGTCTCATTTACCAGATGATTGTCAGACTGTGTAGTCTCATTTACCCAAATGATTGTCAGACTGTGTAGTCTCATTTACCAAATAGTTGTCAGACTGTGTAGTCTCATTTACCAAATGATTGTCAGAATGTGTAGTCTCATCTACCCAAAGGATTGTCAGACCGTTTAATCTCATTTACCAAGTGATTGTCAGACTGTGTAGTCTCATTTACCAAGTGAATGTCAGACTGTGTAGTCTCATTTACAAAATGATTGTCAGACTATGTAGTCTCATTTACCACATGATTGTCATACTGTGTAGTCTAATTTACCAAATGATTGTCAGACTGTGTAGTTTCATTTATCAAATGATTGTCAGACTGTGTAGTCTCATTTACCAAATGATTATCATGTTGTGTAGTGTAATTTACCAAATGATTGTAAGACTGTGTAGTCTCATTTATCAAATAGTTGTCAGACTGTGTAGTCATTTTTACCAAATGATTGTCAGACTGTGTAGTCTGATCTACCAAATGATTGTTGGACTGTGTAGTCTCATTTACCAAATGACTGTCAGACTGTGTAGTCTCATTTACCAAATAGTTATCAGACTGTGTAGTCTCATTTACCAAATGATTGTCAGACTGTGTAGTCTCATTTACAAAATGATTGTCAGACTGTGTAGTTTCATTTACCAAATGATTGACAGACCGTTTAGTTTCATTTACCAAATGGTTGTCAGACTGTGTAGTCTCATTTACCAAATTGTTGTCAGACTGTGTAGTCTAATTTACCAAATGATTGTCAGACTGTGTAGTTTCATTTACCAAATGATTGTCAGACCGTTTAGTTTCATTTACCAAATGGTTGTCAGACTGTGTAGTCTCATTTACCAAATGGTTGTCAGACTGTGTAGTCTCATTTACCAAGTGAATGTCAGACTGTGTAGTCTCATTTACAAAATGATTGTCAGACTATATCGTCTTATTTACCCAAATGATTGTCAGACTGTGTAGTCTTATTTACCAAATTATTGTCAGACTGTGAAGTCTCATTTACCAAATCATTGTCAGACTGTGTAGTCTCATTTACCAAATAGTTGTCAGATTGTGTAGTCTCATTTACCAAATAGTTATCAGACTGTGTAGTCTCATTTACGAAATGATTGACAAACTGTGTATTCTGATTCACCAAATGATTGTCAGAATGTGTATTATAATTTACCAAATGATTGTCATTCTGTGTAGTCTCATTTACAAAATCATTGTCAGACTGTGTAGTCTTATTTACCAAATATTTGTCAGACTGTGTTTTCTCATTTACCAAATGGTTGTCAGACTGTGTAGTCTCATTTACCAAATAGTTGTCAGACTGTGTAGTCTCATTTACCAAATGATTGTCAGACCGTTTAGTCTCATTTACCAAATGATTGTCAGACTGTGTAGTCTCATTTACCAAATGATTGTCAGACTGTGTAGTCTCATTTACCAGATGATTGTCAGACTGTGTAGTCTCATTTACCCAAATGATTGTCAGACTGTGTAGTCTCATTTACCAAATAGTTGTCAGACAGTGTAGTCTCATTTACCAAATGATTGTCAGAATGTGTAGTCTCATCTACCCAAAGGATTGTCAGACCGTTTAATCTCATTTACCAAGTGATTGTCAGACTGTGTAGTCTCACTTACAAAATGATTGTCAGACTATGTCGTTTTATTTACCCAAATGATTGTCAGACTGTGTAGTTTTATTTACCAAATGATTGTCAGACTGTGTAGTCTCATTTACCAAATTGTTGTCAGACTGTGTAGTCTCATTTTCCAAATGGTTGTCATAATGTGTAGTCTCATTTACTAAATGATTGCCAGACTGTGTAGTCTCATTTACAAAATGATTGTCAGACTATATCGTCTTATTTACCCAAATGATTGTCAGACTGTGTAGTCTTATTTACCAAATTATTGTCAGACTGTGTAGTCTCATTTACCAAATGATTGTCAGACTATGTAGTCTCATTTACCACATGATTGTCATACTGTGTAGTCTAATTTACCAAATGATTGTCAGACTGTGTAGTTTCATTTATCAAATGATTGTCAGACTGTGAAGTCTCATTTACCAAATCATTGTCAGACTGTGTAGTCTCATTTACCAAATAGTTGTCAGATTGTGTAGTCTCATTTACCAAATAGTTATCAGACTGTGTAGTCTCATTTACGAAATGATTGACAGACTGTGTATTCTGATTCACCAAATGATTGTCAGAATGTGTATTATAATTTACCAAATGATTGTCATTCTGTGTAGTCTCATTTACAATATCATTGTCAGACTGTGTAGTCTTATTTACCAAATATTTGTCAGACTGTGTTTTCTCATTTACCAAATGGTTGTCAGACTGTGTAGTCTCATTTACCAAATAGTTGTCAGACTGTGTAGTCTCATTTACCAAATGATTGTCAGACCGTTTAGTCTCATTTACCAAATGATTGTCAGACTGTGTAGTCTCATTTACCAAATGATTGTCAGACTGTGTAGTCTCATTTACCAAATAGTTGTCAGACTGTGTAGTCTCATTTACCAAATGATTGTCAGAATGTGTAGTCTCATCTACCCAAAGGATTGTCAGACCGTTTAATCTCATTTACCAAGTGATTGTCAGACTGTGTAGTCTCATTTACCAAGTGAATGTCAGACTGTGTAGTCTCATTTACAAAATGATTGTCAGACTATGTAGTCTCATTTACCACATGATTGTCATACTGTGTAGTCTAATTTACCAAATGATTGTCAGACTGTGTAGTTTCATTTATCAAATGATTGTCAGACTGTGTAGTCTCATTTACCAAATGATTATCATGTTGTGTAGTGTAATTTACCAAATGATTGTAAGACTGTGTAGTCTCATTTATCAAATAGTTGTCAGACTGTGTAGTCATTTTTACCAAATGATTGTCAGACTGTGTAGTCTGATCTACCAAATGATTGTTGGACTGTGTAGTCTCATTTACCAAATGACTGTCAGACTGTGTAGTCTCATTTACCAAATAGTTATCAGACTGTGTAGTCTCATTTACCAAATGATTGTCAGACTGTGTAGTCTCATTTACAAAATGATTGTCAGACTGTGTAGTTTCATTTACCAAATGATTGACAGACCGTTTAGTTTCATTTACCAAATGGTTGTCAGACTGTGTAGTCTCATTTACCAAATTGTTGTCAGACTGTGTAGTCTAATTTACCAAATGATTGTCAGACTGTGTAGTCTCATCTACCCAAATGATTGTCAGACCATTTAGTCTCATTTACCAAGTGAATGTCAGACTGTGTAGTCTCATTTACAAAATGATTGTCAGACTATATCGTCTTATTTACCCAAATGATTGTCAGACTGTGTAGTCTCATTTACCAAATTATTGTCAGACTGTGTAGTCTCATTTACCAAATGATTGTCAAACTGTGTACTTTCATTTACCAAATGATTGTCAGACTATGTAGTCTCATTTACCAAATGAGTGTCATACTGTGTAGTCTCATTTACCAAATGATTGTCAGACTGTGTAGTTTCATTTATCAAATGATTGTCAGACTGTGAAGTCTCATTTACCAAATGATTGTCAGACTATGTAGTCTCATTTACCACTTGATTGTCATACTGTGTAGTCTAATTTACCAAATGATTGTCAGACTGTGTAGTTTCATTTATCAAATGATTGTCAGACTGTGAAGTCTCATTTACCAAATCATTGTCAGACTGTGAAGTCTCATTTACCAAATAGTTGTCAGATTGTGTAGTCTCATTTACCAAATAGTTATCAGACTGTGTAGTCTCATTTACGAAATGATTGACAGACTGTGTATTCTGATTCACCAAATGATTGTCAGAATGTGTATTATAATTTACCAAATGATTGTCATTCTGTGTAGTCTCATTTACAAAATCATTGTCAGACTGTGTAGTCTCATTTACCAATTATTTGTCAGACTGTGTTTTCTCATTTACCAAATGGTTGTCAGACTGTGTAGTCTCATTTACCAAATGGTTGTCAGACTGTGTAGTCTCATTTACCAAATGATTGTCAGACCGTTTAGTCTCATTTACCAAATGATTGTCAGACTGTGTAGTCTCATTTACCAAATGATTGTCAGACTGTGTAGTCTCATTTACCAGATGATTGTCAGACTGTGTAGTCTCATTTACCCAAATGATTGTCAGACTGTGTAGTCTCATTTACCAAATGGTTGTCAGACTGTGTAGTCTCATTTACCAAATGATTGTCAGAATGTGTAGTCTCATCTACCCAAAGGATTGTCAGACCGTTTAATCTCATTTACCAAGTGATTATCAGACTGTGTAGTCTCACTTACAAAATGATTGTCAGACTATGTCGTTTTATTTACCCAAATGATTGTCAGACTGTGTAGTGTTATTTACCAAATGATTGTCAGACTGTGTAGTCTCATTTACCAAATTGTTGTCAGACTGTGTAGTCTCATTTTCCAAATGGTTGTCATAATGTGTAGTCTCATTTACTAAATGATTGCCAGACTGTTTAGTCTCATTTACCAAATGATTGTCAGACTGTGTAGTCTCATTTACCAAATGATTATCATGTTGTGTAGTGTAATTTACCAAATTATTGTCAGACTGTGTAGTCTCATTTATCAAATAGTTGTCAGACTCTGTAGTCATTTTTACCAAATGATTGTCAGACTGTGTAGTCTGATCTACCAAATGATTGTTGGACTGTGTAGTCTCATTTACCAAATGACTGTCAGACTGTGTAGTCTCATTTACCAAATAGTTATCAGACTGTGTAGTCTCATTTACCAAATGATTGTCAGACTGTGTAGTCTCATTTACAAAATGATTGTCAGACTGTGTAGTCTCATTTACCAAATGATTGTCAGACTGCGTAGTCTCATTTACCAAGTAGTTGTCAGACTGTGTAGTCTCATTTACCAAATGATTGTCAGACTGTGTAGTTTCATTTACCAAATGATTGACAGACCGTTTAGTTTCATTTACCAAATGATCGTCAGACCGTTTAGTTTCATTTACCAAATGGTTGTCAGACTGTGTAGTCTCATTTACCAAATGGTTGTCAGACTGTGTAGTCTCATTTACCAAATGATTGTCAGACTGTGTAGTCTCATCTACCCAAATGATTGTCAGACCGTTTAGTCTCATTTACCAAGTGAATGTCAGACTGTGTAGTCTCATTTACAAAATGATTGTCAGACTATGTAGTCTCATTTACCAGATGATTGTCTGACTGTGTAGTCTCATTTACCCAAATGATTGTCAGACTGTGTAGTCTCATTTACCAAATGGTTGTCAGACTGTGTAGTCTCATTTACCGATTGATTGTCAGAATGTGTAGTCTCATCTACCCAAAGGATTGTCAGACCGTTTAATCTCATTGACCAAGTGATTGTCAGACTGTGTAGTCTCACGTACAAAATGATTGTCAGACTATGTCGTTTTATTTACCCAAATGATTGTCAGACTGTGTAGTTTTATTTACCAAATGATTGTCAGACTGTGTAGTCTCATTTACCAAAGTGTTGCCAGACTGTGTAGTCTCATATTCCAAATGGTTGTCATACTGTGTAGTCTCATTTACTAAATGATTGCCAGACTGTTTAGTCTCATTTACCAAATGATTGTCAGACTGTGTAGTCTCATTTACCAAATGATTATCATGTTGTGTAGTGTAATTTAACAAATGATTGTCAGACTGTGTAGTCTCATTTATCAAATAGTTGTCAGACTGTGTATTCATTTTTACCAAATGATTGTCAGACTGTGTAGTCTGATCTACCAAATGATTGTTGGACTGTGTAGTCTCATTTACCAAATGACTGTCAGACTGTGTAGTCTCATTTACCAAATAGTTATCAGACTGTGTAGTCTCATTTACCAAATGATTGTCAGACTGTGTAGTCTCATTTACAAAATGATTGTCAGACTGTGTAGTCTCATTTACCAAATGATTGCCAGACTGTGTAGTCTCATTTACCAAATAGTTGTCAGACTGTGTAGTCTCATTTACCAAATGATTGTCAGACTGTGTAGTTTCATTTACCAAATGATTGTCAGACAGTTTAGTTTCATTTCCCAAATGATTGTCAGACCGTTTAGTTTCATTTACCAAATGGTTTTCAGACTGTGTAGTCTCATTTACCAAATGTTTGTCAGACTGTGTAGTCTCATTTACCAAATGATTGTCAGACTGTGTAGTCTCATCTACCCAAATGATTGTCAGACCGTTTAGTCTCATTTACCAAGTGAATGTCAGACTGTGTAGTCTCATTTACAAAATGATTGTCAGACTATATCGTCTTATTTACCCAAATGATTGTCAGACTGTGTAGTCTCATTTACCAAATTATTGTCAGACTGTGTAGTCTCATTTACCAAATGATTGTCAAACTGTGTACTTTCATTTGCCAAATGATTGTCAGACTATGTAGTCTCATTTACCAAATGATTGTCAGACTGTGTAGTCATTTTTACCAAATGATTGTCAGACTGTGTAGTCTGATCTACCAAATGATTGTTGGACTGTGTAGTCTCATTTACCAAATGACTGTCAGACTGTGTAGTCTCATTTACCAAATAGTTATCAGACTGTGTAGTCTCATTTACCAAATGATTGTCAGACTGTGTAGTCTCATTTACAAAATGATTGTCAGACTGTGTAGTCTCATTTACCAAATGATTGTCAGACTGTGTAGTCTCATTTACCAAATTGTTGTCAGACTGTGTAGTCTCATTTACCAAATGATTGTCAGACTGTGTAGTTTCATTTACCAAATGATTGTCAGACCGTTTAGTTTCATTTACCAAATGGTTTTCAGACTGTGTAGTCTCATTTACCAAATGTTTGCCAGACTGTGTAGTCTCATATTCCAAATGGTTGTCATACTGTGTAGTCTCATTTACTAAATGATTGCCAGACTGTTTAGTCTCATTTACCAAATGATTGTCAGACTGTGTAGTCTCATTTACCAAATGATTATCATGTTGTGTAGTGTAATTTAACAAATGATTGTCAGACTGTGTAGTCTCATTTATCAAATAGTTGTCAGACTGTGTATTCATTTTTACCAAATGATTGTCAGACTGTGTAGTCTGATCTACCAAATGATTGTTGGACTGTGTAGTCTCATTTACCAAATGACTGTCAGACTGTGTAGTCTCATTTACCAAATAGTTATCAGACTGTGTAGTCTCATTTACCAAATGATTGTCAGACTGTGTAGTCTCATTTACAAAATGATTGTCAGACTGTGTAGTCTCATTTACCAAATGATTGCCAGACTGTGTAGTCTCATTTACCAAATAGTTGTCAGACTGTGTAGTCTCATTTACCAAATGATTGTCAGACTGTGTAGTTTCATTTACCAAATGATTGTCAGACAGTTTAGTTTCATTTCCCAAATGATTGTCAGACCGTTTAGTTTCATTTACCAAATGGTTTTCAGACTGTGTAGTCTCATTTACCAAATGTTTGTCAGACTGTGTAGTCTCATTTACCAAATGATTGTCAGACTGTGTAGTCTCATCTACCCAAATGATTGTCAGACCGTTTAGTCTCATTTACCAAGTGAATGTCAGACTGTGTAGTCTCATTTACAAAATGATTGTCAGATTATATCGTCTTATTTACCCAAATGATTGTCAGACTGTGTAGTCTCATTTACCAAATTATTGTCAGACTGTGTAGTCTCATTTACCAAATGATTGTCAAACTGTGTACTTTCATTTGCCAAATGATTGTCAGACTATGTAGTCTCATTTACCAAATGATTGTCAGACTGTGTAGTCATTTTTACCAAATGATTGTCAGACTGTGTAGTCTGATCTACCAAATGATTGTTGGACTGTGTAGTCTCATTTACCAAATGACTGTCAGACTGTGTAGTCTCATTTACCAAATAGTTATCAGACTGTGTAGTCTCATTTACCAAATGATTGTCAGACTGTGTAGTCTCATTTACAAAATGATTGTCAGACTGTGTAGTCTCATTTACCAAATGATTGTCAGACTGTGTAGTCTCATTTACCAAATAGTTGTCAGACTGTGTAGTCTCATTTACCAAATGATTGTCAGACTGTGTAGTTTCATTTACCAAATGATTGTCAGACCGTTTAGTTTCATTTCCCAAATGATTGTCAGACCGTTTAGTTTCATTTACCAAATGGTTGTCAGACTGTGTAGTCTCATTTACCAAATGTTTGTCAGACTGTGTAGTCTCATTTACCAAATGATTGTCAGACTGTGTAGTCTCATCTACCCAAATGATTGTCAGACCGTTTAGTCTTATTTACCCAAATGATTGTCAGACTGTGTAGTCTCATTTACCAAATTATTGTCAGACTGTGTAGTCTCATTTACCAAATGATTGTCAAACTGTGTACTTTCATTTGCCAAATGATTGTCAGACTATGTAGTCTCATTTACCAAATGATTGTCATACTGTGTAGTCTCATTTACCAAATGATTGTCAGACTGTGTAGTTTCATTTATCAAATGATTGTCAGACTGTGAAGTCTCATTTACCAAATGATTGTCAGACTGAGTAGTCTCATTTACCAAATAGTTGTCAGATTGTGTAGTCTCATTTACCAAATAGTTATCAGACTGTGTAGTCTCATTTACGAAATGGTTGTCAGACTGTGCATTCTGATTCACCAAATGATTGTCAGAATGTGTATTATAATTCACCAAATGATTGTCATTCTTTGTAGTCTCATTTTCAAAATCATTGTCAGACTGTGTAGTCTCATGTATTAATTTTTGTCAGACTGTGTTTTCTCATTTACAAAATGGTTGTCAGACTGTGTAGTCTCATTTACCAAATAGTTGTCAGACTGTGTAGTCTCATTTACCAAATGATTGTCAGACCGTTTAGTCTCATTTACCAAATGATTGTCAGACTGTGTAGTCTCATTTACCAGATGATTGTCAGACTGTGTAGTCTCATTTACCCAAATGATTTTCAGACTGTGTAGTCTCATTTACCAAATAGTTGTCAGACTGTGTAGTCTCATTTACCAAATGATTGTCAGAATGTGTAGTCTCATCTACCCAAAGGATTGTCATACCGTTTAATCTCATTTACCAAGTGATTGTCAGACTGTGTAGTCTCATTTACAAAATGATTGTCACACTATGTCGTCTTATTTACCCAAATGATTGTCAGACTGTGTAGTTTTATTTACCAAATGATTGTCAGACTCTGTAGCCTCATTTACCAAATGTTTGTCAAACTGTGTAGTTTCATTTACCAAATGGTTGTCATACTGTGTAGTCTCATCTACCCAAAGGATTGTCAGACTGTGTAGTTTCATTTACCAAATGATTGTCAGACTGTGTAGTCTCATTTACCAAATGATTGTCAGACTGTGTAGTCTCATTTACCAAATGATTGTCAGACTGTGTAGTCTCATTTACCCAAATGACTGCCAGACTGTGTAGTCTCATTTACTAAAGGGTTTTCGGAATGTGTAGTCTCATTTACCAAATGGTTGATAGACTGTGTTGTCTCATTTACCAAATAGTTGTCAGACTGTGTAGTCTCATTTACCAAATAGTTGTCAGACTGTGTTTTCTCATTTACCAAATGGTTGTCAGACTGTGTAGTCTCATTTACCAAATAGTTGTCAGGCAGCGTAGTCTCATTTACCAAATGATTGTCAGACCGTTTAGTCTCACTTACCAAATGATTGTCAGACTGTGTAGTCTTATTTACCAAATGATTGTCAGACTGTGTAGTCTCATTTACCAAATGATTGTCAGACTGTGTAGTCTCATATACCAGATGATTGTCAGACTGTGTAGTCTCATTTACCAAATGATTGTCAGAATGTGTAGTCTCATCTACCCAAAGGATTGTCAGACCGTTTAATCTCATTTACCAAGTGATTGTCAGACTGTGTAGTCTCATTTACAAAATGTTTGTCAAACTGTGTAGTTTCATTTACCAAATGGTTGTCATACTGTGTAGTCTCATTTACCAAATGATTGTCAGACTGTGTAGTTTCATTTACCAAATGATTGTCAGACTGTGTAGTCTCATTTACCAAATGATTGTCAGACTGTGTAGTCTCATTTACCCAAATGACTGCCAGACTGTGTAGTCTCATTTACTAAAGGGTTTTCGGAATGTGCAGTCTCATTTACCAAATGGTTGATAGACTGTGTTGTCTCATTTACCAAAATAGTTGTCAGACTGTGTAGTCTCATTTATCAAATAGTTGTCAGACTGTGTTTTCTCATTTACCAAATAGTTGTCAGACTGTGTAGTCTCAATTACCAAATAGTTGTCAGACAGCGTAGTCTCATTTACCAAATGATTGTCAGACCGTTTAGTCTCATTACCAAATGATTGTCAGACTGTGTAGTCTTATTTACCAAATGATTGTCAGACTGTGTAGTCTCATTTACCAAATGATTGTCAGACTGTGTAGTCTCATTTACCAAATGATTGTCAGACTGTGTAGTCTCATTTACCCAAATGACTGCCAGACTGTGTAGTCTCATTTACTGAAGGGTTTTCAGAATGTGTAGTCTCATTTACCAAATGGTTGATAGACTGTGTTGTCTCATTTACCAAATAGTTGTCAGACTGTGTAGTCTCATTTACCAAATAGTTGTCAGACTGTGTTTTCTCATTTACCAAATGATTGTCAGACTGTGTAGTCTCATTTACCAAATAGTTGTCAGACAGCGTAGTCTCATTTACCAAATGATTGTCAGACCGTTTAGTCTCATTTACCAAATGATTGTCAGACTGTGTAGTCTCATTTACCAAATGATTGTCAGACTGTGTAGTCTCATTTAACAAATGATTGTCAGACTGTGTTGTCTCATTTAACAAATGATTGTCAGACTGTGTAGTCTCATTTTCCAAATGATTGTCAGACTGTGTAGTCTCATTTACCAAATAGTTGTCAGACTGTGTAGTCTCATTTACCAAATAGTTGTCAGACTGTGTAGTCTCATTTACCAAATGATTGTCAGACTGTGTAGTTTCATTTACCAAATGATTGTCAGACCGTTTATTCTCATTTACCAAATGGTTGTCAGACTGTGTAGTCTCATTTACCAAATGGTTGTCAGACTGTGTAGTCTCATTCACTAAATGATTGCCAGACTGTTTAGTCTCATTCACCAAATGAATGTCAGACTGTGTAGTCTCATTTACCAAATGGTTGTCAGGCTGTGTAGTCTCATTTACTAAATGATTGCCAGACTGTTTAGTCTCATTTACCAAATGATTGTCAGACTGTGTAGTCGCATTTACCAAATGATTGTCAGGTGTGTAGTGTAATTTACCAAATGATTGTTAGACTGTGTAGTCTCATTTATCAAATAGTTGTTACACTGTGTACTCTTATTTACCAAATGATTGTCAGACTGTGTAGTCTGATTTACCAAATGATTGTCTGACTGTGTAGTCTCATTTACTAATTGATTGCCAGACTGTTTAGTCTCATTTACCAAATGATTGTCTGACTGTGTAGTCTCATTTACCAAATGATTGTCAGACTGTGTAGTCTCATTTACCAAATAGTTGTCAGACTGTGTAGTCTCATTTACAAAAATATTGTTGGACTGTGTAGTCTCATTTACCAAATCACTGTCAGACTGTGTAGTCTCATTTACCAAAGAGCTGTCAGACTGTGTAGTCTCATTTACCAAATGGTTGTCAGACTGTGTGGTCTCATTTACTAAATGATTTCCAGACTGTTTAGTCTCATTCACCAAATGAATGTCAGACTATGTCGTCTTATTTACCCAAATGATTGTCAGACTATGTCGTTTTATTTACCCAAATGATTGTCAGACTGTGTAGTTTCATTTACCAAATGATTGTCAGACTGTGTAGTGTCATTTACCAAATTATTGTTAGACTGTGTAGTGTCATTTACCAAATGGTTGTCAGACTGTGTAGTCTCATTTACCAAATGGTTGTCAGACTGTGTAGTCTCATTTACCAAATGATTGTCAAACTGTGTAGTTTCATTTACCAAATGATTGTCAGACTGTGTAGTCTCATTTACCAAATGATTGTCAGACTGTGTAGTTTCATTTACCAAATGATTGTCAGACTGTGTAGTCTTATTTACCAAATGATTGTCAGGCTGTGTAGTCTCATTTACCAAATGATTGTCAGACTGTGTAGTCTCATTTACCCAAATGACTGCTAGACTGTGTAGTCTCATTTACTAAATGGTTTTCAGAATGTGTAGTCTCATTTACCAAATGGTTGATAGACTGTGTTGTCTCATTTACCAAATGTTGTCAGACTGTGTAGTCTCATTTACCAAATAGTTGTCAGACTGTGTAGTCTCATTTACCAAATAGTTGTCAGACTGTGTGTTCTCATTTACCAAATGATTGTCAGATTGTGTAGTCTCATTTAACAAATAAATGTCAGACTGTGTAGTCTCATTTACCAAATGATTGTCAGACTGTGAGTCTCATTTACCAAATAGTTGTCAGACTGTGTAGTCTCATTTACCAAATAGTTTTCAGACTGTGTAGTCTCATTTACCAAATGATTGTCAGAATGTGTAGTCTCATTTACCCAAATGATTGTCAGACCGTTTAGTCTCATTTACCAAATGATTGTCAGACTGTGTAGTCTCATTTACCCAAATGATTGTCAGACCGTTTAGTCTCATTTACCAAAATGATTGTCAGACTGTGTAGTCTCATTTACCAAATGGTTGTCAGACTGTGTAGTCTCATTTACAAAATGATTGTCAGACTATGTCGTCTTATTTACCCAAATGATTGCCAGACTGTGTAGTTTTATTTACCAAATGATTGTCAGACTGTATAGTCTCATTTACCAAATTATTGTCAGACTGTTTAGTCTCATTTACCAAATGGTTGTCAGACTGTGAAGTCTCATTTACCAAATGGTTGTCAGACTCTGTAGTCTCATTTACCAAATGATTGTCAAACTGTGTAGTTTCATTTACCAAATAGTTGTCAGACTGTGTTGTCTCATTTACCAAATGTTGTCAGACTGTGTAGTCTCATTTACCAAATGATTGTCAGATTGTGTAGTCTCATTTAACAAATAAATGTCAGACTGTGTAGTCTCATTTACCAAATGATTGACAGACTGTGAGTCTCATTTACCAAATAGTTGTCAGACTGTGTAGTCTCATTTACCAAATAGTTGTCAGACTGTGTAGTCTCATTTACCAAATAGTTATCAGACTGTGTGTTCTCATTTACCAAATGATTGTCACATTGTGTAGTCTCATTTAACAAATAAATGTCAGACTGTGTAGTCTCATTTACCAAATGATTGTCAGACTGTGAGTCTCATTTACCAAATAGTTGTCAGACTGTGTAGTCTCATTTACCAAATAGTTGTCAGACTGTGTAGTCTCATTTACCAAATAGTTTTCAGACTGTGTAGTCTCATTTACCAAATGATTGTCAGAATGTGTAGTCTCATTTACCCAAATGATTGTCAGACCGTTTAGTCTCATTTACCGAATGATTGTCAGACTGTGTAGTCTCATTTACCCAAATGATTGTCAGACCGTTTAGTCTCATTTACCAAAATGATTGTCAGACTGTGTAGTCTCATTTACCAAATGGTTGTCAGACTGTGTAGTCTCATTTACAAAATGATTGTCAGACTATGTCGTCTTATTTACCCAAATGATTGCCAGACTGTGTAGTTTTATTTACCAAATGATTGTCAGACTGTATAGTCTCATTTACCAAATTATTGTCAGACTGTGTAGTCTCATTTACCAAATGGTTGTCAGACTGTGAAGTCTCATTTACCAAATGGTTGTCAGACTCTGTAGTCTCATTTACCAAATGATTGTCAAACTGTGTAGTTTCATTTACCAAATAGTTGTCAGACTGTGTTGTCTCATTTACCAAATGTTGTCAGACTGTGTAGTCTCATTTACCAAATGATTGTCAGATTGTGTAGTCTCATTTAACAAATAAATGTCAGACTGTGTAGTCTCATTTACCAAATGATTGTCAGACTGTGAGTCTCATTTACCAAATAGTTGTCAGACTGTGTAATCTCATTTACCAAATAGTTGTCAGACTGTGTAGTCTCATTTACCAGATAGTTGTCAGACTGTGTGTTCTCATTTACCAAATGATTGTCAGATTGTGTAGTCTCATTTAACAAATAAATGTCAGACTGTATAGTCTCATTTACCAAATTATTGTCAGACTGTGTAGTCTCATTTACCAAATGGTTGTCAGACTGTGAAGTCTCATTTACCAAATGGTTGTCAGACTCTGTAGTCTCATTTACCAAATGATTGTCAAACTGTGTAGTTTCATTTACCAAATAGTTGTCAGACTGTGTTGTCTCATTTACCAAATGTTGTCAGACTGTGTAGTCTCATTTACCAAATGATTGTCAGATTGTGTAGTCTCATTTAACAAATAAATGTCAGACTGTGTAGTCTCATTTACCAAATGATTGTCAGACTGTGAGTCTCATTTACCAAATAGTTGTCAGACTGTGTAATCTCATTTACCAAATAGTTGT
Source organism: Saccoglossus kowalevskii (assembly GCF_978046115.1). Taxonomy (NCBI): domain Eukaryota; kingdom Metazoa; phylum Hemichordata; class Enteropneusta; family Harrimaniidae; genus Saccoglossus; species Saccoglossus kowalevskii. The sequence goes on along the minus strand of NC_140650.1, from coordinate 3,043,736 downwards.
CAGACTGTGTAGTCTCATTTACCAGATAGTTGTCAGACTGTGTGTTCTCATTTACCAAATGATTGTCAGATTGTGTAGTCTCATTTAACAAATAAATGTCAGACTGTGTAGTCTCATTTACCAAATGATTGTCAGACTGTGAGTCTCATTTACCAAATAGTTGTCAGACTGTGTAGTCTCATTTACCAAATAGTTGTCAGACTGTGTAGTCTCATTTACCAAATGATTGTCAGAATGTGTAGTCTCATTTACCCAAATGATTGTCAGACCGTTTAGTCTCATTTACCAAATGATTGTCAGACTGTGTAGTCTCATTTACCCAAATGATTGTCAGACCGTTTAGTCTCATTTAACAAATGATTGTCAGACTGTGTAGTCTCATTTACCAGATGATTGTCAGACTGTCTAGTCTTATTTACCAAAATGATTGTCAGACTGTGTAGTCTCATTTACCAAATGGTTGTCAGACTGTGTAGTCTCATTTACAAAATGATTGTCAGACTATGTCGTCTTATTTACCCAAATGATTGTCAGACTGTGTAGTTTTATTTACCAAATGATTGTCAGACTGTGTAGTCTCATTTACCAAATTATTGTCAGACTGTGTAGTCTCATTTACCAAATGGTTGTCAGACTGTTAAGTCTCATTTACCAAATGGTTGTCAGACTCTGTAGTCTCATTTACCAAATGATTGTCAAACTGTGTAGTTTCCTTTACCAAATAGTTGTCAGACTGTGTTGTCTCATTTACCAAATGTTGTCAGACTGTGTAGTCTCATTTACCAAATGATTGTCAGATTGTGTAGTCTCATTTAACAAATAAATGTCAGACTGTGTAGTCTCATTTACCAAATGATTGTCAGACTGTGAGTCTCATTTACCAAATAGTTGTCTGACTGTGTAGTCTCATTTACCAAATAGTTGTCAGACTGTGTAGTCTCATTTACCAAATAGTTGTCAGACTGTGTGTTCTCATTTACCAAATGATTGTCAAATTGTGTAGTCTCATTTAACAAATAAATGTCAGACTGTGTAGTCTCATTTACCAAATGATTGTCAGACTGGGAGTCTCTTTTACCAAATAGTTGTCAGACTGTGTAGTCTCATTTACCAAATAGTTGTCAGACTGTGTAGTCTCATTTACCAAATGATTGTCAGAATGTGTAGTCTCATTTACCCAAATGATTGTCAGACCGTTTAGTCTCATTTACCAAATGATTGTCAGACTGTGTAGTCTCATTTACCAAATGATTGTCAGACTGTGTAGTTTCATTTACCAAATGATTGTCAGACTGTGTAGTCTCATTTACCAATTGATTGTCAAACTGTGTAGTTTCATTTACCAAATAGTTGTCAGACTGTGTTGTCTCATTTACCAAATGTTGTCAGACTGTGAAGTCTCATTTACCAAATAGTTGTCAGACTGTGTAGTCTCATTTACCAAATAGTTGTCAGACTGTGTAGTCTCATTTACCCAAATGATTGTCAGACCGTTTAGTCTCATTTAACAAATGATTGTCAGACTGTGTAGTCTCATTTACCAGATGATTGTCAGACTGTCTAGTCTCATTTACCAAAATGATTGTCAGACTGTGTAGTCTCATTTACCAAATGGTTGTCAGACTGTATAGTCTCATTTACAAAATGATTGTCAGACTATGTCGTCTTATTTACCCAAATGATTGTCAGACTGTGTAGTTTTATTTACCAAATGATTGTCAGACTGTGTAGTCTCATTTACCAAATTATTGTCAGACTGTGTAGTCTCATTTACCAAATGGTTGTCAGACTGTGAAGTCTCATTTACCAAATGGTTGTCAGACTCTGTAGTCTCATTTACCAAATGATTGTCAAACTGTGAAGTCTCATTTACCAAATGTTGCCAGACTGTGTTGTCTCATTTACCAAATAGTTGTCAGACTGTGTAGTCTCATTTACCAAATGATTGTCAGATTGTGTAGTCTCATTTAACAAATAAATGTCAGACTGTGTAGTCTCATTTACCAAATGATTGTCAGACTGTGAGTCTCATTTACCAAATAGTTGTCAGACTGTGTAGTCTCATTTACCAAATAGTTGTCAGACTGTGTAGTCTCATTTACCAAATAGTTGTCAGACTGTGTGTTCTCATTTACCAAATGATTGTCAGATTGTGTAGTCTCATTTAACAAATAAATGTCAGACTGTGGAGTCTCATTTACCAAATGATTGTCAGACTGTGAGTCTCATTTACCAAATAGTTGTCAGACTGTGTAGTCTCATTTACCAAATAGTTGTCAGACTGTGTAGTCTCATTTACCGAATGATTGTCAGAATGTGTAGTCTCATTTACCAAATGATTGTCAAACTGTGTAGTTTCATTTACCAAATAGTTGTCAGACTGTGTTGTCTCATTTACCAAATGTTGTCAGACTGTGTAGTCTCATTTACCAAATGATTGTCAGATTGTGTAGTCTCATTTAACAAATAAATGTCAGACTGTGTAGTCTCATTTACCAAATGATTGTCAGACTGTGAGTCTCATTTACCAAATAGTTGTCAGACTGTGTAGTCTCATTTACCAAATAGTTGTCAGACTGTGTAGTCTCATTTACCAAATAGTTGTCAGACTGTGTGTTCTCATTTACCAAATGATTGTCACATTGTGTAGTCTCATTTAACAAATAAATGTCAGACTGTGTAGTCTCATTTACCAAATGATTGTCAGACTGTGAGTCTCATTTACCAAATAGTTGTCAGACTGTGTAGTCTCATTTACCAAATAGTTGTCAGACTGTGTAGTCTCATTTACCAAATAGTTTTCAGACTGTGTAGTCTCATTTACCAAATGATTGTCAGAATGTGTAGTCTCATTTACCCAAATGATTGTCAGACCGTTTAGTCTCATTTACCAAATGATTGTCAGACTGTGTAGTCTCATTTACCCAAATGATTGTCAGACTGTGTAGTCTCATTTACCAAATGATTGTCAAACTGTGTAGTTTCATTTACCAAATGATTGTCAGACTGTGTAGTCTCATTTACCAAATGATTGTCAGACTGTGTAGTTTCATTTACCAAATGATTGTCAGACTGTGTAGTCTTATTTACCAAATGATTGTCAGGCTGTGTAGTCTCATTTACCAAATGATTGTCAGACTGTGTAGTCTCATTTACCCAAATGACTGCTAGACTGTGTAGTCTCATTTACTAAATGGTTTTCAAAATGTGTAGTCTCATTTACCAAATGGTTGATAGACTGTGTTGTCTCATTTACCAAATGTTGTCAGACTGTGTAGTCTCATTTACCAAATAGTTGTCAGACTGTGTAGTCTCATTTACCAAATAGTTGTCAGACTGTGTGTTCTCATTTACCAAATGATTGTCAGATTGTGTAGTCTCATTTAACAAATAAATGTCAGACTGTGTAGTCTCATTTACCAAATGATTGTCAGACTGTGAGTCTCATTTACCAAATAGTTGTCAGACTGTGTAGTCTCATTTACCAAATAGTTTTCAGACTGTGTAGTCTCATTTACCAAATGATTGTCAGAATGTGTAGTCTCATTTACCCAAATGATTGTCAGACCGTTTAGTCTCATTTACCAAATGATTGTCAGACTGTGTAGTCTCATTTACCCAAATGATTGTCAGACCGTTTAGTCTCATTTACCAAAATGATTGTCAGACTGTGTAGTCTCATTTACCAAATGGTTGTCAGACTGTGTAGTCTCATTTACAAAATGATTGTCAGACTATGTCGTCTTATTTACCCAAATGATTGCCAGACTGTGTAGTTTTATTTACCAAATGATTGTCAGACTGTATAGTCTCATTTACCAAATTATTGTCAGACTGTTTAGTCTCATTTACCAAATGGTTGTCAGACTGTGAAGTCTCATTTACCAAATGGTTGTCAGACTCTGTAGTCTCATTTACCAAATGATTGTCAAACTGTGTAGTTTCATTTACCAAATAGTTGTCAGACTGTGTTGTCTCATTTACCAAATGTTGTCAGACTGTGTAGTCTCATTTACCAAATGATTGTCAGATTGTGTAGTCTCATTTAACAAATAAATGTCAGACTGTGTAGTCTCATTTACCAAATGATTGACAGACTGTGAGTCTCATTTACCAAATAGTTGTCAGACTGTGTAGTCTCATTTACCAAATAGTTGTCAGACTGTGTAGTCTCATTTACCAAATAGTTATCAGACTGTGTGTTCTCATTTACCAAATGATTGTCACATTGTGTAGTCTCATTTAACAAATAAATGTCAGACTGTGTAGTCTCATTTACCAAATGATTGTCAGACTGTGAGTCTCATTTACCAAATAGTTGTCAGACTGTGTAGTCTCATTTACCAAATAGTTGTCAGACTGTGTAGTCTCATTTACCAAATAGTTTTCAGACTGTGTAGTCTCATTTACCAAATGATTGTCAGAATGTGTAGTCTCATTTACCCAAATGATTGTCAGACCGTTTAGTCTCATTTACCGAATGATTGTCAGACTGTGTAGTCTCATTTACCCAAATGATTGTCAGACCGTTTAGTCTCATTTACCAAAATGATTGTCAGACTGTGTAGTCTCATTTACCAAATGGTTGTCAGACTGTGTAGTCTCATTTACAAAATGATTGTCAGACTATGTCGTCTTATTTACCCAAATGATTGCCAGACTGTGTAGTTTTATTTACCAAATGATTGTCAGACTGTATAGTCTCATTTACCAAATTATTGTCAGACTGTGTAGTCTCATTTACCAAATGGTTGTCAGACTGTGAAGTCTCATTTACCAAATGGTTGTCAGACTCTGTAGTCTCATTTACCAAATGATTGTCAAACTGTGTAGTTTCATTTACCAAATAGTTGTCAGACTGTGTTGTCTCATTTACCAAATGTTGTCAGACTGTGTAGTCTCATTTACCAAATGATTGTCAGATTGTGTAGTCTCATTTAACAAATAAATGTCAGACTGTGTAGTCTCATTTACCAAATGATTGTCAGACTGTGAGTCTCATTTACCAAATAGTTGTCAGACTGTGTAATCTCATTTACCAAATAGTTGTCAGACTGTGTAGTCTCATTTACCAGATAGTTGTCAGACTGTGTGTTCTCATTTACCAAATGATTGTCAGATTGTGTAGTCTCATTTAACAAATAAATGTCAGACTGTGTAGTCTCATTTACCAAATGATTGTCAGACTGTGAGTCTCATTTACCAAATAGTTGTCAGACTGTGTAGTCTCATTTACCAAATAGTTGTCAGACTGTGTAGTCTCATTTACCAAATGATTGTCAGAATGTGTAGTCTCATTTACCCAAATGATTGTCAGACCGTTTAGTCTCATTTACCAAATGATTGTCAGACTGTGTAGTCTCATTTACCCAAATGATTGTCAGACCGTTTAGTCTCATTTAACAAATGATTGTCAGACTGTGTAGTCTCATTTACCAGATGATTGTCAGACTGTCTAGTCTTATTTACCAAAATGATTGTCAGACTGTGTAGTCTCATTTACCAAATGGTTGTCAGACTGTGTAGTCTCATTTACAAAATGATTGTCAGACTATGTCGTCTTATTTACCCAAATGATTGTCAGACTGTGTAGTTTTATTTACCAAATGATTGTCAGACTGTGTAGTCTCATTTACCAAATTATTGTCAGACTGTGTAGTCTCATTTACCAAATGGTTGTCAGACTGTTAAGTCTCATTTACCAAATGGTTGTCAGACTCTGTAGTCTCATTTACCAAATGATTGTCAAACTGTGTAGTTTCCTTTACCAAATAGTTGTCAGACTGTGTTGTCTCATTTACCAAATGTTGTCAGACTGTGTAGTCTCATTTACCAAATGATTGTCAGATTGTGTAGTCTCATTTAACAAATAAATGTCAGACTGTGTAGTCTCATTTACCAAATGATTGTCAGACTGTGAGTCTCATTTACCAAATAGTTGTCTGACTGTGTAGTCTCATTTACCAAATAGTTGTCAGACTGTGTAGTCTCATTTACCAAATAGTTGTCAGACTGTGTGTTCTCATTTACCAAATGATTGTCAAATTGTGTAGTCTCATTTAACAAATAAATGTCAGACTGTGTAGTCTCATTTACCAAATGATTGTCAGACTGGGAGTCTCTTTTACCAAATAGTTGTCAGACTGTGTAGTCTCATTTACCAAATAGTTGTCAGACTGTGTAGTCTCATTTACCAAATGATTGTCAGAATGTGTAGTCTCATTTACCCAAATGATTGTCAGACCGTTTAGTCTCATTTACCAAATGATTGTCAGACTGTGTAGTCTCATTTACCAAATGATTGTCAGACTGTGTAGTTTCATTTACCAAATGATTGTCAGACTGTGTAGTCTCATTTACCAATTGATTGTCAAACTGTGTAGTTTCATTTACCAAATAGTTGTCAGACTGTGTTGTCTCATTTACCAAATGTTGTCAGACTGTGAAGTCTCATTTACCAAATAGTTGTCAGACTGTGTAGTCTCATTTACCAAATAGTTGTCAGACTGTGTTGTCTCATTTACCCAAATGATTGTCAGACCGTTTAGTCTCATTTAACAAATGATTGTCAGACTGTGTAGTCTCATTTACCAGATGATTGTCAGACTGTCTAGTCTCATTTACCAAAATGATTGTCAGACTGTGTAGTCTCATTTACCAAATGGTTGTCAGACTGTATAGTCTCATTTACAAAATGATTGTCAGACTATGTCGTCTTATTTACCCAAATGATTGTCAGACTGTGTAGTTTTATTTACCAAATGATTGTCAGACTGTGTAGTCTCATTTACCAAATTATTGTCAGACTGTGTAGTCTCATTTACCAAATGGTTGTCAGACTGTGAAGTCTCATTTACCAAATGGTTGTCAGACTCTGTAGTCTCATTTACCAAATGATTGTCAAACTGTGAAGTCTCATTTACCAAATGTTGCCAGACTGTGTTGTCTCATTTACCAAATAGTTGTCAGACTGTGTAGTCTCATTTACCAAATGATTGTCAGATTGTGTAGTCTCATTTAACAAATAAATGTCAGACTGTGTAGTCTCATTTACCAAATGATTGTCAGACTGTGAGTCTCATTTACCAAATAGTTGTCAGACTGTGTAGTCTCATTTACCAAATAGTTGTCAGACTGTGTAGTCTCATTTACCAAATAGTTGTCAGACTGTGTGTTCTCATTTACCAAATGATTGTCAGATTGTGTAGTCTCATTTAACAAATAAATGTCAGACTGTGGAGTCTCATTTACCAAATGATTGTCAGACTGTGAGTCTCATTTACCAAATAGTTGTCAGACTGTGTAGTCTCATTTACCAAATAGTTGTCAGACTGTGTAGTCTCATTTACCGAATGATTGTCAGAATGTGTAGTCTCATTTACCAAATGATTGTCAAACTGTGTAGTTTCATTTACCAAATAGTTGTCAGACTGTGTTGTCTCATTTACCAAATGTTGTCAGACTGTGTAGTCTCATTTACCAAATGATTGTCAGATTGTGTAGTCTCATTTAACAAATAAATGTCAGACTGTGTAGTCTCATTTACCAAATGATTGTCAGACTGTGAGTCTCATTTACCAAATAGTTGTCAGACTGTGTAGTCTCATTTACCAAATAGTTGTCAGACTGTGTAGTCTCATTTACCAAATAGTTGTCAGACTGTGTGTTCTCATTTACCAAATGATTGTCACATTGTGTAGTCTCATTTAACAAATAAATGTCAGACTGTGTAGTCTCATTTACCAAATGATTGTCAGACTGTGAGTCTCATTTACCAAATAGTTGTCAGACTGTGTAGTCTCATTTACCAAATAGTTGTCAGACTGTGTAGTCTCATTTACCAAATAGTTTTCAGACTGTGTAGTCTCATTTACCAAATGATTGTCAGAATGTGTAGTCTCATTTACCCAAATGATTGTCAGACCGTTTAGTCTCATTTACCAAATGATTGTCAGACTGTGTAGTCTCATTTACCCAAATGATTGTCAGACCGTTTAGTCTCATTTACCAAAATGATTGTCAGACTGTGTAGTCTCATTTACCAAATGGTTGTCAGACTGTGTAGTCTCATTTACAAAATGATTGTCAGACTATGTCGTCTTATTTACCCAAATGATTGCCAGACTGTGTAGTTTTATTTACCAAATGATTGTCAGACTGTATAGTCTCATTTACCAAATTATTGTCAGACTGTGTAGTCTCATTTACCAAATGGTTGTCAGACTGTGAAGTCTCATTTACCAAATGGTTGTCAGACTCTGTAGTCTCATTTACCAAATGATTGTCAAACTGTGTAGTTTCATTTACCAAATAGTTGTCAGACTGTGTTGTCTCATTTACCAAATGTTGTCAGACTGTGTAGTCTCATTTACCAAATGATTGTCAGATTGTGTAGTCTCATTTAACAAATAAATGTCAGACTGTGTAGTCTCATTTACCAAATGATTGTCAGACTGTGAGTCTCATTTACCAAATAGTTGTCAGACTGTGTAATCTCATTTACCAAATAGTTGTCAGACTGTGTAGTCTCATTTACCAGATAGTTGTCAGACTGTGTGTTCTCATTTACCAAATGATTGTCAGATTGTGTAGTCTCATTTAACAAATAAATGTCAGACTGTGTAGTCTCATTTACCAAATGATTGTCAGACTGTGAGTCTCATTTACCAAATAGTTGTCAGACTGTGTAGTCTCATTTACCAAATAGTTGTCAGACTGTGTAGTCTCATTTACCAAATGATTGTCAGAATGTGTAGTCTCATTTACCCAAATGATTGTCAGACTGTGAGTCTCATTTACCAAATAGTTGTCAGACTGTGTAGTCTCATTTACCAAATAGTTGTCAGACTGTGTAGTCTCATTTACCAAATAGTTGTCAGACTGTGTGTTCTCATTTACCAAATGATTGTCACATTGTGTAGTCTCATTTAACAAATAAATGTCAGACTGTGTAGTCTCATTTACCAAATGATTGTCAGACTGTGAGTCTCATTTACCAAATAGTTGTCAGACTGTGTAGTCTCATTTACCAAATAGTTGTCAGACTGTGTAGTCTCATTTACCCAAATGATTGTCAGACCGTTTAGTCTCATTTACCAAAATGATTGTCAGACTGTGTAGTCTCATTTACCAAATGGTTGTCAGACTGTGTAGTCTCATTTACAAAATGATTGTCAGACTATGTCGTCTTATTTACCCAAATGATTGCCAGACTGTGTAGTTTTATTTACCAAATGATTGTCAGACTGTATAGTCTCATTTACCAAATTATTGTCAGACTGTGTAGTCTCATTTACCAAATGGTTGTCAGACTGTGAAGTCTCATTTACCAAATGGTTGTCAGACTCTGTAGTCTCATTTACCAAATGATTGTCAAACTGTGTAGTTTCATTTACCAAATAGTTGTCAGACTGTGTTGTCTCATTTACCAAATGTTGTCAGACTGTGTAGTCTCATTTACCAAATGATTGTCAGATTGTGTAGTCTCATTTAACAAATAAATGTCAGACTGTGTAGTCTCATTTACCAAATGATTGTCAGACTGTGAGTCTCATTTACCAAATAGTTGTCAGACTGTGTAATCTCATTTACCAAATAGTTGTCAGACTGTGTAGTCTCATTTACCAGATAGTTGTCAGACTGTGTGTTCTCATTTACCAAATGATTGTCAGATTGTGTAGTCTCATTTAACAAATAAATGTCAGACTGTGTAGTCTCATTTACCAAATGATTGTCAGACTGTGAGTCTCATTTACCAAATAGTTGTCAGACTGTGTAGTCTCATTTACCAAATAGTTGTCAGACTGTGTAGTCTCATTTACCAAATGATTGTCAGAATGTGTAGTCTCATTTACCCAAATGATTGTCAGACCGTTTAGTCTCATTTACCAAATGATTGTCAGACTGTGTAGTCTCATTTACCCAAATGATTGTCAGACCGTTTAGTCTCATTTAACAAATGATTGTCAGACTGTGTAGTCTCATTTACCAGATGATTGTCAGACTGTCTAGTCTCATTTACCAAAATGATTGTCAGACTGTGTAGTCTCATTTACCAAATGGTTGTCAGACTGTGTAGTCTCATTTACAAAATGATTGTCAGACTATGTCGTCTTATTTACCCAAATGATTGTCAGACTGTGTAGTTTTATTTACCAAATGATTGTCAGACTGTGTAGTCTCATTTACCAAATTATTGTCAGACTGTGTAGTCTCATTTACCAAATGGTTGTCAGACTGTTAAGTCTCATTTACCAAATGGTTGTCAGACTCTGTAGTCTCATTTACCAAATGATTGTCAAACTGTGTAGTTTCATTTACCAAATAGTTGTCAGACTGTGTTGTCTCATTTACCAAATGTTGTCAGACTGTGTAGTCTCATTTACCAAATGATTGTCAGATTGTGTAGTCTCATTTAACAAATAAATGTCAGACTGTGTAGTCTCATTTACCAAATGATTGTCAGACTGTGAGTCTCATTTACCAAATAGTTGTCTGACTGTGTAGTCTCATTTACCAAATAGTTGTCAGACTGTGTAGTCTCATTTACCAAATAGTTGTCAGACTGTGTGTTCTCATTTACCAAATGATTGTCAAATTGTGTAGTCTCATTTAACAAATAAATGTCAGACTGTGTAGTCTCATTTACCAAATGATTGTCAGACTGGGAGTCTCTTTTACCAAATAGTTGTCAGACTGTGTAGTCTCATTTACCAAATAGTTGTCAGACTGTGTAGTCTCATTTACCAAATGATTGTCAGAATGTGTAGTCTCATTTACCCAAATGATTGTCAGACCGTTTAGTCTCATTTACCAAATGATTGTCAGACTGTGTAGTCTCATTTACCCAAATGATTGTCAGACCGTTTAGTCTCATTTAACAAATGATTGTCAGACTGTGTAGTCTCATTTACCAGATGATTGTCAGACTGTCTAGTCTCATTTACCAAAATGATTGTCAGACTGTGTAGTCTCATTTACCAAATGGTTGTCAGACTGTATAGTCTCATTTACAAAATGATTGTCAGACTATGCCGTCTTATTTACCCAAATGATTGTCAGACTGTGTAGTTTTATTTACCAAATGATTGTCAGACTGTGTAGTCTCATTTACCAAATGATTGTCAAACTGTGAAGTCTCATTTACCAAATGTTGCCAGACTGTGTTGTCTAATTTACCAAATAGTTGTCAGACTGTGTAGTCTCATTTACCAAATGATTGTCAGATTGTGTAGTCTCATTTAGCAAATAAATGTCAGACTGTGTAGTCTCATTTACCAAATGATTGTCAGACTGTGAGTCTCATTTACCAAATAGTTGTCAGACTGTGTAGTCTCATTTACCAAATAGTTGTCAGACTGTGTAGTCTCATTTACCAAATAGTTGTCAGACTGTGTGTTCTCATTTACCAAATGATTGTCAGATTGTGTAGTCTCATTTAACAAATAAATGTCAGACTGTGGAGTCTCATTTACCAAATGATTGTCAGACTGTGAGTCTCATTTACCAAATAGTTGTCAGACTGTGTAGTCTCATTTACCAAATAGTTGTCAGACTGTGTAGTCTCATTTACCGAATGATTGTCAGAATGTGTAGTCTCATTTACCCAAATGATTGTCAGACCGTTTAGTCTCATTTACCAAATGATTGTCAGACTGTGTAGTCTCATTTACCCAAATGATTGTCAGACCGTTTAGTCTCATTTAACAAATGACTGTCAGACTGTGTAGTCTCATTTACCAAATGGTTGTCAGACTGTGTAGTCTCATTTACAAAATGATTGTCAGACTATGTCGTCTTATTTACCCAAATGATTGTCAGACTGTGTAGTTTTATTTTCCAAATGATTGTCAGACTGTGTAGTCTCATTTACCAAATTATTGTCAGACTGTGTAGTCTCATTTACCAAATGGCTGTCAGACTGTGAAGTCTCATTTACTAAATGTTGTCAGACTGTGTAGTCTCATTTACCAAATGATTGTCAGATTGTGTAGTCTCATTTAACAAATAAATGTCAGACTGTGTAGTCTCATTTACCAAATGATTGTCAGACTGTGAGTCTCATTTACCAAATAGTTGTCTGACTGTGTAGTCTCATTTACCAAATAGTTGTCAGACTGTGTATCTCATTTACCAAATAGTTGTCAGACTGTGTGTACTCATTTACCAAATGATTGTCAAATTGTGTAGTCTCATTTAACAAATAAATGTCAGACTGTGTAGTCTCATTTACCAAATGATTGTCAGACTGGGAGTCTCATTTACCAAATAGTTGTCAGACTGTGTAGTCTCATTTACCAAATAGTTGTCAGACTGTGTAGTCTCATTTACCAAATGATTGTCAGAATGTGTAGTCTCATTTACCCAAATGATTGTCAGACCGTTTAGTCTCATTTACCAAATGATTGTCAGACTGTGTAGTCTCATTTACCCAAATGATTGTCAGACCGTTTAGTCTCATTTAACAAATGATTGTCAGACTGTGTAGTCTCATTTACCAGATGATTGTCAGACTGTCTATTCTCATTTACCAAAATGATTGTCAGACTGTGTAGTCTCATTTACCAAATGGTTGTCAGACTGTATAGTCTCATTTACCAAATAGTTGTCAGACTGTGTAGTCTCATTTACCAAATAGTTGTCAGACTGTGTGTTCTCATTTACCAAATGATTGTCACATTGTGTAGTCTCATTTAACAAATAAATGTCAGACTGTGTAGTCTCATTTACCAAATGATTGTCAGACTGTGAGTCTCATTTACCAAATAGTTGTCAGACTGTGTAGTCTCATTTACCAAATAGTTGTCAGACTGTGTAGTCTCATTTACCAAATAGTTTTCAGACTGTGTAGTCTCATTTACCAAATGATTGTCAGAATGTGTAGTCTCATTTACCCAAATGATTGTCAGACCGTTTAGTCTCATTTACCAAATGATTGTCAGACTGTGTAGTCTCATTTACCCAAATGATTGTCAGACCGTTTAGTCTCATTTACCAAAATGATTGTCAGACTGTGTAGTCTCATTTACCAAATGGTTGTCAGACTGTGTAGTCTCATTTACAAAATGATTGTCAGACTATGTCGTCTTATTTACCCAAATGATTGCCAGACTGTGTAGTTTTATTTACCAAATGATTGTCAGACTGTATAGTCTCATTTACCAAATTATTGTCAGACTGTGTAGTCTCATTTACCAAATGGTTGTCAGACTGTGAAGTCTCATTTACCAAATGGTTGTCAGACTCTGTAGTCTCATTTACCAAATGATTGTCAAACTGTGTAGTTTCATTTACCAAATAGTTGTCAGACTGTGTTGTCTCATTTACCAAATGTTGTCAGACTGTGTAGTCTCATTTACCAAATGATTGTCAGATTGTGTAGTCTCATTTAACAAATAAATGTCAGACTGTGTAGTCTCATTTACCAAATGATTGTCAGACTGTGAGTCTCATTTACCAAATAGTTGTCAGACTGTGTAATCTCATTTACCAAATAGTTGTCAGACTGTGTAGTCTCATTTACCAGATAGTTGTCAGACTGTGTGTTCTCATTTACCAAATGATTGTCAGATTGTGTAGTCTCATTTAACAAATAAATGTCAGACTGTGTAGTCTCATTTACCAAATGATTGTCAGACTGTGAGTCTCATTTACCAAATAGTTGTCAGACTGTGTAGTCTCATTTACCAAATAGTTGTCAGACTGTGTAGTCTCATTTACCAAATGATTGTCAGAATGTGTAGTCTCATTTACCCAAATGATTGTCAGACTGTGAGTCTCATTTACCAAATAGTTGTCAGACTGTGTAGTCTCATTTACCAAATAGTTGTCAGACTGTGTAGTCTCATTTACCAAATAGTTGTCAGACTGTGTGTTCTCATTTACCAAATGATTGTCACATTGTGTAGTCTCATTTAACAAATAAATGTCAGACTGTGTAGTCTCATTTACCAAATGATTGTCAGACTGTGAGTCTCATTTACCAAATAGTTGTCAGACTGTGTAGTCTCATTTACCAAATAGTTGTCAGACTGTGTAGTCTCATTTACCCAAATGATTGTCAGACCGTTTAGTCTCATTTACCAAAATGATTGTCAGACTGTGTAGTCTCATTTACCAAATGGTTGTCAGACTGTGTAGTCTCATTTACAAAATGATTGTCAGACTATGTCGTCTTATTTACCCAAATGATTGCCAGACTGTGTAGTTTTATTTACCAAATGATTGTCAGACTGTATAGTCTCATTTACCAAATTATTGTCAGACTGTGTAGTCTCATTTACCAAATGGTTGTCAGACTGTGAAGTCTCATTTACCAAATGGTTGTCAGACTCTGTAGTCTCATTTACCAAATGATTGTCAAACTGTGTAGTTTCATTTACCAAATAGTTGTCAGACTGTGTTGTCTCATTTACCAAATGTTGTCAGACTGTGTAGTCTCATTTACCAAATGATTGTCAGATTGTGTAGTCTCATTTAACAAATAAATGTCAGACTGTGTAGTCTCATTTACCAAATGATTGTCAGACTGTGAGTCTCATTTACCAAATAGTTGTCAGACTGTGTAATCTCATTTACCAAATAGTTGTCAGACTGTGTAGTCTCATTTACCAGATAGTTGTCAGACTGTGTGTTCTCATTTACCAAATGATTGTCAGATTGTGTAGTCTCATTTAACAAATAAATGTCAGACTGTGTAGTCTCATTTACCAAATGATTGTCAGACTGTGAGTCTCATTTACCAAATAGTTGTCAGACTGTGTAGTCTCATTTACCAAATAGTTGTCAGACTGTGTAGTCTCATTTACCAAATGATTGTCAGAATGTGTAGTCTCATTTACCCAAATGATTGTCAGACCGTTTAGTCTCATTTACCAAATGATTGTCAGACTGTGTAGTCTCATTTACCCAAATGATTGTCAGACCGTTTAGTCTCATTTAACAAATGATTGTCAGACTGTGTAGTCTCATTTACCAGATGATTGTCAGACTGTCTAGTCTCATTTACCAAAATGATTGTCAGACTGTGTAGTCTCATTTACCAAATGGTTGTCAGACTGTGTAGTCTCATTTACAAAATGATTGTCAGACTATGTCGTCTTATTTACCCAAATGATTGTCAGACTGTGTAGTTTTATTTACCAAATGATTGTCAGACTGTGTAGTCTCATTTACCAAATTATTGTCAGACTGTGTAGTCTCATTTACCAAATGGTTGTCAGACTGTTAAGTCTCATTTACCAAATGGTTGTCAGACTCTGTAGTCTCATTTACCAAATGATTGTCAAACTGTGTAGTTTCATTTACCAAATAGTTGTCAGACTGTGTTGTCTCATTTACCAAATGTTGTCAGACTGTGTAGTCTCATTTACCAAATGATTGTCAGATTGTGTAGTCTCATTTAACAAATAAATGTCAGACTGTGTAGTCTCATTTACCAAATGATTGTCAGACTGTGAGTCTCATTTACCAAATAGTTGTCTGACTGTGTAGTCTCATTTACCAAATAGTTGTCAGACTGTGTAGTCTCATTTACCAAATAGTTGTCAGACTGTGTGTTCTCATTTACCAAATGATTGTCAAATTGTGTAGTCTCATTTAACAAATAAATGTCAGACTGTGTAGTCTCATTTACCAAATGATTGTCAGACTGGGAGTCTCTTTTACCAAATAGTTGTCAGACTGTGTAGTCTCATTTACCAAATAGTTGTCAGACTGTGTAGTCTCATTTACCAAATGATTGTCAGAATGTGTAGTCTCATTTACCCAAATGATTGTCAGACCGTTTAGTCTCATTTACCAAATGATTGTCAGACTGTGTAGTCTCATTTACCCAAATGATTGTCAGACCGTTTAGTCTCATTTAACAAATGATTGTCAGACTGTGTAGTCTCATTTACCAGATGATTGTCAGACTGTCTAGTCTCATTTACCAAAATGATTGTCAGACTGTGTAGTCTCATTTACCAAATGGTTGTCAGACTGTATAGTCTCATTTACAAAATGATTGTCAGACTATGCCGTCTTATTTACCCAAATGATTGTCAGACTGTGTAGTTTTATTTACCAAATGATTGTCAGACTGTGTAGTCTCATTTACCAAATGATTGTCAAACTGTGAAGTCTCATTTACCAAATGTTGCCAGACTGTGTTGTCTAATTTACCAAATAGTTGTCAGACTGTGTAGTCTCATTTACCAAATGATTGTCAGATTGTGTAGTCTCATTTAGCAAATAAATGTCAGACTGTGTAGTCTCATTTACCAAATGATTGTCAGACTGTGAGTCTCATTTACCAAATAGTTGTCAGACTGTGTAGTCTCATTTACCAAATAGTTGTCAGACTGTGTAGTCTCATTTACCAAATAGTTGTCAGACTGTGTGTTCTCATTTACCAAATGATTGTCAGATTGTGTAGTCTCATTTAACAAATAAATGTCAGACTGTGGAGTCTCATTTACCAAATGATTGTCAGACTGTGAGTCTCATTTACCAAATAGTTGTCAGACTGTGTAGTCTCATTTACCAAATAGTTGTCAGACTGTGTAGTCTCATTTACCGAATGATTGTCAGAATGTGTAGTCTCATTTACCCAAATGATTGTCAGACCGTTTAGTCTCATTTACCAAATGATTGTCAGACTGTGTAGTCTCATTTACCCAAATGATTGTCAGACCGTTTAGTCTCATTTAACAAATGACTGTCAGACTGTGTAGTCTCATTTACCAAATGGTTGTCAGACTGTGTAGTCTCATTTACAAAATGATTGTCAGACTATGTCGTCTTATTTACCCAAATGATTGTCAGACTGTGTAGTTTTATTTTCCAAATGATTGTCAGACTGTGTAGTCTCATTTACCAAATTATTGTCAGACTGTGTAGTCTCATTTACCAAATGGCTGTCAGACTGTGAAGTCTCATTTACTAAATGTTGTCAGACTGTGTAGTCTCATTTACCAAATGATTGTCAGATTGTGTAGTCTCATTTAACAAATAAATGTCAGACTGTGTAGTCTCATTTACCAAATGATTGTCAGACTGTGAGTCTCATTTACCAAATAGTTGTCTGACTGTGTAGTCTCATTTACCAAATAGTTGTCAGACTGTGTATCTCATTTACCAAATAGTTGTCAGACTGTGTGTACTCATTTACCAAATGATTGTCAAATTGTGTAGTCTCATTTAACAAATAAATGTCAGACTGTGTAGTCTCATTTACCAAATGATTGTCAGACTGGGAGTCTCATTTACCAAATAGTTGTCAGACTGTGTAGTCTCATTTACCAAATAGTTGTCAGACTGTGTAGTCTCATTTACCAAATGATTGTCAGAATGTGTAGTCTCATTTACCCAAATGATTGTCAGACCGTTTAGTCTCATTTACCAAATGATTGTCAGACTGTGTAGTCTCATTTACCCAAATGATTGTCAGACCGTTTAGTCTCATTTAACAAATGATTGTCAGACTGTGTAGTCTCATTTACCAGATGATTGTCAGACTGTCTATTCTCATTTACCAAAATGATTGTCAGACTGTGTAGTCTCATTTACCAAATGGTTGTCAGACTGTATAGTCTCATTTACAAAATGATTGTCAGACTATGTCGTCTTATTTATCCAAATGATTGTCAGACTGTGTAGTTTTATTTACCAAATGATTGTCAGACTGTGTAGTCTCATTTACCAAATGGTTGTCAGACTGTGAAGTCTCATTTACCAAATGGTTGTCAGACTCTGTAGTCTCATTTACCAAATGATTGTCAAACAGTGAAGTCTCATTTACCAAATGTTGCCAGACTGTGTTGTCTCATTTACCAAATAGTTGTCAGACTGTGTAGTCTCATTTACCAAATGATTGTCAGATTGTGTAGTCTCATTTAACAAATAAATGTCAGACTGTGTAGTCTCATTTACCAAATGATTGTCAGACTGTGAGTCTCATTTACCAAATAGTTGTCAGACTGTGTAGTCTCATTTACCAAATAGTTGTCAGACTGTGTAGTCTCATTTACCAAATAGTTGTCAGACTGTGTGTTCTCATTTACCAAATGATTGTCAGATTGTGTAGTCTCATTTAACAAATAAATGTCAGACTGTGGAGTCTCATTTACCAAATGATTGTCAGACTGTGAGTCTCATTTACCAAATAGTTGTCAGACTGTGTAGTCTCATTTACCAAATAGTTTTCAGACTGTGTAGTCTCATTTACCGAATGATTGTCAGAATGTGTAGTCTCATTTACCCAAATGATTGTCAGACCGTTTAGTCTCATTTACCAAATGATTGTCAGACTGTGTAGTCTCATTTACCAAATTATTGTCAGACTGTGTAGTCTCATTTACCAAATGGCTGTCAGACTGTGAAGTCTCATTTACTAAATGTTGTCAGACTGTGTAGTCTCATTTACCAAATGATTGTCAGATTGTGTAGTCTCATTTAACAAATAAATGTCAGACTGTGTAGTCTCATTTACCAAATGATTGTCAGACTGTGAGTCTCATTTACCAAATAGTTGTCTGACTGTGTAGTCTCATTTACCAAATAGTTGTCAGACTGTGTATCTCATTTACCAAATAGTTGTCAGACTGTGTGTACTCATTTACCAAATGATTGTCAAATTGTGTAGTCTCATTTAACAAATAAATGTCAGACTGTGTAGTCTCATTTACCAAATGATTGTCAGACTGGGAGTCTCATTTACCAAATAGTTGTCAGACTGTGTAGTCTCATTTACCAAATAGTTGTCAGACTGTGTAGTCTCATTTACCAAATGATTGTCAGAATGTGTAGTCTCATTTACCCAAATGATTGTCAGACCGTTTAGTCTCATTTACCAAATGATTGTCAGACTGTGTAGTCTCATTTACCCAAATGATTGTCAGACCGTTTAGTCTCATTTAACAAATGACTGTCAGACTGTGTAGTCTCATTTACCAAATGGTTGTCAGACTGTGTAGTCTCATTTACAAAATGATTGTCAGACTATGTCGTCTTATTTACCCAAATGATTGTCAGACTGTGTAGTTTTATTTTCCAAATGATTGTCAGACTGTGTAGTCTCATTTACCAAATTATTGTCAGACTGTGTAGTCTCATTTACCAAATGGCTGTCAGACTGTGAAGTCTCATTTACTAAATGTTGTCAGACTGTGTAGTCTCATTTACCAAATGATTGTCAGATTGTGTAGTCTCATTTAACAAATAAATGTCAGACTGTGTAGTCTCATTTACCAAATGATTGTCAGACTGTGAGTCTCATTTACCAAATAGTTGTCTGACTGTGTAGTCTCATTTACCAAATAGTTGTCAGACTGTGTATCTCATTTACCAAATAGTTGTCAGACTGTGTGTACTCATTTACCAAATGATTGTCAAATTGTGTAGTCTCATTTAACAAATAAATGTCAGACTGTGTAGTCTCATTTACCAAATGATTGTCAGACTGGGAGTCTCATTTACCAAATAGTTGTCAGACTGTGTAGTCTCATTTACCAAATAGTTGTCAGACTGTGTAGTCTCATTTACCAAATGATTGTCAGAATGTGTAGTCTCATTTACCCAAATGATTGTCAGACCGTTTAGTCTCATTTACCAAATGATTGTCAGACTGTGTAGTCTCATTTACCCAAATGATTGTCAGACCGTTTAGTCTCATTTAACAAATGATTGTCAGACTGTGTAGTCTCATTTACCAGATGATTGTCAGACTGTCTATTCTCATTTACCAAAATGATTGTCAGACTGTGTAGTCTCATTTACCAAATGGTTGTCAGACTGTATAGTCTCATTTACAAAATGATTGTCAGACTATGTCGTCTTATTTATCCAAATGATTGTCAGACTGTGTAGTTTTATTTACCAAATGATTGTCAGACTGTGTAGTCTCATTTACCAAATGGTTGTCAGACTGTGAAGTCTCATTTACCAAATGGTTGTCAGACTCTGTAGTCTCATTTACCAAATGATTGTCAAACAGTGAAGTCTCATTTACCAAATGTTGCCAGACTGTGTTGTCTCATTTACCAAATAGTTGTCAGACTGTGTAGTCTCATTTACCAAATGATTGTCAGATTGTGTAGTCTCATTTAACAAATAAATGTCAGACTGTGTAGTCTCATTTACCAAATGATTGTCAGACTGTGAGTCTCATTTACCAAATAGTTGTCAGACTGTGTAGTCTCATTTACCAAATAGTTGTCAGACTGTGTAGTCTCATTTACCAAATAGTTGTCAGACTGTGTGTTCTCATTTACCAAATGATTGTCAGATTGTGTAGTCTCATTTAACAAATAAATGTCAGACTGTGGAGTCTCATTTACCAAATGATTGTCAGACTGTGAGTCTCATTTACCAAATAGTTGTCAGACTGTGTAGTCTCATTTACCAAATAGTTTTCAGACTGTGTAGTCTCATTTACCGAATGATTGTCAGAATGTGTAGTCTCATTTACCCAAATGATTGTCAGACCGTTTAGTCTCATTTACCAAATGATTGTCAGACTGTGTAGTCTCATTTACCAAATTATTGTCAGACTGTGTAGTCTCATTTACCAAATGGCTGTCAGACTGTGAAGTCTCATTTACTAAATGTTGTCAGACTGTGTAGTCTCATTTACCAAATGATTGTCAGATTGTGTAGTCTCATTTAACAAATAAATGTCAGACTGTGTAGTCTCATTTACCAAATGATTGTCAGACTGTGAGTCTCATTTACCAAATAGTTGTCTGACTGTGTAGTCTCATTTACCAAATAGTTGTCAGACTGTGTATCTCATTTACCAAATAGTTGTCAGACTGTGTGTACTCATTTACCAAATGATTGTCAAATTGTGTAGTCTCATTTAACAAATAAATGTCAGACTGTGTAGTCTCATTTACCAAATGATTGTCAGACTGGGAGTCTCATTTACCAAATAGTTGTCAGACTGTGTAGTCTCATTTACCAAATAGTTGTCAGACTGTGTAGTCTCATTTACCAAATGATTGTCAGAATGTGTAGTCTCATTTACCCAAATGATTGTCAGACCGTTTAGTCTCATTTACCAAATGATTGTCAGACTGAGTAGTCTCATTTACCCAAATGATTGTCAGACCGTTTAGTCTCATTTAACAAATGATTGTCAGACTGTGTAGTCTCATTTACCAGATGATTGTCAGACTGTCTATTCTCATTTACCAAAATGATTGTCAGACTGTGTAGTCTCATTTACCAAATGGTTGTCAGACTGTATAGTCTCATTTACAAAATGATTGTCAGACTATGTCGTCTTATTTATCCAAATGATTGTCAGACTGTGTAGTTTTATTTACCAAATGATTGTCAGACTGTGTAGTCTCATTTACCAAATGGTTGTCAGACTGTGAAGTCTCATTTACCAAATGGTTGTCAGACTCTGTAGTCTCATTTACCAAATGATTGTCAAACAGTGAAGTCTCATTTACCAAATGTTGCCAGACTGTGTTGTCTCATTTACCAAATAGTTGTCAGACTGTGTAGTCTCATTTACCAAATGATTGTCAGATTGTGTAGTCTCATTTAACAAATAAATGTCAGACTGTGTAGTCTCATTTACCAAATGATTGTCAGACTGTGAGTCTCATTTACCAAATAGTTGTCAGACTGTGTAGTCTCATTTACCAAATAGTTGTCAGACTGTGTAGTCTCATTTACCAAATAGTTGTCAGACTGTGTGTTCTCATTTACCAAATGATTGTCAGATTGTGTAGTCTCATTTAACAAATAAATGTCAGACTGTGGAGTCTCATTTACCAAATGATTGTCAGACTGTGAGTCTCATTTACCAAATAGTTGTCAGACTGTGTAGTCTCATTTACCAAATAGTTTTCAGACTGTGTAGTCTCATTTACCGAATGATTGTCAGAATGTGTAGTCTCATTTACCCAAATGATTGTCAGACCGTTTAGTCTCATTTACCAAATGATTGTCAGACTGTGTAGTCTCATTTACCCAAATGATTGTCAGACCGTTTAGTCTCATTTAACAAATGATTGTCAGACTGTGTAGTCTCATTTACCAAATGGTTGTCAGACTGTGTAGTCTCATTTACAAAATGATTGTCAGACTATGTCGTCTTATTTACCCAAATGATTGTCAGACTGTGTAGTTTTATTTTCCAAATGATTGTCAGACTGTGTAGTCTCATTTACCAAATTATTGTCAGACTGTGTAGTCTCATTTACCAAATGGCTGTCAGACTGTGAAGTCTCATTTACCAAATGTTGTCAGACTGTGTAGTCTCATTTACCAAATAGTTGTCAGACTGTGTAGTCTCATTTACCAAATAGTTGTCAGACTGTGTGTTCTCATTTACCAAATGATTGTCAGATTGTGTAGTCTCATTTAACAAATAAATGTCAGACTGTGTAGTCTCATTTACCAAATGATTGTCAGACTGTGAGTCTCATTTACCAAATAGTTGTCAGACTGTGTAGTCTCATTTACCAAATAGTTGTCAGACTGTGTAGTCTCATTTACCAAATGATTGTCAGAATGTGTAGTCTCATTTACCCAAATGATTGTCAGACCGTTTAGTCTCATTTACCAAATGATTGTCAGAATGTGTAGTCTCATTTACCCAAATGATTGTCAGACCGTTTAGTCTCATTTAACAAATGATTGTCAGACTGTGTAGTCTCATTTACCAGATGATTGTCAGACTGTCTAGTCTCATTTACCAAAATGATTGTCAGACTGTTTAGTCTCATTTACCAAATGGTTGTCAGACTGAGTAGTCTCATTTACAAAATGATTGTCAGACTATGTCGTCTTATTTACCCAAATGATTGTCAGACTGTGTAGTTTTATTTACCAAATGATTGTCAGACTGTGTAGTCTCATTTACCAAATTATTGTCAGACTGTGTAGTCTCATTTACCAAATGGTTGTCTGACTGTGAAGTCTCATTTACCAAATGGTTGTCAGACTCTGTAGTCTCATTTACCAAATGATTGTCAAACTGTGTAGTTTCATTTACCAAATAGTTGTCAGACTGTGTTGTCTCATTTACCAAATGTTGTTAGACTGTGTAGTCTCATTTACCAAATAGTTGTCAGACTGTGTAGTCTCATTTACCAAATAGTTGTCAGACTGTGTTCTCATTTACCAAATGATTGTCAGATTGTGTAGTCTCATTTAACAAATAAATGTCAGACTGTGTAGTCTCATTTACAAAATGATTGTCAGACTATGTCGTCTTATTTACCCAAATGATTGTCAGACTGTGTAGTTTTATTTACCAAATGATTGTCAGACTGTGTAGTCTCATTTACCAAATTATTGTCAGACTGTGTAGTCTCATTTACCAAATGGTTGTCAGACTGTGAAGTCTCATTTACCAAATGGTTGTCAGACTGTGAAGTCTCATTTACCAAATGGTTGTCAGACTCTGTAGTCTCATTTACCAAATGATTGTCAAACTGTGTAGTTTCATTTACCAAATAGTTGTCAGACTGTGTTGTCTCATTTACCAAATGTTGTCAGACTGTGTAGTCTCATTTACCAAATAGTTGTCAGACTGTGTAGTCTCATTACCAAATAGTTGTCAGACTGTGTGTTCTCATTTACCAAATGATTGTCAGATTGTGTAGTCTCATTTATCAAATAAATGTCAGACTGTGTAGTCTCATTTACTAAATGATTTCCAGACTGTTTAGTCTCATTCACCAAATGAATGTCAGACTATGTCGTCTTATTTACCCAAATGATTGTCAGACTATGTCGTCTTATTTACCCAAATGATTGTCAGACTGTGTAGTTTCATTTACCAAATGATTGTCAGACTGTGTAGTCTCATTTACCAAATTATTGTCAGACTGTGTAGTGTCATTTACCAAATGGTTGTCAGACTGCGTAGTCTCATTTACCAAATGGTTGCCAGACTGTGTAGTCTCATTTACCAAATAGTTGTCAGAATGTGTAGTCTCATTTACCAAATGATTGTCAGAATGTGTAGTCTCATTTACCCAAATGATTGACAGACCGCTTAGTTTCATTTACCAAATGATTGTCAGACCGTTTAGTTTCATTTACCAAATGGTTGTCAGACTGTGTAGTCTCATTTACCAAATGGTTGTCAGACTGTGTTGTCTCATTTACCAAATGATTGTCAGACCGTTTAGTTTCATTTACCAAATGATTGTCAGACCGTTTAGTCTCATTTAACAAATGATTGTCAGACTGTGTAGTCTCATTTACCAGATGATTGTCAGACTGTCTATTCTCATTTACCAAAATGATTGTCAGACTGTGTAGTCTCATTTACCAAATGGTTGTCAGACTGTATAGTCTCATTTACAAAATGATTGTCAGACTATGTCGTCTTATTTATCCAAATGATTGTCAGACTGTGTAGTTTTATTTACCAAATGATTGTCAGACTGTGTAGTCTCATTTACCAAATGGTTGTCAGACTGTGAAGTCTCATTTACCAAATGGTTGTCAGACTCTGTAGTCTCATTTACCAAATGATTGTCAAACAGTGAAGTCTCATTTACCAAATGTTGCCAGACTGTGTTGTCTCATTTACCAAATAGTTGTCAGACTGTGTAGTCTCATTTACCAAATGATTGTCAGATTGTGTAGTCTCATTTAACAAATAAATGTCAGACTGTGTAGTCTCATTTACCAAATGATTGTCAGACTGTGAGTCTCATTTACCAAATAGTTGTCAGACTGTGTAGTCTCATTTACCAAATAGTTGTCAGACTGTGTAGTCTCATTTACCAAATAGTTGTCAGACTGTGTGTTCTCATTTACCAAATGATTGTCAGATTGTGTAGTCTCATTTAACAAATAAATGTCAGACTGTGGAGTCTCATTTACCAAATGATTGTCAGACTGTGAGTCTCATTTACCAAATAGTTGTCAGACTGTGTAGTCTCATTTACCAAATAGTTTTCAGACTGTGTAGTCTCATTTACCGAATGATTGTCAGAATGTGTAGTCTCATTTACCCAAATGATTGTCAGACCGTTTAGTCTCATTTACCAAATGATTGTCAGACTGTGTAGTCTCATTTACCCAAATGATTGTCAGACCGTTTAGTCTCATTTAACAAATGATTGTCAGACTGTGTAGTCTCATTTACCAAATGGTTGTCAGACTGTGTAGTCTCATTTACAAAATGATTGTCAGACTATGTCGTCTTATTTACCCAAATGATTGTCAGACTGTGTAGTTTTATTTTCCAAATGATTGTCAGACTGTGTAGTCTCATTTACCAAATTATTGTCAGACTGTGTAGTCTCATTTACCAAATGGCTGTCAGACTGTGAAGTCTCATTTACCAAATGTTGTCAGACTGTGTAGTCTCATTTACCAAATAGTTGTCAGACTGTGTAGTCTCATTTACCAAATAGTTGTCAGACTGTGTGTTCTCATTTACCAAATGATTGTCAGATTGTGTAGTCTCATTTAACAAATAAATGTCAGACTGTGTAGTCTCATTTACCAAATGATTGTCAGACTGTGAGTCTCATTTACCAAATAGTTGTCAGACTGTGTAGTCTCATTTACCAAATAGTTGTCAGACTGTGTAGTCTCATTTACCAAATGATTGTCAGAATGTGTAGTCTCATTTACCCAAATGATTGTCAGACCGTTTAGTCTCATTTACCAAATGATTGTCAGAATGTGTAGTCTCATTTACCCAAATGATTGTCAGACCGTTTAGTCTCATTTAACAAATGATTGTCAGACTGTGTAGTCTCATTTACCAGATGATTGTCAGACTGTCTAGTCTCATTTACCAAAATGATTGTCAGACTGTTTAGTCTCATTTACCAAATGGTTGTCAGACTGAGTAGTCTCATTTACAAAATGATTGTCAGACTATGTCGTCTTATTTACCCAAATGATTGTCAGACTGTGTAGTTTTATTTACCAAATGATTGTCAGACTGTGTAGTCTCATTTACCAAATTATTGTCAGACTGTGTAGTCTCATTTACCAAATGGTTGTCTGACTGTGAAGTCTCATTTACCAAATGGTTGTCAGACTCTGTAGTCTCATTTACCAAATGATTGTCAAACTGTGTAGTTTCATTTACCAAATAGTTGTCAGACTGTGTTGTCTCATTTACCAAATGTTGTTAGACTGTGTAGTCTCATTTACCAAATAGTTGTCAGACTGTGTAGTCTCATTTACCAAATAGTTGTCAGACTGTGTTCTCATTTACCAAATGATTGTCAGATTGTGTAGTCTCATTTAACAAATAAATGTCAGACTGTGTAGTCTCATTTACAAAATGATTGTCAGACTATGTCGTCTTATTTACCCAAATGATTGTCAGACTGTGTAGTTTTATTTACCAAATGATTGTCAGACTGTGTAGTCTCATTTACCAAATTATTGTCAGACTGTGTAGTCTCATTTACCAAATGGTTGTCAGACTGTGAAGTCTCATTTACCAAATGGTTGTCAGACTGTGAAGTCTCATTTACCAAATGGTTGTCAGACTCTGTAGTCTCATTTACCAAATGATTGTCAAACTGTGTAGTTTCATTTACCAAATAGTTGTCAGACTGTGTTGTCTCATTTACCAAATGTTGTCAGACTGTGTAGTCTCATTTACCAAATAGTTGTCAGACTGTGTAGTCTCATTACCAAATAGTTGTCAGACTGTGTGTTCTCATTTACCAAATGATTGTCAGATTGTGTAGTCTCATTTATCAAATAAATGTCAGACTGTGTAGTCTCATTTACTAAATGATTTCCAGACTGTTTAGTCTCATTCACCAAATGAATGTCAGACTATGTCGTCTTATTTACCCAAATGATTGTCAGACTATGTCGTCTTATTTACCCAAATGATTGTCAGACTGTGTAGTTTCATTTACCAAATGATTGTCAGACTGTGTAGTCTCATTTACCAAATTATTGTCAGACTGTGTAGTGTCATTTACCAAATGGTTGTCAGACTGCGTAGTCTCATTTACCAAATGGTTGCCAGACTGTGTAGTCTCATTTACCAAATAGTTGTCAGAATGTGTAGTCTCATTTACCAAATGATTGTCAGAATGTGTAGTCTCATTTACCCAAATGATTGACAGACCGCTTAGTTTCATTTACCAAATGATTGTCAGACCGTTTAGTTTCATTTACCAAATGGTTGTCAGACTGTGTAGTCTCATTTACCAAATGGTTGTCAGACTGTGTTGTCTCATTTACCAAATGATTGTCAGACCGTTTAGTTTCATTTACCAAATGATTGTCAGACCGTTTAGTTTCATTTACCAAATGGTTGTCAGATGTGTAGTCTCATTTACCAAATTATTGTCAGACTGTGTAGTCTCATTTACCAAATGATTGTCAGACTGTGTACTTTCATTTACCAAATGATTGTCAGACTATGTAGTCTCATTTACCAAATGATTGTCATATTGTGTAGTCTCATTTACCAAATGATTGTCAGACTGTGTAGTTTCATTTATCAAATGATTGTCAGACTGTGAAGTCTCATTTACCAAATGATTGTCAGACTGTGTAGTCTCATTTACCAAATAGTTGTCAGATTGTGTAGTCTCATTTACCAAATAGTTATCAGACTGTGTAGTCTCATTTACGAAATGGTTGTCAGACTGTGCATTCTGATTCACCAAATGATTGTCAGAATGTGTATTATAATTTACCAAATGATTGTCATTCTGTGTAGTCTCATTTACAAAATCATTGTCAGACTGTGTAGTCTCATGTACCAAATATTTGTCAGACTGTGTTTTCTCATTTACCAAATGGTTGTCAGACTGTGTAGTCTCATTTACCAAATAGTTGTCAGACTGTGTAGTCTCATTTACCAAATGATTGTCAGACCGTTTAGTCTCATTTACCAAATGATTGTCAGACTGTGTAGTCTCATTTACCAGATGATTGTCAGACTGTGTAGTCTCATTTACCCAAATGATTTTCAGACTGTGTTGTCTCATTTACCAAATGGTTGTCAAACTGTGTAGTCTCATTTACCAAATGATTGTCAGAATATGTAGTCTCATTGACCCAAAGGATTGTCAGACCGTTTAATCTCATTTACCAAGTGATTGTCAGACTGTGTAGTCTCATTTACAAAATGATTGTCAGACTATGTCGTCTTATTTACCCAAATGATTGTCTCATCTACCCAAAGGATTGTCAGACTGTGTAGTTTCATTTACCAAATGATTGTCAGACTGTGTAGTCTCATTTACCAAATGATTGTCAGACTGTGTAGTCTCATTTACCAAATGATTGTCAGACTGTGTAGTCTCATTTACCCAAATGACTGCCAGACTGTGTAGTCTCATTTACTAAAGGGTTTTCGGAATGTGTAGTCTCATTTACCAAATGGTTGATAGACTGTGTTGTCTCATTTACCAAATAGTTGTCAGACTGTGTAGTCTCGTTTACCAAATAGTTGTCAGACTGTGTTTTCTCATTTACCAAATGGTTGTCAGACTGTGTAGTCTCATTTACCAAATAGTTGTCAGACAGCGTAGTCTCATTTACCAAATGATTGTCAGACCGTTTAGTCTCATTTACCAAATGATTGTCAGACTGTGTAGTCTCATTTACCAAATGATTGTCAGACTGTGTAGTCTCATTTAACAAATGATTGTCAGACTGTGTTGTCTCATTTACCAAATGATTGTCAGACTGTGTAGTCTCATTTACCAAATGATTGTCAGACTGTGTAGTCTCATTTACCAAATAGTTGTCAGACTGTGCAGTCTCATTTACCAAATAGTTGTCAGACTGTGTAGTCTCATTTACCAAATGATTGTCAGACTGTGTAGTTTCATTTACCAAATGATTGTCAGACCGTTTATTCTCATTTTCCAAATGGTTGTCAGACTGTGTAGTCTCATTTACCAAATGGTTGTCATACTGTGTAGTCTCATTCACTAAATGATTGCCAGACTGTTTAGTCTCATTCACCAAATCAATGTCAGACTGTGTAGTCTCATTTACCAAATAGTTGTCAGGCTGTGTAGTCTCATTTACTAAATGATTGCCAGACTGTTTAGTCTCATTTACCAAATGATTGTCAGACTGTGTAGTCTCATTTACCAAATGATTGTCAGGTGTGTAGTGTAATTTACCAAATGATTGTTAGACTGTGTTGTCTCATTTATCAAATAGTTGTCACACTGTGTAGTCTTATTTACCAAATTATTGTCAGACTGTGTAGTCTCATTTACCAAATAGTTGTCAGACTGTGTAGTCTCATTTACAAAAATATTGTTGGACTGTGTAGTCTCATTTACCAAATCACTGTCAGACTGTGTAGTCTCATTTACCAAAGAGCTGTCAGACTGTGTAGTCTCATTTACCAAATAGTTGTCAGACTGTGTAGTCTCATTTACTAAATGATTTCCAGACTGTTTAGTCTCATTCACCAACTGAATGTCAGACTATGTCGTCTTATTTACCCAAATGATTGTCAGACTATGTCGTCTTATTTACCCAAATGATTGTCAGACTGTGTAGTTTCATTTACCAAATGATTGTCAGACTGTGTAGTGTCATTTACCAAATTATTGTTAGACTGTGTAGTCTCATTTACCAAATGATTGTCAAACTGTGTAGTTTCATTTACCAAATGATTGTCAGACTGTGTAGTCTCATTTACCAAATGGTTGTCAGACTGTGTAGTCTCATTTACCAAATGATTGTCAGACTGTGTAGTTTCATTTACCAAATGATTGTCAGACTGTGTAGTCTCATTTACCAAATGATTGTCAGGCTGTGTAGTCTCATTTACCAAATGATTGTCAGACTGTGTAGTCTCATTTACCCAAATGAGTGCTAGACTGTGTAGTCTCATTTACTAAATGGTTTTCAGAATGTGTAGTCTCATTTACCAAATGGTTGATAGACTGTGTTGTCTCATTTACCAAATGTTGTCAGACTGTGTAGTCTCATTTACCCAAATGATTTTCAGACTGTGTTGTCTCATTTACCAAATGGTTGTCAAACTGTGTAGTCTCATTTACCAAATGATTGTCAGAATATGTAGTCTCATTGACCCAAAGGATTGTCAGACCGTTTAATCTCATTTACCAAGTGATTGTCAGACTGTGTAGTCTCATTTACAAAATGATTGTCAGACTATGTCGTCTTATTTACCCAAATGATTGTCAGACTGTGTAGTTTGATTTACCAAATGGTTGTCATACTGTGTAGTCTCATCTACCCAAAGGATTGTCAGACTGTGTAGTTTCATTTACCAAATGATTGTCAGACTGTGTAGTCTCATTTACCAAATGATTGTCAGACTGTGTAGTCTCATTTACCAAATGATTGTCAGACTGTGTAGTCTCATTTACCCAAATGACTGCCAGACTGTGTAGTCTCATTTACTAAAGGGTTTTCGGAATGTGTAGTCTCATTTACCAAATGGTTGATAGACTGTGTTGTCCCATTTACCAAATAGTTGTCAGACTGTGTAGTCTCATTTACCAAATAGTTGTCAGACTGTGTTTTCTCATTTACCAAATGGTTGTCAGACTGTGTAGTCTCATTTACCAAATAGTTGTCAGACAGCGTAGTCTCATTTACCAAATGATTGTCAGACCGTTTAGTCTCACTTACCAAATGATTGTCAGACTGTGTATTCTTATTTACCAAATGATTGTCAGACTGTGTAGTCTCATTTACCAAATGATTGTCAGACTGTGTAGTCTCATTTACCAGATGATTGTCAGACTGTGTAGTCTCATTTACCAAATGATTGTCAGAATGTGTAGTCTCATCTACCCAAAGGATTGTCAGACCGTTTAATCTCATTTACCAAGTGATTGTCAGACTGTGTAGTCTCATTTACAAAATGTTTGTCAAACTGTGTAGTCTCATTTACCAAATAGTTGTCAGACTGTGTTTTCTCATTTACCAAATGGTTGTCAGACTGTGTAGTCTCAATAACCAAATAGTTGTCAGACAGCGTAGTCTCATTTACCAAATGATTGTCAGACCGTTTAGTCTCATTTACCAAATGATTGTCAGACTGTGTAGTCTTATTTACCAAATAATTGTCAGACTGTGTAGTCTCATTTACCAAATGATTGTCAGACTGTGTAGTCTCATTTACCAAATGATTGTCAGACTGTGTAGTCTCATTTACCCAAATGACTGCCAGACTGTGTAGTCTCATTTACTAAAGGGTTTTCAGAATGTGTAGTCTCATTTACCAAATGGTTGATAGACTGTGTTGTCTCATTTACCAAATAGTTGTCAGACTGTGTAGTCTCGTTTACCAAATAGTTGTCAGACTGTGTTTTCTCATTTACCAAATGGTTGTCAGACTGTGTAGTCTCATTTACCAAATAGTTGTCAGACAGCGTAGTCTCATTTACCAAATGATTGTCAGACCGTTTAGTCTCATTTACCAAATGATTGTCAGACTGTGTAGTCTCATTTACCAAATGATTGTCAGACTGTGTAGTCTCATTTAACAAATGATTGTCAGACTGTGTTGTCTCATTTACCAAATGATTGTCAGACTGTGTAGTCTCATTTACCAAATGATTGTCAGACTGTGTAGTCTCATTTACCAAATAGTTGTCAGACTGTGCAGTCTCATTTACCAAATAGTTGTCAGACTGTGTAGTCTCATTTACCAAATGATTGTCTGACTGTGTAGATTCATTTACCAAATGATTGTCAGACCGTTTATTCTCATTTACCAAATGGTTGTCAGACTGTGTAGTCTCATTTACCAAATGGTTGTCATACTGTGTAGTCTCATTCACTAAATGATTGCCAGACTGTTTAGTCTCATTCACCAAATCAATGTCAGACTGTGTAGTCTCATTTACCAAATAGTTGTCAGGCTGTGTAGTCTCATTTACTAAATGATTGCCAGACTGTTTAGTCTCATTTACCAAATGATTGTCAGACTGTGTAGTCTCATTTACCAAATGATTGTCAGGTGTGTAGTGTAATTTACCAAATGATTGTTAGACTGTGTTGTCTCATTTAACAAATAGTTGTCACACTGTGTAGTCTTATTTACCAAATTATTGTCAGACTGTGTAGTCTCATTTACCAAATAGTTGTCAGACTGTGTAGTCTCATTTACAAAAATATTGTTGGACTGTGTAGTCTCATTTACCAAATCACTGTCAGACTGTGTAGTCTCATTTACCAAAGAGCTGTCAGACTGTGTAGTCTCATTTACCAAATAGTTGTCAGACTGTGTAGTCTCATTTACTAAATGATTTCCAGACTGTTTAGTCTCATTCACCAACTGAATGTCCGACTATGTCGTCTTATTTACCCAAATGATTGTCAGACTATGTCGTCTTATTTACCCAAATGATTGTCAGACTGTGTAGTTTCATTTACCAAATGATTGTCAGACTGTGTAGTGTCATTTACCAAATTATTGTTAGACTGTGTAGTCTCATTTACCAAATGATTGTCAAACTGTGTAGTTTCATTTACCAAATGATTGTCAGACTGTGTAGTCTCATTTACCAAATGGTTGTCAGACTGTGTAGTCTCATTTACCAAATGATTGTCAGACTGTGTAGTTTCATTTACCAAATGATTGTCAAACTGTGTAGTCTCATTTACCAAATGATTGTCAGGCTGTGTAGTCTCATTTACCAAATGATTGTCAGACTGTGTAGTCTCATTTACCCAAATGAGTGCTAGACTGTGTAGTCTCATTTACTAAATGGTTTTCAGAATGTGTAGTCTCATTTACCAAATGGTTGATAGACTGTGTTGTCTCATTTACCAAATGTTGTCAGACTGTGTAGTCTCATTTACCCAAATGATTTTCAGACTGTGTTGTCTCATTTACCAAATGGTTGTCAAACTGTGTAGTCTCATTTACCAAATGATTGTCAGAATATGTAGTCTCATTGACCCAAAGGATTGTCAGACCGTTTAATCTCATTTACCAAGTGATTGTCAGACTGTGTAGTCTCATTTACAAAATGATTGTCAGACTATGTCGTCTTATTTACCCAAATGATTGTCAGACTGTGTAGTTTGATTTACCAAATGGTTGTCATACTGTGTAGTCTCATCTACCCAAAGGATTGTCAGACTGTGTAGTTTCATTTACCAAATGATTGTCAGACTGTGTAGTCTCATTTACCAAATGATTGTCAGACTGTGTAGTCTCATTTACCAAATGATTGTCAGACTGTGTAGTCTCATTTACCCAAATGACTGCCAGACTGTGTAGTCTCATTTACTAAAGGGTTTTCGGAATGTGTAGTCTCATTTACCAAATGGTTGATAGACTGTGTTGTCCCATTTACCAAATAGTTGTCAGACTGTGTAGTCTCATTTACCAAATAGTTGTCAGACTGTGTTTTCTCATTTACCAAATGGTTGTCAGACTGTGTAGTCTCATTTACCAAATAGTTGTCAGACAGCGTAGTCTCATTTACCAAATGATTGTCAGACCGTTTAGTCTCACTTACCAAATGATTGTCAGACTGTGTATTCTTATTTACCAAATGATTGTCAGACTGTGTAGTCTCATTTACCAAATGATTGTCAGACTGTGTAGTCTCATTTACCAGATGATTGTCAGACTGTGTAGTCTCATTTACCAAATGATTGTCAGAATGTGTAGTCTCATCTACCCAAAGGATTGTCAGACCGTTTAATCTCATTTACCAAGTGATTGTCAGACTGTGTAGTCTCATTTACAAAATGTTTGTCAAACTGTGTAGTCTCATTTACCAAATAGTTGTCAGACTGTGTTTTCTCATTTACCAAATGGTTGTCAGACTGTGTAGTCTCAATAACCAAATAGTTGTCAGACAGCGTAGTCTCATTTACCAAATGATTGTCAGACCGTTTAGTCTCATTTACCAAATGATTGTCAGACTGTGTAGTCTTATTTACCAAATAATTGTCAGACTGTGTAGTCTCATTTACCAAATGATTGTCAGACTGTGTAGTCTCATTTACCAAATGATTGTCAGACTGTGTAGTCTCATTTACCCAAATGACTGCCAGACTGTGTAGTCTCATTTACTAAAGGGTTTTCAGAATGTGTAGTCTCATTTACCAAATGGTTGATAGACTGTGTTGTCTCATTTACCAAATAGTTGTCAGACTGTGTAGTCTCGTTTACCAAATAGTTGTCAGACTGTGTTTTCTCATTTACCAAATGGTTGTCAGACTGTGTAGTCTCATTTACCAAATAGTTGTCAGACAGCGTAGTCTCATTTACCAAATGATTGTCAGACCGTTTAGTCTCATTTACCAAATGATTGTCAGACTGTGTAGTCTCATTTACCAAATGATTGTCAGACTGTGTAGTCTCATTTAACAAATGATTGTCAGACTGTGTTGTCTCATTTACCAAATGATTGTCAGACTGTGTAGTCTCATTTACCAAATGATTGTCAGACTGTGTAGTCTCATTTACCAAATAGTTGTCAGACTGTGCAGTCTCATTTACCAAATAGTTGTCAGACTGTGTAGTCTCATTTACCAAATGATTGTCTGACTGTGTAGTTTCATTTACCAAATGATTGTCAGACCGTTTATTCTCATTTACCAAATGGTTGTCAGACTGTGTAGTCTCATTTACCAAATGGTTGTCATACTGTGTAGTCTCATTCACTAAATGATTGCCAGACTGTTTAGTCTCATTCACCAAATCAATGTCAGACTGTGTAGTCTCATTTACCAAATGGTTGTCAGGCTGTGTAGTCTCATTTACTAAATGATTGCCAGACTGTTTAGTCTCATTTACCAAATGATTGTCAGACTGTGTAGTCTCATTTACCAAATGATTGTCAGGTGTGTAGTGTAATTTACCAAATGATTGTTAGACTGTGTTGTCTCATTTATCAAATAGTTGTCACACTGTGTAGTCTTATTTACCAAATTATTGTCAGACTGTGTAGTCTCATTTACCAAATAGTTGTCAGACTGTGTAGTCTCATTTACAAAAATATTGTTGGACTGTGTAGTCTCATTTATCAAATCACTGTCAGACTGTGTAGTCTCATTTACCAAATAGTTGTCAGACTGTGTAGTCTCATTTACTAAATGATTTCCAGACTGTTTAGTCTCATTCACCAACTGAATGTCAGACTATGTCGTCTTATTTACCCAAATGATTGTCAGACTATGTCGTCTTATTTACCCAAATGATTGTCAGACTGTGTAGTTTCATTTACCAAATGATTGTCAGACTGTGTAGTGTCATTTACCAAATTATTGTTAGACTGTGTAGTGTCATTTACCAAATGGTTGTCAGACTGTGTAGTCTCATTTACCAAATGGTTGTCAGACTGTGTAGTCTCATTTACCAAATGATTGTCAAACTGTGTAGTTTCATTTACCAAATGATTGTCAGACTGTGTAGTCTCATTTACCAAATGGTTGTCAGACTGTGTAGTCTCATTTACCAAATGATTGTCAGACTGTGTAGTTTCATTTACCAAATGATTGTCAGACTGTGTAGTCTCATTTACCAAATGATTGTCAGGCTGTGTAGTCTCATTTACCAAATGATTGTCAGACTGTGTAGTCTCATTTACCCAAATGACTGCTAGACTGTGTAGTCTCATTTACTAAATGGTTTTCAGAATGTGTAGTCTCATTTACCAAACGGTTGATAGACTGTGTTGTCTCATTTACCAAATGTTGTCAGACTGTGTAGTCTCATTTACCAAATAGTTGTCAGACTGTGTAGTCTCATTTACCAAATAGTTGTCAGACTGTGTGTTCTCATTTACAAAATGATTGTCAGATTGTGTAGTCTCATTTAACAAATAAATGTCAGACTGTGTAGTCTCATTTACCAAATGATTGTCAGACTGTGAGTCTCATTTACCAAATAGTTGTCAGACTGTGTAGTCTCATTTACCAAATAGTTGTCAGACTGTGTAGTCTCATTTACCCAAATGATTGTCAGACCGTTTAGTCTCATTTACCAAATGATTGTCAGACTGTGTAGTCTCATTTACCCAAATGATTGTCGGACCGTTTAGTCTCATTAAACAAATTATTGTCAGACTGTGTAGTCTCATTTACCAGATGATTGTCAGACTGTCTAGTCTCATTTACCAAAATGATTGTCAGACTGTGTAGTCTCATTTACCAAATGGTTGTCAGTCTGTGTAGTCTCATTTACAAAATGATTGTCAGACTATGTCGTCTTATTTACCCAAATGATTGTCAGACTGTGAAGTCTCATTTACCAAATGATTGTTAGACTGTGTTGTCTCATTTATCAAATAGTTGTCACACTGTGTAGTCTTATTTACCAAATTATTGTCAGACTGTGTAGTCTCATTTACCAAATAGTTGTCAGACTGTGTAGTCTCATTTACAAAAATATTGTTGGACTGTGTAGTCTCATTTACCAAATCACTGTCAGACTGTGTAGTCTCATTTACCAAAGAGCTGTCAGACTGTGTAGTCTCATTTACCAAATAGTTGTCAGACTGTGTAGTCTCATTTACTAAATGATTTCCAGACTGTTTAGTCTCATTCACCAACTGAATGTCAGACTATGTCGTCTTATTTACCCAAATGATTGTCAGACTATGTCGTCTTATTTACCCAAATGATTGTCAGACTGTGTAGTTTCATTTACCAAATGATTGTCAGAATATGTAGTCTCATTGACCCAAAGGATTGTCAGACCGTTTAATCTCATTTACCAAGTGATTGTCAGACTGTGTAGTCTCATTTACAAAATGATTGTCAGACTATGTCGTCTTATTTACCCAAATGATTGTCAGACTGTGTAGTTTGATTTACCAAATGGTTGTCATACTGTGTAGTCTCATCTACCCAAAGGATTGTCAGACTGTGTAGTTTCATTTACCAAATGATTGTCAGACTGTGTAGTCTCATTTACCAAATGATTGTCAGACTGTGTAGTCTCATTTACCAAATGATTGTCAGACTGTGTAGTCTCATTTACCCAAATGACTGCCAGACTGTGTAGTCTCATTTACTAAAGGGTTTTCGGAATGTGTAGTCTCATTTACCAAATGGTTGATAGACTGTGTTGTCCCATTTACCAAATAGTTGTCAGACTGTGTAGTCTCATTTACCAAATAGTTGTCAGACTGTGTTTTCTCATTTACCAAATGGTTGTCAGACTGTGTAGTCTCATTTACCAAATAGTTGTCAGACAGCGTAGTCTCATTTACCAAATGATTGTCAGACCGTTTAGTCTCACTTACCAAATGATTGTCAGACTGTGTATTCTTATTTACCAAATGATTGTCAGACTGTGTAGTCTCATTTACCAAATGATTGTCAGACTGTGTAGTCTCATTTACCAGATGATTGTCAGACTGTGTAGTCTCATTTACCAAATGATTGTCAGAATGTGTAGTCTCATCTACCCAAAGGATTGTCAGACCGTTTAATCTCATTTACCAAGTGATTGTCAGACTGTGTAGTCTCATTTACAAAATGTTTGTCAAACTGTGTAGTCTCATTTACCAAATAGTTGTCAGACTGTGTTTTCCCATTTACCAAATGGTTGTCAGACTGTGTAGTCTCAATAACCAAATAGTTGTCAGACAGCGTAGTCTCATTTACCAAATGATTGTCAGACCGTTTAGTCTCATTTACCAAATGATTGTCAGACTGTGTAGTCTTATTTACCAAATAATTGTCAGACTGTGTAGTCTCATTTACCAAATGATTGTCAGACTGTGTAGTCTCATTTACCAAATGATTGTCAGACTGTGTAGTCTCATTTACCCAAATGACTGCCAGACTGTGTAGTCTCATTTACTAAAGGGTTTTCAGAATGTGTAGTCTCATTTACCAAATGGTTGATAGACTGTGTTGTCTCATTTACCAAATAGTTGTCAGACTGTGTAGTCTCGTTTACCAAATAGTTGTCAGACTGTGTTTTCTCATTTACCAAATGGTTGTCAGACTGTGTAGTCTCATTTACCAAATAGTTGTCAGACAGCGTAGTCTCATTTACCAAATGATTGTCAGACCGTTTAGTCTCATTTACCAAATGATTGTCAGACTGTGTAGTCTCATTTACCAAATGATTGTCAGACTGTGTAGTCTCATTTAACAAATGATTGTCAGACTGTGTTGTCTCATTTACCAAATGATTGTCAGACTGTGTAGTCTCATTTACCAAATGATTGTCAGACTGTGTAGTCTCATTTACCAAATAGTTGTCAGACTGTGCAGTCTCATTTACCAAATAGTTGTCAGACTGTGTAGTCTCATTTACCAAATGATTGTCTGACTGTGTAGTTTCATTTACCAAATGATTGTCAGACCGTTTATTCTCATTTACCAAATGGTTGTCAGACTGTGTAGTCTCATTTACCAAATGGTTGTCATACTGTGTAGTCTCATTCACTAAATGATTGCCAGACTGTTTAGTCTCATTCACCAAATCAATGTCAGACTGTGTAGTCTCATTTACCAAATGGTTGTCAGGCTGTGTAGTCTCATTTACTAAATGATTGCCAGACTGTTTAGTCTCATTTACCAAATGATTGTCAGACTGTGTAGTCTCATTTACCAAATGATTGTCAGGTGTGTAGTGTAATTTACCAAATGATTGTTAGACTGTGTTGTCTCATTTATCAAATAGTTGTCACACTGTGTAGTCTTATTTACCAAATTATTGTCAGACTGTGTAGTCTCATTTACCAAATAGTTGTCAGACTGTGTAGTCTCATTTACAAAAATATTGTTGGACTGTGTAGTCTCATTTACCAAATCACTGTCAGACTGTGTAGTCTCATTTACCAAAGAGCTGTCAGACTGTGTAGTCTCATTTACCAAATAGTTGTCAGACTGTGTAGTCTCATTTACTAAATGATTTCCAGACTGTTTAGTCTCATTCACCAACTGAATGTCAGACTATGTCGTCTTATTTACCCAAATGATTGTCAGACTATGTCGTCTTATTTACCCAAATGATTGTCAGACTGTGTAGTTTCATTTACCAAATGATTGTCAGACTGTGTAGTGTCATTTACCAAATTATTGTTAGACTGTGTAGTGTCATTTACCAAATGGTTGTCAGACTGTGTAGTCTCATTTACCAAATGGTTGTCAGACTGTGTAGTCTCATTTACCAAATGATTGTCAAACTGTGTAGTTTCATTTACCAAATGATTGTCAGACTGTGTAGTCTCATTTACCAAATGGTTGTCAGACTGTGTAGTCTCATTTACCAAATGATTGTCAGACTGTGTAGTTTCATTTACCAAATGATTGTCAGACTGTGTAGTCTCATTTACCAAATGATTGTCAGGCTGTGTAGTCTCATTTACCAAATGATTGTCAGACTGTGTAGTCTCATTTACCCAAATGACTGCTAGACTGTGTAGTCTCATTTACTAAATGGTTTTCAGAATGTGTAGTCTCATTTACCAAATGGTTGATAGACTGTGTTGTCTCATTTACCAAATGTTGTCAGACTGTGTAGTCTCATTTACCAAATAGTTGTCAGACTGTGTAGTCTCATTTACCAAATAGTTGTCAGACTGTGTGTTCTCATTTACAAAATGATTGTCAGATTGTGTAGTCTCATTTAACAAATAAATGTCAGACTGTGTAGTCTCATTTACCAAATGATTGTCAGACTGTGAGTCTCATTTACCAAATAGTTGTCAGACTGTGTAGTCTCATTTACCAAATAGTTGTCAGACTGTGTAGTCTCATTTACCAAATGATTGTCAGAATGTGTAGTCTCATTTACCCAAATGATTGTCAGACCGTTTAGTCTCATTTACCAAATGATTGTCAGACTGTGTAGTCTCATTTACCCAAATGATTGTCGGACCGTTTAGTCTCATTAAACAAATTATTGTCAGACTGTGTAGTCTCATTTACCAGATGATTGTCAGACTGTCTAGTCTCATTTACCAAAATGATTGTCAGACTGTGTAGTCTCATTTACCAAATGGTTGTCAGTCTGTGTAGTCTCATTTACAAAATGATTGTCAGACTATGTCGTCTTATTTACCCAAATGATTGTCAGACTGTGAAGTCTCATTTACCAAATGATTGTTAGACTGTGTTGTCTCATTTATCAAATAGTTGTCACACTGTGTAGTCTTATTTACCAAATTATTGTCAGACTGTGTAGTCTCATTTACCAAATAGTTGTCAGACTGTGTAGTCTCATTTACAAAAATATTGTTGGACTGTGTAGTCTCATTTACCAAATCACTGTCAGACTGTGTAGTCTCATTTACCAAAGAGCTGTCAGACTGTGTAGTCTCATTTACCAAATAGTTGTCAGACTGTGTAGTCTCATTTACTAAATGATTTCCAGACTGTTTAGTCTCATTCACCAACTGAATGTCAGACTATGTCGTCTTATTTACCCAAATGATTGTCAGACTATGTCGTCTTATTTACCCAAATGATTGTCAGACTGTGTAGTTTCATTTACCAAATGATTGTCAGACTGTGTAGTGTCATTTACCAAATTATTGTTAGACTGTGTAGTGTCATTTACCAAATGGTTGTCAGACTGTGTAGTCTCATTTACCAAATGGTTGTCAGACTGTGTAGTCTCATTTACCAAATGATTGTCAAACTGTGTAGTTTCATTTACCAAATGATTGTCAGACTGTGTAGTCTCATTTACCAAATGGTTGTCAGACTGTGTAGTCTCATTTACCAAATGAATGTCAGACTGTGTAGTTTCATTTACCAAATGATTGTCAGACTGTGTAGTCTCATTTACCAAATGATTGTCAGGCTGTGTAGTCTCATTTACCAAATGATTGTCAGACTGTGTAGTCTCATTTACCCAAATGACTGCTAGACTGTGTAGTCTCATTTACTAAATGGTTTTCAGAATGTGTAGTCTCATTTACCAAATGGTTGATAGACTGTGTTGTCTCATTTACCAAATGTTGTCAGACTGTGTAGTCTCATTTACCAAATAGTTGTCAGACTGTGTAGTCTCATTTACCAAATAGTTGTCAGACTGTGTGTTCTCATTTACAAAATGATTGTCAGATTGTGTAGTCTCATTTAACAAATAAATGTCAGACTGTGTAGTCTCATTTACCAAATGATTGTCAGACTGTGAGTCTCATTTACCAAATAGTTGTCAGACTGTGTAGTCTCATTTACCAAATAGTTGTCAGACTGTGTAGTCTCATTTACCAAATGATTGTCAGAATGTGTAGTCTCATTTACCCAAATGATTGTCAGACCGTTTAGTCTCATTTACCAAATGATTGTCAGACTGTGTAGTCTCATTTACCCAAATGATTGTCGGACCGTTTAGTCTCATTAAACAAATTATTGTCAGACTGTGTAGTCTCATTTACCAGATGATTGTCAGACTGTCTAGTCTCATTTACCAAAATGATTGTCAGACTGTGTAGTCTCATTTACCAAATGGTTGTCAGTCTGTGTAGTCTCATTTACAAAATGATTGTCAGACTATGTCGTCTTATTTACCCAAATGATTGTCAGACTGTGTAGTTTTATTTACCAAATGATTGTCAGACTGTGTAGTCTCATTTACCAAATTATTGTCAGACTGTGTAGTCTCATTTACCAAATGGTTGTCAGACTGTGAAGTCTCATTTACCAAATGGTTGTCAGACTCTGTAGTCTCATTTACCAAATGATTGTCAAACTGTGTAGTTTCATTTACCAAATAGT
The DNA here is from genome assembly GCF_978046115.1 of Saccoglossus kowalevskii. Taxonomy (NCBI): domain Eukaryota; kingdom Metazoa; phylum Hemichordata; class Enteropneusta; family Harrimaniidae; genus Saccoglossus; species Saccoglossus kowalevskii. The sequence goes on along the minus strand of NC_140650.1, from coordinate 3,002,126 downwards.
TGTCAGACTGTGTTGTCCCATTTACCAAATGTTGTCAGACTGTGTAGTCTCATTTACCAAATGATTGTCAGATTGTGTAGTCTCATTTAACAAATAAATGTCAGACTGTGTAGTCTCATTTACCAAATGATTGTCAGACTGTGAGTATCATTTACCAAATAGTTGTCAGACTGTGTAGTCTCATTTACAAAATGATTGTCAGACTATGTCGTCTTATTTACCCAAATGATTGTCAGACTGTGTAGTTTGATTTACCAAATGGTTGTCATACTGTGTAGTCTCATCTACCCAAAGGATTGTCAGACTGTGTAGTTTCATTTACCAAATGATTGTCAGACTGTGTAGTCTCATTTACCAAATGATTGTCAGACTGTGTAGTCTCATTTACCAAATGATTGTCAGACTGTGTAGTCTCATTTACCCAAATGACTGCCAGACTGTGTAGTCTCATTTACTAAAGGGTTTTCGGAATGTGTAGTCTCATTTACCAAATGGTTGATAGACTGTGTTGTCCCATTTACCAAATAGTTGTCAGACTGTGTAGTCTCATTTACCAAATAGTTGTCAGACTGTGTTTTCTCATTTACCAAATGGTTGTCAGACTGTGTAGTCTCATTTACCAAATAGTTGTCAGACAGCGTAGTCTCATTTACCAAATGATTGTCAGACCGTTTAGTCTCACTTACCAAATGATTGTCAGACTGTGTATTCTTATTTACCAAATGATTGTCAGACTGTGTAGTCTCATTTACCAAATGATTGTCAGACTGTGTAGTCTCATTTACCAGATGATTGTCAGACTGTGTAGTCTCATTTACCAAATGATTGTCAGAATGTGTAGTCTCATCTACCCAAAGGATTGTCAGACCGTTTAATCTCATTTACCAAGTGATTGTCAGACTGTGTAGTCTCATTTACAAAATGTTTGTCAAACTGTGTAGTCTCATTTACCAAATAGTTGTCAGACTGTGTTTTCTCATTTACCAAATGGTTGTCAGACTGTGTAGTCTCAATAACCAAATAGTTGTCAGACAGCGTAGTCTCATTTACCAAATGATTGTCAGACCGTTTAGTCTCATTTACCAAATGATTGTCAGACTGTGTAGTCTTATTTACCAAATAATTGTCAGACTGTGTAGTCTCATTTACCAAATGATTGTCAGACTGTGTAGTCTCATTTACCAAATGATTGTCAGACTGTGTAGTCTCATTTACCCAAATGACTGCCAGACTGTGTAGTCTCATTTACTAAAGGGTTTTCAGAATGTGTAGTCTCATTTACCAAATGGTTGATAGACTGTGTTGTCTCATTTACCAAATAGTTGTCAGACTGTGTAGTCTCGTTTACCAAATAGTTGTCAGACTGTGTTTTCTCATTTACCAAATGGTTGTCAGACTGTGTAGTCTCATTTACCAAATAGTTGTCAGACAGCGTAGTCTCATTTACCAAATGATTGTCAGACCGTTTAGTCTCATTTACCAAATGATTGTCAGACTGTGTAGTCTCATTTACCAAATGATTGTCAGACTGTGTAGTCTCATTTAACAAATGATTGTCAGACTGTGTTGTCTCATTTACCAAATGATTGTCAGACTGTGTAGTCTCATTTACCAAATGATTGTCAGACTGTGTAGTCTCATTTACCAAATAGTTGTCAGACTGTGCAGTCTCATTTACCAAATAGTTGTCAGACTGTGTAGTCTCATTTACCAAATGATTGTCTGACTGTGTAGTTTCATTTACCAAATGATTGTCAGACCGTTTATTCTCATTTACCAAATGGTTGTCAGACTGTGTAGTCTCATTTACCAAATGGTTGTCATACTGTGTAGTCTCATTCACTAAATGATTGCCAGACTGTTTAGTCTCATTCACCAAATCAATGTCAGACTGTGTAGTCTCATTTACCAAATGGTTGTCAGGCTGTGTAGTCTCATTTACTAAATGATTGCCAGACTGTTTAGTCTCATTTACCAAATGATTGTCAGACTGTGTAGTCTCATTTACCAAATGATTGTCAGGTGTGTAGTGTAATTTACCAAATGATTGTTAGACTGTGTTGTCTCATTTATCAAATAGTTGTCACACTGTGTAGTCTTATTTACCAAATTATTGTCAGACTGTGTAGTCTCATTTACCAAATAGTTGTCAGACTGTGTAGTCTCATTTACAAAAATATTGTTGGACTGTGTAGTCTCATTTACCAAATCACTGTCAGACTGTGTAGTCTCATTTACCAAAGAGCTGTCAGACTGTGTAGTCTCATTTACCAAATAGTTGTCAGACTGTGTAGTCTCATTTACTAAATGATTTCCAGACTGTTTAGTCTCATTCACCAACTGAATGTCAGACTATGTCGTCTTATTTACCCAAATGATTGTCAGACTATGTCGTCTTATTTACCCAAATGATTGTCAGACTGTGTAGTTTCATTTACCAAATGATTGTCAGACTGTGTAGTGTCATTTACCAAATTATTGTTAGACTGTGTAGTGTCATTTACCAAATGGTTGTCAGACTGTGTAGTCTCATTTACCAAATGGTTGTCAGACTGTGTAGTCTCATTTACCAAATGATTGTCAAACTGTGTAGTTTCATTTACCAAATGATTGTCAGACTGTGTAGTCTCATTTACCAAATGGTTGTCAGACTGTGTAGTCTCATTTACCAAATGATTGTCAGACTGTGTAGTTTCATTTACCAAATGATTGTCAGACTGTGTAGTCTCATTTACCAAATGATTGTCAGGCTGTGTAGTCTCATTTACCAAATGATTGTCAGACTGTGTAGTCTCATTTACCCAAATGACTGCTAGACTGTGTAGTCTCATTTACTAAATGGTTTTCAGAATGTGTAGTCTCATTTACCAAATGGTTGATAGACTGTGTTGTCTCATTTACCAAATGTTGTCAGACTGTGTAGTCTCATTTACCAAATAGTTGTCAGACTGTGTAGTCTCATTTACCAAATAGTTGTCAGACTGTGTGTTCTCATTTACAAAATGATTGTCAGATTGTGTAGTCTCATTTAACAAATAAATGTCAGACTGTGTAGTCTCATTTACCAAATGATTGTCAGACTGTGAGTCTCATTTACCAAATAGTTGTCAGACTGTGTAGTCTCATTTACCAAATAGTTGTCAGACTGTGTAGTCTCATTTACCAAATGATTGTCAGAATGTGTAGTCTCATTTACCCAAATGATTGTCAGACCGTTTAGTCTCATTTACCAAATGATTGTCAGACTGTGTAGTCTCATTTACCCAAATGATTGTCGGACCGTTTAGTCTCATTAAACAAATTATTGTCAGACTGTGTAGTCTCATTTACCAGATGATTGTCAGACTGTCTAGTCTCATTTACCAAAATGATTGTCAGACTGTGTAGTCTCATTTACCAAATGGTTGTCAGTCTGTGTAGTCTCATTTACAAAATGATTGTCAGACTATGTCGTCTTATTTACCCAAATGATTGTCAGACTGTGAAGTCTCATTTACCAAATGATTGTTAGACTGTGTTGTCTCATTTATCAAATAGTTGTCACACTGTGTAGTCTTATTTACCAAATTATTGTCAGACTGTGTAGTCTCATTTACCAAATAGTTGTCAGACTGTGTAGTCTCATTTACAAAAATATTGTTGGACTGTGTAGTCTCATTTACCAAATCACTGTCAGACTGTGTAGTCTCATTTACCAAAGAGCTGTCAGACTGTGTAGTCTCATTTACCAAATAGTTGTCAGACTGTGTAGTCTCATTTACTAAATGATTTCCAGACTGTTTAGTCTCATTCACCAACTGAATGTCAGACTATGTCGTCTTATTTACCCAAATGATTGTCAGACTATGTCGTCTTATTTACCCAAATGATTGTCAGACTGTGTAGTTTCATTTACCAAATGATTGTCAGACTGTGTAGTGTCATTTACCAAATTATTGTTAGACTGTGTAGTGTCATTTACCAAATGGTTGTCAGACTGTGTAGTCTCATTTACCAAATGGTTGTCAGACTGTGTAGTCTCATTTACCAAATGATTGTCAAACTGTGTAGTTTCATTTACCAAATGATTGTCAGACTGTGTAGTCTCATTTACCAAATGGTTGTCAGACTGTGTAGTCTCATTTACCAAATGATTGTCAGACTGTGTAGTTTCATTTACCAAATGATTGTCAGACTGTGTAGTCTCATTTACCAAATGATTGTCAGGCTGTGTAGTCTCATTTACCAAATGATTGTCAGACTGTGTAGTCTCATTTACCCAAATGACTGCTAGACTGTGTAGTCTCATTTACTAAATGGTTTTCAGAATGTGTAGTCTCATTTACCAAATGGTTGATAGACTGTGTTGTCTCATTTACCAAATGTTGTCAGACTGTGTAGTCTCATTTACCAAATAGTTGTCAGACTGTGTAGTCTCATTTACCAAATAGTTGTCAGACTGTGTGTTCTCATTTACAAAATGATTGTCAGATTGTGTAGTCTCATTTAACAAATAAATGTCAGACTGTGTAGTCTCATTTACCAAATGATTGTCAGACTGTGAGTCTCATTTACCAAATAGTTGTCAGACTGTGTAGTCTCATTTACCAAATGATTGTCAGAATGTGTAGTCTCATTTACCCAAATGATTGTCAGACCGTTTAGTCTCATTTACCAAATGATTGTCAGACTGTGTAGTCTCATTTACCCAAATGATTGTCGGACCGTTTAGTCTCATTAAACAAATTATTGTCAGACTGTGTAGTCTCATTTACCAGATGATTGTCAGACTGTCTAGTCTCATTTACCAAAATGATTGTCAGACTGTGTAGTCTCATTTACCAAATGGTTGTCAGTCTGTGTAGTCTCATTTACAAAATGATTGTCAGACTATGTCGTCTTATTTACCCAAATGATTGTCAGACTGTGTAGTTTTATTTACCAAATGATTGTCAGACTGTGTAGTCTCATTTACCAAATTATTGTCAGACTGTGTAGTCTCATTTACCAAATGGTTGTCAGACTGTGAAGTCTCATTTACCAAATGGTTGTCAGACTCTGTAGTCTCATTTACCAAATGATTGTCAAACTGTGTAGTTTCATTTACCAAATAGTTGTCAGACTGTGTTGTCCCATTTACCAAATGTTGTCAGAATGTGTAGTCTCATTTACCAAATGATTGTCAGATTGTGTAGTCTCATTTAACAAATAAATGTCAGACTGTGTAGTCTCATTTACCAAATGATTGTCAGACTGTGAGTATCATTTACCAAATAGTTGTCAGACTGTGTAGTCTCATTTACCAAATAGTTGTCAGACTGTGTAGTCTCATTTACCAAATAGTTGTCAGACTGTGTGTTCTCATTTACCAAATGATTGTCAGATTGTGTAGTCTCATTTAACAAATAAATGTCAGACTGTGTAGTCTCATTTACCAAATGATTGTCAGACTGTGTAGTCTCATTTGCCCAAATAATTGTCAGACCGTTTAGTCTCATTTAACAAATGATTGTCAGACTGTGTAGTCTCATTTACCAAATGGTTGTCAGACTGTGTAGTCTCATTTACAAAATGATTGTCAGACTATGTTGTCTTATTTACCCAAATGATTGTCAGACTGTGTAGTTTTATTTACCAAATGATTGTCAGACTGTGTAGTCTCATTTACCAAATTATTGTCAGACTGTGTAGTCTCATTTACCAAATGGTTGTCAGACTGTGAAGTCTCATTTACCAAATAGTTGTCAGACTCTGTAATCTCATTTACCAAATGATTGTCAAACTGTGTAGTTTCAATTACCAAATAGTTGTCAGACTGTGTTGTCTCATTTACCAAATGTTGTCAGACTGTGTAGTCTCATTTACCAAATGATTGTCAGATTGTGTAGTCTCATTTAACAAATAAATGTCAGACTGTGTAGTCTCATTTACCAAATAATTGTCAGACTGTGAGTCTCATTTACCAAATAGTTGTCAGACTGTGTAGTCTCATTTACCAAATAGTTGTCAGACTGTGTAGTCTCATTTACCAAATAGTTGTCAGACTGTGTGTTCTCATTTACCAAATGATTGTCAGATTGTGTAGTCTCATTTAACAAATAAATGTCAGACTGTGTAGTCTCATTTACCAAATGATTGTCAGACTGTGAGTCTCATTTACCAAATAGTTGTCAGACTGTGTAGTCTCATTTACCAAATAGTTGTCAGACTGTGTAGTCTCATTTACCAAATGATTGTCAGAATGTGTAGTCTCATTTACCCAAATGATTGTCAGACCGTTTAGTCTCATTTACCAAATGATTGTCAGACTGTGTAGTCTCATTTACCCAAATGATTGTCAGACCGTTTAGTCTCATTTAACAAATGATTGTCAGACTGTGTAGTCTCATTTACCAGATGATTGTCAGACTGTCTAGTCTCATTTACCAAAATGATTGTCAGACTGTGTGTTCTCATTTACCAAATGATTGTCAGATTGTGTAGTCTCATTTAACAAATAAATGTCAGACTGTGTAGTCTCATTTACCAAATGATTGTCAGACTGTGAGTCTCATTTACCAAATAGTTGTCAGACTGTGTAGTCTCACTTACCAAATAGTTGTCAGACTATGTCGTCTTATTTACCCAAATGATTGTCAGACTGTGTAGTTTTATTTACCAAATGATTGTCAGACTGTGTAGTCTCATTTACCAAATTATTGTCAGACTGTGTAGTCTCATTTACCAAATGGTTGTCAGACTCGGTAGTCTCATTTACCAAATGATTGTCAAACTGTGTAGTTTCATTTACCAAATAGTTGTCAGACTGTGTTGTCTCATTTACCAAATGTTGTTAGACTGTGTAGTCTCATTTACCAAATAGTTGTCAGACTGTGTAGTCTCATTTACCAAATAGTTGTCAGACTGTGTGTTCTCATTTACCAAATGATTGTCAGATTGTGTAGTCTCATTTAACAAATAAATGTCAGACTGTGTAGTCTCATTTACAAAATGATTGTCAGACTATGTCGTCTTATTTACCCAAATGATTGTCAGACTGTGTAGTTTTATTTACCAAATGATTGTCAGACTGTGTAGTCTCATTTACCAAATTATTGTCAGACTGTGTAGTCTAATTTACCAAATGGTTGTCAGACTGTGAAGTCTCATTTACCAAATGGTTGCCAGACTCTGTAGTCTCATTTACCAAATGATTGTCAAACTGTGTAGTTTCATTTACCAAATAGTTGTCAGACTGTGTTGTCTCATTTACCAAATGTTGTCAGACTGTGTAGTCTCATTTACCAAATAGTTGTCAGACTGTGTAGTCTCATTTACCAAATAGTTGTCAGACTGTGTGTTCTCATTTACCAAATGATTGTCAGATTGTGTAGTCTCATTTAACAAATAAATGTCAGACTGTGTAGTCTCATTTACTAAATGATTTCCAGACTGTTTAGTCTCATTCACCAAATGAATGTCAGACTATGTCGTCTTATTTACCCAAATGATTGTCAGACTATGTCGTCTTATTTACCCAAATGATTGTCAGACAGTGTAGTTTCATTTACCAAATGATTGTCAGACTGTGTAGTCTCATTTACCAAATTATTGTCAGACTGTGTAGTGTCATTTACCAAATGGTTGTCAGACTGTGTAGTCTCATTTACCAAATGGTTGCCAGACTGTGTAGTCTCATTTACCAAATAGTTGTCAGAATGTGTAGTCTCATTTACCAAATGATTGTCAGAATGTGTAGTCTCATTTACCCAAATGATTGTCAGACCGTTTAGTCTCATTTACCAAATGATTGTCAGACTGTGTAGTCTCATTTACCCAAATGATTGTCAGACCGTTTAGTCTCATTTAACAAATGATTGTCAGACTGTGTAGTCTCATTTACCAGATGATTGTCAGACTGTCTAGTCTCATTTATCAAAATGATTGTCAGACTGTGTAGTCTCATTTACCAAATGGTTGTCAGACTGTGTAGTCTCATTTACAAAATGATTGTCAGACTATGTCGTCTTATTTACCCAAATTATTGTCAGACTGTGTAGTTTTATTTACCAAATGATTGTCAGACTGTGTAGTCGCATTTACCAAATGGTTGTCAGACTGTGTAGTCTCATTTACCAAATGATTGTCAGACTGTGTAGTTTCATTTACCAAATGATTGTCAGACTGTGTAGTCTCATTTACCAATTGATTGTCAAACTGTGTAGTTTCATTTACCAAATAGTTGTCAGACTGTGTTGTCTCATTTACCAAATGTTGTCAGACTGTGAAGTCTCATTTACCAAATAGTTGTCAGACTGTGTAGTCTCATTTACCAAATAGTTGTCAGACTGTGTGTTCTCATTTACCAAATGATTGTCAGATTGTGTAGTCTCATTTAACAAATAAATGTCAGACTGTGTAGTCTCATTTACTAAATGATTTCCAGACTGTTTAGTCCCATTCACCAAATGAATGTCAGACTGTGTCGTCTTATTTACCCAAATGATTGTTAGACTGTGTAGTTTCATTTACCAAATGATTGTCAGACTGTGTAGTCTCATTTCCCAAATGATTGTCAGGCTGTGTAGTCTCATTTACCAAATGATTGTCAGACTGTGTAGTCTCATTTACCCAAATGACTGCTAGACTGTGTAGTCTCATTTACTAAATGGTTTTCAGAATGTGTAGTCTCATTTACCAAATGGTTGATAGACTGTGTTGTCTCATTTACCAAATGTTGTCAGACTGTGTAGTCTCATTTACCAAATAGTTGTCAGACTGTGTAGTCTCATTTACCAAATAGTTGTCAGACTGTGTGTTCTCATTTACCAAATGATTGTCAGATTGTGTAGTCTCATTTAACAAATAAATGTCAGACTGTGTAGTCTCATTTACCAAATGTTTGTCAGACTGTGAGTCTCATTTACCAAATAGTTGTCAGACTGTGTAGTCTCATTTACCAAATAGTTGTCAGACTGTGTAGTCTCATTTACCAAATGATTGTCAGAATGTGTAGTCTCATTTAACAAATAAATGTTAGACTGTGTAGTCTCATTTACCAAATAATTGTCAGACTGTGAGTCTCATTTACCAAATAGTTGTCAGACTGTGTAGTCTCATTTACCAAATACTTGTCAGACTGTGTAGTCTCATTTACCAAATAGTTGTCAGACTGTGTGTTCTCATTTACCAAATGATTGTCAGATTGTGTAGTCTCATTTAACAAATAAATGTCAGACTGTGTAGTCTCATTTACCAAATGATTGTCAGACTGTGAGTCTCATTTACCAAATAGTTGTCAGACTGTGTAGTCTCATTTACCAAATAGTTGTCAGACTGTGTAGTCTCATTTACCAAATGATTGTCAGAATGTGTTGTCTCATTTACCCAAATGATTGTCAGACCGTTTAGTCTCATTTACCAAATGATTGTCAGACTGTGTAGTCTCATTTACCCAATTGATTGTCAGACCGTTTAGTCTCATTTAACAAATGATTGTCAGACTGTGTAGTCTCATTTACAAAATGATTGTCAGACTATGTCGTCTTATTTACCCAAATGATTGTCAGACTGTGTAGTTTCATTTACCAAATGATTGTCAGACTGTGTAGTCTCATTTACCAAATTATTGTCAGACTGTGTAGTCTCATTTACCAAATGGTTGTCAGACTGTGAAGTCTCATTTACCAAATGGTTGTCAGACTCTGTAGTCTCATTTACCAAATGATTGTCAAACTGTGTAGTTTCATTTACCAAATAGTTGTCAGACTGTGTTGTCTCATTTACCAAATGTTGTCAGACTGTGTAGTCTCATTTACCAAATAGTTGTCAGACTGTGTAGTCTCATTTACCAAATAGTTGTCAGACTGTGTGTTCTCATTTACCAAATGATTGTCAGATTGTGTAGTCTCATTTAACAAATAAATGTCAGACTGTGTAGTCTCATTTACTAAATGATTTCCAGACTGTTTAGTCTCATTCACCAAATGAATGTCAGACTATGTCGTCTTATTTACCCAAATGATTGTCAGACTATGTCGTCTTATTTACCCAAATGATTGTCAGACAGTGTAGTTTCATTTACCAAATGATTGTCAGACTGTGTAGTCTCATTTACCAAATTATTGTCAGACTGTGTAGTGTCATTTACCAAATGGTTGTCAGACTGTGTAGTCTCATTTAAAAAATGGTTGCCAGACTGTGTAGTCTCATTTACCAAATAGTTGTCAGAATGTGTAGTCTCATTTACCAAATGATTGTCAGAATGTGTAGTCTCATTTACCCAAATGATTGTCAGACCGTTTAGTCTCATTTACCAAATGATTGTCAGACTGTGTAGTCTCATTTACCCAAATGATTGTCAGACCGTTTAGTCTCATTTAACAAATGATTGTCAGACTGTGTAGTCTCATTTACCAGATGATTGTCCGACTGTCTAGTCTCATTTACCAAAATGATTGTCAGACTGTGTAGTCTCATTTACCAAATGGTTGTCAGACTGTGTAGTCTCATTTACAAAATGATTGTCAGACTATGTCGTCTTTTTTACCCAAATTATTGTCAGACTGTGTAGTCTCATTTACCAAATGATTGTCAGACTGTGTAGTTTCATTTACCAAATGATTGTCAGACTGTGTAGTCTCATTTACCAAATGATTGTCAAACTGTGTAGTTTCATTTACCAAATAGTTGTCAGACTGTGTTGTCTCATTTACCAAATGTTGTCAGACTGTGAAGTCTCATTTACCAAATAGTTGTCAGACTGTGTAGTCTCATTTACCAAATAGTTGTCAGACTGTGTGTTCTCATTTACCAAATGATTGTCAGATTGTGTAGTCTCATTTAACAAATAAATGTCAGACTGTGTAGTCTCATTTACTAAATGATTTCCAGACTGTATAGTCCCATTCACCAAATGAATGTCAGACTATGTCGTCTTATTTACCCAAATGATTGTCAGACTGTGTAGTTTCATTTACCAAATGATTGTCAGACTGTGTAGTCTCATTTACCAAATGATTGTCAGGCTGTGTAGTCTCATTTACCAAATGATTGTCAGACTGTGTAGTTTCATTTACCCAAATGACTGCTAGACTGTGTAGTCTCATTTACTAAATGGTTTTCAGAATGTGTAGTCTCATTTACCAAATGGTTGATAGACTGTGTTGTCTCATTTACAAAATGTTGTCAGACTGTGTAGTCTCATTTACCAAATAGTTGTCAGACTGTGTAGTCTCATTTACCAAATAGTTGTCAGACTGTGTGTTCTCATTTACCAAATGATTGTCAGATTGTGTAGTCTCATTTAACAAATAAATGTCAGACTGTGTAGTCTCATTTACCAAATGTTTGTCAGACTGTGAGTCTCATTTACCAAATAGTTGTCAGACTGTGTAGTCTCATTTACCAAATAGTTGTCAGACTGTGTAGTCTCATTTACCAAATGGTTGTCAGAATGTGTAGTCTCATTTACCCAAATGATTGTCAGACCGTTTAGTCTCATTTACCAAATGATTGTCAGACTGTGTAGTCTCATTTACCCAAATGATTGTCAGACCGTTTAGTCTCATTTAACAAATGATTGTCAGACTGTGTAGTCTCATTTACCAGATGATTGTCAGACTGTCTAGTCTCATTTACCAAAATGATTGTCAGACTGTGTAGTCTCATTTACCAAATGGTTGTCAGACTGTGTAGTCTCATTTACAAAATGATTGTCAGACTATGTCGTCTTATTTACCCAAATGATTGTCAGACTGTGTAGTTTTATTTACCAAATGATTGTCAGACTGTGTAGTCTCATTTACCAAATTATTGTCAGACTGTGTAGTCTCATTTACCAAATGGTTGTCAGACTGTGAAGTCTCATTTACCAAATGGTTGTCAGACTCTGTAGTCTCATTTACCAAATGATTGTCAAACTGTGTAGTTTCATTTACCAAATAGTTGTCAGACTGTGTTGTCTCATTTACCAAATGTTGTTAGACTGTGTATTCTCATTTACCAAATAGTTGTCAGACTGTGTAGTCTCATTTACCAAATAGTTGTCAGACTGTGTGTTCTCATTTACCAAATGATTGTCAGATTGTGTAGTCTCATTTAACAAATAAATGTCAGACTGTGTAGTCTCATTTACAAAATGATTGTCAGACTATGTCGTCTTATTTACCCAAATGATTGTCAGACTGTGTAGTTTTATTTACCAAATGATTGTCAGACTGTGTAGTCTCATTTACCAAATGATTGTCAGACTGTGTAGTCTCATTTACCCAAACGACTGCTAGACTGTGTAGTCTCATTTACTAAATGGTTTTCAGAATGTGTAGTCTCATTTACCAAATGGTTGATAGACTGTGTTGTATCATTTACCAAATGTTGTCAGACTGTGTAGTCTCATTTACCAAATAGCTGTCAGACTGTGTAGTCTCATTTACCAAATAGTTGTCAGACTGTGTGTTCTCATTTACCAAATGATTGTCAGATTGTGTAGTCTCATTTAACAAATAAATGTCAGACTGTGTAGTCTCATTTACCAAATGATTGTCAGACTGTGAGTCTCATTTACCAAATAGTTGTCAGACTGTGTAGTCTCATTTACCAAATAGTTGTCAGACTGTGTAGTCTCATTTACCAAATGATTGTCAGAATGTGTAGTCTCATTTACCAAATGATTGTCATGTTGTGTAGTGTAATTTACCAAATGATTGTCAGACTGTGTAGTCTCATTTACAAAATTATTGTCAGACTGTGTAGTCTCATTTACCAAATAGTTGTCAGACTGTGTTTTCTCATTTACCAAATGGTTGTCAGACTGTGTAGTCTCATTTACCAAATAGTTGTCAGACTGTGTAGTCTCATTTACCAAATGATTGTCAGACCGTTTAGTCTCATTTACCAAATGATTGTCAGACTGTGTAGTCTCATTTACCAAATGATTGTCAGACTGTGTAGTCTCATTTACCAGATGATTGTCAGACTGTGTAGTCTCATTTACCCAAATGATTGTCAGACTGTGTAGTCTCATTTACCAAATGGTTGTCAGACTGTGTAGTCTCATTTACCAAATTGTTGTCAGACTGTGTAGTCTCATTTACCAAATGGTTGTCATACTGTGTAGTCTCATTTACTAAATGATTGCCAGACTGTGTAGTCTCATTTACCAAATTGTTGTCAGACTGTGTAGTCTCATTTACCAAATGTTTGTCATACTGTGTAGTCTCATTTACTAAATGATTGCCAGACTGTTTAGTCTCATTTACCAAATGATTGTCAGACTGTGTAGTCTCATTTACCAAATGATTGTCATGTTGTGTAGTGTAATTTACCAAATGATTGTCAGACTGTGTAGTCTCATTTATCAAATATTTGTCAGACTGTGTAGTCTTATTTACCAAATGATTGTCTGACTGTGTAGTCTGATTTACCAAATGATTGTCAAACTGTGTAGTTTCATTTACCAAATGATTGTCAGACTGTGTAGTCTCATTTACCAAATGGTTGTCATACTGTGTAGTCTCATTTACCAAAAGATTGTCAGACTGTGTAGTTTCATTTACCAAATGATTGTCAGACTGTGTACTCTTATTTACCCAAATGACTGCCAGACTGTGTAGTCTCATTTACTAAATGGTTTTCAGAATGTGTAGTCTCATTTACCAAATGGTTGATAGACTGTGTTGTCTCATTTACCAAATGGTTGTCAGACTGTGTAGTCTCATTTACCAAATAGTTGTCAGACTGTGTTGTGTCTTTTACCAAATGTTGTCAGACTGTGTCGTCTCATTTACCAAATAGTTGTCAGACTGTGTAGTCTCATTTACCAAATAGTTGTCAGACTGTGTATTCTCATTTACCAAATGATTGTCAGACTGTGTAGTCTCATTTACCAAATGAATGTCAGACTGTGTAGTCTCATTTACCAAATGATTGTCAGACTGTGTGTCTCATTTACCAAATCGTTGTCAGATTGTGTAGTCTCATTTACCAAATAGTTGTCAGACTGTGTAGTCTCATTTACCAAATGATTGTCAGACTGTGTAGTCTCATTTACCCAAATGAGTGTCAGACCGTTTAGTCTCATTTACCAAATGATTGTCAGACTGTGTAGTCTCATTTACCCAAATGATTGTCAGACCGTTTAGTCTCATTTACCAAATGATTGTCAGACTGTGTAGTCTCATTTACCAGATGATTGTCAGACTGTCTAGTCTCATTTACCAAAATGATTGTCAGACTGTGTAGTCTCATTTACCAAAAGATTGTCAGACTGTGTACTCTCATTTACCCAAATGACTGCCAGACTGTGTTGTCTCATTTACTAAATGGTTTTCAGAATGTGTAGTCCCATTTACCAAATGGTTGATAGACTGTGTTGTCTCATTTACCAAATGGTTGTCAGACTGTGTAGTCTCATTTACCAAATAGTTGTCAGACTGTGTTGTCTCATTTACCAAATGTTGCCTGACTGTGTCGTCTCATTTACCAAATGATTGTCAAACTGTGTAGTTTCATTTACCAAATGATTGTCAGACTGTGTAGTCTCATTTACCAAATGGTTGTCATACTGTGTAGTCTCATTTACCAAAAGATTGTCAGACTGTGTAGTTTCATTTACCAAATGATTGTCAGACTGTGTACTCTTATTTACCCAAATGACTGCCAGACTGTGTAGTCTCATTTACTAAATGGTTTTCAGAATGTGTAGTCTCATTTACCAAATGGTTGATAGACTGTGTTGTCTCATTTACCAAATGGTTGTCAGACTGTGTAGTCTCATTTACCAAATAGTTGTCAGACTGTGTTGTGTCATTTACCAATTGTTGTCAGACTGTGTCGTCTCATTTACCAAATAGTTGTCAGACTGTGTAGTCTCATTTACCAAATAGTTGTCAGACTGTGTATTCTCATTTACCAAATGATTGTCAGACTGTGTAGTCTCATTTACCAAATGAATGTCAGACTGTGTAGTCTCATTTACCAAATGATTGTCAGACTGTGTAGTCTCATTTACCAAATGGTTGTCATACTGTGTAGTCTCATTTACCAAAAGATTGTCAGACTGTGTAGTTTCATTTACCAAATGATTGTCAGACTGTGTACTCTTATTTACCCAAATGACTGCCAGACTGTGTAGTCTCATTTACTAAATGGTTTTCAGAATGTGTAGTCTCATTTACCAAATGGTTGATAGACTGTGTTGTCTCATTTACCAAATGGTTGTCAGACTGTGTAGTCTCATTTACCAAATAGTTGTCAGACTGTGTTGTGTCATTTACCAAATGTTGTCAGACTGTGTCGTCTCATTTACCAAATAGTTGTCAGACTGTGTAGTCTCATTTACCAAATAGTTGTCAGACTGTGTATTCTCATTTACCAAATGATTGTCAGACTGTGTAGTCTCATTTACCAAATGAATGTCAGACTGTGTAGTCTCATTTACCAAATGATTGTCAGACTGTGTGTCTCATTTACCAAATCGTTGTCAGATTGTGTAGTCTCATTTACCAAATAGTTGTCAGACTGTGTAGTCTCATTTACCAAATGATTGTCAGACTGTGTAGTCTCATTTACCCAAATGAGTGTCAGACCGTTTAGTCTCATTTACCAAATGATTGTCAGACTGTGTAGTCTCATTTACCCAAATGATTGTCAGACCGTTTAGTCTCATTTACCAAATGATTGTCAGACTGTGTAGTCTCATTTACCAGATGATTGTCAGACTGTCTAGTCTCATTTACCAAAATGATTGTCAGACTGTGTAGTCTCATTTACCAAAAGATTGTCAGACTGTGTACTCTCATTTACCCAAATGACTGCCAGACTGTGTTGTCTCATTTACTAAATGGTTTTCAGAATGTGTAGTCCCATTTACCAAATGGTTGATAGACTGTGTTGTCTCATTTACCAAATGGTTGTCAGACTGTGTAGTCTCATTTACCAAATAGTTGTCAGACTGTGTTGTCTCATTTACCAAATGTTGCCTGACTGTGTCGTCTCATTTACCAAATAGTTGTCAGACTGCGTAGTCTCATTTACCAAATAGTTGTCAGACTGTGTATTCGCATTTACCAAATGATTGTCAGACTGTGTGTCTCATTTACCAAATAGTTGTCAGACTGTGTAGTCTCATTTACCAAATAGTTGTCCGACTGTGTAGTCTCATTTACCAAATGATTGTCAGACTGTGTAGTCTCATTTACCCAAATGATTGTCAGACCGTTTAGTCTCATTTACCAAATGATTGTCAGACTGTGTAGTCTCATTTACCCAAATGATTGTCAGACCGTTTAGTCTCATTTACCAAATGATTGACAGACTGTGTAGTCTCATTTACCAGATGATTGTCAGACTGTCTAGTCTCATTTACCAAAATGATTGTCAGACTATGTAGTCTCATTTACCAAATGGTTGTCAGACTGTGTAGTCTCATTTATCAAATGATTGTCAGACTATGTCGTCTTATTTACCCAAATGATTGTCAGACTGTGTAGTTTCATTTACCAAATGATTGTCAGACTGTGTAGTCTCATTTACCAAATTATTGTCAGACTGTGTAGTCTCATTTACCAAATGACTGTCAGACTGTGTAGTCTCATTTACCAAATGATTGTCAGACTGTGTAGTCTCATTTACCAAATGATTGTCAGACTGTGTAGTCTCATTTACCAAATGGTTGTCAGACTGTGTAGTCTCATTTACCAAATAATTGTCAGACTGTGTAGTCTCATTTACCAAATGGTTGTCAGACTGTGTAGTCTCATTTTCCAAATGATTGTCAGACTGTGTAGTCTCATTTGCCAAATGTTTGTCAGACTGTGTAGTCTTATTTACCAAATGATTGCCGGACTGTGTAGTGTAATTTACCAAATGATAGTCAGACTGTGTAGTCTCATTTACCAAATGGTTGTCAGAGTGTGTAGTCTCATTTACCAAATGATTGTCAGACTGTGTAGTCACCGAAATTATAATGTAAATGAGATTTGTTTTGGGCGGTATCATGACAAAATCAGGAACTATTGTATATACATTATGAACTCTCACACGTAATTTACGCTACGTAATATCAAGCTTCAACCTTTCAAGTTGAATCTACGTTGCACAAAGCGAGAACAATCACAATTATCAATCATATTACAAAAGCTTTCTAACAACGAAATATCATCGCATATGGTAATCATTTGTGTAGATAAAATTCAACCTTTAAAACAAATATAATTACTGCAAAACATGGTATGTATTCATAATCTTAAGTGCATCTCCGTAATACCTTGTAATATTTACATAATTTATTGCTCAAAGTATTTCTGATAAATATTTAAAAAAACAAAAACATGACAAGTCCAAATGAGTGAGTTACGGAAACAGTTATCGTGAAGCATGACATACATGTATACCACGGTACTAATACATAACATAGCCATATTATATACTGTACAACATCTGTCTAGGCCAAACTTTCTGTCTTAAAATCATGATTAGTACGTATTTAAAGATAAATTATTTCATGGCTATTAATATATTTAACTATACACAAACAGAAGTAAAATTTAATTTGTAAGTTCCATAGCTGTTCCGATAACTAGAATCCGTAGATGCAAAAATAATGCCATCTAAGTTCATTTGTTAGTGTTTGCCAATTAGTATATAGAAATGTGTATAGATGGCAGGCGCAATACTCTCGAGAACACCCAAATAAATAGGGAAATATTTAGCAACTACTGGCGCGTCAGTTCATCAATATATTCGACCGTTAAAACAAATGGTGCCAGCCTCTTTAACCAAATGATTGTTAGTCAGGCATTCCAGAGTTCCAGTATTTTTTGCCAGCAAACTAGTATTTTATTTACTTCAGGTGATTTGCCAGTGATCTAAAATTGAATTACAGTGAATAATTATTACTACTTTTTTACTTTGATTTTGCCAGTACTACTTTTTTACTACAAAAATAGAATGATGTTGCCATAGTTATCAAAATAGCAGACTCTTTGATTTTGACATTCAACTTGAACGGAAAACATTATTACATAATTGCCCAGATGTGTACTATCGTTCACTTTTATTTTATTTTATCGTATGATACATTTTACTATTACATTCAGCCATTGTTCATACTAAAATAGCAGTAACAGATTATGATGCACTTAACATATGAGATAACAATCTTATTATTATCACTGACACAGCTTGTAGTCTATGGCAACACATGTTATGATCCGGTGGACGTGATCGCATCAAATTATGCGCCGAAGTGGTGTTGTTTCGGTACAATTAGAATATGTGGCATACGTATCGATAGAGTGCCAGTACATCAATATGATGAGTTAGAAAATCAAGAATCGACAATTTGAACAAAATGTTCTACATTTCACCAAAAATAAAATGATTTGGTGATATCCCCATAAAATAAAATACATTACAATATCTCGGGGATTGGGGAGTATTGATGTGTTGCGTTGTCTCCTGAAAATCATGTATTTATGTGTTTGTACCAAAGGATGTCATGCAAATAAACGAAAAGTTTGGCGTAGGACGCTGATAAGGTGGGTCAGGGATTTATTTATCTTCTCATCTATCCAGTCATCTTCCGTTGAGTCTAAATACCGTCCATGTTATTTTTAAATTTTGTTGAATAAAGACTGAATTAATACATTTGATTAATTGTACGTGTATCATCTAGGGCATGTAGTCATAGAAAGCATTATGATTTAGTTAATGATATATTATAGTAATAAATTCACTGCACTAGTCACAATGGCATGAAAACGTGAATACAAATGTAGAATGAAATTTAAATTTGTCAAACCAGAATGCCAAGAGCGTACATGACAATGTATTACATGAGAGCTATGTGAGAATAGACAACTTTTACTTCGCTCGGTATACTTAAAGGGCGGCAGTCGTCGCGCTGCGTCCTGTTCGATATGGGACTCATAGAGACGTATAAAATGCGTGTACATGAAATTTGAACACGCGCTGCGCGACGACCACCGAGCTTTAAATTAAAAAAAACGCATTTGTGCACTAAATCATTGTACAATGCTGTATACGGCGGTAAACTGTCAGCGTATACTGTCACATTGGTGTGGGTAACAGTTGGTGGAACAAAATATAGAAAATGTTATGTAACTTTATCTCATGACAAATGTTTCTAATAAAAACAAGATTATTTTCGTGATGCCAATAAACCGTGCGTACATGTTTACCTAATATATCTATCGTGGCGTAATTATTACCAGCGACATCAGTATATTAGTATGGCAATTTGTAATAGTAATTGTATTACCAGTGATGTCAGTATATTACTATGGAAATTTGTAATAGTAATTGTATTACCAGTGATGTCAGTATATTACTAAGGCAATTTGTAATAGTAATTGTATTACCAGTGATGTCAGTATATTACTATGGCAATTTGTAATAGTAATTGTATTACCAGAGATGTCAGTATATTACTATGGAAATTTGTAATAGTAATTGTATTACCAGTGATGTCAGTATATTACTAAGGCAATTTGTAATAGTAATTGTATTACCAGTGATGTCAGTATATTACTATGGCAATTTGTAATAGTAATTGTATTACCAGAGATGTCAGTATATTACTATGGCAATTTGTAATAGTAATTGTATTACCAGTGATGTCAGTATATTACTATGGAAATTTGTAATAGTAATTGTATTACCAGTGATGTCAGTATATTACTATGGCAATTTGTAATAGTAATTGTATTACCAGAGATGTCAGTATATTACTATGGCAATTTGTAATAGTAATTGTATTACCAGTGATGTCAGTATATTACTATGGCAATTTGTAATAGTAATTGTATTACCAGTGATGTCAGTATATTACTATGGAAATTTGTAATAGTAATTGTATTACCAGTGATGTCAGTATATTACTAAGGCAATTTGTAATAGTAATTGTATTACCAGTGATGTCAGTATATTACTATGGCAATTTGTAATAGTAATTGTATTACCAGAGATGTCAGTATATTACTATGGCAATTTGTAATAGTAATTGTATTACCAGTGATGTCAGTATATTACTATGGAAATTTGTAATAGTAATTGTATTACCAGTGATGTCAGTATATTACTATGGCAATTTGTAATAGTAATTGTATTACCAGAGATGTCAGTATATTACTATGGCAATTTGTAATAGTAATTGTATTACCAGTGATGTCAGTATATTACTATGGCAATTTGTAATAGTAATTGTATTACCAGTGATGTCAGTATATTACTATGGCAATTTGTAATAGTAATTGTATTACCAGTGATGTCAGTATATTACTATGGAAATTTGTAATAGTAATTGTATTACCAGTTATGTCAGTATATTACTATTGAAATTTGTAATAGTAATTGTATTACCAGTTATGTCAGTATATTACTAGTACAATTTGTAATAGTAATTGTATTACGAGTTATGTCAGTATATTACTAGTACAATTTGTAATAGTAATTGTATTACCAGTGATGTCAGTATATTACTATGCCAATTTGTAATAGTAATTGTATTACCAGTGATGTCAGTAGATTACTATGGTAATTTGTAATAGTAATTGTATTACCAGTGATGTCAGTATATTACTATGTAAATATTATTACAGTGCGTAGTAATAATTGTATTACCAATGATGTCAGTATATTACAATGTGATTGTATTATTTCTAGTGTACGAGCGTAAGTTTTAACAGCAAGACATTATTGCAGAAAATATAAACATAAAATATGTACACGTATGCTTGTCATGGTACACATGTAATACTTACTGTGTTACAAGATTTATTACATCATATTCATATTTGACGATGGCAGTTGTGTGAACTGTGATTGTATGTTTAAAATTGTCCATCTATGGATGGAATTTGACTGTGACTATACACACTAACAGCAAGCAGAGCATGTTGCCCTTGTTCAAACATGGCTTGTGCATGTATCACCCATCTTAACAAGTGTCAGTTGAACATATGTGAGTGGGTCTCTCTATAAAAACACTACTAAGAATTTTCACATTGTTACGTATAGCAGGCGATGTCGAGCACATTGGTAGAAATTACGTTTACAAAGTAACGTTGTTGCTGGTTTGTACGTCATTGTTTGTAAGACCAAACATCACCTGTAAGAGAGTTGCACGGTCATACCCACTATGTTGATTGAGTCGTCGTACCAGATTGTAAGAGAGTTGCATGGTCATACCCACTATGTTGATTGAGTCGTCATACCAGATTGTAAGAGAGCTGCATGGTCATACCCACAACATGGATTGAGACATCGTACCAAATTGTAAGAGAGTTGCACGATCATACCCACTACGTTGATTAAGTCGTCGTACCAGATTGTAAGAGAGTTTCACGGTCATACCCACTACGTTGATTGTGTCGTCGTACCAGATTGTAAGAGAGTTGCACGGTCATACCCACTATGTTAATTGAGTCGTCGTACCAGATTGTAAGAGAGTTGCATGGTCATACCAACTACGTTGATTGAGTCGTCGTACCAGATTGGAAGAGAGTTGCACGGTCATACCCACTATGTTGGTTGAGTTGTCATACCAGATTGTAAGAGAGCTGCATGGTCATACCCACTATGTTGATTGAGTCGTCGTACCAGATTGTAAGAGAGTTGCACGGTCATACCCACTATGTTAATTGAGTCATCATACCAGCATGTAAAAGAGTTGCACGGTCATACCCACTATGTTGGTTGAGTCGTCGTACCAGATTGTAAGAGAGCTGCATGGTCATACCAACTACGTTGATTGAGTCATCATACCAGATTGTAAGAGAGTTGCACGATCATACCCACTACGTTGATTGAGTCATCGTACCAGATTGGAAGAGAGTTGCACGGTCATACCCACTATGTTGGTTGAGTCGTCATACCAGATTGTGAGAGAGCTGCATGGTCATACCCACTATGTTGATTGAGTCGTTGTACCAGATTGTAAGAGAGTTGCATGGTCATACCAACTACGTTGATTGATTCGTCGTACCAGATTGTAAGAGAGTTGCACGATCATACCCACTATGTTGGTTGAGTCGTCATACCAGATTGTAAGAGAGCTGCATGGTAATACCTACTATGTTGATTGAGTCGTTGTACCAGATTGTAAGAGAGTTGCACAGTCATACTCACTATGTTAAGTGAGTCATCATACCAGATTGTAAAAGAGTTGCACGGTCATACCCACTATGTTGGTTGAGTCGTCGTACCAGATTGTAAGAGAGGTGCATGGTCATACAAACTACGTTGATTGAGTCATCATACCAGATTGTAAGAGAGCTGCATGGTCATACCCACTATGTTGATTGAGTCGTCGTACCAGATTGTAAGAGAGTTGCACGGTCATACCCACGATGTTAATTGAGTCGTCGTACCAGATTGTAAGAGAGTTGCACGGTCATACCCACTATGTTGGTTGAGTCGTCGTACCAGGTTGTAAGAGAGCTGCATGGTCATACCTACTACGTTGATTGAGTTGTCTTACCAGATTGTAAGGGAGTTGCACGGTCATACCCACTACGTTGATTAAGTCGTCGTACCAGATTGTAAGAGAGTTGCACGGTCATATCCCCTATGTTGATTGAGTCGTTGTACCAGATTGTAAGAGAGTTGCACGGTCATACCCACTACGATGATTGATTCGTCGTACCAGATTGTAAGAGAGTTGCATGGTCATACCCACTATGTTGATTGAGTCGTCGGACCAGATTGTAAGAGAGTTGCACGGTCATACCCACTATGTTGGTTGAGTCGTCGTACCAGATTGTAAGAGAGTTGCATGGTCATACCCACTATGTTGATTGAGTCGTCGGACCAGATTGTAAGAGAGTTGCACGGTCATACCCACTATGTTGGTTGAGTCGTCGTACCAGATTGTAAGAGAGCTGCATGGTCATACCCACTACGTTGATTGAGTCGTCTTACCAGATTGTAAGAGAGTTGCACTGTCATTCCCACTATGTTGATTGAGTCGTCATACCAGATTGTAAGAGAGTTGCACGGTCACACCCACTATGTTGATTGAGTCGTCGTACCAGATTGTAAGAGAGTTGCATGGTCATACCCACTATGTTGATTGAGTCGTCATACCAGATTGTAAGAGAGCTGCATGGTCATACCCACAACATGGATTGAGAAATCGCACCAAATTGTAAGAGAGTTGCACGATCATACCCACTACGTTGATTAAGTCGTCGTACCAGATTGTAAGAGAGTTGCATGGTCATACCCACTACGTTGATTGTGTCGTCGTACCAGATTGTAAGAGAGTTGCACGGTCATACCCACTATGTTAATTGAGTCGTCGTACCAGATTGTAAGAGAGTTGCATGGTCATACCAACTATGTTGGTTGAGTTGTCATACCAGATTGTAAGAGAGCTGCATGGTCATACCCACTATGTTGATTGAGTCGTCGTACCAGATTGTAAGAGAGTTGCACGGTCATACCCACTATGTTAATTGAGTCATCATACCAGAATGTAAAAGAGTTGCACGGTCATACCCACTATGTTGGTTGAGTCGTCGTACCAGATTGTAAGAGAGCTGCATGGTCATACCAACTACGTTGATTGAGTCATCATACCAGATTGTAAGAGAGTTGCACGATCATACCCACTACGTTGATTGAGTCATTGTACCAGATTGGAAGAGAGTTGCACGGTCATACCCACTATGTTGGTTGAGTCGTCATACCAGATTGTAAGAGAGCTGCATGGTCATACCCACTATGTTGATTGAGTCGTTGTACCAGATTGTAAGAGAGTTGCATGGTCATACCAACTACGTTGATTGATTCGTCGTACCAGATTGTAAGAGAGTTGCACGATCATACCCACTACATTGATTGAGTCATCGTACCAGATTGTAAAAGAGTTGCACGGTCATACCCACTATGTTGGTTGAGTCGTCGTACCAGATTGTAAGAGAGGTGCATGGTCATACAAACTACGTTGATTGAGTCATCATACCAGATTGTAAGAGAGCTGCATGGTCATACCCACTATGTTGATTGAGTCGTCGTACCAGATTGTAAGAGAGTTGCACGGTCATACCCACGATGTTAATTGAGTCGTCGTACCAGATTGTAAGAGAGTTGCACGGTCATACCCACTATGTTGGTTGAGTCGTCGTACCAGGTTGTAAGAGAGCTGCATGGTCATACCTACTACGTTGATTGAGTTGTCTTACCAGATTGTAAGGGAGTTGCACGGTCATACCCACTACGTTGATTAAGTCGTCGTACCAGATTGTAAGAGAGTTGCATGGTCATACCCACTATGTTGATTGAGTCGTCGTACCAGATTGTAAGAGAGTTGCATGGTCATACCCACTATGTTGATTGAGTCGTCGTACCAAATTGTAAGAGAGTTGCATGGTCATACCCACTACGTTGATTAAGTCATCGTACCAGATTGTAAGAGAGTTGCACGGTCATATCCACTATGTTAATTGAGTCATCATACCAGAATGTAAAAGAGTTGCACGGTCATACCCACTATGTTGGTTGAGTCGTCGTACCAGATTGTAAGAGAGTTGCACGATCATACCCACTACGTTGATTGAGTCATCTTACCAGATTGTAAGGGAGTTGCACGGTCATACCCACTATGTTGATTGAGTCGTCATACCAGATTGTAAGAGAGCTGCATGGTCATACCCACAACGTGGATTGAGTCGTCGTACCAGATTGTAAGAGAGTTGCACGGTCATACCCACTATGTTAATTGAGTCATCATACCAGAATGTAAAAGAGTTGCACGGTCATACCCACTATGTTGGTTGAGTCGTCGTACCAGATTGTAAGAGAGTTGCACGATCATACCCACTACGTTGATTGAGTCATCTTACCAGATTGTAAGGGAGTTGCACGGTCATACCCACAACATTGATTGAGTTGTCGTACCAGAATGTAAGAGAGCTGCATGGTCAAACCAACTACATTGATTGACTCGTCGTACCAGATTGTAAGAGAGCTGCATGGTCATACCCACTACGTTGATTGAGTCGTCTTACCAGATTGTAAGAGAGTTGCACGGTCATACCCGCTACGTTGATTGAATCATCGTACCAGATTTTAAGAGAGCTGCATGGTCATACCCACTATGTTGATTGAGTCGTCGTACCAGATTGTAAGAGAGTTGCACGGTCATACCCACTATGTTAATTGAGTCATCATACCAGAATGTAAAAGAGTTGCACGGTCATACCCACTATGTTGGTTGAGTCGTCGTACCAGATTGTAAGAGAGTTGCATGGTCATACCCACTACGTTGATTGAGTCGTCTTACCAGATTGTAAGAGAGTTGCACGGTCATACCCGCTACGTTGATTGAATCATCGTACCAGATTTTAAGAGAGCTGCATGGTCATACCCACTATGTTGATTGAGTCGTCGTACCAGATTGTAAGAGAGTTGCACGGTCATAACCACTATGTTAATTGAGTCGTCATACCAGATTGTAAGAGAGTTGCATGGTCATACCCACTACGTTGATTGAGTCATCGTACCAGATTGGAAGAGTGTTGCACGGTCATACCCACTATGTTGATTGAGTCGTCGTACCAGATTGTAAGAGAGTTGCATGGTCATACCCACTATGTTGGTTGAGTCGTCGTACCAGATTGTAAGAGAGCTGCATGGTCATACCAACTACGTTGATTGAGTTGTCGTACCAGATTGTAAGAGAGTTGCACGGTCATACCCACTATGTTAATTGAGTCGTCATACTAGATTGTAAGAGAGTTGCACGGTCATACCCACTATGTTGGTTGAGTCATCGTACCAGGTTGGAAGAGAGCTGCATGGTCATACCCACTACGTTGATTGAGTCGTCTTACCAGATTGTAAGGGAGTTGCACGGTCATACCCACAACATTGATTGAGTTGTCGTACCAGAATGTAAGAGAGCTGCATGGTCAAACCAACTACATTGATTGACTCGTCGTACCAGATTGTAAGAGAGCTGCATGGTCATACCCACTACGTTGATTGAGTCGTCTTACCAGATTGTAAGAGAGTTGCACGGTCATACCCGCTACGTTGATTGAATCATCGTACCAGATTTTAAGAGAGCTGCATGGTCATACCCACTATGTTGATTGAGTCGTCGTACCAGATTGTAAGAGAGTTGCACGGTCATAACCACTATGTTAATTGAGTCGTCATACCAGATTGTAAGAGAGTTGCATGGTCATACCCACTATGTTAATTGAGTCGTCGTACCAGATTGTAAGAGAGTTGCACGATCATAACCACTATCTTGGTTGAGTCGTCATACCAGATTGTAAGAGAGCTGCATGGTCATACCCACTATGTTAATTGAGTTGTCGTACCAGATTGTAAGAGAGTTGCATGGTCATACCCACTACGTTGATTGAGTCATCTTACCAGATTGTAAGAGAGTTGCACGGTCATACCCGCTACGTTGATTGAGTCATCGTACCAGATTGTAAGAGAGTTGCCCGGTCATACCCACTATGTTATTTGAGTCATCGTACCAGATTGTAAGAGAGTTGCACGGTCATACCCACTATGTTGGTTGAGTCGTCGTACCAGATTGTAAGAGAGCTGCATGGTCATACAAACTATGTTGATTGAATCGTTGTACCAGATTGTAAGAGAGTTGCACGGTCATATCCACTATGTTGATTGAGTCGTTGTACCAGATTGTAAGAGAGTTGCACGGTCATACCCACTACGTTGATTGAGTCGTCGGACCAGATTGTAAGAGAGTTGCACGGTCATACCCACTATGTTGGTTGAGTCGTCGTACCAGATTGTAAGAGAGCTGCATGGTCATACCCACTACGTTGATTGAGTCGTCTTACCAGATTGTAAGAGAGTTGCACGGTCATAGCCGCTACGTTGATTGAGTCATCGTACCAGATTGTAAGAGAGTTGCCCGGTCATACCCACTATGTTATTTGAGTCGTCGTACCAGATTGTAAGAGAGTTGCATGGTCATAACCACTATGTTGGTTGAGTCGTCGTACCAAATTGTAAGAGAGTTGCATGGTCATACCCACTACGTTGATTAAGTCGTCGTACCAGATTGTAAGAGAGTTGCTCGGTCATATCCACTATGTTGATTGAGTCGTCATACCAGATTGTAAGAGAGTTGCATGGTCATACCAACTACGTTGATTGATTCGTCGTACCAGATTGTAAGAGAGTTGCACGATCATACCCACTACATTGATTGAGTCATCGTACCAGATTGGAAGAGAGTTGCACGGTCATACCCACTATGTTGGTTGAGTCGTCATACCAGATTGTAAGAGAGCTGCATGGTAATACCTACTATGTTGATTGAGTCGTTGTACCAGATTGTAAGAGAGTTGCACAGTCATACTCACTATGTTAAGTGAGTCATCATACCAGATTGTAAAAGAGTTGCATGGTCATACCCACTATGTTGGTTGAGTCGTCGTACCAGATTGTAAGAGAGCTGCATGGTCATACAAACTACGTTGATTGAGTCATCATACCAGATTGTAAGAGAGCTGCATGGTCATACCCACTATGTTGATTGAGTCGTTGTACCAGATTGTAAGAGAGTTGCACGGTCATACCCACGATGTTAATTGAGTCGTCGTACCAGATTGTAAGAGAGTTGCACGGTCATACCCACTATGTTGGTTGAGTCGTCGTACCAGGTTGTAAGAGAGCTGCATGGTCATACCTACTACGTTGATTGCGTTGTCTTACCAGATTGTAAGGGAGTTGCACGGTCATACCCACTACGTTGATTAAGTCGTCGTACCAGATTGTAAGAGAGTTGCACGGTCATATCCACTATGTTGATTGAGTCGTTGTACCAGATTGTAAGAGAGTTGCACGGTCATACCCACTACGTTGATTGATTCGTCGTACCAGATTGTAAGAGAGTTGCATGGTCATACCCACTATGTTGATTGAGTCGTCGGACCAGATTGTAAGAGAGTTGCACGGTCATACCCACTATGTTGGTTGAGTCGTCGTACCAGATTGTAAAAGAGCTGCATGGTCATACCCACTACGTTGATTGAGTCGCCTTACCAGATTGTAAGAGAGTTGCACGGTCATACCCGCTACGTTGATTGAGTCATCGTACCAGATTGTAAGAGAGTTGCCCGGTCATACCCACTATGTTATTTGAGTCGTCGTACCAGATTGTAAGAGAGTTGCATGGTCATAACCACTATGTTGGTTGAGTCGTCGTACCAGATTGTAAGAGAGCTGCATGGTCATACCAACTACGTTGATTGAGTCGTCATGACAGATTGTAAGAGAGTTGCATGGTCATACCCACTATGTTGGTTGAGTCGTCATACCAGATTGTAAGAGAGCTACATGGTCATACCCACTACGTTGATTGAGTCGTCGTACCAAATTGTAAGAGAGTTGCATGGTCATACCCACTACGTTGATTAAGTCGTCGTACCAGATTGTAAGAGAGTTGCACGGTCATATCCACTATGTTGATTGAGTCGGCATACCAGATTGTAAGAGAGCTGCATGGTCATACCCACTATGTTGATTGAGTCGTCGTACCTGATTGTAAGAGAGTTGCACGGTCATACCCACTACGTTGATTGAGTCATCGTACCAGATTGTAAGAGAGTTGCCCGGTCATACCCACTATGTTATTTGAGTCGTCGTACCAGATTGTAAGAGAGTTGCATGGTCATAACCACTATGTTGGTTGAGTCGTCGTACCAGATTGTAAGAGAGCTGCATGGTCATACCAACTACGTTGATTGAGTCGTCGTGACAGATTGTAAGAGAGTTGCATGGTCATACCCACTATGTTGGTTGAGTCGTCATACCAGATTGTAAGAGAGCTACATGGTCATACCCACTACGTTGATTGAGTCGTCGTACCAAATTGTAAGAGAGTTGCATGGTCATACCCACTACGTTGATTAAGTCGTCGTACCAGATTGTAAGAGAGTTGCACGGTCATATCCACTATGTTGATTGAGTCGGCATACCAGATTGTAAGAGAGCTGCATGGTCATACCCACTATGTTGATTGAGTCGTCATACCAGATTGTAAGAGAGCTGCATGGTCATACCCACTATGTTGATTGAGTCGTCGTACCAGATTGTAAGAGAGTTGCATGGTCATACCCACTATGTTGATTGAGTCGTCGTACCAAATTGTAAGAGAGTTGCATGGTCATACCCACTACGTTGATTAAGTCATCGTACCAGATTGTAAGAGAGTTGCACGGTCATATCCACTATGTTGATTGAGTCGGCATACCAGATTGTAAGAGAGCTGCATGGTCATACCCACTATGTTGATTGAGTCATTGTAGCTGATTGTAAGAGAGCTGTATGGTCATACCCACTATGTTGATTGAGTCGTCATACCAGATTGTAAGAGAGTTGCACGGTCACACCCACTATGTTGATTGAGTCGTCGTACCAGATTGTAAGAGAGTTGCATGGTCATACCCACTATGTTGATTGAGTCGTCATACCAGATTGTAAGAGAGCTGCATGGTCATACCCACAACGTGGATTGAGTCGTCGTACCAGATTGTAAGAGAGTTGCACGGTCATACCCACTATGTTAATTGAGTCATCATACCAGAATGTAAAAGAGTTGCACGGTCATACCCACTATGTTGGTTGAGTCGTCGTACCAGATTGTAAGAGAGTTGCACGATCATACCCACTACGTTGATTGAGTTATCTTACCAGATTGTAAGGGAGTTGCACGGTCATACCCACAACATTGATTGAGTTGTCGTACCAGAATGTAAGAGAGCTGCATGGTCAAACCAACTACATTGATTGACTCGTCGTACCAGATTGTAAGTGAGCTGCATGGTCATACCCACTACGTTGATTGAGTCGTCTTACCAGATTGTAAGAGAGTTGCACGGCCATACCCGCTACGTTGATTGAATCATCGTACCAGATTTTAAGAGAGCTGCATGGTCATACCCACTATGTTGATTGAGTCGTCGTACCAGATTGTAAGAGAGTTGCACGGTCATACCCACTATGTTAATTGAGTCATCATACCAGAATGTAAAAGAGTTGCACGGTCATACCCACTATGTTGGTTGAGTCGTCGTACCAGATTGTAAGAGAGTTGCACGATCATACCCACTACGTTGATTGAGTCGTCTTACCAGATTGTAAGAGAGTTGCACGGACATACCCGCTACGTTGATTGAATCATCGTACCAGATTTTAAGAGAGCTGCATGGTCATACCCACTATGTTGATTGAGTCGTCGTACCAGATTGTAAGAGAGTTGCACGGTCATAACCACTATGTTAATTGAGTCGTCATACCAGATTGTAAGAGAGTTGCATGGTCATACCCACTACGTTGATTGAGTCATCGTACCAGATTGGAAGAGTGTTGCACGGTCATACCCACTATGTTGATTGAGTCGTCGTACCAGATTGTAAGAGAGTTGCATGGTCATACCCACTATGTTGGTTGAGTCGTCGTACCAGATTGTAAGAGAGCTGCATGGTCATACCAACTACGTTGATTGAGTTGTCGTACCAGATTGTAAGAGAGTTGCACGGTCATACCCACTATGTTAATTGAGTCGTCATACTAGATTGTAAGAGAGTTGCACGGTCATACCCACTATGTTGGTTGAGTCATCGTACCAGGTTGGAAGAGAGCTGCATGGTCATACCCACTACGTTGATTGAGTCGTCTTACCAGATTGTAAGGGAGTTGCACGGTCATACCCACAACATTGATTGAGTTGTCGTACCAGAATGTAAGAGAGCTGCATGGTCAAACCAACTACATTGATTGACTCGTCGTACCAGATTGTAAGAGAGCTGCATGGTCATACCCACTACGTTGATTGAGTCGTCTTACCAGATTGTAAGAGAGTTGCACGGTCATACCCGCTACGTTGATTGAATCATCGTACCAGATTTTAAGAGAGCTGCATGGTCATACCCACTATGTTGATTGAGTCGTAGTACCAGATTGTAAGAGAGTTGCACGGTCATAACCACTATGTTAATTGAGTCGTCATACCAGATTGTAAGAGAGTTGCATGGTCATACCCACTATGTTAATTGAGTCGTCGTACCAGATTGTAAGAGAGTTGCACGATCATAACCACTATCTTGGTTGAGTCGTCATACCAGATTGTAAGAGAGCTGCATGGTCATACCCACTATGTTGATTGAGTCATTGTACCAGATTGTAAGAGAGTTGCATGGTCATACCAACTACGTTGATTGATTCGTCGTACCAGATTGTAAGAGAGTTGCACGATCATACCCACTACATTGATTGAGTCATCGTACCAGATTGGAAGAGAGTTGCACGGTCATACCCACTATGTTGGTTGAGTCGTCATACCAGATTGTAAGAGAGCTGCATGGTAATACCTACTATGTTGATTGAGTCGTCGTACCAGATAGTAAAAGAGTTGCACAGTCATACTCACTATGTTAAGTGAGTCATCATACCAGATTGTAAAAGAGTTGCACGGTCATACCCACTATGTTGGTTGAGTCGTCGTACCAGATTGTAAGAGAGCTGCATGGTCATACAAACTATGTTGATTGAGTCATCATACCAGATTGTAAGAGAGCTGCATGGTCATACCCACTATGTTGATTGAGTCGTCATACCAGATTGTAAGAGAGTTGCACGGTCATACCCACTATGTTAATTGAGTCGTCGTACCAGATTGTAAGAGAGTTGCACGGTCATACCCACTATGTTGGTTGAGTCGTCGTACCAGGTTGTAAGAGAGCTGCATGGTCATACCTACTACGTTGATTGAGTTGTCTTACCAGATTGTAAGGGAGTTGCACGGTCATACCCACTACGTTGATTAAGTCGTCGTACCAGATTGTAAGAGAGTTGCACGGTCATATCCACTATGTTGATTGAGTCGTTGTACCAGATTGTAAGAGAGTTGCACGGTCATACCCACTACGTTGATTGAGTCGTCGGACCAGATTGTAAGAGAGTTGCACGGTCATACCCACTATGTTGGTTGAGTCGTCGTACCAGATTGTAAGAGAGCTGCATGGTCATAACCACTACGTTGATTGAGTCGTCTTACCAGATTGTAAGAGAGTTGCACGGTCATACCCGCTACGTTGATTGAGTCATCGTACCAGATTGTAAGAGAGTTGCCCGGTCATACCCACTATGTTATTTGAGTCGTCGTACCAGATTGTAAGAGAGTTGCATGGTAATAACCACTATGTTGGTTGAGTCGTCGTACCAGATTGTAAGAGAGCTGCATGGTCATACCAACTACGTTGATTGAGTCGTCTTGACAGATTGTAAGAGAGTTGCATGGTCATACCCACTATGTTGGTTGAGTCGTCATACCAGATTGTAAGAGAGCTGCATGGTCATACCCACTACGTTGATTGAGTCGTCGTACCAAATTGTAAGAGAGCTGCATGGTCATACCAACTACGTTGATTGAGTCGTCGTGACAGATTGTAAGAGAGTTGCATGGTCATACCCACTATGTTGGTTGAGTTGTCATACCAGATTGTAAGAGAGCTGCATGGTCATACCCACTACGTTGATTGAGTCGTCGTACCAAATTGTAAGAGAGTTGCATGGTCATACCCACTACGTTGATTAAGTCGTCGTACCAGATTGTAAGAGAGTTGCACGATCATACCCACTACGTTGATTGAGTCGTCTTACCAGATTGTAAGAGAGTTGCACGGTCATACCCGCTACGTTGATTGAATCATCGTACCAGATTTTAAGAGAGCTGCATGGTCATACCCACTATGTTGATTGAGTCGTCGTACCAGATTGTAAGAGAGTTGCACGGTCATAACCACTATGTTAATTGAGTCGTCATACCAGATTGTAAGAGAGTTGCATGGTCATACCCACTACGTTGATTGAGTCATCGTACCAGATTGGAAGAGTGTTGCACGGTCATACCCACTATGTTGATTGAGTCGTCGTGCCAGATTGTAAGAGAGTTGCATGGTCATACCCACTATGTTGGTTGAGTCGTCGTACCAGATTGTAAGAGAGCTGCATGGTCATACCAACTACGTTGATTGAGTTGTCGTACCAGATTGTAAGAGAGTTGCACGGTCATACCCACTATGTTAATTGAGTCGTCATACCAGATTGTAAGAGAGTTGCACGGTCATACCCACTATGTTGGTTGAGTCATCGTACCAGGTTGGAAGAGAGCTGCATGGTCATACCCACTACGTTGATTGAGTCGTCTTACCAGATTGTAAGGGAGTTGCACGGTCATACCCACAACATTGATTGAGTTGTCGTACCAGAATGTAAGAGAGCTGCATGGTCAAACCAACTACATTGATTGACTCGTCGTACCAGATTGTAAGAGAGCTGCATGGTCATACCCACTACGTTGATTGAGTCGTCTTACCAGATTGTAAGAGAGTTGCACGGTCATACCCGCTACGTTGATTGAATCATCGTACCAGATTTTAAGAGAGCTGCATGGTCATACCCACTATGTTGATTGAGTCGTCGTACCAGATTGTAAGAGAGTTGCACGGTCATAACCACTATGTTAATTGAGTCGTCATACCAGATTGTAAGAGAGTTGCATGGTCATACCCACTATGTTAATTGAGTCGTCGTACCAGATTGTAAGAGAGTTGCACGATCATAACCACTATCTTGGTTGAGTCGTCATACCAGATTGTAAGAGAGCTGCATGGTCATACCCACTATGTTGATTGAGTCATTGTACCAGATTGTAAGAGAGTTGCATGGTCATACCCACTACGTTGATTAAGTCATCGTACCAGATTGTAAGAGAGTTGCACGGTCATATCCACTACGTTGATTGAGTCATCGTACCAGATTGTAAGAGAGTTGCCCGGTCATACCCACTATGTTATTTGAGTCGTCGTACCAGATTGTAAGAGAGTTGCATGGTCATAACCACTATGTTGGTTGAGTCGTCGTACCAAATTGTAAGAGAGTTGCATGGTTATACCCACTACGTTGATTAAGTCGTCGTACCAGATTGTAAGAAAGTTGCTCGGTCATATCCACTATGTTGATTGAGTCGTCATACCAGATTGTAAGAGAGCTGCACGGTCATACCCACTATGTTAATTGAGTCGTCGTACCAGATTGTAAGAGAGTTGCACGGTCATACCCACTATGTTGGTTGAGTCGTCGTACCAGGTTGTAAGAGAGCTGCATGGTCATACCTACTACGTTGATTGAGTTGTCTTACCAGATTGTAAGGGAGTTGCACGGTCATACCCACTACGTTGATTAAGTCGTCGTACCAGATTGTAAGAGAGTTGCACGGTCATATCCACTATATTGATTGAGTCGTTGTACCAGATTGTAAGAGAGTTGCACGGTCATACCCACTACGTTGATTGAGTCATCGGACCAGATTGTAAGAGAGTTGCACGGTCATACCCACTATGTTGGTTGAGTCGTCGTACCAGATTGTAAGAGAGCTGCATGGTCATAACCACTACGTTGATTGAGTCGTCTTACCAGATTGTAAGAGAGTTGCACGGTCATACCCGCTACGTTGATTGAGTCATCGTACCAGATTGTAAGAGAGTTGCCCGGTCATACCCACTATGTTATTTGAGTCGTCGTACCAGATTGTAAGAGAGTTGCATGGTCATAACCACTATGTTGGTTGAGTCGTCGTACCAGATTGTAAGAGAGCTGCATGGTCATACCCACTATGTTGGTTGAGTCGTCATACCAGATTGTAAGAGAGCTGCATGGTCATACCCACTACGTTGATTGAGTCGTCGTACCAAATTGTAAGAGAGTTGCATGGTCATACCCACTACGTTGATTAAGTCGTCGTACCAGATTGTAAGAGAGTTGCACGATCATACCCACTACGTTGATTGAGTCGTCTTACCAGATTGTAAGAGAGTTGCACGGTCATACCCGCTACGTTGATTGAATCATCGTACCAGATTTTAAGAGAGCTGCATGGTCATACCCACTATGTTGATTGAGTCGTCGTACCAGATTGTAAGAGAGTTGCATGGTCATACCCACTATGTTGGTTGAGTCGTCGTACCAGATTGTAAGAGAGCTGCATGGTCATACCAACTACGTTGATTGAGTTGTCGTACCAGATTGTAAGAGAGTTGCACGGTCATACCCACTATGTTAATTGAGTCGTCATACCAGATTGTAAGAGAGTTGCACGGTCATACCCACTATGTTGGTTGAGTCATCGTACCAGGTTGGAAGAGAGCTGCATGGTCATACCCACTACGTTGATTGAGTCGTCTTACCAGATTGTAAGGGAGTTGCACGGTCATACCCACAACATTGATTGAGTTGTCGTACCAGAATGTAAGAGAGCTGCATGGTCAAACCAACTACATTGATTGACTCGTCGTACCAGATTGTAAGAGAGCTGCATGGTCATACCCACTACGTTGATTGAGTCGTCTTACCAGATTGTAAGAGAGTTGCACGGTCATACCCGCTACGTTGATTGAATCATCGTACCAGATTTTAAGAGAGCTGCATGGTCATACCCACTATGTTGATTGA
Organism: Saccoglossus kowalevskii; assembly: GCF_978046115.1. Classification (NCBI taxonomy): domain Eukaryota; kingdom Metazoa; phylum Hemichordata; class Enteropneusta; family Harrimaniidae; genus Saccoglossus; species Saccoglossus kowalevskii. Next base: position 2,966,642 of record NC_140650.1, on the reverse strand, counting down.
GTCGTCGTACCAGATTGTAAGAGAGTTGCACGGTCATAACCACTATGTTAATTGAGTCGTCATACCAGATTGTAAGAGAGTTGCATGGTCATACCCACTATGTTAATTGAGTCGTCGTACCAGATTGTAAGAGAGTTGCACGATCATAACCACTATCTTGGTTGAGTCGTCATACCAGATTGTAAGAGAGCTGCATGGTCATACCCACTATGTTGATTGAGTCATTGTACCAGATTGTAAGAGAGTTGCATGGTCATACCCACTACGTTGATTAAGTCATCGTACCAGATTGTAAGAGAGTTGCACGGTCATATCCACTACGTTGATTGAGTCATCGTACCAGATTGTAAGAGAGTTGCCCGGTCATACCCACTATGTTATTTGAGTCGTCGTACCAGATTGTAAGAGAGTTGCATGGTCATAACCACTATGTTGGTTGAGTCGTCGTACCAAATTGTAAGAGAGTTGCATGGTTATACCCACTACGTTGATTAAGTCGTCGTACCAGATTGTAAGAAAGTTGCTCGGTCATATCCACTATGTTGATTGAGTCGTCATACCAGATTGTAAGAGAGCTGCACGGTCATACCCACTATGTTAATTGAGTCGTCGTACCAGATTGTAAGAGAGTTGCACGGTCATACCCACTATGTTGGTTGAGTCGTCGTACCAGGTTGTAAGAGAGCTGCATGGTCATACCTACTACGTTGATTGAGTTGTCTTACCAGATTGTAAGGGAGTTGCACGGTCATACCCACTACGTTGATTAAGTCGTCGTACCAGATTGTAAGAGAGTTGCACGGTCATATCCACTATATTGATTGAGTCGTTGTACCAGATTGTAAGAGAGTTGCACGGTCATACCCACTACGTTGATTGAGTCATCGGACCAGATTGTAAGAGAGTTGCACGGTCATACCCACTATGTTGGTTGAGTCGTCGTACCAGATTGTAAGAGAGCTGCATGGTCATAACCACTACGTTGATTGAGTCGTCTTACCAGATTGTAAGAGAGTTGCACGGTCATACCCGCTACGTTGATTGAGTCATCGTACCAGATTGTAAGAGAGTTGCCCGGTCATACCCACTATGTTATTTGAGTCGTCGTACCAGATTGTAAGAGAGTTGCATGGTCATAACCACTATGTTGGTTGAGTCGTCGTACCAGATTGTAAGAGAGCTGCATGGTCATACCAACTACGTTGATTGAGTCATTGTGACAAATTGTAAGAGAGCTGCATGGTCATACCCACTATGTTGATTGAGTCGTCGTACCTGATTGTAAGAGAGCTGTATGGTCATACCCACTATGTTGATTGAGTCGTCATACCAGATTGTAAGAGAGCTGTATGGTCATACCCACTACATTGATTGAGTCATCGTACCAGATTGGAAGAGAGTTGCACGGTCATACCCACTATGTTGGTTGAGTCGTCATACCAGATTGTAAGAGAGCTGCATGGTAATACCTACTATGTTGATTGAGTCAACGTACCAGATTGTAAAAGAGTTGCACAGTCATACTCACTATGTTAAGTGAGTCATCATACCAGATTGTAAAAGAGTTGCACGGTCATACCCACTATGTTGGTTGAGTCGTCGTACCAGATTGTAAGAGAGCTGCATGGTCATACAAACTATGTTGATTGAGTCATCATACCAGATTGCAAGAGAGCTGCATGGTCATACCCACTATGTTGATTGAGTCGTCATACCAGATTGTAAGAGAGCTGCATGGTCATACCCACTACGTTGATTGAGTCATCGTACCAGGTTGGAAGAGAGCTGCATGGTCATATCCACTATGTTGATTGAGTCGGCATACCAGATTGTAAGAGAGTTGCATGGTCATACCCACTATGTTATTTGAGTCGTCGTACCAGATTGTAAGAGAGTTGCACGGTCATACCCACTATGTTGGTTGAGTCGTCGTACCAGATTGTAAGAGAGGTGCATGGTCATACAAACTACGTTGATTGAGTCGTCATACCAGATTGTAAGAGAGTTGCACGGTCATACCCACTATGTTAATTGAGTCGTCGTACCAGATTGTAAGAGAGTTGCACGGTCATACCCACTATGTTGGTTGAGTCGTCGTACCAGGTTGTAAGAGAGCTGCATGGTCATACCTACTACGTTGATTGAGTTGTCTTACCAGATTGTAAGGGAGTTGCACGGTCATACCCACTACGTTGATTAAGTCGTCGTACCAGATTGTAAGAGAGTTGCACGGTCATATCCACTATGTTGATTGAGTCGTTGTACCAGATTGTAAGAGAGTTGCACGGTCATACCCACTACGTTGATTGAGTCGTCGGACCAGATTGTAAGAGAGTTGCACGGTCATACCCACTATGTTGGTTGAGTCGTCGTACCAGATTGTAAGAGAGCTGCATGGTCATAACCACTACGTTGATTGAGTCGTCTTACCAGATTGTAAGAGAGTTGCACGGTCATACCCGCTACGTTGATTGAGTCATCGTACCAGATTGTAAGAGAGTTGCCCAGTCATACCCACTATGTTATTTGAGTCGTCGTACCAGATTGTAAGAGAGTTGCATGGTCATAACCACTATGTTGGTTGAGTCGTCGTACCAGATTGTAAGAGAGCTGCATGGTCATACCAACTACGTTGATTGAGTCGTCGTGACAGATTGTAAGAGAGTTGCATGGTCATACCCACTATGTTGGTTGAGTCGTCATACCAGATTGTAAGAGAGCTGCATGGTCATACCCACTACGTTGATTGAGTCGTCGTACCAAATTGTAAGAGAGCTGCATGGTCATACCAACTACGTTGATTGAGTCGTCGTGACAGATTGTAAGAGAGTTGCATGGTCATACCCACTATGTTGGTTGAGTCGTCATACCAGATTGTAAGAGAGCTGCATGGTCATACCCACTACGTTGATTGAGTCGTCGTACCAAATTGTAAGAGAGTTGCATGGTCATACCCACTACGTTGATTAAGTCGTCGTACCAGATTGTAAGAGAGTTGCACGGTCATATCCACTATGTTGATTGAGTCGGCATACCAGATTGTAAGAGAGCTGCATGGTCATACCCACTATGTTGATTGAGTCGTCGTACCTGATTGTAAGAGAGCTGTATGGTCATACCCACTATGTTGATTGAGTCGTCATACCAGATTGTAAGAGAGCTGTATGGTCATACCCACTATGTTGATTGAGTCGTCGTACCAGATTGTAAGAGAGTTGCATGGTCATACCCACTATGTTAATTGAGTTGTCGTACCAGATTGTAAGAGAGTTGCATGGTCATACCCACTACGTTGATTGAGTCATCTTACCAGATTGTAAGAGAGTTGCACGGTCATACCCGCTACGTTGATTGAGTCATCGTACCAGATTGTAAGAGAGTTGCCCGGTCATACCCACTATGTTATTTGAGTCATCGTACCAGATTGTAAGAGAGTTGCACGGTCATACCCACTATGTTGGTTGAGTCGTCGTACCAGATTGTAAGAGAGCTGCATGGTCATACAAACTATGTTGATTGAATCGTTGTACCAGATTGTAAGAGAGTTGCACGGTCATATCCACTATGTTGATTGAGTCGTTGTACCAGATTGTAAGAGAGTTGCACGGTCATACCCACTACGTTGATTGAGTCGTCGGACCAGATTGTAAGAGAGTTGCACGGTCATACCCACTATGTTGGTTGAGTCGTCGTACCAGATTGTAAGAGAGCTGCATGGTCATACCCACTACGTTGATTGAGTCGTCTTACCAGATTGTAAGAGAGTTGCACGGTCATAGCCGCTACGTTGATTGAGTCATCGTACCAGATTGTAAGAGAGTTGCCCGGTCATACCCACTATGTTATTTGAGTCGTCGTACCAGATTGTAAGAGAGTTGCATGGTCATAACCACTATGTTGGTTGAGTCGTCGTACCAAATTGTAAGAGAGTTGCATGGTCATACCCACTACGTTGATTAAGTCGTCGTACCAGATTGTAAGAGAGTTGCTCGGTCATATCCACTATGTTGATTGAGTCGTCATACCAGATTGTAAGAGAGTTGCACGGTCATACCCACTATGTTAATTGAGTCGTCGTACCAGATTGTAAGAGAGTTGCACGGTCATACCCACTATGTTGGTTGAGTCGTCGTACCAGGTTGTAAGAGAGCTGCATGGTCATACCTACTACGTTGATTGAGTTGTCTTACCAGATTGTAAGGGAGTTGCACGGTCATACCCACTACGTTGATTAAGTCATCGTACCAGATTGTAAGAGAGTTGCACGGTCATATCCACTATATTGATTGAGTCATTGTACCAGATTGTAAGAGAGTTGCACGGTCATACCCACTACGTTGATTGAGTCATCGGACCAGATTGTAAGAGAGTTGCACGGTCATACCCACTATGTTGGTTGAGTCGTCGTACCAGATTGTAAGAGAGCTGCATGGTCATAACCACTACGTTGATTGAGTCGTCTTACCAGATTGTAAGAGAGTTGCACGGTCATACCCGCTACGTTGATTGAGTCATCGTACCAGATTGTAAGAGAGTTGCCCGGTCATACCCACTATGTTATTTGAGTCGTCGTACCAGATTGTAAGAGAGTTGCATGGTCATAACCACTATGTTGGTTGAGTCGTCGTACCAGATTGTAAGAGAGCTGCATGGTCATACCAACTACGTTGATTGAGTCGTCGTGACAGATTGTAAGAGAGTTGCATGGTCATACCCACTATGTTGGTTGAGTCGTCATACCAGATTGTAAGAGAGCTGCATGGTCATACCCACTACGTTGATTGAGTCGTCGTACCAAATTGTAAGAGAGCTGCATGGTCATACCAACTACGTTGATTGAGTCGTCGTGACAGATTGTAAGAGAGTTGCATGGTCATACCCACTATGTTGGTTGAGTCGTCATACCAGATTGTAAGAGAGCTGCATGGTCATACCCACTACGTTGATTGAGTCATCGTACCAAATTGTAAGAGAGTTGCATGGTCATACCCACTACGTTGATTAAGTCATCGTACCAGATTGTAAGAGAGTTGCACGGTCATATCCACTATGTTGATTGAGTCGTCGTGACAGATTGTAAGAGAGTTGCATGGTCATACCCACTATGTTGGTTGAGTCGTCATACCAGATTGTAAGAGAGCTGCATGGTCATACCCACTACGTTGATTGAGTCGTCGTACCAAATTGTAAGAGAGCTGCATGGTCATACCAACTACGTTGATTGAGTCGTCGTGACAGATTGTAAGAGAGTTGCATGGTCATACCCACTATGTTGGTTGAGTCGTCATACCAGATTGTAAGAGAGCTGCATGGTCATACCCACTACGTTGATTGAGTCATCGTACCAAATTGTAAGAGAGTTGCATGGTCATACCCACTACGTTGATTAAGTCATCGTACCAGATTGTAAGAGAGTTGCACGGTCATATCCACTATGTTGATTGAGTCGGCATACCAGATTGTAAGAGAGCTGCATGGTCATACCCACTATGTTGATTGAGTCGTCGTACCTGATTGTAAGAGAGCTGTATGGTCATACCCACTATGTTGATTGAGTCGTCATACCAGATTGTAAGAGAGCTGTATGGTCATACCCACTATGTTGATTGAGTCGTCGTACCAGATTGTAAGAGAGTTGCATGGTCATACCCACTATGTTAATTGAGTTGTCGTACCAGATTGTAAGAGAGTTGCATGGTCATACCCACTACGTTGATTGAGTCGTCTTACCAGATTGTTAGAGAGTTGCACGGTCATACCCGCTACGTTGATTGAGTCATCGTACCAGATTGTAAGAGAGTTGCCCGGTCATACCCACTATGTTATTTGAGTCATCGTACCAGATTGTAAGAGAGTTGCACGGTCATACCCACTATGTTGGTTGAGTCGTCGTACCAGATTGTAAGAGAGCTGCATGGTCATACCAACTATGTTGATTGAGTCGTTGTACCAGATTGTAAGAGAGTTGCATGGTCATATCCACTATGTTGATTGAGTCGTTGTACCAGATTGTAAGAGAGTTGCACGGTCATACCCACTACGTTGATTGAGTCGTCGGACCAGATTGTAAGAGAGTTGCACGGTCATACCCACTATGTTGGTTGAGTCGTCGTACCAGATTGTAAGAGAGCTGCATGGTCATACCCACTACGTTGATTGAGTCGTCTTACCAGATTGTAAGAGAGTTGCATGGTCATACCCACTACGTTGATTGAGTCGTCTTACCAGATTGTAAGAGAGTTGCACGGTCATACCCACTACGTTGATTGAGTCATCGGACCAGATTGTAAGAGAGTTGCACGGTCATACCCACTATGTTGGTTGAGTCGTCGTACCAGATTGTAAGAGAGCTGCATGGTCATAACCACTACGTTGATTGAGTCGTCTTACCAGATTGTAAGAGAGTTGCACGGTCATACCCGCTACGTTGATTGAGTCATCGTACCAGATTGTAAGAGAGTTGCCCGGTCATACCCACTATGTTATTTGAGTCGTCGTACCAGATTGTAAGAGAGTTGCATGGTAATAACCACTATGTTGGTTGAGTCGTCGTACCAGATTGTAAGAGAGATGCATGGTCATACCAACTACGTTGATTGAGTCGTCGTGACAGATTGTAAGAGAGTTGCATGGTCATACCCACTATGTTGGTTGAGTCGTCATACCAGATTGTAAGAGAGCTGCATGGTCATACCCACTACGTTGATTGAGTCGTCGTACCAAATTGTAAGAGAGCTGCATGGTCATACCAACTACGTTGATTGAGTCGTCGTGACAGATTGTAAGAGAGTTGCATGGTCATACCCACTATGTTGGTTGAGTCGTCATACCAGATTGTAAGAGAGCTGCATGGTCATACCCACTACGTTGATTGAGTCGTCGTACCAAATTGTAAGAGAGTTGCATGGTCATACCCACTACGTTGATTAAGTCGTCGTACCAGATTGTAAGAGAGTTGCACGGTCATATCCACTATGTTGATTGAGTCGGCATACCAGATTGTAAGAGAGCTGCATGGTCATACCCACTATGTTGATTGAGTCGTCGTACCTGATTGTAAGAGAGCTGTATGGTCATACCCACTATGTTGATTGAGTCGTCATACCAGATTGTAAGAGAGCTGTATGGTCATACCCACTACATTGATTGAGTCATCGTACCAGATTGGAAGAGAGTTGCACGGTCATACCCACTATGTTGGTTGAGTCGTCATACCAGATTGTAAGAGAGCTGCATGGTAATACCTACTATGTTGATTGAGTCGTCGTACCAGATTGTAAAAGAGTTGCACAGTCATACTCACTATGTTAAGTGAGTCATCATACCAGATTGTAAAAGAGTTGCACGGTCATACCCACTATGTTGGTTGAGTCGTCGTACCAGATTGTAAGAGAGCTGCATGGTCATACAAACTATGTTGATTGAGTCGTCGTGACAGATTGTAAGAGAGTTGCATGGTCATACCCACTATGTTGGTTGAGTCGTCATACCAGATTGTAAGAGAGCTGCATGGTCATACCCACTACGTTGATTGAGTCGTCGTACCAAATTGTAAGAGAGTTGCATGGTCATACCCACTACGTTGATTAAGTCGTCGTACCAGATTGTAAGAGAGTTGCACGGTCATATCCACTATGTTGATTGAGTCGGCATACCAGATTGTAAGAGAGCTGCATGGTCATACCCACTATGTTGATTGAGTCGTCGTACCTGATTGTAAGAGAGCTGTATGGTCATACCCACTATGTTGGTTGAGTCGTCGTACCAGGTTGTAAGAGAGCTGCATGGTCATACCTACTACGTTGATTGAGTTGTCTTACCAGATTGTAAGGGAGTTGCACGGTCATACCCACTACGTTGATTAAGTCATCGTACCAGATTGTAAGAGAGTTGCACGGTCATATCCACTATATTGATTGAGTCATTGTACCAGATTGTAAGAGAGTTGCACGGTCATACCCACTACGTTGATTGAGTCATCGGACCAGATTGTAAGAGAGTTGCACGGTCATACCCACTATGTTGGTTGAGTCGTCGTACCAGATTGTAAGAGAGCTGCATGGTCATAACCACTACGTTGATTGAGTCGTCTTACCAGATTGTAAGAGAGTTGCACGGTCATACCCGCTACGTTGATTGAGTCATCGTACCAGATTGTAAGAGAGTTGCCCGGTCATACCCACTATGTTATTTGAGTCGTCGTACCAGATTGTAAGAGAGTTGCATGGTCATAACCACTATGTTGGTTGAGTCGTCGTACCAGATTGTAAGAGAGCTGCATGGTCATACCAACTACGTTGATTGAGTCGTCGTGACAGATTGTAAGAGAGTTGCATGGTCATACCCACTATGTTGGTTGAGTCGTCATACCAGATTGTAAGAGAGCTGCATGGTCATACCCACTACGTTGATTGAGTCGTCGTAACAAATTGTAAGAGAGCTGCATGGTCATACCAACTACGTTGATTGAGTCGTCGTGACAGATTGTAAGAGAGTTGCATGGTCATACCCACTATGTTGGTTGAGTCGTCATACCAGATTGTAAGAGAGCTGCATGGTCATACCCACTACGTTGATTGAGTCGTCGTACCAAATTGTAAGAGAGTTGCATGGTCATACCCACTACGTTGATTAAGTCATCGTACCAGATTGTAAGAGAGTTGCACGGTCATATCCACTATGTTGATTGAGTCGGCATACAAGATTGTAAGAGAGCTGCATGGTCATACCCACTATGTTGATTGAGTCGTCGTACCTGATTGTAAGAGAGCTGTATGGTCATACCCACTATGTTGATTGAGTCGTCATACCAGATTGTAAGAGAGCTGTATGGTCATACCCACTATGTTGATTGAGTCGTCGTACCAGATTGTAAGAGAGTTGCATGGTCATACCCACTATGTTAATTGAGTTGTCGTACCAGATTGTAAGAGAGTTGCATGGTCATACCCACTACGTTGATTGAGTCGTCTTACCAGATTGTAAGAGAGTTGCACGGTCATACCCGCTACGTTGATTGAGTCTTCGTACCAGATTGTAAGAGAGTTGCCCGGTCATACCCACTATGTTATTTGAGTCATCGTACCAGATTGTAAGAGAGTTGCACGGTCATACCCACTATGTTGGTTGAGTCGTCGTACCAGATTGTAAGAGAGCTGCATGGTCATACCAACTATGTTGATTGAGTCGTTGTACCAGATTGTAAGAGAGTTGCATGGTCATATCCACTATGTTGATTGAGTCGTTGTACCAGATTGTAAGAGAGTTGCACGGTCATACCCACTACGTTGATTGAGTCGTCGGACCAGATTGTAAGAGAGTTGCACGGTCATACCCACTATGTTGGTTGAGTCGTCGTACCAGATTGTAAGAGAGCTGCATGGTCATACCCACTACGTTGATTGAGTCGTCTTACCAGATTGTAAGAGAGTTGCATGGTCATACCCACTACGTTGATTGAGTCGTCTTACCAGATTGTAAGAGAGTTGCACGGTCATACCCACTACGTTGATTGAGTCATCGGACCAGATTGTAAGAGAGTTGCACGGTCATACCCACTATGTTGGTTGAGTCGTCGTACCAGATTGTAAGAGAGCTGCATGGTCATAACCACTACGTTGATTGAGTCGTCTTACCAGATTGTAAGAGAGTTGCACGGTCATACCCGCTACGTTGATTGAGTCATCGTACCAGATTGTAAGAGAGTTGCCCGGTCATACCCACTATGTTATTTGAGTCGTCGTACCAGATTGTAAGAGAGTTGCATGGTAATAACCACTATGTTGGTTGAGTCGTCGTACCAGATTGTAAGAGAGCTGCATGGTCATACCAACTACGTTGATTGAGTCGTCGTGACAGATTGTAAGAGAGTTGCATGGTCATACCCACTATGTTGATTGAGTCGTCATACCAGATTGTAAGAGAGCTGCATGGTCATACCCACTACGTTGATTGAGTCGTCGTACCAAATTGTAAGAGAGCTGCATGGTCATACCAACTACGTTGATTGAGTCGTCGTGACAGATTGTAAGAGAGTTGCATGGTCATACCCACTATGTTGGTTGAGTCGTCATACCAGATTGTAAGAGAGCTGCATGGTCATACCCACTACGTTGATTGAGTCGTCGTACCAAATTGTAAGAGAGTTGCATGGTCATACCCACTACGTTGATTAAGTCGTCGTACCAGATTGTAAGAGAGTTGCACGGTCATATCCACTATGTTGATTGAGTCGGCATACCAGATTGTAAGAGAGCTGCATGGTCATACCCACTATGTTGATTGAGTCGTCGTACCTGATTGTAAGAGAGCTGTATGGTCATACCCACTATGTTGATTGAGTCGTCATACCAGATTGTAAGAGAGCTGTATGGTCATACCCACTACATTGATTGAGTCATCGTACCAGATTGGAAGAGAGTTGCACGGTCATACCCACTATGTTGGTTGAGTCGTCATACCAGATTGTAAGAGAGCTTCATGGTAATACCTACTATGTTGATTGAGTCGTCGTACCAGATTGTAAAAGAGTTGCACAGTCATACTCACTATGTTAAGTGAGTCATCATACCAGATTGTAAAAGAGTTGCACGGTCATACCCACTATGTTGGTTGAGTCGTCGTACCAGATTGTAAGAGAGCTGCATGGTCATACAAACTATGTTGATTGAGTCGTCGTGACAGATTGTAAGAGAGTTGCATGGTCATACCCACTATGTTGGTTGAGTCGTCATACCAGATTGTAAGAGAGCTGCATGGTCATACCCACTACGTTGATTGACTCGTCGTACCAAATTGTAAGAGAGTTGCATGGTCATACCCACTACGTTGATTAAGTCGTCGTACCAGATTGTAAGAGAGTTGCACGGTCATATCCACTATGTTGATTGAGTCGGCATACCAGATTGTAAGAGAGCTGCATGGTCATACCCACTATGTTGATTGAGTCGTCGTACCTGATTGTAAGAGAGCTGTATGGTCATACCCACTATGTTGATTGAGTCGTCATACCAGATTGTAAGAGAGCTGTATGGTCATACCCACTATGTTGATTGAGTCGTCGTACCAGATTGTAAGAGAGTTGCATGGTCATACCCACTATGTTAATTGAGTTGTCGTACCAGATTGTAAGAGAGTTGCATGGTCATACCCACTACGTTGATTGAGTCGTCTTACCAGATTGTAAGAGAGTTGCACGGTCATACCCGCTACGTTGATTGAGTCATCGTACCAGATTGTAAGAGAGTTGCCCGGTCATACCCACTATGTTATTTGAGTCATCGTACCAGATTGTAAGAGAGTTGCACGGTCATACCCACTATGTTGGTTGAGTCGTCGTACCAGATTGTACGAGAGCTGCATGGTCATACCAACTATGTTGATTGAGTCGTTGTACCAGATTGTAAGAGAGTTGCACGGTCATATCCACTATGTTGATTGAGTCGTCGGACCAGATTGTAAGAGAGTTGCACGGTCATACCCACTATGTTGGTTGAGTCGTCGTACCAGATTGTAAGAGAGCTGCATGGTCATACCCACTACGTTGATTGAGTCGTCTTACCAGATTGTAAGAGAGCTGCATGGTCATACAAACTATGTTGATTGAGTCATCATACCAGATTGTAAGAGAGCTGCATGGTCATACCCACTATGTTGGTTGAGTCGTCGTACCAGATTGTAAGAGAGTTGCACGGTCATATCCACTACGTTGATTGAGTCGTCGGACCAGATTGTAAGAGAGTTGCACGGTCATACCCACTATGTTGGTTGAGTCGTCGTACCAGATTGTAAGAGAGCTGCATGGTCATACCCACTACGTTGATTGAGTCGTCTTACCAGATTGTAAGAGAGTTGCATGGTCATACCCACTACGTTGATTGAGTCGTCTTACCAGATTGTAAGAGAGTTGCACGGTCATACCCACTACGTTGATTGAGTCATCGGACCAGATTGTAAGAGAGTTGCACGGTCATACCCACTATGTTGGTTGAGTCGTCGTACCAGATTGTAAGAGAGCTGCATGGTCATAACCACTACGTTGATTGAGTCGTCTTACCAGATTGTAAGAGAGTTGCACGGTCATACCCGCTACGTTGATTGAGTCATCGTACCAGATTGTAAGAGAGTTTCCCGGTCATACCCACTATGTTATTTGAGTCGTCGTACCAGATTGTAAGAGAGTTGCATGGTAATAACCACTATGTTGGTTGAGTCGTCGTACCAGATTGTAAGAGAGCTGCATGGTCATACCAACTATGTTGATTGAGTCGTCGTGACAGATTGTAAGAGAGTTGCATGGTCATACCCACTATGTTGGTTGAGTCGTCATACCAGATTGTAAGAGAGCTGCATGGTCATACCCACTACGTTGATTGAGTCGTCGTACCAAATTGTAAGAGAGCTGCATGGTAATACCAACTACGTTGATTGAGTCGTCGTGACAGATTGTAAGAGAGTTGCATGGTCATACCCACTATGTTGGTTGAGTCGTCATACCAGATTGTAAGAGAGCTGCATGGTCATACCCACTACGTTGATTGAGTCGTCATACCAAATTGTAAGAGAGTTGCATGGTCATACCCACTACGTTGATTAAGTCGTCGTACCAGATTGTAAGAGAGTTGCACGGTCATATCCACTATGTTGATTGAGTCGGCATACCAGATTGTAAGAGAGCTGCATGGTCATACCCACTATGTTGATTGAGTCGTCGTACCTGATTGTAAGAGAGCTGTATGGTCATACCCACTATGTTGATTGAGTCGTCATACCAGATTGTAAGAGAGCTGTATGGTCATACCCACTACATTGATTGAGTCATCGTACCAGATTGGAAGAGAATTGCACGGTCATACCCACTATGTTGGTTGAGTCGTCATACCAGATTGTAAGAGAGCTGCATGGTAATACCTACTATGTTGATTGAGTCGTCGTACCAGATTGTAAAAGAGTTGCACAGTCATACTCACTATGTTAAGTGAGTCATCATACCAGATTGTAAAAGAGTTGCACGGTCATACCCACTATGTTGGTTGAGTCGTCGTACCAGATTGTAAGAGAGCTGCATGGTCATACAAACTATGTTGATTGAGTCATCATACCAGATTGTAAGAGAGCTGCATGGTCATACCCACTATGTTGATTGAGTCGTCATACCAGATTGTAAGAGAGTTGCACGGTCATACCCACTATGTTAATTGAGTCGTCGTACCAGATTGTAAGAGAGTTGCACGGTCATATCCACTATGTTGGTTGAGTCATCGTACCATGTTGTAAGAGAGCTGCATGGTCATACCTACTACGTTGATTGAGTTGTCTTACCAGATTGTAAGGGAGTTGCACGGTCATACCCACTACGTTGATTAAGTCGTCGTACCAGATTGTAAGAGAGTTGCACGGTCATATCCACTATGTTGATTGAGTCGTTGTACCAGATTGTAAGAGAGCTGCACGGTCATACCCACTACGTTGATTGAGTCGTCGGACCAGATTGTAAGAGAGTTGCACGGTCATACCCACTATGTTGGTTGAGTCGTCGTACCAGATTGTAAGAGAGCTGCATGGTCATAACCACTATGTTGATTGAGTCGTCTTACCAGATTGTAAGAGAGTTGCACGGTCATACCCGCTACGTTGATTGAGTCATCGTACCAGATTGTAAGAGAGTTGCCCGGTCATACCCACTATGTTATTTGAGTCGTCGTACCAGATTGTAAGAGAGTTGCATGGTCATAACCACTATGTTGGTTGAGTCGTCGTACCAAATTGTAAGAGAGTTTCATGGTCATACCCACTACGTTGATTAAGTCGTCGTACCAGATTGTAAGAGAGTTGCTTGGTCATATCCACTATGTTGATTGAGTCGTCATACCAGATTGTAAGAGAGTTGCACAGTCATACCCACTATGTTAATTGAGTCGTCGTACCAGATTGTAAGAGAGTTGCACGGTCATACCCACTATGTTGGTTGAGTCGTCGTACCAGGTTGTAAGAGAGCTGCATGGTCATACCTACTACGTTGATTGAGTTGTCTTACCAGATTGTAAGGGAGTTGCACGGTCATACCCACTACGTTGATTAAGTCGTCGTACCAGATTGTAAGAGAGTTGCACGGTCATATCCACTATATTGATTGAGTCGTCTTACCAGATTGTAAGAGAGTTGCACGGTCATAGCCGCTACGTTGATTGAGTCATCGTACCAGATTGTAAGAGAGTTGCCCGGTCATACCCACTATGTTATTTGAGTCGTCGTACCAGATTGTAAGAGAGTTGCATGGTAATAACCACTATGTTGGTTGAGTCGTCGTACCAGATTGTAAGAGAGCTGCATGGTCATACCAACTACGTTGATTGAGTCGTCGTGACAGATTGTAAGAGAGTTGCATGGTCATACCCACTATGTTGGTTGAGTCGTCATACCAGATTGTAAGAGAGCTGCATGGTCATACCCACTACGTTGATTGAGTCGTCGTACCAAATTGTAAGAGAGCTGCATGGTCATACCAACTACGTTGATTGAGTCGTCGTGACAGATTGTAAGAGAGTTGCATGGTCATACCCACTATGTTGTTGAGTCGTCATACCAGATTGTAAGAGAGCTGCATGGTCATACCCACTACGTTGATTGAGTCGTCGTACCAAATTGTAAGAGAGTTGCATGGTCATACCCACTACGTTGATTAAGTCGTCATACCAGATTGTAAGAGAGTTGCACGGTCATATCCACTATGTTGATTGAGTCGGCATACCAGATTGTAAGAGAGCTGCATGGTCATACCCACTATGTTGATTGAGTTGTCGTACCTGATTGTAAGAGAGCTGTATGGTCATACCCACTATGTTGATTGAGTCGTCATACCAGATTGTAAGAGAGCTGTATGGTCATACCCACTACATTGATTGAGTCATCGTACCAGATTGGAAGAGAGTTGCACGGTCATACCCACTATGATGGTTGAGTCGTCATACCAGATTGTAAGAGAGCTGCATGGTAATACCTACTATGTTGATTGAGTCGTCGTACCAGATTGTAAAAGAGTTGCACAGTCATACTCACTATGTTAAGTGAGTCATCATACCAGATTGTAAAAGAGTTGCACGGTCATACCCACTATGTTGGTTGAGTCGTCGTACCAGATTGTAAGAGAGCTGCATGGTCATACAAACTATGTTGATTGAGTCATCATACCAGATTGTAAGAGAGCTGCATGGTCATACCCACTATGTTGATTGAGTCGTCATACCAGATTGTAAGAGAGTTGCACGGTCATACCCACTATGTTAATTGAGTCGTCGTACCAGATTGTAAGAGAGTTGCACGGTCATACCCACTATGTTGGTTGAGTCGTCGTACCATGTTGTAAGAGAGCTGCATGGTCATACCTACTACGTTGATTGAGTTGTCTTACCAGATTGTAAGGGAGTTGCACGGTCATACCCACTACGTTGATTAAGTCGTCGTACCAGATTGTAAGAGAGTTGCACGGTCATATCCACTATGTTGATTGAGTCGTTGTACCAGATTGTAAGAGAGTTGCACGGTCATACCCACTACGTTGATTGAGTCGTCGGACCAGATTGTAAGAGAGTTGCACGGTCATACCCACTATGTTGGTTGAGTCGTCGTACCAGATTGTAAGAGAGCTGCATGGTCATAACCACTACGTTGATTGAGTCGTCTTACCAGATTGTAAGAGAGTTGCACGGTCATACCCGCTACGTTGATTGAGTCATCGTACCAGATTGTAAGAGAGTTGCCCGGTCATACCCACTATGTTATTTGAGTCGTCGTACCAGATTGTAAGAGAGTTGCATGGTCATAAGCACTATGTTGGTTGAGTCGTCGTACCAAATTGTAAGAGAGTTGCATGGTCATACCCACTACGTTGATTAAGTCGTCGTACCAGATTGTAAGAGAGTTGCTCGGTCATATCCACTATGTTGATTGAGTCGTCATACCAGATTGTAAGAGAGTTGCACGGTCATACCCACTATGTTAATTGAGTCGTCGTACCAGATTGTAAGAGAGTTGCACGGTCATACCCACTATGTTGGTTGAGTCGTCGTACCAGGTTGTAAGAGAGCTGCATGGTCATACCTACTACGTTGATTGAGTTGTCTTACCAGATTGTAAGGGAGTTGCACGGTCATACCCACTACGTTGATTAAGTCATCGTACCAGATTGTAAGAGAGTTGCACGGTCATATCCACTATATTGATTGAGTCGTTGTACCAGATTGTAAGAGAGTTGCACGGTCATACCCACTACGTTGATTGAGTCATCGGACCAGATTGTAAGAGAGTTGCACGGTCATACCCACTATGTTGGTTGAGTCGTCGTACCAGATTGTAAGAGAGCTGCATGGTCATAACCACTACGTTGATTGAGTCGTCTTACCAGATTGTAAGAGAGTTGAACGGTCATACCTGCTACGTTGATTGAGTCATCGTACCAGATTGTAAGAGAGTTGCCCGATCATACCCACTATGTTATTTGAGTCGTCGTACCAGATTGTAAGAGAGTTGCATGGTCTTAACCACTATGTTGGTTGAGTCGTCGTACCAGATTGTAAGAGAGCTGCATGGTCATACCAACTACGTTGATTGAGTCGTCGTGACAGATTGTAAGAGAGTTGCATGGTCATACCCACTATGTTGGTTGAGTCGTCATACCAGATTGTAAGAGAGCTGCATGGTCATACCCACTACGTTGATTGAGTCGTCGTACCAAATTGTAAGAGAGCAGCATGGTCATACCAACTACGTTGATTGAGTCGTCGTGACAGATTGTAAGAGAGTTGCATGGTCATACCCACTATGTTGGTTGAGTCGTCATACTAGATTGTAAGAGAGCTGCATGGTCATACCCACTACGTTGATTGAGTCGTCGTACCAAATTGTAAGAGAGTTGCATGGTCATACCCACTACGTTGATTAAGTCGTCGTACCAGATTGTAAGAGAGTTGCACGGTCATATCCACTATGTTGATTGAGTCGGCATACCAGATTGTAAGAGAGCTGCATGGTCATACCCACTATGTTGATTGAGTCGTCGTACCTGATTGTAAGAGAGCTGTATGGTCATACCCACTATGTTCATTGAGTCGTCATACCAGATTGTAAGAGAGCTGTATGGTCATACCCACTATGTTGATTGAGTCGTCGTACCAGATTGTAAGAGAGTTGCATGGTCATACCCACTATGTTAATTGAGTTGTCGTACCAGATTGTAAGAGAGTTGCATGGTCATACCCACTACGTTGATTGAGTCATCTTACCAGATTGTAAGAGAGTTGCACGGTCATACCCGCTACGTTGAATGAGTCATCGTACCAGATTGTAAGAGAGTTGCCCGGTCATACCCACTATGTTATTTGAGTCATCGTACCAGATTGTAAGAGAGTTGCACGGTCATACCCACTATGTTGGTTGAGTCGTCGTACCAGATTGTAAGAGAGCTGCATGGTCATACCAACTATGTTGATTGAGTCGTTGTACCAGATTGTAAGAGAGTTGCACGGTCATATCCACTATGTTGATTGAGTCGTTGTACCAGATTGTAAGAGAGTTGCACGGTCATACCCACTACATTGATTGAGTCGTCGGACCAGATTGTAAGAGAGTTGCATGGTCATACCCACTATGTTGGTTGAGTCGTCGTACCAGATTGTAAGAGAGCTGCATGGTCATACCCACTACGTTGATTGAGTCGTCTTACCAGATTGTAAGAGAGTTGCACGGTCATAGCCGCTACGTTGATTGAGTCATCGTACCAGATTGTAAGAGAGTCGCCCGGTCATACCCACTATGTTATTTGAGTCGTCGTACCAGATTGTAAGAGAGTTGCATGGTCATAACCACTATGTTGGTTGAGTCGTCGTACCAAATTGTAAGAGAGTTGCATGGTCATACCCACTACGTTGATTAAGTCGTCGTACCAGATTGTAAGAGAGTTGCTCGGTCATATCCACTATGTTAATTGAGTCGTCGTACCAGATTGTAAGAGAGTTGCACGGTCATACCCACTATGTTGGTTGAGTCATCGTACCAGGTTGTAAGAGAGCTGCATGGTCATACCTACTACGTTGATTGAGTTGTCTTACCAGATTGTAAGGGAGTTGCACGGTCATACCCACTACGTTGATTAAGTCGTCGTACCAGATTGTAAGAGAGTTGCACGGTCATATCCACTATATTGATTGAGTCGTTGTACCAGATTGTAAGAGAGTTGCACGGTCATACCCACTACGTTGATTGAGTCATCGGACCAGATTGTAAGAGAGTTGCACGGTCATACCCACTATGTTGGTTGAGTCGTCGTACCAGATTGTAAGAGAGCTGCATGGTCATAACCACTACGTTGATTGAGTCGTCTTACCAGATTGTAAGAGAGTTGCACGGTCATACCCACTACGTTGATTGAGTCATCGTACCAGATTGTAAGAGAGTTGCCCGGTCATACCCACTATGTTATTTGAGTCGTCGTACCAGATTGTAAGAGAGTTGCATGGTCATACCCACTATGTTGGTTGAGTCGTCGTACCAGATTGTATGAGAGCTGCATGGTCATACCAACTACGTTGATTGAGTCGTCGTGACAGATTGTAAGAGAGTTGCATGGTCATACCCACTATGTTGGTTGAGTCGTCATACCAGATTGTAAGAGAGCTGCATGGTCATACCCACTAAGTTGATTGAGTCGTCGTACCAAATTGTAAGAGAGCTGCATGGTCATACCAACTACGTTGATTGAGTCGTCGTGACAGATTGTAAGAGAGTTGCATGGTCATACCCACTATGTTGGTTGAGTCGTCATACCAGATTGTAAGAGAGCTGCATGGTCATACCCACTACGTTGATTGAGTCGTCGTACCAAATTGTAAGAGAGTTGCATGGTCATACCCACTACGTTGATTAAGTCGTCATACCAGATTGTAAGAGAGTTGCACGGTCATATCCACTATGTTGATTGAGTCGGCATACCAGATTGTAAGAGAGCTGCATGGTCATACCCACTATGTTGATTGAGTCGTCGTACCTGATTGTAAGAGAGCTGTATGGTCATACCCACTATGTTGATTGAGTCGTCATACCAGATTGTAAGAGAGCTGTATGGTCATACCCACTATGTTGATTGAGTCGTCGTACCAGATTGTAAGAGAGTTGCATGGTCATACCCACTATGTTAATTGAGTTGTCGTACCAGATTGTAAGAGAGTTGCATGGTCATACCCACTACGTTGATTGAGTCATCTTACCAGATTGTAAGAGAGTTGCACGGTCATACCCGCTACGTTGATTGAGTCATCGTACCAGATTGTAAGAGAGTTGCCCGGTCATACCCACTATGTTATTTGAGTCATCGTACCAGATTGTAAGAGAGTTGCACGGTCATACCCACTATGTTGGTTGAGTCATCGTACCAGATTGTAAGAGAGCTGCATGGTCATACCAACTATGTTGATTGAGTCATTGTACCAGATTGTAAGAGAGTTGCACGGTCATATCCACTATGTTGATTGAGTCGTTGTACCAGATTGTAAGAGAGTTGCACGGTCATACCCACTACGTTGATTGAGTCGTCGGACCAGATTGTAAGAGAGTTGCACGGTCATACCCACTATGTTGGTTGAGTCGTCGTACCAGATTGTAAGAGAGCTGCATGGTCATACCCACTACGTTGATTGAGTCGTCTTACCAGATTGTAAGAGAGTTGCACGGTCATAGCCGCTACGTTGATTGAGTCATCGTACCAGATTGTAAGAGAGTTGCCCGGTCATACCCACTATGTTATTTGAGTCGTCGTTCCAGATTGTAAGAGAGTTGCATGGTCATAACCACTATGTTGGTTGAGTCGTCGTACCAGATTGTAAGAGAGCTGCATGGTCATACCAACTACGTTGATTGAGTCGTCGTGACAGATTGTAAGAGAGTTGCATGGTCATACCCACTATGTTGGTTGAGTCGTCGTACCAGATTGTAAGAGAGCTGTATGGTCATACCCACTATGTTGATTGAGTCGTCGTACCAGATTGTAAGAGAGTTGCATGGTCATACCCACTATGTTAATTGAGTTGTCGTACCAGATTGTAAGAGAGTTGCATGGTCATACCCACTACGTTGATTGAGTCATCTTACCAGATTGTAAGAGAGTTGCACGGTCATACCCGCTACGTTGATTGAGTCATCGTACCAGATTGTAAGAGAGTTGCCCGGTCATACCCACTATGTTATTTGAGTCATCGTACCAGATTGTAAGAGAGTTGCACGGTCATACCCACTATGTTGGTTGAGTCATCGTACCAGATTGTAAGAGAGCTGCATGGTCATACCAACTATGTTGATTGAGTCATTGTACCAGATTGTAAGAGAGTTGCACGGTCATATCCACTATGTTGATTGAGTCGTTGTACCAGATTGTAAGAGAGTTGCACGGTCATACCCACTACGTTGATTGAGTCGTCGGACCAGATTGTAAGAGAGTTGCACGGTCATACCCACTATGTTGGTTGAGTCGTCGTACCAGATTGTAAGAGAGCTGCATGGTCATACCCACTACGTTGATTGAGTCGTCTTACCAGATTGTAAGAGAGTTGCACGGTCATAGCCGCTACGTTGATTGAGTCATCGTACCAGATTGTAAGAGAGTTGCCCGGTCATACCCACTATGTTATTTGAGTCGTCGTTCCAGATTGTAAGAGAGTTGCATGGTCATAACCACTATGTCGGTTGAGTCGTCGTACCAGATTGTAAGAGAGCTGCATGGTCATACCAACTACGTTGATTGAGTCGTCGTGACAGATTGTAAGAGAGTTGCATGGTCATACCCACTATGTTGGTTGAGTCGTCATACCAGATTGTAAGAGAGCTGCATGGTCATACCCACTACGTTGATTGAGTCGTCGTACCAAATTGTAAGAGAGTTGCATGGTCATACCCACTATGTTGATTAAGTCGTCGTACCAGATTGTAAGAGAGTTGCACGGTCATATCCACTATGTCGGCATACCAGATTGTAAGAGAGCTGCATGGTCATACCCACTATGTTGATTGAGTCGTCGTACCTGATTGTAAGAGAGCTGTATGGTCATACCCACTATGTTGATTGAGTCGTCATACCAGATTGTAAGAGAGCTGCATGGTCATACCCACTATGTTGATTGAGTCGTCGTACCAGATTGTAAGAGAGTTGCATGGTCATACCCACTATGTTAATTGAGTTGTCGTATCAGATTGTAAGAGAGCTGCATGGTCATACCCACTACGTTGATTGAGTCGTCTTACCAGATTGTAAGAGAGTTGTATGGTCATACCCGCTACGTTGATTGAGTCATCGTACCAGATTGTAAGAGAGTTGCCCGGTCATACCCACTATGTTATTTGAGTCGTCGTACCAGATTGTAAAAGAGTTGCATGGTCATAACCACTATGTTGGTTGAGTCGTCGTACCAGATTGTAAGAGAGCTGCATGGTGATACCAACTACGTTGATTGAGTCGTCGTGACAGATTGTAAGAGAGTTGCATGGTCATACCCACTATGTTGGTTGAGTCGTCATACCAGATTGTAAGAGAGCTGCATGGTCATACCCACTACGTTGATTAAGTCGTCGTACCAGATTGTACGAGAGTTGCACGGTCATATCCACTATGTTGATTGTGTCGGCATACCAGATTGTAAGAGAGCTGCATGGTCATACCCACTATGTTGATTGAGTCGTTGTACCTGATTGTAAGAGAGCTGTATGGTCATACCCACTATGTTGATTGAGTCGTCATACCAGATTGTAAGAGAGCTGCATGGTCATACCCACTATGTTGATTGAGTCGTTGTACCTGATTGTAAGAGAGCTGTATGGTCATACCCACTATGTTGATTGAGTCGTCATACCAGATTGTAAGAGAGCTGCATGGTCATACCCATTATGTTGATTGAGTCGTCGTACCAGATTGTAAGAGAGTTGCATGGTCATACCCACTATGTTAATTGAGTTGTCGTACCAGATTGTAAGAGAGTTGCACGGTCATACCCACTATGTTGGTTGAGTCGTCGTACCAGATTGTAAGAGAGCTGCATGGTCATACCAACTATGTTGATTGAGTCGTTGTACCAGATTGTAAGAGACTTGCACGGTCATACCCACTATGTTAATTGAGTCGTCATACCAGATTGTAAGAGAGTTGCACGGTCATACCCACTATGTTGGTTGAGTCATCGTACCAGGTTGGAAGAGAGCTGCATGGTCGTACCCACTACGTTGATTGAGTCGTCTTACCAGATTGTAAGGGAGTTGCATGGTCATACGCACAATGTTGATTGAGTTGTCGTACCAGATTGTAAGAGAGCTGCATGGTCATACCAACTACATTGATTGAGTCGTCTTACCAGATTGTAAGAGAGTTGCACGGTCATACCCGCTACGTTGATTGAGTCATCGCACCAGATTGTAAGAGAGTTGCACGGTCATACCCACTATGTTATTTAAGTCGTTGTACCAGATTGTAAGAGAGTTGCATGGTCATAACCACTATGTTGGTTGAGTCGTCGTACCAGATTGTAAGAGAGCTGTATGGTCATACCAACTACGTTGATTGAGTCATCGTAACAGATTGTAAGAGAGTTGCATGGTCATACCCACTATGTTGGTTGAGTCTTCATACCAGATTGTAAGAGAGCTGCACGGTCATACCCACTACGTTGATTGAGTCGTCGTACCAAATTGTAAAAGAGTTGCACGGTCATACCCACTACGTTGATTAAGTCGTCGTACCAGATTGTAAGGGACTTGCACGGTCATATCCACTATGTTGATTGAGTCGGCATACCAGATTGTATGAGAGCTGCATGGTCATACCCACTATGTTGATTGAGTCGTCGTACCAGATTGTAAGAGAGTTGCATGGTCATACCCACAATGTTAATTGAGTTGTCGTACCAGATTGTCAGAGAGTTGCATGGTCATACCCACTATGTTGGTTGAGTCGTCATACCAGATTGTAAGAGAGCTGCATGGTCATACCCACTACGTTGATTAAGTCGTCGTACCAGATTGTACGAGAGTTGCACGGTCATATCCACTATGTTGATTGTGTCGGCATACCAGATTGTAAGAGAGCTGCATGGTCATACCCACTATGTTGATTGAGTCGTTGTACCTGATTGTAAGAGAGCTGTATGGTCATACCCACTATGTTGATTGAGTCGTCATACCAGATTGTAAGAGAGCTGCATGGTCATACCCACTATGTTGATTGAGTCGTTGTACCTGATTGTAAGAGAGCTGTATGGTCATACCCACTATGTTGATTGAGTCGTCATACCAGATTGTAAGAGAGCTGCATGGTCATACCCATTATGTTGATTGAGTCGTCGTACCAGATTGTAAGAGAGTTGCATGGTCATACCCACTATGTTAATTGAGTTGTCGTACCAGATTGTAAGAGAGTTGCACGGTCATACCCACTATGTTGGTTGAGTCGTCGTACCAGATTGTAAGAGAGCTGCATGGTCATACCAACTATGTTGATTGAGTCGTTGTACCAGATTGTAAGAGACTTGCACGGTCATACCCACTATGTTAATTGAGTCGTCATACCAGATTGTAAGAGAGTTGCACGGTCATACCCACTATGTTGGTTGAGTCATCGTACCAGGTTGGAAGAGAGCTGCATGGTCGTACCCACTACGTTGATTGAGTCGTCTTACCAGATTGTAAGGGAGTTGCACGGTCATACGCACAATGTTGATTGAGTTGTCGTACCAGATTGTAAGAGAGCTGCATGGTCATACCAACTACATTGATTGAGTCGTCTTACCAGATTGTAAGAGAGTTGCACGGTCATACCCGCTACGTTGATTGAGTCATCGCACCAGATTGTAAGAGAGTTGCACGGTCATACCCACTATGTTATTTAAGTCGTTGTACCAGATTGTAAGAGAGTTGCATGGTCATAACCACTATGTTGGTTGAGTCGTCGTACCAGATTGTAAGAGAGCTGTATGGTCATACCAACTACGTTGATTGAGTCATCGTAACAGATTGTAAGAGAGTTGCATGGTCATACCCACTATGTTGGTTGAGTCTTCATACCAGATTGTAAGAGAGCTGCACGGTCATACCCACT
The DNA here is from genome assembly GCF_978046115.1 of Saccoglossus kowalevskii. NCBI lineage: Eukaryota > Metazoa > Hemichordata > Enteropneusta > Harrimaniidae > Saccoglossus > Saccoglossus kowalevskii. Next base: position 2,942,518 of record NC_140650.1, on the reverse strand, counting down.
ACGTTGATTGAGTCGTCGTACCAAATTGTAAGAGAGTTGCACGGTCATACCCACTACGTTGATTAAGTCGTCGTACCAGATTGTAAGGGACTTGCACGGTCATATCCACTATGTTGATTGAGTCGGCATACCAGATTGTATGAGAGCTGCATGGTCATACCCACTATGTTGATTGAGTCGTCGTACCAGATTGTAAGAGAGTTGCATGGTCATACCCACAATGTTAATTGAGTTGTCGTACCAGATTGTCAGAGAGTTGCACGGTCATACCCACTATGTTGGTTGAGTCGTCGTACCAGATTGTAAGAGAGCTGCATGGTCATACCAACTACGTTGATTGAGTCGTCGTACCAGATTGTAAGAGAGTTGCACAGTCATACCCACTATGTTAATTGAGTCGTCATACCAGATTGTAAGAGAGTTGCACGGTCATACCCACTATGTTGGTTGAGTCGTCGTACCAGGTTGGAAGAGAGCTGCATGGTCATACCCACTATGTTGATTGAGTCGTCTTACCAGATAGTAAGGGAGTTGCACGGTCATACCCACAACATTGATTGAGTTGTCGTACCAGATTGTAAGAGAGCTGCATGGTCAAACCAACTACATTGATTGACTCGTCGTACCAGATTGTATGAGAGTTGCACGGTCATACCCACTACGTTGATTGAATCGTCGTACCAGATTGTAAGAGAGCTGCATGGTCATACCCACTATGTTGATTGAGTCGTCTTACCAGATTGTAAGAGAGTTGCACGGTCATACCCTCTACGTTGATTGAATCATCGTACCAGATTTTAAGAGAGCTGCATGGTCATACCCACTATGTTGATTGAGTCGTCGTTCCAGATTGTAAGAGAGTTGCACAGTCATAACCACTATGTTAATTGAGTCGTCATACCAGATTGTAAGAGAGTTGCATGGTCATACCCACTATGTTAATTGAGTCGTCGTACCAGATTGTAAGAGAGTTGCACGATCATAACCACTATCTTGGTTGAGTCGTCATACCAGATTGTAAGAGAGCTGCATGGTCATACCAACTACGTTGATTGAGTCGTCGTACCAGATTGTAAGAGAGTTGCACGGTCATACCCACTACGTTGATTGAATCGTCGTACCAGATTGTAAGACAGTTGCACGATCATACCCACTACTTTGATTGAGTCATCGTACCAGATTGGTTGGAAGAGAGTTGCACGGTCATGCCCACTATGTTGGTTGAGTCGTCATACCAGATTGTAAGAGAGCTGCATGGTCATACCCACTATGTTGATTGAGTCGTTGTACCAGATTGTAAGAGAGTTGCACGGTCATAGCCACTATGTTAATTGAGTCGTCGTACCAGATTGTAAGAGAGATGCATGGTCATACCAACTACGTTGATTGATTCGTTGTACCAGATTGTAAGAGAGTTGCACGATCATACCCACTACGTTGATTGAGTCGTCATACCAGATTGTAAGAGAGTTGCATGGTCATACCCACTATGTTAATTGAGTTGTCGTACCAGATTGTAAGAGAGTTGCACGATCATAACCACTATCTTGGTTGAGTCGTCATACCAGATTGTAAGAGAGCTGCATGGTCATACCAACTACGTTGATTGAGTCGTCGTACCATATTGTAAGAGAGTTGCACGGTCATATCCACAACGTTGATTGAGTTGTCGTACCAGATTGTAAGAGAGCTGCATGGTCATACCAACTACATTGATTGACTCGTCGTACCAGATTGTAAGAGAGTTGCATGGTCATACCCACTACGTTGATTGAATCGTCGTACCAGATTGTAAGAGAGTTGCACAGACATACCCACTATGTTGGTTGAGTCGTCATGCCAGATTGTAAGAGAGTTGCACGGTCATACCCACTATGTTGATTGAGTCGTCATACCAGATTGTAAGAGAGTTGCATGGTAATACCCACTATGTTGGTTGAGTCGTCGTACCAGATTGTAAGTGAGCTGCATGGTCATACCCACTACATTGATTGAGTCGTCTTACCAGATTGTAAGATTGTTGCACGGTCATACCCACTATGTTGGTTGAGTCATCATACCAGATTGTAAGAGAGCTGCATGGTCATACCCACTATGTTGATTGAGTCTTCGTACCAGATTGTAAGAGAGTTGCACGGTCATACCCACTATGTTAATTGAGTCGTCGTACCAGATTGTAAGAGTGTTGCACGGTCATACCCACTATGTTGGTTGAGTCATCGTACCAGGTTGTAAGATAGCTGCATGGTCATACCCACTACATTGATTGACTCGTCGTACCAGATTGTATGAGAGTTGCACGGTCATACCCACTACGTTGATTGAATCGTCGTACCAGATTGTAAGAGAGCTGCATGGTCATACCCACTATGTTGATTGAGTCGTCTTACCAGATTGTAAGAGAGTTGCACGGTCATACCCTCTACGTTGATTGAATCATCGTACCAGATTTTAAGAGAGCTGCATGGTCATACCCACTATATTGATTGAGTCGTCGTTCCAGATTGTAAGAGAGTTGCACAGTCATAACCACTATGTTAATTGAGTCGTCATACCAGATTGTAAGAGAGTTCCATGGTCATACCCACTATGTTAATTGAGTCGTCGTACCAGATTGTAAGAGAGTTGCACGATCATAACCACTATCTTGGTTGACTCGTCATACCAGATTGTAAGAGAGCTGCATGGTCATACCAACTACGTTGATTGAGTCGTCGTACCAGATTGTAAGAGAGTTGCACGGTCATACCCACTACGTTGATTGAATCGTCGTACCAGATTGTAAGAGAGTTGCACGATCGTACCCACTACTTTGATTGAGTCATCGTACCAGATTGGAAGAGAGTTGCACGGTCATGCCCACTATGTTGGTTGAGTCGTCATACCAGATTGTAAGAGAGCTGCATGGTCATACCCACTATGTTGATTGAGTCGTTGTACCAGATTGTAAGAGAGTTGCACGGTCATAGCCACTATGTTAATTGAGTCGTCGTACCAGATTGTAAGAGAGATGCATGGTCATACCAACTACGTTGATTGATTCGTTGTACCAGATTGTAAGAGAGTTGCACGATCATACCCACTACGTTGATTGAGTCGTCATACCAGATTGTAAGAGAGTTGCATGGTCATACCCACTATGTTAATTGAGTTGTCGTACCAGATTGTAAGAGAGTTGCACGATCATAACCACTATCTTGGTTGAGTCGTCATACCAGATTGTAAGAGAGCTGCATGGTCATACCAACTACGTTGATTGAGTCGTCGTACCATATTGTAAGAGAGTTGCACGGTCATATCCACAACGTTGATTGAGTTGTCATACCAGATTGTAAGAGAGTTGCACGGTCATACCCACTATGTTGGTTGAGTCATCGTACCAGGTTGGAAGAGAGCTGCATGGTCGTACCCACTACGTTGATTGAGTCGTCTTACCAGATTGTAAGGGAGTTGCACGGTCATACGCACAATGTTGATTGAGTTGTCGTACCAGATTGTAAGAGAGCTGCATGGTCATACCAACTACATTGATTGAGTCGTCTTACCAGATTGTAAGAGAGTTGCACGGTCATACCCGCTACGTTGATTGAGTCATCGCACCAGATTGTAAGAGAGTTGCACGGTCATACCCACTATGTTATTTAAGTCGTTGTACCAGATTGTAAGAGAGTTGCATGGTCATAACCACTATGTTGGTTGAGTCGTCGTACCAGATTGTAAGAGAGCAGTATGGTCATACCAACTACGTTGATTGAGTCATCGTAACAGATTGTAAGAGAGTTGCATGGTCATACCCACTATGTTGGTTGAGTCTTCATACCAGATTGTAAGAGAGCTGCATGGTCATACCCACTACGTTGATTGAGTCGTCGTACCAAATTGTAAGAGAGTTGCACGGTCATACCCACTACGTTGATTAAGTCGTCGTACCAGATTGTAAGGGACTTGCACGGTCATATCCACTATGTTGATTGAGTCGGCATACCAGATTGTATGAGAGCTGCATGGTCATACCCACTATGTTGATTGAGTCGTCGTACCAGATTGTAAGAGAGTTGCATGGTCATACCCACAATGTTAATTGAGTTGTCGTACCAGATTGTCAGAGAGTTGCACGGTCATACCCACTATGTTGGTTGAGTCGTCGTACCAGATTGTAAGAGAGCTGCATGGTCATACCAACTACGTTGATTGAGTCGTCGTACCAGATTGTAAGAGAGTTGCACAGTCATACCCACTATGTTAATTGAGTCGTCATACCAGATTGTAAGAGAGTTGCACGGTCATACCCACTATGTTGGTTGAGTCGTCGTACCAGGTTGGAAGAGAGCTGCATGGTCATACCCACTATGTTGATTGAGTCGTCTTACCAGATAGTAAGGGAGTTGCACGGTCATACCCACAACATTGATTGAGTTGTCGTACCAGATTGTAAGAGAGCTGCATGGTCAAACCAACTACATTGATTGACTCGTCGTACCAGATTGTATGAGAGTTGCACGGTCATACCCACTACGTTGATTGAATCGTCGTACCAGATTGTAAGAGAGCTGCATGGTCATACCCACTATGTTGATTGAGTCGTCTTACCAGATTGTAAGAGAGTTGCATGGTCATACCCTCTACGTTGATTGAATCATCGTACCAGATTTTAAGAGAGCTGCATGGTCATACCCACTATGTTGATTGAGTCGTCGTTCCAGATTGTAAGAGAGTTGCACAGTCATAACCACTATGTTAATTGAGTCGTCATACCAGATTGTAAGAGAGTTGCATGGTCATACCCACTATGTTAATTGAGTCGTCGTACCAGATTGTAAGAGAGTTGCACGATCATAACCACTATCTTGGTTGAGTCGTCATACCAGATTGTAAGAGAGCTGCATGGTCATACCAACTACGTTGATTGAGTCGTCGTACCAGATTGTAAGAGAGTTGCACGGTCATACCCACTACGTTGATTGAATCGTCGTACCAGATTGTAAGACAGTTGCACGATCATACCCACTACTTTGATTGAGTCATCGTACCAGATTGGTTGGAAGAGAGTTGCACGGTCATGCCCACTATGTTGGTTGAGTCGTCATACCAGATTGTAAGAGAGCTGCATGGTCATACCCACTATGTTGATTGAGTCGTTGTACCAGATTGTAAGAGAGTTGCACGGTCATAGCCACTATGTTAATTGAGTCGTCGTACCAGATTGTAAGAGAGATGCATGGTCATACCAACTACGTTGATTGATTCGTTGTACCAGATTGTAAGAGAGTTGCACGATCATACCCACTACGTTGATTGAGTCGTCATACCAGATTGTAAGAGAGTTGCATGGTCATACCCACTATGTTAATTGAGTTGTCGTACCAGATTGTAAGAGAGTTGCACGATCATAACCACTATCTTGGTTGAGTCGTCATACCAGATTGTAAGAGAGCTGCATGGTCATACCAACTACGTTGATTGAGTCGTCGTACCATATTGTAAGAGAGTTGCACGGTCATATCCACAACGTTGATTGAGTTGTCGTACCAGATTGTAAGAGAGCTGCATGGTCATACCAACTACATTGATTGACTCGTCGTACCAGATTGTAAGAGAGTTGCATGGTCATACCCACTACGTTGATTGAATCGTCGTACCAGATTGTAAGAGAGTTGCACAGACATACCCACTATGTTGGTTGAGTCGTCATGCCAGATTGTAAGAGAGTTGCACGGTCATACCCACTATGTTGATTGAGTCGTCATACCAGATTGTAAGAGAGTTGCATGGTAATACCCACTATGTTGGTTGAGTCGTCGTACCAGATTGTAAGTGAGCTGCATGGTCATACCCACTACATTGATTGAGTCGTCTTACCAGATTGTAAGAGAGTTGCACGGTCATACCCACTATGTTGGTTGAGTCATCATACCAGATTGTAAGAGAGCTGCATGGTCATACCCACTATGTTGATTGAGTCTTCGTACCAGATTGTAAGAGAGTTGCACGGTCATACCCACTATGTTAATTGAGTCGTCGTACCAGATTGTAAGAGTGTTGCACGGTCATACCCACTATGTTGGTTGAGTCATCGTACCAGGTTGTAAGATAGCTGCATGGTCATACCCACTACATTGATTGACTCGTCGTACCAGATTGTATGAGAGTTGCACGGTCATACCCACTACGTTGATTGAATCGTTGTACCAGATTGTAAGAGAGCTGCATGGTCATACCCACTATGTTGATTGAGTCGTCTTACCAGATTGTAAGAGAGTTGCACGGTCATACCCTCTACGTTGATTGAATCATCGTACCAGATTTTAAGAGAGCTGCATGGTCATACCCACTATGTTGATTGAGTCGTCGTTCCAGATTGTAAGAGAGTTGCACAGTCATAACCACTATGTTATTTGAGTCGTCATACCAGATTGTAAGAGAGTTCCATGGTCATACCCACTATGTTAATTGAGTCGTCGTACCAGATTGTAAGAGAGTTGCACGATCATAACCACTATCTTGGTTGAGTCGTCATACCAGATTGTAAGAGAGCTGCATGGTCATACCAACTACGTTGATTGAGTCGTCGTACCAGATTGTAAGAGAGTTGCACGGTCATACCCACTACGTTGATTGAATCGTCGTACCAGATTGTAAGAGAGTTGCACGATCGTACCCACTACTTTGATTGAGTCATCGTACCAGATTGGAAGAGAGTTGCACGGTCATGCCCACTATGTTGGTTGAGTCGTCATACCAGATTGTAAGAGAGCTGCATGGTCATACCCACTATGTTGATTGAGTCGTTGTACCAGATTGTAAGAGAGTTGCACGGTCATAGCCACTATGTTAATTGAGTCGTCGTACCAGATTGTAAGAGAGATGCATGGTCATACCAACTACGTTGATTGATTCGTTGTACCAGATTGTAAGAGAGTTGCACGATCATACCCACTACGTTGATTGAGTCGTCATACCAGATTGTAAGAGAGTTGCATGGTCATACCCACTATGTTAATTGAGTTGTCGTACCAGATTGTAAGAGAGTTGCACGATCATAACCACTATCTTGGTTGAGTCGTCATACCAGATTGTAAGAGAGCTGCATGGTCATACCAACTACGTTGATTGAGTCGTCGTACCATATTGTAAGAGAGTTGCACGGTCATATCCACAACGTTGATTGAGTTGTCGTACCAGATTGTAAGAGAGCTGCATGGTCATACCAACTACATTGATTGACTCGTCGTACCAGATTGTAAGAGAGTTGCATGGTCATACCCACTACGTTGATTGAATCGTCGTACCAGATTGTAAGAGAGTTGCACAGACATACCCACTATGTTGGTTGAGTCGTCATGCCAGATTGTAAGAGAGTTGCACGGTCATACCCACTATGTTGATTGAGTCGTCATACCAGATTGTAAGAGAGTTGCATGGTAATACCCACTATGTTGGTTGAGTCGTCGTACCAGATTGTAAGTGAGCTGCATGGTCATACCCACTACATTGATTGAGTCGTCTTACCAGATTGTAAGAGAGTTGCACGGTCATACCCACTATGTTGGTTGAGTCATCATACCAGATTGTAAGAGAGCTGCATGGTCATACCCACTATGTTGATTGAGTCTTCGTACCAGATTGTAAGAGAGTTGCACGGTCATACCCACTATGTTAATTGAGTCGTCGTACCAGATTGTAAGAGTGTTGCACGGTCATACCCACTATGTTGGTTGAGTCATCGTACCAGGTTGTAAGATAGCTGCATGGTCATACCCACTACATTGATTGACTCGTCGTACCAGATTGTATGAGAGTTGCACGGTCATACCCACTACGTTGATTGAATCGTCGTACCAGATTGTAAGAGAGCTGCATGGTCATACCCACTATGTTGATTGAGTCGTCTTACCAGATTGTAAGAGAGTTGCACGGTCATACCCTCTACGTTGATTGAATCATCGTACCAGATTTTAAGAGAGCTGCATGGTCATACCCACTATGTTGATTGAGTCGTCGTTCCAGATTGTAAGAGAGTTGCACAGTCATAACCACTATGTTAATTGAGTCGTCATACCAGATTGTAAGAGAGTTCCATGGTCATACCCACTATGTTAATTGAGTCGTCGTACCAGATTGTAAGAGAGTTGCACGATCATAACCACTATCTTGGTTGAGTCGTCATACCAGATTGTAAGAGAGCTGCATGGTCATACCAACTACGTTGATTGAGTCGTCGTACCAGATTGTAAGAGAGTTGCACGGTCATACCCACTACGTTGATTGAATCGTCGTACCAGATTGTAAGAGAGTTGCACGATCATACCCACTACGTTGATTGAGTCATCGTACCAGATTGTAAGAGAGTTGCACGGTCATACCCACTATGTTGGTTGAGTCGTCATACCAGATTGTAAGAGAGCTGCATGGTCATACCCACTATGTTGATTGAGTCTTCGTACCAGATTGTAAGAGAGTTGCACGGTCATACCCACTATGTTAATTGAGTCGTCGTACCAGATTGTAAGAGTGTTGCACGGTCATACCCACTATGTTGGTTGAGTCATCGTACCAGGTTGTAAGAGAGCTGCATGGTCATACCCACTACGTTGATTGAGTTGTCTTAACAGATTGTAAGGGAGTTGCACGGTCATACCCACTACGTTGATTAAGTCGTCGTACCAGATTGTAAGAGAGTTGCACGGTCATATCCACTATGTTGATTGAGTCGTTGTACCAGATTGTAAGAGAGTTGCACGGTCATTCCCACTACGTTGATTGATTCGTCGTACCAGATTGTAAGAGAGTTGCACGGTCATACCCACTATGTTGATTGAGTCGTCAGACCAGATTGTAAGAGAGTTGCACGGTCATACCCACTATGTTGGTTGAGTCATCGTACCAGATTGTAAGAGAGCTGCATGGTCATACCCACTACGTTGATTGAGTCGTAGTACCAGATTGTAAGAGAATTGCAAAGTCATACCCGCTACGTTGACTGAGTCATCGTACCAGATTGTAAGAGAGTTGCACGGTCATACCCACTATGTTATTTGAGTCGTCGTACCAGATTGTAAGAGAGTTGCATGGTCATAACCACTATGTTGGTTGAGTCGTCGTACCAGATTGTAAGAGAGCTGCATGGTCATACCAACTACGTTGATTGAGTCGTCGTACCACATTGTAAGAGAGTTGCATGGTCATACCCACTATGTTGTTTGAGTCCTCATACCAGATTGTAAGAGAGCTGCATGGTCATACCCACTACGTTGATTGAGTCGTCGTACCAGATTGTAAGAGAGTTGCATGGTCATATCCACTATGTTGATTGATTCGGCATACCAGATTGTAAGAGAGCTGCATGGTCATACCCACTATGTTGATTGAGTCGTCGTACCTGATTGTAAGAGAGCTGTGTGGTCATACCCACTATGTTAATTGAGTCGTCTTACCAGATTGTAAGAGAGCAGCATGGTCATACCCACTATGTTGATTGAGTCGTCGTACCAGATTGTAAGAGAGTTGCATGGTCATACCCACTTTGTTATAATAATAATAATAATAATAATAATAATCTTTATTGAAACCGTATCCCGGAGTGGGATCTTAGTTGAAAATACAATAAAGTAATACAAAAAAGATAAAAAATAACACAAGACATTCAAAGACAATAGAAAATAAAAAATAAAATTAAATTATTTGGCGGTTGGTTGAGGCAACTGGCATTTTAAGATTTTTTCTTGTCGTAATTTGAAACAAGTGTGGATGAATTTTCCTAGTTCAATGATTGTTTTGTCATTTTTAATTTTTAGTATATTTGTAAGTTTTTCGTCATCCGTCCCCAAGTTGCTTATATTGTATTTAATATTCTTGATCATGATTTCTCGTTCCTTCTTGTATAAATCACAATTGAGAAGAAAATGTTTTTCGTTTTCAATTTCCTGTTTGTCACAAACTGGGCAAATTCGGTCCTCCGCTAAAATGTTATTATATCTGCCCCTTTCGATTTGAAGGGTATGAGCACTTATTCTGAGTTTTGTCATAGCTGCTCTATGATTTGGATTTTTGATTGTGGTGAGATATTTTTCATATGCAAATTCTGTTTTAATTTTCCTATAGGTTCGTAACTTGTTTTTATGGTTTTTACCTTTATTGTCATCGTGTAATGTTTCTGTACTATGTATTTCAAAGGATTGTTCTAGTTTGCGCGTTACTGTTTCAGTGATTTGTTTTTCATCAAGAGATTTATGGTTTTCCCAAATATTTCCCATATTTAAATTTTCTAAAATTTGTTTTATGTCTGTTACCCAGTTGTCTTTTCCTTTTTTATCAAGATGTATCCCAAGATTGTAAGCTTCATGTACTAGCGAATTTGGGTTAGAATTATTAATTTTGATCCAATATTTGATCATATATTTTAAGCTTGATGCTAGGAGAGGATATCTTCCCAACTCTAGTAGGCTTGCCAAATTACTTGCTTTGCTATTTACTTTTAGAAGGTATTTGCAGAAATGTATTTGTACTTTTTCCATTGGTGTTGACAGATTTGCCATTAGATGCGATTTATTGATGTTCTCGCTCGTCCAAATTTCACTGCAGTAAAGCATAATTGGTTTTACAATTGCATCGAACATTTTTAAGTATGTTTTGATTGGAGTTAGTTTTTCTGAGAATAGCATTTGTTTCATTTTGAAACATGCCTTCATTGCTCTAGCTCTGAGGTCTTCTTGTGCTCCGATGAATTTACCTGATTTGTGTAGTTTAATGCCGAGGTATGTGTAGGTTTTTGTATTTTCAAGTTCCTTTCCATCAACATAGAATTTTAGTTTGTCCTGTGATTTTTTTGACCTACTAAACATGATGATTTTTGACTTAGAGATATTAATATTGAGTTTCCATTTCTGACAGTAAGTTTCAAGAGAATTTATGGCATTTTGTAAGCCAGTATGTGATTGGGATAATACTACAAGGTCGTCTGCATATAGCAGACATGGGAGACTTGTGTTTAGGAGACTTGGTGGGTCATTATGAGCCAAGTCTAATGATGTTTTAATGTCATTTACATAGATATTGAAAAGGAGTGGGCTGAGTCCATCCCCTTGTCTAATTCCTCTATTAATTGTGAAGCTGTCTGTTACACACTGTTTAAGTTTAACACATCCTGTTGAGTTCAGATAAATGGATTTTATGATGTTGTAGAATTTACCTGTAATACCACTTTGGATAAGTTTCCAGAAGAGACCTAGATGCCAGATGGAATCAAAGGCTTTCTGGAAGTCAATGAAACAAGCAAACAAAGTCTTTTTGTTGCTCAGGTATTTTGTGGTTAGTTGTTTGAGGACAAATAAATGGTCTTTGGTGCTACAGTTTGGCATGAATCCTATTTGTTCTCTGATAATTGTGTTGTTTTCCTTTAGATGTTTCAAAAGCCGTTGCTTAAGAATGGAGGTGAAAAGTTTACTGACACTATTAAGAAGTGTGATGCCTCTGTAATTGTTTGGATTTGTTTTGTCTCCTTTTTTGAAAATAGGAGTGATCATACCTAAATTCCAGCGATTAGGGATGTATCCACTCTGCAGGATTAAATTGAATAGTTTTTGTAGTGGTTTTATTAGTGGGTTCCTGCTGGCCTTGATCATTTCATTGGTAATTTTATCTGCGCCTGGAGCTTTTTTATTTTTGAGTTTAGTTATAGCATTTTGGATTTCTAATTGTGAGATGTACTTGTCTAAGTTGGCTTTAGGTAGAGAGAGTGATTCATGATTTTTTAGTTGTAGCTGCAATGAGTTTTCGCTCATTGTATTACTTGTTTCTTTACTCAGTTTCCTAAAATGTTCAAACCAGGTTTGACTGTCAACATTATCAGAGTCATTATTTATTTTGGTGTCTTTTAGCTCTCTTAATAAATTCCAGTACTCACTGGGGTTTGATTCACTAAATTAATTGAGTTGTCGTACCAGATTGTAAGAGAGTTTTACGGTCATACCCACTATGTTGGTTGAGTCGTCGTACCAGATTGTAAGAGAGCTGCATGGTCATACCAACTACGTTGATTGAGTTGTCGTACCAGATTGTAAGAGTATTGCACGGTCATACCCACTATGTTGGTTGAGTCGTCATGCCAGATTGTAAGAGAGCTGCATGGTCATACCCACTACGTTGATTGAGTCATCGTACCAGATTGTAAGAGAGTTGCACGGTCATATCCACTATGTTGATTGATTCGGCATACCAGATTGTAAGAGAGCTGCATGGTCATACCCACTATGTTGATTGAGTCGTCGTACCTGATTGTAAGAGAGCTGTATGGTCATACCCACTATGTTAATTGAGTCGTCTTACCAGATTGTAAGAGAGCAGCATGGTCATAACCACTATGTTGATTGAGTCGTCGTACCAGATTGTAAGAGAGTTGCATGGTCATACCCACTTTGTTAATTGAGTTGTCGTACCAGATTGTAAGAGTATTGCACGGTCATACCCACTATGTTGGTTGAGTCGTCGTACCAGGTTGGAAGAGAGCTGCATGGTCATACCCACTACGTTGATTGAGTCGTCTTACCAGATTGTAAGGGAGTTGCACGGTCATACCCACAACGTTGATTGAGTTGTCGTACCAGATTGTAAGAGAGCTGCATGGTCATACCAACTACATTGATTGACTCGTCGTACCAGATTGTAAGAGAGTTGCACGGTCATACCCACTACGTTGATTGAATCGTCGTACCAGATTGTAAGAGAGTTGCACAGACATACCCACTATGTTGGTTGAGTCATCATACCAGATTGTAAGAGAGTTGCACCGTCATACCCACTATGTTGATTGAGTCGTCGTACCAGATTGTAAGAGAGTTGCACGGTAATACCCACTATGTTGGTTGAGTCGTCGTACCAGATTGCAAGAGAGCTGCATGGTCATACCCACTACATTGATTGAGTCGTCTTACCAGATTGTAAGAGAGTTGCACGGTCATACCCGCTACGTTGATTGAGTCATCGTACCAGATTGTAAGAGAGCTGCATGGTCATACACACTATGTTGATTGAGTTGTCGTACCAGATTGTAAGAGAGTTGCACGGTCATAACCACTATGTTAATTGAATCGTCATACCAGATTGTACGAGAGTTGCACGGTCATACCCACTATGTTAATTGAGACGTCATACCAGATTGTAAGAGAGTTGCACGATCATAACCACTATGTTGGTTGAGTCGTCGTACCAGATTGTAAGAGAGCTGCATTGTCATACCAACTACGTTGATTGAGTCGTTGTACCAGATTGTAAGAGAGTTGCACGGTCATACCCACTACGTTGATTGAATCGTCGTATCAGATTGTAAGAGACCTGCATGGTCACACCCACTATGTTGATTGAGTCATCTTAACAGATTGTAAGGGAGTTGCACGGTCATACCCACTACGTTGATTAAGTCGTCGTACCAGATTGTAAGAGAGTTGCACGGTCATATCCACTATGTTGATTGAGTCGTTGTACCAGATTGTAAGAGAGTTGCACGGTCATTCCCACTACGTTGATTGATTCGTCGTACCAGATTGTAAGAGAGTTGCACGGTCATACCCACTATGTTGATTGAGTCGTCGGACCAGATTGTAAGAGAGTTGCACGGTCATACCCACTATGTTGGTTGAGTCATCGTACCAGATTGTAAGAGAGCTGCATGGTCATACCCACTACGTTGATTGAGTCGTAGTACCAGATTGTAAGAGAATTGCAAAGTCATACCCGCTACGTTGACTGAGTCATCGTACCAGATTGTAAGAGAGTTGCACGGTCATACCCACTATGTTATTTGAGTCGTCGTACCAGATTGTAAGAGAGTTGCATGGTCATAACCACTATGTTGGTTGAGTCGTCGTACCAGATTGTAAGAGAGCTGCATGGTCATACCAACTACGTTGATTGAGTCGTCGTACCAGATTGTAAGACAGTTGCATGGTCATACCCACTATGTTGTTTGAGTCCTCATACCAGATTGTAAGAGAGCTGCATGGTCATACCCACTACGTTGATTGAGTCGTCGTACCAGATTGTAAGAGAGTTGCATGGTCATACCCACTTTGTTAATTGAGTTGTCGTACCAGATTGTAAGAGAGTTTTACGGTCATACCCACTATGTTGGTTGAGTCGTCGTACCAGATTGTACGAGAGTTGCATGGTCATACCCACTTTGTTAATTGAGTTGTCGTACCAGATTGTAAGAGAGTTGCACGGTCATACCCACTATGTTGGTTGAGTCGTCATGCCAGATTGTAAGAGAGCTGCATGGTCATACCCACTACGTTGATTGAGTCATCGTACCAGATTGTAAGAGAGTTGCACGGTCATATCCACTATGTTGATTGATTCGGCATACCAGATTGTAAGAGAGCTGCATGGTCATACCCACTATGTTGATTGAGTCGTCGTACCTGATTGTAAGAGAGCTGTATGGTCATACCCACTATGTTAATTGAGTCGTCTTACCAGATTGTAAGAGAGCTGCATGGTCATAACCACTATGTTGATTGAGTCGTCGTACCAGATTGTAAGAGAGTTGCATGGTCATACCCACTTTGTTAATTGAGTTGTCGTACCAGATTGTAAGAGTATTGCACGGTCATACCCACTATGTTGGTTGAGTCGTCGTACCAGGTTGGAAGAGAGCTGCATGGTCATACCCACTACGTTGATTGAGTCGTCTTACAAGATTGTAAGGGAGTTGCACGGTCATACCCACAACGTTGATTGAGTTGTCGTACCAGATTGTAAGAGAGCTGCATGGTCATACCAACTACATTGATTGACTCGTCGTACCAGATTGTAAGAGAGTTGCACGGTCATACCCACTACGTTGATTGAATCGTCGTACTAGATTGTAAGAGAGTTGCACAGACATACCCACTATGTTGGTTGAGTCGTCATACCAGATTGTAAGAGAGTTGCACCGTCATACCCACTATGTTGATTGAGTCGTCGTACCAGATTGTAAGAGAGTTGCACGGTAATACCCACTATGTTGGTTGAGTCGTCGTACCAGATTGCAAGAGAGCTGCATGGTCATACCCACTACGTTGATTGAGTCGTCTTACCAGATTGTAAGAGAGTTGCACGGTCATACCCGCTACGTTGATTGAGTCATCGTACCAGATTGTAAGAGAGCTGCATGGTCATACACACTATGTTGATTGAGTTGTCGTACCAGATTGTAAGAGAGTTGCACGGTCATAACCACTATGTTAATTGAATCGTCATATCAGATTGTACGAGAGTTGCACGGTCATACCCACTATGTTAATTGAGTCGTCATACCAGATTGTAAGAGAGTTGCACGATCATAACCACTATGTTGGTTGAGTCGTCGTACCAGATTGTAAGAGAGCTGCATTGTCATACCAACTACGTTGATTGAGTCGTCGTACCAGATTGTAAGAGAGTTGCACGGTCATACCCACTACGTTGATTGAATCGTCGTACCAGATTGTAAGAGACCTGCATGGTCACACCCACTATGTTGATTGAGTCATCTTACCAGATTGTAAGAGAGTTGCACGGTCATACCCACTACGTTGATTGAGTCGTCGTACCAGATTGTAAGAGAGTTGCACGGTCATACCCACTATGTTATTTGAGTCGTCGTACCAGATTGTAAGAGAGTTGCACGGTCATAACCACTATGTTGGTTGAGTCGTCGTACCAGATTGTAAGAGAGCTGCATGGTCATACCAACTACGTTGAATGAATCGACGTACCAGATTGTAAGAGAGCTGCATGGTCATACCCACTACGTTGACTGAATCACCGTACCAGATTGTAAGAGAGTTGCATGGACATACCCACTACGTTGATTGAGTCGTTGTACCAGATTGTAAGAGAGTTGCACGATCATACCCACTACGTTGATTGATTCGTCGTACCAGATTGTAAGAGAGTTGCACGGTCATACCCATTATGTTGATTGAGTCGTCGTACCAGATTGTAAGAGAGTTGCACGATCATACCCACTATGTTGGTTGAGTCGTCGTACCAGATTGTAAGAGAGCTGTATGGTCATACCCACTATGTTGATTGAGTCGTCATACCAGATTGTAAGAGAGCTGCATGGTCATACCCATTATGTTGATTGAGTCGTCGTACCAGATTGTAAGAGAGTTGCATGGTCATACCCACTATGTTAATTGAGTTGTCGTACCAGATTGTAAGAGAGTTGCACGGTCATACCCACTATGTTGGTTGAGTCGTCGTACCAGATTGTAAGAGAGCTGCATGGTCATACCAACTATGTTGATTGAGTCGTTGTACCAGATTGTAAGAGACTTGCACGGTCATACCCACTATGTTAATTGAGTCGTCATACCAGATTGTAAGAGAGTTGCACGGTCATACCCGCTACGTTGATTGAGTCGTCGCACCAGATTTTAAGAGAGCTGCATAGTCATACCCACTATGTTGATTCAGTCGTCGTACCAGATTGTAAGAGAGTTGCACGGTCATACCCTCTATGTTAATTGAGTCGTCATACAAGATTGTAAGAGAGTTGCACGGTCATACCCACTATGTTAATTGTGTAGTCGTACCAGATTGTAAGAGAGTTGCATGATCATAACCACTATGTTGGTTGAGTTGTCGTACCAGATTGTAAGGGAGCTGCATGGTCATACCAACTACGTTGATTGAGTCGTCGTACCAGATTGTAAGAGAGTTGCACGGTCATACCCACTATGTTAATTGTGTAGTCGTACCAGATTGTAAGAGAGTTGCACGGTCATACCCACTATGTTAATTGAGTCGTCGTACCAGATTGTAAGAGAGTTGCACGGTGATACACATTACGTTGATTAAGTCGTCGTACCAGATTGTAAGAGAGTTGCACGGTCATACCCACTATGTTGATTGAGTCGGCGTACCAGATTGTAAGAGAGCTGCATGGTCATACCCACTATGTTGATTGAGTCGTCATACCAGATTGTAAGAGAGTTTCACGGTCATACCACTATGTTGATTGAGTCGTCGTACCAGATTGTAAGAGAGTTGCATGGTCATACCAACTATGTTAATTGAGTCGTCGTACAAGAATGTAAGAGAGTTGCATGGTCATACCCAATTTGTTAATTGAGTCGTCGTACCAGATTGTAAGAAAGTTGCACGGTCATACCCACTATGTTAATTGAGTCTTCGTACCAGATTGTAAGAGAGCTGCATGGTTATACCAATTACGTTAATTGAGTCGTCATACAAGATTGTAAGAGAGTTGCATGGTCATACCCAATATGTTAATTGAGTCATCGTACCAGATTGTAAGAAAGTTGCACGGTCATACCCACTATGTTAATTGAGTCGTTGTACCAGATTGTAAGGGAGCTGCAAGGTCATTCCAACTACGTTGATTGAGTCGTCGTACCAGATTGTAAGAGAGTTGCACGGTCATACCCACTACGTTGATTGAGTTGTCATACCAGATTGTAAGAGAGTTGCACAGTCATACCCACTATGTTGATTGAGTCGTCGTACCAGATTGTAAGAGAGCTGCATGGTCATACCCACTATATTGGTTGAGTCGTCGTACCAGATTGTAAGAAAGTTGCACGGTCATACCCACTATGTTGATTGAGTCGTCGTACAAGAATGTAAGAGAGTTGCATGGTCATACCCAATTTGTTAATTGAGTCGTAGTACCAGATTGTAAGAAAGTTGCACGGTCATACCCACTATGTTAATTGAGTCATCGTACCAGATTGTAAGAGAGCTGCATGGTCATACCAATTACGTTAATTGAGTCGTCATACAAGATTGTAAGAGAGTTGCATGGTTATACCCAATATGTTAATTGAGTCGTCGTACCAGATTGTAAGAAAGTTGCATGGTCATACCCACTATGTTAATTGAGTCGTTGTACCAGATTGTAAGAGAGCTGCAAGGTCATTCCAACTACATTGATTGAGTCGTCGTACCAGATTGTAAGAGAGTTGCACGGTCATACCCACTACGTTGATTGAGTCGTCATACCAGATTGTAAGAGAGTTGCACAGTCATACCCACTATGTTGGTTGAGTCGTCGTACCAGATTGTAAGAAAGTTGCACGGTCATACCCACTATGTTGATTGAGTCGTCGTACAAGATTGTAAGTGAGTTGCACGGTCATACCCACTATGTTAATTGAGTCATCGTACCAGATTGTAAGAGAGTTGCACGGTCATACCCAGTATGTTAATTGAGTCATCGTACCAGATTGTAAAAGAGTTGCACGGTCATACTCACTATGTTAATTGAGTCATCGTACCAGATTTTAAGAGAGTTGCACTGTCATACGCACTATGTTAATTGAGTCGTCGTACCAGATTGTAAGAGAGTTGCACCGTCATACCCACTATGTTGATTGAGTCGTCGTACCAGATTGCAAGAGAGTTGCACGGTCATACCCACTATGTTAATTGAGTCGTCATACCAGATTGTAAGAGAGTTGCACGGTCATACCCACTATGTTAATTGAGTCGTCGTACCAGATTGTAAGAGAGTTGCATGGTCATACCCACTATGTTGATTGAGTTGTCATACCAGATTGTAAGCGAGCTGCATGGCCATACCCACTACGTTGATTGAGTCGTCTTACCAGATTGTAAGAGAGATGCATGGTCATACCAACTACGTTGATTGAGTCGTTATACCTAATTGTAAGAGAGTTGCATGTTCATACCCACTATGTTGGTTGAGTCGTCGTACCAGATTGTAAGAGAGTTACGCGGTCATACCCACTATGTTAATTGAGTCATCGTATAAAATTGTAAGAGAGTTGCATGGTCATACCCAATATGTTAATTGAGTCATCATACCAGATTGTAAGAGAATTGCACGGTCATACCCACTATGTTAATTGAGCCAACGTACCAGATTGTAAGAGAGTTGCACGTTCATACCCACTATGTTAATTGAGTCGTTGTACCAGATTGTAAGAGAGCTGCAAGGTCATTCCAACTACGTTGATTGAGTCGTCGTACCAGATTGTAAGAGAGTTGCACGGTCATACCCACAACGTTGATTGAGTCATCATACCAGCTTGTAAGAGAGTTGCACAGTCATACCCACTATATTGGTTGAGTCGTCGTACCAGATTGTAAGAAAGTTGCACGGTCATACCCACTATGTTGATTGAGTCGTCGTACAAGATTGTAAGTGAGTTGCACGGTCATACCCACTATGTTAATTGAGTCATCGTACCAGATTGTAAGAGAGTTGCACGGTCATACCCAGTATGTTGAGTCATCGTACCAGATTGTAAGAGTTGCACGGTCATACTAACTATGTTAATTGAGTCGTCGTACCAGATTTTAAGAGAGTTGCACTGTCATACGCACTACGTTAATTGAGTCGTCGTACCAGATTGTAAGAGAGTTGCACCGTCATACCCACTATGTTGATTGAGTCGTCGTACCAGATTGCAAGAGAGTTGCACGGTCATACCCACTATGTTAATTGAGTCGTCGTACCAGATTGTAAGAGAGTTGCACGGTCATACCCACTATGTTAATTGAGTCGTCATACCAGATTGTAAGAGAGTTGCATGGTCATACCCACTATGTTGATTGAGTTGTCATACCAGATTGTAAGAGAGCTGCATGGCCATACCCACTACGTTGATTGAGTCGTCTTACCAGATTGTAAGAGAGTTACACGGTCATACACATTACGTTGATTAAGTCGTCGTACCAGATTGTAAGAGAGTTGCACGGTCATACCCACTATGTTGATTGAGTCGTCGTACCTGATTGTAAGAGAGCTGCATGGTCATACCCACTATGTTGATTGAGTCGTCGTACCAGATTGTAAGAGAGTTTCACGGTCATACCACTATGTTGATTGAGTCGTCGTACCAGATTGTAAGAGAGTTGCATGGTCATACCAACTATGTTAATTGAGTCGTCGTACAAGAATGTAAGAGAGTTGCATGGTCATACCCAATTTGTCAATTGAGTCGTCGTACCAGATTGTAAGAAAGTTGCACGGTCATACCCACTATGTTAATTGAGTCATCGTACCAGATTGTAAGAGAGCTGCATGGTCATACCAATTACGTTAATTGAGTCGTCATACAAGATTGTAAGAGAGTTGCATGGTCATACCCAATATGTTAATTGAGTCGTCGTACCAGATTGTAAAAAAGTTGCACGGTCATACCCACTATGTTAATTGAGTCGTTGTACCAGATTGTAAGAGAGCTGCAAGGTCATTCCAACTACGTTGATTGAGTCGTCGTACCAGATTGTAAGAGAGTTGCACGGTCATACCCACTACGTTGATTGAGTCGTCATACCAGATTGTAAGAGAGTTGCACAGTCATACCCACTATGTTGGTTGAGTCGTCGTACCAGATTGTAAGAAAGTTGCACGGTCATACCCACTATGTTAATTGAGTCATCATACCAGATTGTAAGAGAGCTGCATGGCCATACCCACTACGTTGATTGAGTCGTCTTACCAGATTGTAAGAGAGATGCATGGTCATACCAACTACGTTGATTGAGTCGTTATACCTAATTGTAAGAGAGTTGCATGTTCATACCCACTATGTTGGTTGAGTCGTCGTACCAGATTGTAAGAGAGTTACGCGGTCATACCCACTATGTTAATTGAGTCATCGTATAAAATTGTAAGAGAGTTGCATGGTCATACCCAATATGTTAATTGAGTCATCATACCAGATTGTAAGAGAGTTGCACGGTCATACCCACTATGTTAATTGAGCCAACGTACCAGATTGTAAGAGAGTTGCACGTTCATACCCACTATGTTAATTGAGTCGTTGTACCAGATTGTAAGAGAGCTGCAAGGTCATTCCAACTACGTTGATTGAGTCGTCATACCAGATTGTAAGAGAGTTGCACGGTCATACCCACAACGTTGATTGAGTCGTCATACCAGCTTGTAAGAGAGTTGCACAGTCATACCCACTATATTGGTTGAGTCGTCGTACCAGATTGTAAGAAAGTTGCACGGTCATACCCACTATGTTGATTGAGTCGTCGTACAAGATTGTAAGTGAGTTGCACGGTCATACCCACTATGTTAATTGAGTCATCGTACCAGATTGTAAGAGAGTTGCACGGTCATACCCAGTATGTTGAGTCATCGTACCAGATTGTAAGAGTTGCACGGTCATACTCACTATGTTAATTGAGTCGTCGTACCAGATTTTAAGAGAGTTGCACTGTCATACGCACTATGTTAATTGAGTCGTCGTACCAGATTGTAAGAGAGTTGCACCGTCATACCCACTATGTTGATTGAGTCGTCGTACCAGATTGCAAGAGAGTTGCACGGTCATACCCACTATGTTAATTGAGTCGTCGTACCAGATTGTAAGAGAGTTGCACGGTCATACCCACTATGTTAATTGAGTCGTCATACCAGATTGTAAGAGAGTTGCATGGTCATACCCACTATGTTGATTGAGTTGTCATACCAGATTGTAAGAGAGCTGCATGGCCATACCCACTACGTTGATTGAGTCGTCTTACCAGATTGTAAGAGAGTTACACGGTCATACACATTACGTTGATTAAGTCGTCGTACCAGATTGTAAGAGAGTTGCACGGTCATACCCACTATGTTGATTGAGTCGTCGTACCAGATTGTAAGAGAGCTGCATGGTCATACCCACTATGTTGATTGAGTCGTCGTACCAGATTGTAAGAGAGTTTCACGGTCATACCACTATGTTGATTGAGTCGTCGTACCAGATTGTAAGAGAGTTGCATGGTCATACCAACTATGTTAATTGAGTCGTCGTACAAGAATGTAAGAGAGTTGCATGGTCATACCCAATTTGTTAATTGAGTCGTCGTACCAGATTGTAAGAAAGTTGCCCGGTCATACCCACTATGTTAATTGAGTCATCGTACCAGATTGTAAGAGAGCTGCATGGTCATACCAATTACGTTAATTGAGTCGTCATACAAGATTGTAAGAGAGTTGCATGGTCATACCCAATATGTTAATTGAGTCGTCGTACCAGATTGTAAAAAAGTTGCACGGTCATACCCACTATGTTAATTGAGTCGTTGTACCAGATTGTAAGAGAGCTGCAAGGTCATTCCAACTACGTTGATTGAGTCGTCGTACCAGATTGTAAGAGAGTTGCACGGTCATACCCACTACGTTGATTGAGTCGTCATACCAGATTGTAAGAGAGTTGCACAGTCATACCCACTATGTTGGTTGAGTCGTCGTACCAGATTGTAAGAAAGTTGCACGGTCATACCCACTATGTTAATTGAGTCATCATACCAGATTGTAAGAGAGTTGCATGGTCATACCCACTATGTTAATTGAGCCAACGTACCAGATTGTAAGAGAGTTGCACGTTCATACCCACTATGTTAATTGAGTCGTTGTACCAGATTGTAAGAGAGTTGCACGGTCATACCCACAACGTTGATTGAGTCATCATACCAGCTTGTAAGAGAGTTGCACAGTCATACCCACTATATTGGTTGAGTCTTCGTACCAGATTGTAAGAAAGTTGCACGGTCATACCCACTATGTTGATTGAGTCGTCGTACAAGATTGTAAGTGAGTTGCACGGTCATACCCACTATGTTAATTGAGTCATCGTACCAGATTGTAAGAGAGTTGCACGGTCATACCCAGTATGTTAATTGAGTCATCGTACCAGATTGTAAAAGAGTTGCACGTTCATACTCACTATGTTAATTGAGTCGTCGTACCAGATTTTAAGAGAGTTGCACTGTCATACGCACTATGTTAATTGAGTCGTCGTACCAGATTGTAAGAGAGTTGCACCGTCATACCCACTATGTTGATTGAGTCGTCGTACCAGATTGCAAGAGAGTTGCACGGTTATACCCACTATGTTAATTGAGTCGTCGTACCAGATTGTAAGAGAGTTGCACAGTCATACCCACTATTTTGATTGAGTCGTCGTACCAGATTGTAAGAGAGTTGCACGGTCATACCCACTACGTTGATTGAGTCGTCATACCAGATTGTAAGAGAGTTGCACGGTCATACCCACTATGTTGGTTGAGTCGTCGTACCAGATTGTAAGAAAGTTGCGCGGTCATACCCACTATGTTAATTGAGTCGTCGTACCAGATTTTAAGAGAGTTGCACAGTCATACCCACTATGTTGATTGAGTCGTCGTACCAGATTGTAAGAGAGTTGCACGGTCATACCCACTACGTTGATTGAGTCGTCGTACCAGATTGTAAGAGAGCTGCATGGTCATACCCACTATGTTGATTGAGTCGTCGTACCAGATTGTAAGAGAGTTGCACGGTCATACCCACTATGTTGATTGAGTCGTCGTACCAGATTGTAAGAGAGTTGCATGGTCATACCAACTATGTTAATTGAGTCATCGTACCAGATTGTAAGAGAGTTGCACTGTCATACGCACTATGTTAATTGAGTCGTCGTACCAGATTGTAAGAGAGTTGCACCGTCATACCCACTATGTTGATTGAGTCGTCATACCAGATTGCAAGAGAGTTGCACGGTCATACCCACTATGTTAATTGAGTCGTCGTACCAGATTTTAAGAGAGTTGCACTGTCATACGCACTATGTTAATTGAGTCGTCGTACCAGATTGTAAGAGAGTTGCACCGTCATACCCACTATGTTGATTGAGTCGTCGTACCAGATTGCAAGAGAGTTGCACGGTCATACCCACTATGTTAATTGAGTCGTCGTACCAGATTGTAAGAGAGTTGCACAGTCATACCCACTATTTTGATTGAGTCGTCGTACCAGATTGTAAGAGAGTTGCACGGTCATACCCACTACGTTGATTGAGTCGTCATACCAGATTGTAAGAGAGTTGCACGGTCATACCCACTATGTTGGTTGAGTCGTCGTACCAGATTGTAAGAAAGTTGCGCGGTCATACCCACTATGTTAATTGAGTCGTCGTACAAGATTGTAAGAGAGTTGCATGGTCATACCCAATATGTTAATTGAGTCATCGTACCAGATTGTAAAAAAGTTGCACGGTCATACCCACTATGTTAATTGAGTCGTTGTACCAGATTGTAAGAGAGCTGCAAGGTCATTCCAACTACGTTGATTGAGTCGTCGTACCAGATTGTAAGAGAGTTGCACGGTCATACCCACTACGTTGATTGAGTCGTCATACCAGATTGTAAGAGAGTTGCACAGTCATACCCACTATGTTGGTTGAGTCGTCGTACCAGATTGTAAGAAAGTTGCACGGTCATACCCACTATGTTAATTGAGTCATCATACCAGATTGTAAGAGAGCTGCATGGCCATACCCACTACGTTGATTGAGTCGTCTTACCAGATTGTAAGAGAGATGCATGGTCATACCAACTACGTTGATTGAGTCGTTATACCTAATTGTAAGAGAGTTGCATGTTCATACCCACTATGTTGGTTGAGTCGTCGTACCAGATTGTAAGAGAGTTACGCGGTCATACCCACTATGTTAATTGAGTCATCGTATAAAATTGTAAGAGAGTTGCATGGTCATACCCAATATGTTAATTGAGTCATCATACCAGATTGTAAGAGAGTTGCACGGTCATACCCACTATGTTAATTGAGTCATCGTATAAAATTGTAAGAGAGTTGCATGGTCATACCCAATATGTTAATTGAGTCATCATACCAGATTGTAAGAGAGTTGCACGGTCATACCCACTATGTTAATTGAGCCAACGTACCAGATTGTAAGAGAGTTGCACGTTCATACCCACTATGTTAATTGAGTCGTTGTACCAGATTGTAAGAGAGCTGCAAGGTCATTCCAACTACGTTGATTGAGTCGTCGTACCAGATTGTAAGAGAGTTGCACGGTCATACCCACAACGTTGATTGAGTCGTCATACCAGCTTGTAAGAGAGTTGCACAGTCATACCCGCTATATTGGTTGAGTCGTCGTACCAGATTGTAAGAAAGTTGCACGGTCATACCCACTATGTTGATTGAGTCGTCGTACAAGATTGTAAGTGAGTTGCACGGTCATACCCACTATGTTAATTGAGTCATCGTACCAGATTGTAAGAGAGTTGCACGGTCATACCCAGTATGTTGAGTCATCGTACCAGATTGTAAGAGTTGCACGGTCATACTCACTATGTTAATTGAGTCGTCGTACCAGATTTTAAGAGAGTTGCACTGTCATACGCACTATGTTAATTGAGTCGTCGTACCAGATTGTAAGAGAGTTGCACCGTCATACCCACTATGTTGATTGAGTCGTCGTACCAGATTGCAAGAGAGTTGCACGGTCATACCCACTATGTTAATTGAGTCGTCGTACCAGATTGTAAGAGAGTTGCATGGTCATACCCACTATGTTGATTGAGTTGTCATACCAGATTGTAAGAGAGCTGCATGGCCATACCCACTACGTTGATTGAGTCGTCTTACCAGATTGTAAGAGAGTTACACGGTCATACACATTACGTTGATTAAGTCGTCGTACCAGATTGTAAGAGAGTTGCACGGTCATACCCACTATGTTGATTGAGTCGTCGTACCAGATTGTAAGAGAGCTGCATGGTCATACCCACTATGTTGATTGAGTCGTCGTACCAGATTGTAAGAGAGTTTCACGGTCATACCACTATGTTGATTGAGTCGTCGTACCAGATTGTAAGAGAGTTGCATGGTCATACCAACTATGTTAATTGAGTCGTCGTACAAGAATGTAAGAGAGTTGCATGGTCATACCCAATTTGTTAATTGAGTCGTCGTACCAGATTGTAAGAAAGTTGCCCGGTCATACCCACTATGTTAATTGAGTCATCGTACCAGATTGTAAGAGAGCTGCATGGTCATACCAATTACGTTAATTGAGTCGTCATACAAGATTGTAAGAGAGTTGCATGGTCATACCCAATATGTTAATTGAGTCGTCGTACCAGATTGTAAAAAAGTTGCACGGTCATACCCACTATGTTAATTGAGTCATCGTACCAGATTGTAAGAGAGTTGCACGGTCATACCCACTATGTTAATTGAGTCAACGTACCAGATTGTAAGAGAGTTGCACGGTCATACCCACTATGTTAATTGAGTCGTCGTACCAGATTTTAAGAGAGTTGCACTGTCATACGCACTATGTTAATTGAGTCGTCGTACCAGATTGTAAGAGAGTTGCATGGTCATACCAACTATGTTGATTGAGTCGTCATACAAGATTGTAAGAGAGTTCCATGGTCATACCCAATATGATAATTGAGTCGTCGTACCAGATTGTAAGAAAGTTGCATGGTCATACCCACTATGTTAATTCAGTCATCATACCAGATTGTAAGAGAGATGCATGGTCATACCAACTACGTTGATTGAGTCGTCATACCTAATTGTAAGAGAGTTGCACGGTCATACCCACTATGTTGGTTGAGTCGTCGTACCAGATTGTAAGAGTTACGCGGTCATACCCACTATGTTGATTGAGTCGTCGTACCAGATTGTAAGAGAGCTGCAGGGTCATACCCACTATGTTGATGGAGTCATCGTAACAGATTGTAAGAGAGTTGCACGGTCATACCCACTATGTTGATTGAATCGTCGTACCAGATTGTAAGAGAGTTGCACGGTCATACCCACTATGTTAATTGAGTCGTTGTACCAGATTGTAAGAGAGCTGCAAGGTCATTCCAACTACGTTGATTGAGTCGTCGTACCAGATTGTAAGAGAGTTGCACGGTCATACCCACTATGTTAATTGAGTCGTTGTACCAGATTGTAAGAGAGCTGCAAGGTCATTCCAACTACGTTGATTGAGTCGTCGTACCAGATTGTAAGAGAGTTGCACAGTCATACCCACTATATTGGTTGAGTCGTCGTACCAGATTGTAAGAAAGTTGCACGGTCATACCCACTATGTTGATTGAGTCGTCGTACAAGATTGTAAGTGAGTTGCACGGTCATACCCACTATGTTAATTGAGTCATCGTACCAGATTGTAAGAGAGTTGCACGGTCATACCCAGTATGTTAATTGAGTCATCGTACCAGATTGTAAAAGAGTTGCACGGTCATACTCACTATGTTAATTGAGTCGTCGTACCAGATTTTAAGAGAGTTGCACTGTCTTACGCACTATGTTAATTGAGTCGTCGTACCAGATTGTAAGAGAGTTGCACCGTCATACCCACTATGTTGATTGAGTCGTCGTACCAGATTGCAAGAGAGTTGCACGGTCATACCCACTATGTTAATTGAGTCGTCGTACCAGATTGTAAGAGAGTTGCACGGTCATACCCACTATGTTAATTGAGTCGTCGTACCAGATTGTAAGAGAGTTGCATGGTCATACCCACTATGTTGATTGAGTTGTCATACCAGATTGTAAGAGAGCTGCATGGCCATACCCACTACGTTGATTGAGTCGTCTTACCAGATTGTAAGAGAGTTGCACAGTCATACACATTACGTTGATTAAGTCGTCGTACCAGATTGTAAGAGAGTTGCACGGTCATACCCACTATGTTGATTGAGTCGTCGTACCAGATTGTAAGAGAGCTGCATGGTCATACCCACTGTGTTGATTGAGTCGTCGTACCAGATTGTAAGAGAGTTCCACGGTCATACCCACTACGTTGATTGAGTCGTCATACCAGATTAACTTACGATAAAAATGCTTCTAATTACTTTGTTAAGATCAAGACTGATTTAAATTATTTACACTGAAGATCGCATTATCTGTAATATATGTTTCAACAAAATATTGGATTCCAATGGACAAAATATGCTTTCTTGATGGCTGATTTATTTTGTATTCGTGTGAAGCTGACTTAGTTAATAACAAACAAAACAAAGAATCCAAATCCTTTAATTTCACATGAAGATACATGATGATATACTTTAGTGAATATATTCCAATGATATATCCAGTTAAACTTGTTTCATAGTCACTTATGTGCCTTGAAGGGCCAGATTTCTACTGGACTATATGACATGAAAGATGATTTTAATTTAACCTTCAGCAATTTTCAACAGCATTATAATGCTTTCTGCTTTTTCGGTTCATTCACTATACGAAGATAGGTACTACGTGTGCAGATATTGTCTTACGACAACACCATTACACCTAAGAAATTGTAGAGAATGACTAGTCTTTTTAGTTGAAACATTGATCTTTTAGATTAATACTATACTCTTTTTGTAACACTTCATATATACCATGGGATGTGCGTCTTTCCCACGCTGATTAGACTATCTAGTGTTGTATACTTTCAGCTGTTTTATTTTGGATTATTTGATAGAGTATTGTGATCGTCACTTATTTGTACTGGGCCCTTGAATTACTTTTGTTAACATATCAGCAGGTGGGTATGTTATTTGTACTAAAATAAATGTCTCTTACATGAGAAAAAACACACAACAAACAGCAAATAAAATGTTTTCATTCGGTAAGGGACTTCAGGCGATGTATTATCAAATACAATAAACCTGAGTCTGAGTTGTTTATTCCAAAGATCCCTCCCACAGTTGAAATTGCTAATGTCTTGTATGCATATAAAAAGATAAAGTAAAATATTTTAGCTTGAAATGTAGCAGGGTTTTAAGACATTTAATAAGTTAAGTTTGAACTTTAAGTTTGAAAATCCACTTTATCCTAAGAAATAGAACAATGAACAAAAGTCATGGACATTTGAAAGTAACAAAAGCCATGGACACGGCATATCACCTGGTATTTGAAAGGAACAACAGCCATGGACACGGCATATCACTTGGTATTTGAAAGGAACAAAAGCCATGGACATGGCATATCACTTGGTATTTGAAAGAAACAACAGCCATGGACACGGCATATCATTTGGTATTTGAGAGAAACAAAAGCCATGGACACAGCATATCACCTGGCATTTGAAAGGAACAAAAGCCATGGACACGGCATATCACCTGGTATTTGAAAGGAACAACAGCCATGGACACAACATATCACGTGGCATTTGAAAGAAACAACAGCCATGGACACGGCATATCACTTGGTATTTGAAAGGAACAAAAGCCATGGACACGGCATATAACCTGGCATTTGAAAGGAACAAAAGCCATGGACACGGCATATCACTTGGTATTTGAAAGGAACAAAAGCCATGGACACGGCATATCACTTGGTATTTGAAAGGAACAAAAGCCATGGACACGGCATATCACCTGGCATTTGAAAGAAACAACAGCCATGGACATGGCATATCACTTGGTATTTGAAAGGAACAACAGCCATGGACATGGCATACGACTTGGTATTTGAAAGGAACAACAGCCATGGACATGGCATACGACTTGGTATTTGAAAGGAACAACAGCCATGGACACAGCATATCAAATGGCATTTGAAAGAAACAACAGCCATGGACACGGCATATCACTTGGTATTTGAAAAAAAACAGCCATGGACACGGCATATCACTTGGTATTTGAAAGGAACAACAGCCATGGACACGGCATATCACTTGGTATTTGAAAGGAACAAAAGCCATGGACACGGCATATCACTTGGTATTTGAAAGGAACAACAGCCATGGACATGGCATATCACTTGGTATTTGAAAGGAACAACAGCCATGGACACAGCATATCACCTGGCATTTGAAAGAAACAACAGCCATGGACATGGCATATCACTTGGTATTTGAAAGGAACAAAAGCCATGGACACGGCATATCACTTGGTATTTGAAAGAAACAACAGCCATGGACATGGCATATCACTTGGTATTTGAAAGGAACAACAGCCATGGACACAGCATATCACCTGGCATTTGAAAGAAACAACAGCCATGGACACGACATATCACCTGGCATTTTAAAGAAACAACAGCCATGGACATGGCATATCACTTGGTATTTGAAAGGAACAAAAGCCATGGACACGGCATATCACTTGGTATTTGAAAAAAACAACAGCCATAAACACGGCATATCACCTGGCATTTGAAAGAAACAGCCATGGACACGGCATATCACCTGGCATTTGAAAGAAACAAAAGCCATAGACATGGCATATCACTTGGTATTTGAAAGGAACAACAGCCATGGACACGGCATATCACTTGGTATTTGAAAGGAACAACAGCCATGGACACGGCATATAACCTGGCATTAGAAAGAAACAACAGCCATGGACATGGCATATCACTTGGTATTTGAAAGGAACAACAGCCATGGACACGGCATATCACTTGGTATTTGAAAGAAACAAAAGCCATGGACACGGCATATCACCTGGTATTTGAAAGGAACAACAGCCATGGACACGGCATATAACCTTGGCATTAGAAAGAAACAACAGCCATGGACATGGCATTTCACTTGGTATTTGAAAGGAACAAAAGCCATGGACACGGCATATCACTTGGTATTTGAAAGGAACAAAAGCCATGGACACGGCATATCACCTGGCATTTGAAAGAAACAACAGCCATGGACATGGCATATCACCTGGCATTTGAAAAACACAACAGCCAGAGACACAGCATATCACCTGGCATTTGAAAGGGACAAAAGCCATGAACACGGCATATCACCTGGCATTTGAAAGGAATAAGGCAACTGACTGAATGTTTCAGGTCTCCCTGAGAGATTGAAACTTCAAAGTAGATTCTAACTCCAACTGTAAAACGTTGTAATGTTCCAGGTATTTTATGTGCTGTTAAGCACAGATGCTATCATTTCTATTAGCATGGCTGAAGTCTGAAAGAACACTACTCTTATTGTGATAATTAGAGGACAATACAATTATAACCAGTGGTATGGAACCCTGAGAAAACTCTCAATAAAACACCAAAAATTGAAAACTCTTTGAATGGATGTGGCATTTAATTACATCTGCATATAATATTGAAGACAGAGTAGGAGCAGTCTCTCACATGATAGCGTAATGTTACTTACTCTGCAGTGATAAATCTTTCTATCTACATAACTAAACACACATCATGGATCAATAAATCATTATTGTCGAAGGTTGAATACAACACATTTGAGTAAATAAACTTTACTACACATACTTGAATTGAATTGGTAAATACATTGTACATATCTCCTAAAATAGTTTTACTAATACAGAGTATAATCTGAATTACTACATAAATAAGCAATCCACCAAAGTGAATAATTGTTGCTATGCCAACAGTTTTTTCATAAATCATGAAGACATTAGCCTCGGTCGCAAATCACTTCAATCACCTGAAAGACACAAAAAAATTACTTAATACTGTGATGCAATGTTATTATTTTATACCAGAGCTGGGTTGTTTGTGTACAAAGTGACTTCAGATAAGAAATCCATGGGTAACAATTGTAAATGTATAGTATATATCTTTCCTAACTTCGATCTTTGTGTGAACAACTTATGAATGGCAAATAATTGTTTGTTTTCTTGATATCAGTTTGTTAGCTGTAATTGTAACAAACTTAACTCTACATAATTTGATGGCAATGTTAGGAATTCTTAGCATTCAGTATGAATAAGGTTTTCTTGGCTTGAAATGTACACACCAATAACACTGTTTTTTTCAAACCACTACTTCTCTGAGTATTCTATAATATGCATATAAACAAACACTTACGCTTGGTTCCATTAATACAGGGTCTATACATCGGTGTACTGTACTGCCAACTATCTCATCCAACAGAAAATGTACCAAACTGTTCAATAAAATAAATAATAGATAAGTATTTTAGTTTACCAGAAGGTATGTAAATGAGTATGGTTGTACCTGTGTGTAATAACCACTTGGAACTTGGAAACAAGTTGTTTTATAGACAGATTGGTGGCCTGGTCTTTATAAACAAGTGGTCTTTATAGACATATAATCTTAATAAACAGATTACATTCATGAATGAAAATATGACAAGAATATGTGTACATGCATATTTGAATATAGAAATAAATAAAAATATGAATGTGTTGAATCAATTGAAACATGCTCTAGTACGTAATATACATGTTTCCTGGGGTACATATGGTGTGTATGTATGTGTTCTGTGGTACATATGGTGTGTATGTATGTGTTCTGTGGTACATATGGTGTGTATGTATGTGTTATGTGGTACATATAGATGTGTATGTATGTGTTCTGTGGTATATAAGGTGTGTATGTATGTGTTCTGTGGTATATAAGATGTGTATGTATGTGTTCTGTGGTATATAAGGTGTGTATGTATGTGTTCTGTGGTATATAAGATGTGTATGTATGTGTTCTGTGGTATATAAGATGTGTGTGTATGTGTTCTGTGGTATATAAGGTGTGTATGTATGTGTTCTGTGGTATATATGATGTGTATGTATGTGTTCTGTGGTATATATGATGTGTATATATGTGTTCTGTTGTATATAAGATGTGTATGTATGTGTTCTGTGGTATATAAGGTGTGTATGTATGTGTTCTGTGGTATATAAGATGTGTATGTATGTATGTGTTCTGTGGTATATAAGGTGTGTATGTATGTGTTCTGTGGTATATAAGGTGTGTATGTATGTGTTCTGTGGTATATAAGATGTGTATGTATGTGTTCTGTGGTATATAAGATGTGTATGTATGTGTTCTGTAGTATATAAGGTGTGTATGTATGTGTTCTGTGGTATATAAGATGTGTATGTATGTGTTCTGTGGTATATAAGGTGTGTATGTATGTGTTCTGTGGTATATAAGATGTGTATGTATGTGTTCTGTGGTATATAAGGTGTGTATGTATGTATGTGTTCTGTTGTATATAATATGTGTATGTATGTGTTCTGTTGTATACAAGGTATGTATGTATGTGTTCTGTTGTATACAAGGTGTGTATGTATGTGTTCTGTTGTATATAAGATGTGTATGTATGTGTTCTGTGGAATATAAGGTGTGTATGTATGTGTTCTGTTGTATATAAGATGTGTATGTATGTGTTCTGTGGTACATATGGTGTGTATATATGTGTTTTGTGGTACATATGGTGTGTATGTATGTGTTCTGTGGTATATAAGATGTGTATGTATGTGTTCTGTGGTATATAAGGTGTGTATGTATGTGTTCTGTGGTATATAAGGTGTGTATGTATGTGTTCTGTGGTATATAAGATGTGTATGTATGTGTTCTGTGGTATATAAGGTGTGTATGTATGTGTTCTGTGGTATATAAGGTGTGTATGTATGTGTTCTGTGGTATATAAGATATGTATGTATGTGTTCTGTTGTATATAATATGTGTATGTATGTGTTCTGTTGTATACAAGGTGTGTATGTATGTGTTCTGTTGTATATAAGATGTGTATGTATGTGTTCTGTGGTATATAAGGTGTGTATGTATGTGTTCTGTTGTATATAAGATGTGTATGTATGTGTTTTGTTGTATACAAGGTGTGTATGTATGTGTTCTGTTGTATATAAGATGTGTATGTATGTGTTCTGTGGTATATAAGGTGTGTATGTATGTGTTCTGTGGTATATAAGGTGTGTATGTATGTGTTCTGTTGTATATAAGGTGTGTATGTATGTGTTCTGTTGTATATAAGGTGTGTATGTATGTGTTCTGTTGTATATAAGATGTGTATGTATGTGTTCTGTGGTATATAAGGTGTGTATGTATGTGTTCTGTGGTATATAAGGTGTGTATGTATGTGTTCTGTTGTATATAAGATGTGTATGTATGTGTTCTGTGGTATACAAGGTGTGCATGTATGAGTTCTGTGGTATATGTGATGTGTATGTATGTGTTCTGTTGTATATAAGATGTGTATGTATGTGTTCTGTGGTATACAAGGTGTGTATGTATGAGTTCTGTGGTATATAATATGTGTATGTATGTGTTCTGTGGAATATAAGGTGTGTATGTATGTGTTCTGTTGTATATAAGATGTGTATGTATGTGTTCAGTTGTATACAAGGTGTGTATATATGTGTTCTGTTGTATATAAATTGTGTATGTATGTGTTCTGTGGTATATAAGATGTATATGTATGTATGTGTTCTGTTGTATATAAGATGTGTATGTATGTGTTCTGTGGTATATAAGATGTGTATGTATGTATGTGTTCTGTTGTATACAAGATGTGTATGTATGTGTTCTGTTGTATACAAGATGTGTATGTATGTGTTCTGTTGTATACAAGATGTGTATGTATGTGTTCTGTTGTATACAAGATGTGTATGTATGTGTTCTGTGGTGCATATGGTGTGTATGTATGTGTTCTGTTGTATGTAAGATGTGTATGTATGTGTTCTGTGGTATATAAGGTATGTTTATAAGTGTTTTGTTGTATATAAGGAGTGTATGTATGTATGGGTTCTGTGGTATATAATATGTGTATGTATGTGTTCTGTTGTATATAAGGTGTTTATGTATGTGTTCTATGGTATATAAGATGTGTATGTATGTTATCTGTGGTATATAAAGGTGTTTATGTATGTGTTCTGTTGTATATAAGATGTGTATGTATATGTTCTGTGGTATATAAGGTGTGTATGTATGTGTTCTGTTGTATATAAGATGTGTATGTATGTGCTCTGTTGTATATAAGATGTGTATGTATGTGCTGTTGTATACAAGGTGTGTGTGTATGTATGTGTTCTGTTGCATACAAGGTGTATATGTATGTGTTCTGTTGTATATAAGATGTGTATGTATGTGTTCTGTTGTATATAAGATGTGTATGTATGTGTTCTGTTGTATACAAGGTGTGTATGAATGTGTTCTGTTGTACATAAGATGTGTATGTATGTGTTCTGTGGTATATAAGGTGTTTATGTATGTGTTCTGTTGTATATAAGATGCGTATGTATGCATTTGTTCTGTGGTATATATAGCATGTGTGTAAACAGTGTTTCGTAGTATATAAGATATGTATGTATGTGTTCTGTGCTATATGTATGTGTTCTGTGGTATATAAGATGTGTATGTATGTGTTCTGTGGTACATATGGTGTGTATGTATGTGTTCTCTAGTTTATAAGGTGTTTATGTATGTGTTCTCTAGTTTATATGGTGTTTATGTATGTGTTCTCAATTGTATATGGTGTTTATGTATGTGTTCTCTATTTTTTATAGTGTTTATGTATATGTTCTCTAGTTTATATGGTACACATGTATATATTCTCTAGTTTATATGGTGTTTATGTATGTGTTCTCTAGTTTATATGGTGCATATGTATATGTTCTCTAGTTTATATGGTACATATGTATATGTTCTCTAGTTTATATGGTACATATGTATATGTTCTCTCGTTTATAAGGTACATATGCATATGTTCTCTAGTTTATATGGTACATATGTATATGTTCTCCAGTTTATATGGTACATATGTATATGTTCTCTCGTTTATATGGTATGTATGTGTTCTGTTGTACATGTTTATTACGTAATACAACTTACTTTTCATCCGAGACAAATCGCCAAAGATAAAGTTGTAGGTAATGTGTGTCTACTTGTATTTGTTGTAACCCATAGCGACCAAATGTACGTAGTCTAACACATTCAAGGAACGTCTGCAAATAAAGAGGTAAATGATAATAGAAAATAACAAGCCATGCATGGAACAGTCCCTGTTAGTACTTGTTCATATTTTTTAAAACTAGCGCCGAAGGCGCATATTATTTTTTATGTTTATATAAGAGATTGCATACTTACCTTTGGTTAATGAAATTTTAATTTCATAAACAAATGGGATAATTGCCAATTATCATATATACTGGTTAAATAAAATCGAAATAACAGTGGATAGCTCCCGTAGGGGGCGTCCTTCCCCTGTCATCTGATTTGCATACTTCCAGATCTTTTTGACCCTGATATTGATTCGTAGCTATTTATCTGGGGTGGTTTTGGGTGGGAAGGTAAGTATGCAATCTCTTATATAAACATAAAAACTAATATGCGCCTTCGGCGCTAGTTTTAAAAGTTTATTACAGAGTATTGCATACTAACCCCTTTGGTTAATGAAATTTTAATTTCATAAACAAATGGGACAGATTACCAGAGAATATCTCTTGGCAGATAAATACTACCCCACCTGATTATGGAATTGAAAAAATTCCATCCCCCTAACTGTATAACTCCCGCTAACTGAATAATTCTTGCAGTTGCGGGAAGTTACATGCCCTATTGTTTCGTTACAACTTGGCCTGTCACTAGGTAGCCTAACGAGTGTAGGCCCTGTGACTCGGCCGCTAGGTCTTTCAGGTAATAAGAGAGAAAAGTGTTGCTAGTTTTCCAGGACCCGGCTGCTAGCACCTGGGCTAAAGAAGCTCCGCTAGCAAATGCCAGTGTATTACCTATGCCTCTTAAGTCATGCATCTTGGCAGTGACTTAGCCTGCCTCTGTGCTCAAATACTTATCACTATAAGCGTGGTAAACTGTCTCTTTTACCCATCTCGCTAACGTGAATTTCGACGCCGCTGAGCTTTGTTTACCTTTTTGGTAACAAACGAACATCGACCCCTTCTGACCCCGGAAGTACGTTTCTTATAATAAGCTAGCGCACGTACCGGACAAAGAATTCTGTCTTGTTTTTCATTGGAAATATTGCTCAGTGCCGGGATAACGATCGGAGTCGCCGTCTCGTGCAGTTTCTGATTTTTTCCTCTGAATTTTACTGATGTCATTAAAATCGCTTTATCGGGATAAAACACCGTAAAATTGTCTTCAAATGACAGAGCGTGTATTTCGCTAACTCGCCTCCCTGAAGCGAGTGCTAGCAGAAAAACAGTCTTTTTCGTCCAGTCCTGTAGTGACGCCAATTCCTTCGGTTCGTATGGGAATTGTCGTAGCGCTTCAAGGACTACTGACAAGCTCCATGCAGGTGCTTTGTACCTCTCAATGGGGCCCGCCTGTGTAATAAAGCCCTTGAACAGATCGGAGATTGTCGGGTCATCCGAAATGTTTTTGCCTAGGCTTAGTTTGAGTACAGAGTTGATCGCCGATTTATAGTTTTCTACTGTCCCCGGTTTCAACTTTTTTTCGTTGATCAAATAAGAAAAAAACTCCGCTACTTCGGGCAAAGAGGGATAGAGTGGATGTATATCCCCTGCAAGACACCAATTACGAAATTTTTCCCAGTGGTATTGATACAATCCATTTGAGGAATCCCTAAGCCCGGCCGTCGTTGTTTGCGACACTTGGCTTGAAAACCCTTGCGCAATTCTAAATTGCTGGATAGTTTCCAAACGTGAAGTTGGTACAGCTCCGGGTTGGTTGGTGTTTAACCGCCGGGTTGTGTCAACGTGATTTCTTGAGGCAGGCTTCTCTGATGGTCCGTTAGCAAGAGACAGCAGTAACGGAAACCAAGTCTGAGACGGCCAGTTCGGTGCCACTAGAATCATGTGCGAGTTCTCCGATTGTTCCAGTTTTTGTAACGTTCGGTGGATCAATGGAAATGGTGGGAATGCGTAACTGAACATTCCGCCCCACTCCATCTGAAGTGCGTCCCACGTCAGTGACTGTTGGTCCGGATAACGCGTCACAAAAACGGGACGTTTTTTCTTTTCCGGTGTTGCAAACAGATCTACCTGGGGTTCCCCCCACATGTCGAACACTAGGTTTACTGCCGTCTGTGACAGCTCCCATTCTGTGTCGTCGTAGGGTTTCCCCCGGGATAGCGAGTCCGCTACACCGTTTTGGACTCCCGGTATATGTTTGCACATCAGCTCGACTTTGTTTTGTGCACACCACTTTAGCACTGCTACAGCATGGTCGTTTAACGACTGTGATTTCGTTCCCCCTTCCTTGAGGTTGCCCCACCACGGAAGTGATTCCAGAAAGGCCGGTGTGAACAGTACCGGTTTTTCGTATTTTATCCCGTCCTTTGATAGTCGCATTTTTAACTGTGCGTCTAACACTAGGCGTTGGATCGGTCTGGACTGTAGTGCCGCTCTCGGTACTAAGCCCCTCATCGAAGTTAACATCCCCACTAGTCGCATTACTTGGCGTAGTGTGGCTTGTTTTTGTTTTAGAAATGATTGTATCATTTTTTGTACATTGTCGATTCTGTGCTGGGCTGGTCGGATCATGCCTTTCTCCGCATCCAGTTCCATGCCCAGAAAGACTATTTTCTGCGTCGGTATTAATTCTGATTTTTCCATATTTATCAGAAAACCTAGCTTTAGCAGTAGACTGACAGTCCGCTCGGTTGATTGACAAATCAGGTTCCAGTCGTCTAAGTAGGGGTTGACGTCTGCTGCGTTCTTGTGCAGTAACGCCACCACTGTGCGTAGAACTTTTGTAAACAGAAGCGGGGCTGACGTCAGGCCGAAAGGTAGGACGGTGTACTGATACGTTACACCGTTCACCACGAATCGTAACAAGCGCCTGCTTTCTGTGTGTATTGGTATGTGCAGGTAAGCGTCGGTCAAGTCGAGGGACGTCACCCAGTCCCCTTTTTGAATTGACGCTCTCACTAGTGCCGGAGTTAACATTTTGAACGTTTCTTTCTTCACAATTTTGTTCAACTCCTTTAAATCCAGGACCAGCCTGTACCCACCGTTGGATTTCTTGACGGGAAATAACCTCGAGATGAAAAAATTTTTCGGGTTTTGTACCCGCTCAGTATTGTTGACTGAGCAGAGCCCGGTTTCCCGGAAATACATGTTCTTTTTTCGCATTTCGGTTCTTTTATCAACGGTATTCGATACCCCTGTGTTATTATCGATATCACATACGGATCGTTTATCGTTTCTTTCCACCGGGGAGTACATTTCTGCAGACGCAGTGCCACCGGCATCGAGGGACTCACCAACCCTCGGTCGCTTGTGGCGGTATACATTGACATCACCGATTTCTCCATTTCCCCCTGGAGTGAATGCGGCGTTATATCCCCGTTTAACGTCCTTCCCCCCTTTTTTTTCCAACCTGGAGGGCAGTAGGGACTCTGCCTTACGGGTTTCTGTTTTTTCACCGGTCGATGCGTCATTCTCCCTAGGTCCACGCATTCGGCCGGTTGTTTGTTTATACGATCGCCCACCGACCTGAGGTGCGGCCGACCGTGTTTTTGTTGTGCACGATTGAGTCCCGCCATCCTGGGCACTGAACAAAATCGCTTAATGCACGATGTTTTGCACGACTTGGTTCCCGCCGACCTGGGCACTGAACCGAATCGTTTAATGCAAGTGGTATATGTGTAAGGGGATCTGTGGTTTGATTTGTTTGACAAAAATACTCGGAGACTTGAGTAATATTTGACATGTTTAATCGCACCTTGTTTTGATACATTACCATATTTGCTGACGTATAGTCAGGAAGACTTTTTAGTGTTACCAGTCTGTTTCGAGAATTGTTTATTCTGTCGCTGCTGGTCTCCACTTTTTCCTTTTGCCTGATTCGGGTTTGCCTTTGCGTTTCCCTTGGGCTGACACGTAGTAGCTTGGTTAACTGGCTTCGCCTTTGTCGCGATGCTCTGCTTGTTATTAGCGGCTTGCTTGGCTTTAAAGGCGCCTTCGATCATCACACGGTTAACTTTTGCCGCTGCTTTCTCATCCAACTTAGAATTCACAGCGCTGAGTTTTCCGTCGAATAATTTGGTCCCTCTGAAATCGATCGTCGCCAATTCGTTCTTGATTTCAGCGTTGGCGGCTGTCTTTAGCATAGCGGACCAAACTGCTGCACGGCGAGAGTGTTGCTAAACAGTTCATCCTTGGTGATGTTGCCTGTTTTGAATTTCGCTAACTGAATTTGTGTAGTAGTAGTGAAAAATTCTCTATGGCTTAATGCAAGAGAAGTGTCCCAAACGTTGTTTTCCAATCTACATAGCGTTGACTGGGACAGGCAATACGGGATGTAAACTTGTGGTTTGCCGAGTGGATGTTTCGTTATACTTCCTTCGGCAACCATTTCCCGGACGCATGGCTCCAGTTCTGGTGGTTGTACGCCGAGAGGTCATTCGTGCAGGCTGGCGTCGGTACCGACCGGTGTTTTCCACTCATCAGCGGGCGGTATAACTTTTTGGTAGCGTCTGCTCCAATCGTCCCGGTTAGTCCCCAAGAAGTCGTCCGTGGTGGCTGTAGCGGTTTTCTCGGTAACTTCACGATCCCATTTGCCTCCTCCGATCACGCGTTGTGTTATAGCAGCGCCGTGTCAGTCGGGGAGACCATGGTAGCATTGCTGAAGTCGCAAAAGTGTCCTTTTTCGGCAGTGTAGACAAACCGATCGAGAAACGTGGGGCGTCCGCCATCGGTGGAATCGGTAGAGGTAAGATTTTCTTGACCATAACCGCACCTTTCGTGATAGCATTGGAGCGGATTTTGAATTCGGGGTTCTCCTTGTCAGTACCACTCGCTGTTGTGGTTTTCGACGAGCCGGCCTCCCCCGCGTTGCTTGTAGCATCTTCAGTAGAAAAAATCACGCCTGCCTCAGCCAGTGCGTCTTCAACATTTTCTCGCACCACTGTTGTGTAGGATTTTTTCTTTTCCGCCTGGAGAGCGCTGACACTCCATGCTTTTGGTGGTACCTCTTCGTCTACTGGGTTTTCCAAAACTTTAATTTTTCTGGTCAGTAGATCCACCTTGTTCTGTAAATGAGCTATAACACTTTGCTCATTGTCAGTCTCCTTTGGACGTTTTTGGTTGGGTTCGTCTGCCAATAGTTCGTCCTCAGCGTTGGTAGGTAACGATGAAACCGAAGACTCCTCCAAATGACGTTTTTTGGATTTCTTCTTTCCTGATTTTCCCGTTGCCTTGCGTAGGCGGGAATCCCAGTTCCAAGCTTCTATCGGCCAGGCGAAGCAAACAACGCAGTTGATGTGCCCATTACATTTTCTGCCACATGGAATGCAAATACGGTAATCATCGTAAGTGAGCATCGATATATGGCACTCTTCACACTTTCGTCCGAAAGTGTTTGAATCCGAAGTGCTGGGATGAACGGTGTTCAACTCTCCGTTATCCATATTTTCCGCCATCTTGAAACTGAAGGCGGGCTTTTGAGTTTCGTTACTAAAACTACAATTTTTTACTCAAGGTGACTAAGTACGAAGTTCTTGATGTCCACAAGAGCTTCCTGACACACTAATAGTTCGGTGGCTGTGTTGATGGGTGGTAACAATGTATTTCCACTGCAAAAACAATGATATTTTGGCAAGCCCAAATTTCAACCGTGAATCAATCTCGTGGTTAAAAATGGAAGTATGCAAATCAGATGACAGGGGAAGGACGCCCCCTACGGGAGCTATCCACTGTTATTTCGATTTTATTTAACCAGTATATATGATAATTGGCAATTATCCCATTTGTTTATGAAATTAAAATTGCATTAACCAAAGGGGTTAGTATGCAATACTCTGTAATAAACATGAGGTATTGCCCTGGAACACCATGATTTAATTAAAACAAAATCCGTTGGATATTTTAAATCTGATCGTCAAACCAATACATATGTAAATCTATGACATGATGTATAATGAATATATAATATTTGAACATAATCAGTCAAAGCATATCAGAGATATGGCACTAGAACTGCATTCATTAAAACAAAGTGGCCATCAGTCAGCCATTTTGAATCTGAAAAATAAAATGACATGCATCAGGGACATATAATGTCTATTGTATGTACCAAGTTTGAATGAAATCCATCCATTAAAACGACCAAGATCTGGTTCCCAAATGCTTGATTTTTGATGATTTTTCAGCACAAAAATGGCCACCATTCAACCTTTTGAATCGATCTATATATATGTATATCTATGAGATGAAGTATAATGAATATTTAAAATTTGAACATAATCAGTCAAAGTATGTCAGAGATATACCACTATAAAACATATACATTAATTTAAAAACAAAATGGATGCCAGTTGGCCATTGATTTTTCAGTACAAAAATGGCTGCCAATCGGCAATCTTGAATCAGATCATGAAACAAATTGATGTGCATATGTATAATATTATGTATGACATATGTGTGAAGTTTGAATGTAATCGGTTCTGGCATGTCTACGA
This sequence comes from Saccoglossus kowalevskii, assembly GCF_978046115.1. Classification (NCBI taxonomy): domain Eukaryota; kingdom Metazoa; phylum Hemichordata; class Enteropneusta; family Harrimaniidae; genus Saccoglossus; species Saccoglossus kowalevskii. The sequence goes on along the minus strand of NC_140650.1, from coordinate 2,900,636 downwards.
TACAAGTCCGCACACACACACGCGCACACACACACACACACACACACACCACGCCACGCCACGCCACGCCACACCACGCACGGACAAACTGACTGACTGAGTCAAAACAGGGATTAATAATGCGTTTGTAAATACATGTATGTGTTTATAACCCATCATATGCATATAACAGTCAAGATCAATGATTTATTTTAGTGGAGAATTAAACTAAATACTGAGGTAATTCATAAAAAAAAATTCAAACTACTTTTTATTCCAGTATATAGTACAGAACATTTTAATGTTTTATTGTCAGTAATTATCTGCTATTTATCATATTGCAAGACACTCCTCAAAGATACCAGGAAAATCTATATGAATATTGTTGAGATAGCACAGGGAGAGAATTATTAATGACACAGTTCTCATTGTAATTAGGGAAATTTGATTCATAACAAAGATATACATGGCCAAAATGCAAGATGGCTGAATTGTTATGGACATGTATTCATACATGTATAACATATGCAATTAAATTGTTATGCAAATCATAGGTCATGTGACCAGGTAAAATGTTTCTGGATGAATATGTATTCTATGGTCAGTAATTGAGAGTGAATAACAGATTTACTAATATAAAATGACTTTGCTAAAATTTGCTAAAACATGGTCACAAACTTTATATTCCTATTTCTCATATTTATGCAATTTTTGTATCTAAATTAAAGTAAAGTGCATGTCTCCAGTATTGTGTGTGCCAGCTTATTTGTTATGTAGTTACCCAATGACACTTTTTCTAACAATGTTTAATGAGAATCAAGCACAAGTCAAACATCAATATGTACCAAGTACAGAAATCTTGACTTGATTTTTAACATTTACATGTCCATATTTGTGACATGATGTATGATGGAAAGTTTGGACAAGAATGGTCAATAGATGATAGAGATATCTGGAATATCATTCAAATAAACAAAATGGCCACCAATCGACCATTTTGAATCCAATCTGAAAAACAAAATGACACAATAAGTCATCCAATATATGTGTCTTTTTTGAACAAAACACTACACCATAAATTTACATAACCAAGCTGAGTAAATCTGTTTCACAAAACAAAGGGTTAATAAAAATAGCTGCATGTATGCCATATTGTTCTAGTTTCCATCTACCCTTTGAAAAAAACACAGGCTGATTTTCATCTATGACAACGTCAATGAAATTGAGTTTGTAAAGTTTGACAGACTATATCTCAAAAACTACGAGGCACAGCAGTGATAAAATCAAAAAATATATAATGCACAAATTGTAAGAAATAATAAACATTTCTTTCAAGTCTAACAAAAACAGTCGTAACTTAATCTCCTAAGCAAATATTATGTTCTCCAATACTAGTATTCCAGCTTTCTGAAAACTGTTAACACTTGGTACAGTACTATAGCACCATTTATTTTCACTTTTTTAATGTTTTGAGCAATTTCACATTGTTTTAAATTCACAAACATGGCAGTTAAACAATGAGTTCTAATGTTGTTCTACATTCTCACATAGATTTAATTTAGAAAATTTTACTCTTTAGGCCAGACTTTTATAATCCCTTGTTTCGTGAACCCGATGAATGAACAGGAGCCGAAAATGAAATAAAAAAGAAATTTTATTTCAGCGTAATTTCCCGCCGACTTGTAAGTGCAAAAAATAGCTAAAAAAAACCTTATTTTTATCTTCATTTTTTTTCCACCCGCCGCATAACAAATCCAAGTTGCATTTTTGTGGGAGTATCAAGATCAAAGTACCAAAGTCTCGCGCAGATGAGAAACAAGGTTATACATGGAATAAAATTTTATTTCATTTCTTCTCTCTGATCAATGATCTCACTTACAATTCTTTGAGAATCACACAAATCTAATGGGAAAAAAAGAATTAATTTTATTTTTTTTCTTCCCTCCTCAAAAAATTGCCTTATAAAAACTTGAGAAACAAGGAATAAAAAAAGTATGGCCTTAACGAAAATTAAAAATTAAAGACCAAAAAATAATTAATGCATTTACAGTAACGAGTGGAGAATTCTGGATTGCAATTAAATTGTCTCCTTCTTAAAATTACAGTCAAAATCATTTTGTGTGCTGCATCCTGCAGAGTAAAAATATTGAATGTCATTTTCAATATGAACAGTCATTGAAAATGACACAGTCCCCGTTAAGTTCTCTTTGTGCTCGTCATATTAAAGCGGAGGGGTTGTCACGAACGTGTCCTTGAAACTTGAGTTCCAAGATTGTTTATTTACATCAAAACACATGTTTCGTGTCATAGTAATATGGCCAAAGTAAAAACAGCCGTCATTCAGCCATCTTTGATCTGATTATGAAACACTGATATGTATGATGTATGTGCCAAATACAAATGAAAATGGTACATAAATTGTGGAAATATAGTAGTAAGGCCAAAAAGTCAGATGGCTGTCAATCGGCCATCCTCGACCAGATTTTGAAACAAATTGTCATAGACATGCATCCTAACATGTATAAAGTACATGTATGTGCCAAATTTGAATGAAAACTGACAGAGCACATCCAAGATACCGCATAAAAAAACAAAAACAAGATGCCTGCCAGTCGACCATCTTTGATCCAATTGCGAAATAAATCGTCATGGACATGTATCCTAACATGTATATTCAATGTACCAAGTTTGAATGACAACTGACAAAGCATGTCCAAAATACAACATTTTCAAAAAACAAGATGGCTGCCAGTCGGCCATTTTGAATCAAATCGCTAAACCACTGCATGTGCATATGTCCCACATAAGGTACTAGGCACATGCAAAGAATGAACGGAATCGGTCCGCACGATTCTGAAATATAACGTTGGATAGACTGACGCACGGACAGACGGACACACGGACGGACAGACGGACACACGGCCGGTCGGACGGACAGACTCAGGAACTCACGGACGGTCGGGGACATGTATTCTAACATGTATGATCTATGTACTAAATTTGAATGAAAACTGACAAAGCATGTCCAAAATACAACATTTTCAAAAAACAAGATGGCTGCCAGTCGGCCATCTTTGATCGAATTGTGAAATAAATCATCATGGACATGTATCCTAACATGTATAATCTATGTACCAAGTTTGAATGAAAACTGACAAAGCATGTCCAAAATACATCATTTTCAAAAAACAAGATGGCTGCCAGTCTGCCATTTTGAATCGAATCCCTAAACCACTGCATGTGCATATGTCCCACATAAAGTACTAGGCACATGCAAAGAATGAACGGAATCGGTCCAAGGGATTCTGAGATACGACTCCGGACGGACGCACGGACGGACGGAGACCGAATTATAAGTCCCCGTTTTCGGACTTCGTCCAAACGGGGACTAATAAGTTGGTAGGTGAAATATATTCAAACATATTTTACTATGGAATACACATTTAATTTAATTTAGGAACAAATACAATATATTGCAAGCTTTACTCAAAACTATATATAACAGAATATTAACAAATAATATAAAAGTGAGAAATAAATAAACTCTTTATAATGCACAGTGTTATGGACAAGTTGTGACAAGCCATTTACATGAATTCTATTTAAGAAAAGATATCTGATATCTGAAAACTTAACTGAAACACAGAGAAACTATGGAAGCATTGCTTTGGATACATCAAAGGTCTGTTAAGTAGAAATAATTAGTAATTAAAAGCAACACACTTTGTCTGATGGGAATTTTGAGAATGCATACCAAACTGTTTGCTGCAATAAGCCCAGAGACTGCAATTTGTCTGAAAGCAATGATGGCAGATCAGAGAAATGCATACTAAACTGCTTGCTGCAGTAGCATCAGAGACTGTAAATGGATTGATTGTTCCTTTTTGAATAACTGAAAATGGTGCAATAGTTCAAAATTCAACAAATTTGTAGTTTAGTAAACATTTTTCTTGGATTTTAGTTATTGTGACAATTATAAAACAAGACATGTGTGAACACAAGATTGAATATTATCAGAATCAGTCAAAATTTAACAAATTTATAATTTTTAACACTGAGTGTTAGGCATCCCCTAGCTTTCTAGATGCATTGAGTGTTAGGCATCCTTTAGCTTTCTAGATGCACTGAGTGTTAGGCATCCCCTAGCTTTCTAGATGCATTGAGTGTTAGGCATCCCCTAGCTTTCTAGATGCACTGAGTGTTAGGCATCTCCTAGCTTTCTAGATGCATTGAGTGTTAGGCATCCCCTAGCTTTCTAGATGCATTGAGTGTTAGGCATCCCCTAGCTTTCTAGATGCACTGAGTGTTAGGCATCTCCTAGCTTTCTAGATGCACTGAGTGTTAGGCATCCCCTAGCTTTCTAAATAAATAAACGCTGCTCGGACTGATAAGTAATAGTTATAATAATAGTAATAGTGTTAATAGTTATTTAGGACTACGATTACCAAATATTATCTTCAATATACCCTAGCTTTCTAGATGCACTGAGTGTTAGGCATCTCCTAGCTTTCTAGATGCACTGAGTGTTAGGCATCCCCTAGCTTTATAGATGCACTGAGTGTTAGGCATCCCCTAGCTTAATAGATGCACTGAGTGTTAGGCATCCTTTAGCTTTCTAGATGCATTGAGCATTAAGCATCCCCTAGCTTTCTAGATGCATTGAGTGTTAGGCATCCCTTAGCTTTCTAGATGCACTGAGTGTTAGGCATTTCCTAGCTTTCTAGATGCACTGAGTGTTAGGCATTTCCTAGCTTTCTAGATGCACTGAGTGTTAGGCATTTCCTAGCTTTCTAGATGCACTGAGTGTTAGGCATCCCCTAGCTTTCTAGATGCATTGAGTGTTAGGCATCCCTTAGCTTTCTAGATGCACTGAGTGTTAGGCATTTCCTAGCTTTCTAGATGCACTGAGTGTTAGGCATCCCCTAGCTTTCTAGATGCACTGAGTGTTAGGCATCCCCTAGCTTTCTAGATGCACTGAGTGTTAGGCATCCCCTAGCTTTCTAGATGCACTGAGTGTTAGGCATTTCCTAGCTTTCTAGATGCACTGAGTGTTAGGCATTTCCTAGCTTTCTCGATTCATTGAGTGTTAGGCATCCCCTAGCTTTCTAGATGCACTGAGTGTTAGGCATCCCCTAGCTTTCTAGATGCACTGAGTGTTAGGCATTTCCTAGCTTTCTCGATTCATTGAGTGTTAGGCATCCCCTAGCTTTCTAGATGCACTGAGTGTTAGGCATCCCCTAGCTTTCTAGATGCACTGAGTGTTAGGCATCTCTTAGCTTTCTAAATAAATAAACGCTGCTCGGACTGATAAGTAATAGTTATAATAATAGTAATAGTGTTAATAGTTATTTAGGACTACGATTACCAAATATTATCTTCAATATACCCTAGCTTTCTAGATGCACTGAGTGTTAGGCATCCCCTAGCTTAATAGATGCACTGAGTGTTAGGCATCCTTTAGCTTTCTAGATGCATTGAGCATTAAGCATCCCCTAGCTTTCTAGATGCATTGAGTGTTAGGCATCCCTTAGCTTTCTAGATGCACTGAGCATTAAGCATCCCCTAGCTTTCTAGATGCATTGAGTGTTAGGCATCCCTTAGCTTTCTAGATGCACTGAGTGTTAGGCATTTCCTAGCTTTCTAGATGCACTGAGTGTTAGGCATTTCCTAGCTTTCTCGATTCATTGAGTGTTAGGCATCCCCTAGCTTTCTAGATGCACTGAGTGTTAGGCATCCCCTAGCTTTCTAGATGCACTGAGTGTTAGGCATCCCCTAGCTTTCTAGATGCATTGAGTGTTAGGCATCCCTTAGCTTTCTAGATGCACTGAGTGTTAGGCATTTCCTAGCTTTCTAGATGCACTGAGTGTTAGGCATTTCCTAGCTTTCTAGATGCACTGAGTGTTAGGCATTTCCTAGCTTTCTAGATGCACTGAGTGTTAGGCATCCCCTAGCTTTCTAGATGCACTGAGTGTTAGGCATTTCCTAGCTTTCTCGATTCATTGAGTGTTAGGCATTTCCAAGCTTTCTCGATTCATTGAGTGTTAGGCATATTCATTCACTTCACACTTTTACAAACCATGGGAAAAGAACTTCTGAACTGTGAAAAGGAGGCTAGGCAATATAAAAATAACATGCAGATGGAAGAGCACTACCCTCATGTTCCCTTGATAATTTGTATAATTAGAAACTATTATACTACATATACCAGTCTAATTTGTCATTCTAAAATAGATCCAATATGTATTGCCCGGGCATTCCATTATTTAATATACCCATTACACCAGTGCATTGTAAACTTTCACCCTATTGTCCATACAATCTGTTCTAACTAGTCTGACTTCAAATGAATTAAACATATTTTTGTTTTTTGTTTTTATTGTAGAAAATAATATATTAATTTTTTTAATAAATTGTTAGAAGGAAATTAAATGTTTTTAAGATAAAGCAGACCATGAATATACTGTGAACCTGTTAATTTTCAGTGCTAGAAATTATCAGGATTTGATGGTGTTCATAAGGACAGTATTTTGTTACAGTTGATGCCATTCCCTGGACCCCACAAAAAATTCACAGATACAGAATTTCAAGGTTATCACTGACTTACTCACAAAGAGTTGTCTCACATTAAAGTGCTTTTTTAGTTCAGAAAGTGTATTGAAGTATGCATTAAACTGTAATTATGTATTTGCTTATTCTCATGATAACTACTTCCACAACAGTGAATCTCCTTTGTATTAATTCCATGATTCTATAGTTGCATATGACAACTTAGTTCAGTTTGCCATTATTTACCGGGTAGTAGTTCATTGAAATACACCACCATCTTTATTATCATTATTTATTATAGAGTTATGTAGTTTCTGCATTATTTCCTTACAACATGAATTCATTTTACCATATTGTATTTATGGCAATATTTGTACATACATGTACATGTATTAATAAGTTCCACTGTACTACAAGTAGAGCTACCTCTAATGTATAATAGTTATTTAGTTACAGTTTTTTGTTACTACCACATAGTCACTTGAGCTTATAATAGTATTGTATGTGTAGTTTAATTGTAGTTTATTTTAAAAAGTATTATACAGAATGTAAGGATGTAATACAGCATTATTCCATTCCATTCCATTAACATCTTATTTAATGCAAAGATGGTATATCAGATTGCTTTTTTTGCAATTCTGATGCATTGGAAAGGGGGAGCGATTCTCACTGTGTAACCATGATTCTGTTACTCTTGCCTTGAGTTCTTAGGTGGTCATGGTGAGACCCATCCACTATTGTTTTGTTACTTTGTTTCAGTGGTAAAGTGCTTTTTAATGTAGATAGAGTGTTGCTGTTGAAAAAGTGACAAATCCATGGAAGTATAACAAATTTCAGATATACTAGGAAATCATGGAATCAAATAAAAATAGACAACCTATATAAAACCTTAGAAAACAATGTACATAGGAAACCAGGTAATCAGCTAAATTTTCAAATTTGAGTTAAAGCATATTGATGAAAGTCTATATTAATTATATGATATTTATAGTATTTATGGTTGCATGCCATTGTATTGACATGCAAGACCATAAATAGAAATGCATATAGTGTTTGCTTATACCCATATATTATACAAGGTTAAACTGAAAAGACACATTTAAAGATAAAACTAATATTTACTGAAGTCGGGAAAATGTTTGTTTCATAATGATCAGAATAAGTAATAACCATATTGTTTCAAACATGTATCATTTCTACTTTAATGACTAAAACATTTTACTTAAGCATTCATATATTTTTATACCACTTGGTTATATGCTATGTAAACTGTCACTATGGTATTCATCCATCAAAAATACAGTTAGATTCATTTACAATATGAGGTGCTAAAGAACACCATGCTTTTTAAAAGTGCACTTATGAGGTAAAACCATTACACGTGTACTGCCCTCTATAGTGGTAATATAGCATAGCCTCTAGATGGCACTGTTCAATCCTAACATCACCATGTCAGTTATATTAAGAAAAGCACAATTTACATGAATTTCTGGCATTCTGGTATAGCACTGTATTTTATAGCATTTCGGTACAGTTTAGCACTGTGTTTTATGGAATTTTGGTACAGTTTAGCACTGTGTTTGATGGCATTTTGGTACAGTTTAACACTGTGTTTTATGGAATTTTGGTACAGTTTGGCACTGTGTTTTATGGCATTTTGGTATAGTTTGGGACTGTATTTTATGGCATTTGGTACAGATTGGCACTGTGCTTTATGGCATTTTGGTACAGTTTGGCACTTATTTTATGGCATTTTGGTACAGTTTGGCACTGTATTTTATGGCATTTGGTACAGATTGGCACTGTGTTTTATGGCATTTTGGTACAGTTTGGCACTGTGTTTTATGGCATTTTGGTATAGTTTGGCACTGTGTTTTATGGCATTTGGTACAGATTGGCACTGTGTTTTATGGCATTTTGGTACAGTTTGGCACTGTGTTTTTTGGCATTTTGGTATAGTTTGGCACTGTGTTTTATGGCATTTTGGTACAGTTTGGCACTGTGTTTGATGGCATTTTGGTACAGTTTGGCACTGTGTTTTATGGCATTTTGGTATAGTTTGGCACTGTGTTTGATGGCACATTGGTACAGTTTAGCATTGTGTTTGATGGCATTTTGGTATAGTTTGGCACTGTGTTTGATGGCATTTTGGTACAGTTTGGCACTGTGTTTTATGGCATTTTGGTACAGTTTGGCACTGTTTTATGGCATTTTGGTATAGTTTGGCACTGTGTTTTATGGCCTTTTGGTACAGTTTGGCACTGTGTTTGATGGGATTTTGGTACAGTTTGGCACTGTGTTTTATGGCATTTTGGTACAGTTCGGCACTGATGGCATGTTGGTACAGTTTGGCACTGTGTTTTATGGCATTCTGGTATAGTTTGGCACTGTGTTTTATGGCCTTTTGGTACAGTTTGGCACTGTGTTTTATGGCCTTTTGGTACAGTTCGGCACTGATGGCATGTTGGTACAGTTTGGCACTGTGTTTTATGGCATTCTGGTATAGTTTGGCACTGTGTTTTATGGCCTTTTCGTATAGTTTGGCACAGTGTTTGATGGGATTTTGGTACAGTTTGGCACTGTGTTTGATGGCATTTTGGTACAGTTTGGCACTGTGTTTGATGGCATTTTGGTACAGTTCGGCACTGATGGCATGTTGGTAAAGTTTGGCACTGTGTTTTATGGCATTCTGGTATAGTTTGGCACTGTGTTTTATGGCCTTTTGATATAGTTTGGCACTGTGTTTGATGGGATTTTGGTACAGTTTGGCACTGTGTTTTATGGCACTTTGGTATAGTTTGGCACTGTGTTTTATGGCCTTTTGGTATAGTTTGGCACTGTGTTTGATGGGATTTTGGTACAGTTTGGCACTGTGTTTTATGGCACTTTGGTATAGTTTGGCACTGTGTTTTATGGCCTTTTGGTATAGTTTGGCACTGTGTTTTATGGCATTCTGGTACAGTTTGGCACTGTGTTTTATGGCATTTTGGTACAGTTTGGCACTGTGTTTGATGGCATTTTGGTACAGTTTGGCACTGTGTTTGATGGCATTTTGGTACAGTTCGGCACTGATGGCATGTTGGTACAGTTTGGCACTGTGTTTTATGGCATTCTGGTATAGTTTGGCACTGTGTTTTATGGCCTTTTGGTACAGTTTGGCACTGTGTTTTATGGCCTTTTGGTACAGTTCGGCACTGATGGCATGTTGGTACAGTTTGGCACTGTGTTTTATGGCATTCTGGTATAGTTTGGCACTGTGTTTTATGGCCTTTTCGTATAGTTTGGCACAGTGTTTGATGGGATTTTGGTACAGTTTGGCACTGTGTTTGATGGCATTTTGGTACAGTTTGGCACTGTGTTTGATGGCATTTTGGTACAGTTCGGCACTGATGGCATGTTGGTACAGTTTGGCACTGTGTTTTATGGCATTCTGGTATAGTTTGGCACTGTGTTTTATGGCCTTTTGATATAGTTTGGCACTGTGTTTGATGGGATTTTGGTACAGTTTGGCACTGTGTTTTATGGCACTTTGGTATAGTTTGGCACTGTGTTTTATGGCCTTTTGGTATAGTTTGGCACTGTGTTTGATGGGATTTTGGTACAGTTTGGCACTGTGTTTTATGGCACTTTGGTATAGTTTGGCACTGTGTTTTATGGCCTTTTGGTATAGTTTGGCACTGTGTTTTATGGCATTCTGGTACAGTTTGGCACTGTGTTTTATGGCATTTTGGTACAGTTTGGCACTGTGTTTGATGGCATTTTGGTACAGTTTGGCACTGTGTTTGATGGCATTTTGGTACAGTTTGGCACTGTGTTTTATGCCATTTTGGTACAGTTTGGCACTGTATTTTATGGCATGTTGGTACAGTTTAGCACTGTGTTTGATGGCATTTAGGTATAGTTTAGCACTGTGTTTTATGGCATTTTGGTACAGTTGGGCACTGTGTTTTATGGCATTTTGGTACAGTTTGGCACTGTGTTTGATGGCATTTTGGTACAGTTTGGCACTGTGTTTGATGGCATTTTGGTACAGTTTGGCACTGTGTTTTATGCCATTTTGGTACAGTTTGGCACTGTATTTTATGGCATGTTGGTACAGTTTAGCACTGTGTTTGATGGCATTTAGGTATAGTTTAGCACTGTGTTTTATGGCATTTTGGTACAGTTGGGCACTGTGTTTTATGGCATTTTGGTACAGTTTGGCACTGTGTTTTATGGCATTTTGGTACAGTTTGGCACTGTGTTTTATGGCATTTTGGTATAGTTTGCACTGTGTTTTATGGCATTTTGGTACAGTTTGGCACAGTGTTTGATGGCATTTTGGTACAGTTTGGCACTGTACTTTATGGCATTTTGGTACAGTTTGGCACTGTGTTTTATGGCATTCTGGTATAGTTTGGCACTGTGTTTTATGGCATTTTGGTACAGATTGGCACTGTGTTTTATGGCATTTTGGTATAGTTTAACACTGTGTTTGATGGCATGTTGGTACAGTTTAGCACTGTGTTTGATAGCATGTTGGTACAGTTTAGCACTGTGTTTTATGGCATTTTGGTACAGTTTGGCACTGTGTTTTATGGCATTCTGGTATAGTTTGGCACTGTGTTTTATGGCATTTTGGTATAGTTTGGCACTGTATTTTATGGCATTTTGATACAGTTTGGCACTGTGTTTTATGGCATTTTGGTACAGTTTGGCACTGTGTTTTATGGCATTTTGGTATAGTTTGGCACTGTATTTTATGGCATTTTGATACAGTTTGGCACTGTGTTTGATGGCATTTTGGTACAGTTTGGCACTGTGTTTTATGGCATTTTGGTATAGTTTGGCACTGTGTTTGATGGCATTTTGGTACAGTTTAGCACTGTTTGATGGCATTTTGGTATAGTTTGGCACTGTGTTTGATGGCATTTTGGTACAGTTTGGCACTGTGTTTTATGGCATTTTGGTACAGTTTGGCACTGTTTTATGGCATATTGGTACAGTTTGGCACTGTGTTTTATGGCATTTTGGTACAGTTTGGCACTGTTTTATGGCATTTTGGTACAGTTTGGCACTGTGTTTTATGGCATTTTGGTACAGTTTGGCACTGTATTTTATGGCATTTTGATACAGTTTGGCACTGTGTTTTATGGCATTTTGGTACAGTTTGGCACTGTATTTTATGGCATTTTGATACAGTTTGGCACTGTGTTTTATGGCATTTTGGTACGGTTTAGCACTGTTTGATGGCATTTTGGTACAGTTTGGCACTGTGTTTTATGGCATTTTGGTATAGTTTGGCACTGTGTTTGATGGCATGTTGGTACAGTTTAGCACTGTGTTTGATGGCATTTTGGTATAGTTTGGCACTGTGTTTGATGGCATTTTGGTACAGTTTGGCACTGTGTTTTATGGCATTTTGGTACAGTTTGGCACTGTTTTATGGCATTTTGGTATAGTTTGGCACTGTATTTAATGGCATTTTGATACAGTTTAGCACTGTGTTTTATGGCATTTTGGTACAGTTTGGCACTGTGTTTTATGGCATTTTGGTACAGTTTGGCACTGTGTTTTATGGCATTTTGGTACAGTTTGGCACTTATTTTATGGCATTTTGGTACAGTTTGGCACTGTGTTTTATGGCATTTTGGTACAGTTTGGCACTGTGTTTTACGGCATTTTGGTACAGTTTGGCACTGTGTTTGATGGCATTTTGGTACAGTTTGGCACTGTGTTTTATGGCATTTTGGTACAGTTTGGCACTGTGTTTTATGGCATTTTGGTACAGTTTGGCACTGTGTTTTACGGCATTTTGGTACAGTTTGGCACTGTGTTTGATGGCATTTTGGTACAGTTTGGTACTGTGTTTTATGGCATTTTGGCACAGTTTGGCACTGTATTTTATGGCATGTTGGTACAGTTTGGCACTTTGTTTTATGGCATTTTGGTACAGTTTGGCACTGTGTTTTATGGCATTTTGGTACAGTTTGGCACTGTGTTTGATGGCATTTTGGTACAGTTTGGCACTGTGTTTGATGGCATTTTGGTACAGTTTGGCACTGTATTTTATGGCATGTTGGTACAGTTTAGCACTGTGTTTGATGGCATTTAGGTATAGTTTGGCACTGTGTTTGATGGCATTTTGGTACAGTTTGGCACTGTGTTTGATGGCATTTTGGTACAGTTTGGCACTGTATTTTATGGCATGTTGGTACAGTTTGGCACTGTGTTTGATGGCATTTAGGTACAGTTTGGCACTGTGTTTTATGGCATTTTGGTACAGTTTGGCACTGTGTTTTATGGCATTTTGGTACAGTTTGGCACTGTGTTTTATGGCATTTTGGTATAGTTTGGCACTGTGTTTTATGGCATTTTGGTACAGTTTGGCACTGTGTTTTATGGCATTTTGGTATAGTTTGCACTGTGTTTTATGGCATTTTGGTACAGTTTGGCACAGTGTTTGATGGCATTTTGGTACAGTTTGGCACTGTACTTTATGGCATTTTGGTACAGTTTGGCACTGTGTTTTATGGCATTCTGGTATAGTTTGGCACTGTGTTTTATGGCATTTTGGTACAGTTTGGCACTGTGTTTTATGGCATTTTGGTATAGTTTGGCACTGTGTTTGATGGCATGTTGGTACAGTTTAGCACTGTGTTTGATGGCATGTTGGTACAGTTTAGCACTGTGTTTTATGGCATTTTGGTACAGTTTGGCACTGTGTTTTATGGCATTCTGGTATAGTTTGGCACTGTGTTTTATGGCATTTTGGTATAGTTTGGCACTGTATTTTATGGCATTTTGATACAGTTTAGCACTGTGTTTTATGGCATTTTGGTATAGTTTGGCACTGTATTTTATGGCATTTTGATACAGTTTGGCACTGTGTTTGATGGCATTTTGGTACAGTTTGGCACTGTGTTTGATGGCATTTTGGTACAGTTTGGCACTGTATTTTATGGCATGTTGGTACAGTTTAGCACTGTGTTTGATGGCATTTAGGTATAGTTTAGCACTGTGTTTCATGGCATTTTGGTACAGTTTGGCACTGTGTTTTATGGCATTTTGGTACAGTTTGGCACTGTGTTTTATGGCATTTTGGTACAGTTTGGCACTGTGTTTTATGGCATTTTGGTATAGTTTGGCACTGTGTTTTATGGCATTTTGGTACAGTTTGGCACTGTGTTTTATGGCATTTTGGTATAGTTTGCACTGTGTTTTATGGCATTTTGGTACAGTTTGGCACAGTGTTTGATGGCATTTTGGTACAGTTTGGCACTGTACTTTATGGCATTTTGGTACAGTTTGGCACTGTGTTTTATGGCATCCTGGTATAGTTTGGCACTGTGTTTTATGGCATTTTGGTACAGTTTGGCACTGTGTTTTATGGCATTTTGGTATAGTTTGGCACTGTGTTTGATGGCATGTTGGTACAGTTTAGCACTGTGTTTGATGGCATGTTGGTACAGTTTAGCACTGTGTTTTATGGCATTTTGGTACAGTTTGGCACTGTGTTTTATGGCATTCTGGTATAGTTTGGCACTGTGTTTTATGGCATTTTGGTATAGTTTGGCACTGTATTTTATGGCATTTTGATACAGTTTAGCACTGTGTTTTATGGCATTTTGGTACAGTTTGGCACTGTGTTTTATGGCATTTTGGTATAGTTTGGCACTGTATTTTATGGCATTTTGATACAGTTTGGCACTGTGTTTGATGGCATTTTGGTACAGTTTGGCACTGTGTTTTATGGCATTTTGGTATAGTTTGGCACTGTGTTTGATGGCATTTTGGTACAGTTTAGCACTGTTTGATGGCATTTTGGTATAGTTTGGCACTGTGTTTGATGGCATTTTGGTACAGTTTGGCACTGTGTTTTATGGCATTTTGGTACAGTTTGGCACTGTTTTATGGCATTTTGGTACAGTTTGGCACTGTGTTTGATGGCATTTTGGTACAGTTTGGCACTGTTTTATGGCATTTTGGTACAGTTTGGTACTGTGTTTTATGGCATTTTGGTACAGTTTGGCACTGTATTTTATGGCATTTTGATACAGTTGGGCACTGTGTTTTATGGCATTTTGGTACAGTTTGGCACTGTATTTTATGGCATTTTGATACAGTTTGGCACTGTGTTTTATGGCATTTTGGTACAGTTTAGCACTGTTTGATGGCATTTTGGTACAGTTTGGCACTGTGTTTTATGGCATTTTGGTAAAGTTTGGCACTGTGTTTGATGGCATGTTGGTACAGTTTAGCACTGTGTTTGATGGCATTTTGGTATAGTTTGGCACTGTGTTTGATGGCATTTTGGTACAGTTTGGCACTGTGTTTTATGGCATTTTGGTACAGTTTGGCACTGTTTTATGGCATTTTGGTATAGTTTGGCACTGTATTTAATGGCATTTTGATACAGTTTAGCACTGTGTTTTATGGCATTTTGGTACAGTTTGGCACTGTGTTTGATGGCATTTAGGTACAGTTTGGCACTGTGTTTTATGGCATTTTGGTACAGTTTGGCACTGTATTTTATGGCATTTTGGTACAGTTTGGCACTGTGTTTTATGGCATTTTGGTACAGTTTGGCACTGTGTTTTATGGCATTTTGGTATAGTTTGGCTCTGTGTTTTATGGCATTTGGTACAGTTTGGCACTGTGTTTTATGGCATTTAGGTATAGTTTGGCACTGTGTTTTATGGCATTTTGGTACAGTTTGGCACAGTGTTTGATGGCATTTTGGTACAGTTTGGCACTGTACTTTATGGCATTTTGGTATAGTTTGGCACTGTTTTATGGCATTTTGGTACAGTTTGGCACTGTGTTTTATGGCATTTTGGTATAGTTTGGCACTGTGTTTGATGGCATGTTGGTACAGTTTAGCACTGTGTTTGATGGCATTTTGGTACAGTTTGGCACTGTGTTTTATGGCATTTTGGTACAGTTTGGCACTGTGTTTTATGGCATTCTGGTATAGTTTGGCACTGTGTTTTATGGCATTTTGGTATAGTTTGGCACTGTATTTTATGGCATTTTGATACAGTTTAGCACTGTGTTTTATGGCATTTTGGTACAGTTTGGCACTGTGTTTTATGGCATTTTGGTACAGTTTGGCACTGTGTTTGATGGCATTTTGGTACAGTTTGGCACTGTGTTTGATGGCATTTTGGTACAGTTTGGCACTGTATTTTATGGCATGTTGGTACAGTTTGGCACTGTGTTTGATGGCATTTAGGTACAGTTTGGCACTGTGTTTTATGGCATTTTGGTACAGTTTGGCACTGTGTTTGATGGCATTTTGGTACAGTTTGGCACTGTGTTTTATGGCATTTTGGTATAGTTTGGCACTGTGTTTGATGGCATTTTGGTACAGTTTAGCACTGTTTGATGGCATTTTGGTATAGTTTGGCACTGTGTTTGATGGCATTTTGGTACAGTTTGGCACTGTGTTTTATGGCATTTTGGTACAGTTTGGCACTGTTTTATGGCATATTGGTACAGTTTGGCACTGTGTTTTATGGCATTTTGGTACAGTTTGGCACTGTTTTATGGCATTTTGGTACAGTTTGGCACTGTGTTTTATGGCATTTTGGTACAGTTTGGCACTGTATTTTATGGCATTTTGATACAGTTTGGCACTGTGTTTTATGGCATTTTGGTACAGTTTGGCACTGTATTTTATGGCATTTTGATACAGTTTGGCACTGTGTTTTATGGCATTTTGGTACGGTTTAGCACTGTTTGATGGCATTTTGGTACAGTTTGGCACTGTGTTTTATGGCATTTTGGTATAGTTTGGCACTGTGTTTGATGGCATGTTGGTACAGTTTAGCACTGTGTTTGATGGCATTTTGGTACAGTTTGGCACTGTGTTTGATGGCATTTTGGTACAGTTTGGCACTGTGTTTTATGGCATTTTGGTACAGTTTGGCACTGTTTTATGGCATTTTGGTATAGTTTGGCACTGTATTTAATGGCATTTTGATACAGTTTAGCACTGTGTTTTATGGCATTTTGGTACAGTTTGGCACTGTGTTTTATGGCATTTTGGTACAGTTTGGCACTGTGTTTTATGGCATTTTGGTACAGTTTGGCACTTATTTTATGGCATTTTGGTACAGTTTGGCACTGTGTTTTATGGCATTTTGGTAAAGTTTGGCACTGTGTTTTATGGCATTTTGGTACAGTTTGGCACTGTGTTTGATGGCATTTTGGTACAGTTTGGCACTGTGTTTTATGGCATTTTGGTACAGTTTGGCACTGTGTTTTATGGCATTTTGGTACAGTTTGGCACTGTGTTTTACGGCATTTTGGTACAGTTTGGCACTGTGTTTGATGGCATTTTGGTACAGTTTGGTACTGTGTTTTATGGCATTTTGGTACAGTTTGGCACTGTGTTTGATGGCATTTTGGTACAGTTTGGCACTGTGTTTGATGGCATTTTGGTACAGTTTGGCACTGTGTTTTATGGCATGTTGGTACAGTTTGGCACTTTGTTTTATGGCATTTTGGTACAGTTTGGCACTGTGTTTTATGGCATTTTGGTACAGTTTGGCACTGTGTTTGATGGCATTTTGGTACAGTTTGGCACTGTGTTTGATGGCATTTTGGTACAGTTTGGCACTGTATTTTATGGCATGTTGGTACAGTTTGGCACTGTGTTTGATGGCATTTAGGTACAGTTTGGCACTGTGTTTTATGGCATTTTGGTACAGTTTGGCACTGTGTTTTATGGCATTTTGGTACAGTTTGGCACTGTGTTTTATGGCATTTTGGTACAGTTTGGCACTGTGTTTTATGGCATTTTGGTATAGTTTGGCACTGTGTTTTATGGCATTTTGGTACAGTTTGGCACTGTGTTTTATGGCATTTTGGTATAGTTTGCACTGTGTTTTATGGCATTTTGGTACAGTTTGGCACAGTGTTTGATGGCATTTTGGTACAGTTTGGCACTGTACTTTATGGCATTTTGGTACAGTTTGGCACTGTGTTTTATGGCATTCTGGTATAGTTTGGCACTGTGTTTTATGGCATTTTGGTACAGTTTGGCACTGTGTTTTATGGCATTTTGGTATAGTTTGGCACTGTGTTTGATGGCATGTTGGTACAGTTTAGCACTGTGTTTGATGGCATGTTGGTACAGTTTAGCACTGTGTTTTATGGCATTTTGGTACAGTTTGGCACTGTGTTTTATGGCATTCTGGTATAGTTTGGCACTGTGTTTTATGGCATTTTGGTATAGTTTGGCACTGTATTTTATGGCATTTTGATACAGTTTAGCACTGTGTTTTATGGCATTTTGGTATAGTTTGGCACTGTATTTTATGGCATTTTGATACAGTTTGGCACTGTGTTTGATGGCATTTTGGTACAGTTTGGCACTGTGTTTGATGGCATTTTGGTACAGTTTGGCACTGTATTTTATGGCATGTTGGTACAGTTTAGCACTGTGTTTGATGGCATTTAGGTATAGTTTAGCACTGTGTTTTATGGCATTTTGGTACAGTTTGGCACTGTGTTTTATGGCATTTTGGTACAGTTTGGCACTGTGTTTTATGGCATTTTGGTACAGTTTGGCACTGTGTTTTATGGCATTTTGGTATAGTTTGGCACTGTGTTTTATGGCATTTTGGTACAGTTTGGCACTGTGTTTTATGGCATTTTGGTATAGTTTGCACTGTGTTTTATGGCATTTTGGTACAGTTTGGCACAGTGTTTGATGGCATTTTGGTACAGTTTGGCACTGTACTTTATGGCATTTTGGTACAGTTTGGCACTGTGTTTTATGGCATCCTGGTATAGTTTGGCACTGTGTTTTATGGCATTTTGGTACAATTTGGCACTGTGTTTTATGGCATTTTGGTATAGTTTGGCACTGTGTTTGATGGCATGTTGGTACAGTTTAGCACTGTGTTTGATGGCATGTTGGTACAGTTTAGCACTGTGTTTTATGGCATTTTGGTACAGTTTGGCACTGTGTTTTATGGCATTCTGGTATAGTTTGGCACTGTGTTTTATGGCATTTTGGTATAGTTTGGCACTGTATTTTATGGCATGTTGGTACAGTTTGGCACTGTGTTTGATGGCATTTAGGTACAGTTTGGCACTGTGTTTTATGGCATTTTGGTACAGTTTGGCACTGTGTTTTATGGCATTTTGGTACAGTTTGGCACTGTGTTTTATGGCATTTTGGTACAGTTTGGCACTTATTTTATGGCATTTTGGTACAGTTTGGCACTGTGTTTTATGGCATTTTGGTACAGTTTGGCACTGTGTTTTACGGCATTTTGGTACAGTTTGGCACTGTGTTTGATGGCATTTTGGTACAGTTTGGCACTGTGTTTTATGGCATTTTGGTACAGTTTGGCACTGTGTTTTATGGCATTTTGGTACAGTTTGGCACTGTGTTTTACGGCATTTTGGTACAGTTTGGCACTGTGTTTGATGGCATTTTGGTACAGTTTGGTACTGTGTTTTATGGCATTTTGGTACAGTTTGGCACTGTGTTTTATGGCATTTTGGTACAGTTTGGCACTGTGTTTGATGGCATTTTGGCACAGTTTGGCACTGTATTTTATGGCATGTTGGTACAGTTTGGCACTTTGTTTTATGGCATTTTGGTACAGTTTGGCACTGTGTTTTATGGCATTTTGGTACAGTTTGGCACTGTGTTTGATGGCATTTTGGTACAGTTTGGCACTGTGTTTGATGGCATTTTGGTACAGTTTGGCACTGTATTTTATGGCATGTTGGTACAGTTTAGCACTGTGTTTGATGGCATTTAGGTATAGTTTGGCACTGTGTTTGATGGCATTTTGGTACAGTTTGGCACTGTGTTTGATGGCATTTTGGTACAGTTTGGCACTGTATTTTATGGCATGTTGGTACAGTTTGGCACTGTGTTTGATGGCATTTAGGTACAGTTTGGCACTGTGTTTTATGGCATTTTGGTACAGTTTGGCACTGTGTTTTATGGCATTTTGGTACAGTTTGGCACTGTGTTTTATGGCATTTTGGTATAGTTTGGCACTGTGTTTTATGGCATGTTGGTACAGTTTAGCACTGTGTTTGATGGCATTTTGGTACAGTTTGGCACTGTGTTTGATGGCATTTTGGTACAGTTTGGCACTGTGTTTTATGGCATGTTGGTACAGTTTGGCACTTTGTTTTATGGCATTTTGGTACAGTTTGGCACTGTGTTTTATGGCATTTTGGTACAGTTTGGCACTGTGTTTGATGGCATTTTGGTACAGTTTGGCACTGTGTTTGATGGCATTTTGGTACAGTTTGGCACTGTATTTTATGGCATGTTGGTACAGTTTGGCACTGTGTTTGATGGCATTTAGGTACAGTTTGGCACTGTGTTTTATGGCATTTTGGTACAGTTTGGCACTGTGTTTTATGGCATTTTGGTACAGTTTGGCACTGTGTTTTATGGCATTTTGGTATAGTTTGGCACTGTGTTTTATGGCATTTTGGTACAGTTTGGCACTGTGTTTTATGGCATTTTGGTATAGTTTGCACTGTGTTTTATGGCATTTTGGTACAGTTTGGCACAGTGTTTGATGGCATTTTGGTACAGTTTGGCACTGTACTTTATGGCATTTTGGTACAGTTTGGCACTGTGTTTTATGGCATTCTGGTATAGTTTGGCACTGTGTTTTATGGCATTTT